>NW_006436283.1:3992931-4002848 GCF_000325575.1 Pteropus alecto | reverse complement strand
CATGGGGGAGGGGCTCGCCCCGGGAGTGTCTGGCTAGGAGAGACACAGAGCAGCCTTGGGGAACGGGCGCCACTCCAGTAGGTGGAGAGGCCGGGGGGCGGCGGGAACACAGCTGCTTCAGCGTGGGGGCGAGTGAGCAAAGTTCCAGAAGCTAGAGAAAGTCAAATTTGTGATGGAGAATGACAGCGGTTCGGATTTGCCAGGTAACAGGAGGGAAGTGTGTTGCCGCTGGATTATGGGTGGCTGAGAAGCTCAGACTTTGTGATTCTTGAATGGGAACAGGGTGGCTTTTGTCCCTGGTAGACTGGGCCAGTGGCCATGTGACAGACAGACCCAAGAAGGCAAAGAGGATCTTTGGGGTCAGGCCTGAAGCAAATGAAGAAAGGGTGGGATATGAGGGCGGGCCGATGGGAATTGGCGGCTGGTTGCTGGAGGGAGGGGAGGAGGAATGGGCGTTTCATGTGTGTGAGAAAGAGCCTTAGACCAAGAAGTTGAAGCTGACGGGAAGTCATCTGGGGCCGGGAAGCTGGGCTGACTGCACTGGCTGCGGTGGGGGTGCCCGGCCCTACCGCTGAGGGTCAGGAGATGATCCGGCCTGGAGTGGGGCCCTCCCGGCCCACCGTCCAGTTCCCAGGGTCCCGAGCAGCTCTGCCTGAATCCCTTCCCCTGGTGGAGCTGGGCCATGAGGTTTTTCCTGATTCCCAGAGGCCCCGCCCCCTTACTCCCAACCGTGTCCTTTCCCCGTTACAGCCCCCCCCACATGCACTTTGGGGGCCTGAATGGGCCTCTGCTCCCTAGCGCCAAAGGGTCTCCAACCCTCAGGGACTGCCACAGTCCAAACTCTAGTCCCAGTGCGTTAAATTCTTTTACGAAAGGCACCCAATGAGCTAGTGAGAAACTCGTTGCCCTAGGTAAGGGTGAAGGGGGGCTTTCTTGAGGTCAAAAACGAGTGTTCTCTCAAACAGGATACATTAGGAAGAGGCCAAGAATAGGGTCAGGCAAGTGAGGTACTTGCTTGGGGCACACAAATTGAAAGGGGACAGCAATCTCGAGAGACATATTTCAATACAATATTAAGTACTCAGAATAGTTTTTAAAATCTGTATCAATGCAAAAATATTCACGATAAACAAAAAAAAATCAAAGTGTTAAATAAAGACAGGCTGTTGTTTGTCTTAATGACCCTGCGTGGCTGTTGTGTCCCCAACCGAGTGAGTTTATAAGGGTTAGCGAAGGTAAGCCAGCAGCCCCGGCAATGTGGGGCTTTACACACAGGTTTGTTTGGTTTTTTTTAATAGGGCATTTATTAAATTTTTCCACTTGTTTCAAAAGACGGGAGGATGTTTTCACAAGTATGCGCGGGGCGCACGTTCTTTTCTTTTGCTTCGGGCTCCATGTGGTGCTCTCCGCTTTCAAGGAGGGAGGAAGGTGCCCCCGCCCCCAAGGTCGAGTCGCCCGCAGCACAGGCCGCGGCCCGGGTGAGGATCCCGCTGCGGACAGCAGGGGCCGCTGTGGGGCTGCGCGCCCAGGACCGCTCGGTCCGGAAGCCGCCGCAGCCGCATTCCCGACACCCCAGCTCACAGCCCGAGCTCGCCAGGGGGAGCTGACCCAGTTGCTCAGCTCTTCGATGACAAGGTTATCCTCGAGTGTAGAGCCAGCATCACCACGAGACCTAGTGTCCTCCCCTTGCCCAGCAAGAGCATGCCTGGCCCGGTCCGGGGAGAACAGCTTATTATCAATCTCTTCTTTCTCGGGGGTGAGGAGTGTGTGTGTGTGTGGGGGGGGGCTCTCTCAAGGGCCACATCCCCCAGTGATTCCAGTTTGGGCTGCTTCGGAGGCCCCTTTGCCACTCTTAAGCCAACTGAAGTGAAGCTGGGGAGGGGATCTTTCGTGGTCCCAGAGATTATGCCCAGCCCCCATCTCCGACCTCTGATGCCCCTTGGCGGCTCACAGTCCCTAGGGCCGCACGGCCACCGCCGCCTCTGGCTCAGCCTCAGCTCACCAGGGGCCACGGGCCCAGCACCCAGCAGGTCTCCTGGGCTCCTCCCATGTCCCTTTCCTTTGTCCTCTGCCTCCCGAGGCCGCTCCTGTCCGTTCGCCTCTTCCTTCCTCCTTCCATCTCTGCCTTCTCTCTCAAGACACTGCTCTCTGCCTGCCCGGTCCCCCCTCTCTCCCCGCTCCTGCCGCCGCCTCCTGCAGCCACCCTCCTGAGCACTCCCCCTTGCCCCCCGCACGGAGCCTGACCCTGTGTCCTGCGTGGGGCCCTCCCGGGAAGGCCTCGCCCGGCCGTCCTCCCGTTCTGCACTGGCCGCTCGTTTGCACAGCTCGCTCTTGGCCCGCACGCTGGTCTTGCTTTCTAAGAGTGGTATTTATTTATTCTTTGGATTTCTATCCACTGCCTCTGCTGTGCCAGGCCCAGGGGATGAGGCGCAGCCTGCATCCAAAGAGTTCACGGTCGGAGAGACAAGACTTTTCCTGTGTGTCAGCTGAATCTTCCCAGGCAGCCTGGAGCCCTCCCAAGGGGCAGAGGCTGCTTCCTGCCTCTCCTGCAGCCCACCCGGGGGTGATGACCTCCTGGTCCCTCCTTGGGGAGTGGATGCTGCTGACGGCTGCTGACTGTTGCCTTCATCAGGCATGGGGGCTGGGCAGGCCCTGGCCGAGGCTGAGGGGTGCGGGATAGAGGGCTTCCGAAAGGAGTCTGAGAGCCCGGGGAAGGTGTCGGGGTTGAATGCTGAGAGCACGTTTCCTTTCTCAAATGCCCAAGGGCCGACGGCCACGTGCAGCTTGAGCAGCAGGCCCATGCGCTTGGCAGCGCTCCGCTCCAGGAGGTGGAGGCCGTCACCAGGGCACCGGGACCAGCAGACCCCGTTCCGAACATCTCTTCCTTGATTCCTCCCTCACCTTCCTACACTCGCCAGGGAGGAGAGCTCCAGAACAAAAGATTAAAGCCCCCTGACTTTTTAAAATAAGCGCAGCCAGCCTTCCTGCCCTTCCCCCCTCGCCCCTGCCCCAAGCCCAGCTTCCAGTCTCCAGCCCTGTGCTCCCGACCAAACAGGTCCGGGCCCCCACCGCAGTCCTACACCCCTACTCCGGAGTGGCCCATGACCAGCCAAGGCTGAGACACAGGTTGGCCGGTGGGGCGGGGGAGACGGGACTTTCGAGAACAGGCCCCAGCCCTGAATGGAGGAAGGGAGACAGAGGCTGGTGGCAGATGGCAGGAAAAAGACCAACTGAGCGGGCACAGACGCAGGAAGAACGGGTCTGTTTAATGCCACGTCTGGGTCTGCTGACAAACATCAGAAACTACAAAAGGAGGGCAGGCAGTCACACAGATGGCCGCACAAGGACAGGACGGGAGGGGACACAGGCACGGCACCCACAGCAGCAAAACATCCTGGAGGACGATACACGTGACCGGGGGGCACACATGGGGTCGGTCCCCAGCAACTCGGACCCAGATGGATGGACAGGACCGACTGCCAGCCAGCAGCGGGGGCTGGGGGCAGCGGGGAGGACAGGCCCTCGGCCCTCAGAGCTCCTGGGTGAGATGGAGGCATCTGGTCCTGTCAACACTGTCCAGCTGATGGGCGGTCTGGAGCCCCCGCTGCTGCCAGGGCTGTCTCAGTGGCAAAGGCAGCCGGGGCTGGCATTGGGCTTGTACACGGCCCCTCCCCCAGCGCAGTCACCCTGCCCAGAACTTCCGGCCCCTCCTGTCTGCCCTTGTAAGACAGGGAGCCACATCCTTTTGTGGGGGGGGTAAAGTGGGGGAGAGCCAAATCCTTCTTGCCTAGAAGTGGAAAGGAGTGTGGGGAGCCGGTCAGAGAACAAGCCGGGCTTTGCTGGCAAGCTACGTCACCCCAACCCTGCCCATGCAGGCCCTCGAGTCACCCCGACTCAGCCCACAGGCCCAGATCCTCTCTGAGCTGATGTGGGACCCCCATCTCTGCCGGAACAATCTGATCTCTGCCCAGAAGCGTGACCAGGACCCCTTCCCGTCCCACACGCAGACGAGCAAAACCGAGGCTTCGCGTGTGCCTCTGGGCCCTGCATGTGTGCATTATAGATATGTATGTATGTATATATATATTTATATATAGATTGTATATAGAATATATCTGTATATACGGTAGATATGTGTGCGTAATAGTCTAGATAGGTGACGTGGGGACCTGCATGCTGGTCGGGCAGGCAGGATCGGGGCTGGTGTGTTCCTGCAGTGACGCGCACACCTGGCCCCGCGTCCTGCCAGCTGCTCAGCTGGGTCCCTAACAGTGAGTAGAAAAGCTAAGAAGGGTGGGCCTGGCTCTTCAAGGAGGAAGGGTCCCCCACCCTCACAGGCCACCCGCCACCGACCGGGTCAGCACCCAGGCAGCCAGTGCCACCGGATCCAGGGGGACTGTGGCCGAGGCAGAGGCCTCTTTCCAGGAAGACGAGTCAGGGATCCCTCCAGCTTCCTTGGTGCCCAGAAGTGGAAGGTCGAGGAGGGTCTTCGGAACTTGGCCTTCTGCTCGAGGTGCTGCCAGGGAGCGGGGAGGAGAGAGGGGGTCCTAAGGCCCCGAGGAGGGCAATGTGGCCGGTGGGCTGTAGACGAGACAGGAGAAGGACACGGCAGGTTACAAGGGCACAGAGCGGGACCAGGGAGCCTGCGGGGCTGGGGAGAAGGGTCGGGGGACGGCAAGGCAGGACACGCCCTGCTGACACCGGCTCTGCTCAGTGCGGTTGACAGCAGCCCACTAGCCCCGCGTTCTGGTCCCCCCTCCTGCTAGGAGCCTGCCGTGTGACCCCAGGCAAGTCAGCTGGCCCATCGCAACCCCGGGTCTCTTTCTCGAAAATGCGAATGTCTGCCTTGCCTAGCTCCATGAGGACGGAGTGACACTAGTGTGGGAAAGTGTTTCACGAGGCACAGAGAACCTTACAAATGTGAGTCCTCTGCCGCTGATTCTGAGACTCACGCGCTCTCTGCTCGGCCTGTCTGAGTCTCCGCCGGCCACCCATAGCAGCCATTTGTGCTCACCGCCACGCCCCCCACTCCCTCACCCACAAAAATGCACACACGCCCTGAAGTGGAGACAGCTCAGTAAACAGTGGTGTCTGGCCCACCTCCGAGTCCCTGATAAGAGCTGGATGGAGGCCTTCTAGAACTCTGCTGTCACTCCCTCCCGCCCTCTGAATGGACTAGGACCTTGGCGGCAGGTTGAGTCTGAGGATCCAGGCCCAGGGAGACACGTCTTCTTGGGGGGCCGCGCCCCTGAACTCAGGAGACCAGAGATTGGGGGAGAGTGTGCGAGCGGATGAGGGGACAACTTCCACGACACCCGTCACAGCTCGGGAGAGGCCCAGACTCGAGGTGGCCAGGTCCAGGTGGGAGCAGGGCCTGGCCGCTCCCCACCATAGCCATCCTCATTCTGTCCACAAGGAGCAAGCAGAGTGGGGCAGATGGGGAGATCTGGCGGTTTCCTAATGCCTGGGGTTTGGCAAGATTTACGTCCCAGAGGTCCAGCTAGGGCAAGAGAAGGGCGGGGAGAAGGCTTCGTGTCGGGAAACGCGTCCATGTGTTTCTGATTCACTCGGGCTTATGCTGGCTAGCTCCCTCCCCGGTCCCTCTAGGCCCCTGTAAAAAAGGCCCTTTTCTCTAGAAGCAGGAAGTCCTGTCTCCTGGCTGTAAACAAACTCATCTTTGGCGGCAGAGTCTGCCTGGGGAGAGGCGTGGGAGGGCAAGACCCCTTCCCCCCACTGACCCCTCCCTGGCCCCTCTGGCCGCTTCCAGCAGCATTTCTGGCTCTGCCAGTGCTTCCTTGGGCAGGTAAAAAAAATCCCGTCCACCCAGGGGTCCGGGGCAGGCCGGGGCCCAGCTGTGCACATCTGGAGTGGCTGCCTGGCTGGAGCTGCAGTTCCCCAGGACTCCCTGCTCTCCTGGGGTGGTGCCGCTGTGGGGGAAGGGAGCGAAAGAAGCCTGGGGCCAGTGTGGTCAGCGGCAGGAAGGTCGGGAGGCCTGGTCTCCCAAGGCCGCCATCGGGGATGTTCTCCGCAGAGCTGGGCCCACCGGGAGGCCTGTGAGCAGGAGCCCAGCGGTCCCAGGCCGGCTCAGAGTCCGGGGAGGGGACAACGCTTTTCCATGAGAAACTGCTGGGAATGTTTCTCTACATCGCGTGTCCTGAGCTGCTGGCTGACCCCTGCTTCCCATTCCCGCCTCCGCTTCGCCTTCTCCTTCCTACCCCGGCCCTGCCTCCACCCCTCCATTGAGCTCCCAGAGCCAGCCGCCCCTCCTTGGGGGCCCAGGGAGGCCGAGAGTGTTCCCAGCCGCCATGTCTCGGGACCAGCCCTTCCCGCGTGCTCTGCTCCGAGTCAGCTGAAGTCATTGAGGCCAGCCACTCTCGTTGAGCCATGTCCCGGGCGCTCGCCCCAGAACTGAGAACCTTCTCAGAACTGGGAGTCCGGCCTCTGGGGTCAGCCCAGAAGTAAACACCGCTGTTGGTGTGCATGCGAGTGATGCCTACGCAGGCCCGTGTGGGCCTGGGCAGCGCAGGCATGTGTGTGCGTCCTCGTGACTCGCCCGGCTCCAGCCTTGTTGAGGCAGAGGTGGGAGAGAGCGCTGGGCAGCCTAGGTGAAAACAGCCCATGTGACTGGTGCCCAGGGAGGAAATGGCCGGAATCACCAGGTTCCTGCCAGGAACCTCCTGTGCCTCTCTGCCCGGGGCAGCCGCTGTCTTGGGGTGCTCCGAGCACGTCCCTGTTCTAGGGGAGGGGACTTTGTTCTGCCCAAGGGAGAGAATTTGTTTGGGGCTCACAGCTCTGCACAGACGCAGACAGGAGTAGGGGCCTGGGCGTGAGTGGGCCTTCCCTTATTGTGCCTGTTCCCAGACGCAGCCTCCTGGACGCGTTCCTGCCCAGCGGTCAGGCCCTGGGCCCCAGGAGAGATGGGAGACCAGGGGACAGGGGAGGACATGGCAGGGAGCTGCCCGGCCCACCCTCACCCCTCCTCACGTGGTGGCGTTGGGGACTTGCTGTACCCAGCCCACTTCCTTGTAGGCAGCAGTCACATGGCTGTAGATGAGGCCACGCAGCTTGGCCCAGGCTCTCTGCGTCTCGGGCGGGAAGTCATTGGCAAATTCCTCGGCGATCACCTCCAGAATGACCCCAGAGAGGATCTGGGGGCAAAGGAAGGAAGGGGGAGTAAATGCCTGGGCACCCTGCCCGCTGCGCTCCGCAGCAGGCTTGCTACCCCGCGTTCGGCCAAGGTGAAGGTTCATGACGTGACAGCCTGCCAGCTTTGGGAACCAGGCCCCCTCAAGGCTCAGCCCCCATCCTGCTGCCCCTCCTTGTCACAGCCGAGCCGTGAAGCGGGGGGAGTGGCTCGGCTGCCCAGTGGTCACCGCTGCTGCTCTAGGGAGCCCTCCCTGAGCCCGCCGGCCGGGTGGGTCGCGGGCCGACATACCTTGAAGTACACGGGCTCCACCTTGTGCTTGAGGGCGTGGGCTTTGCCCACCAGGGTGAGCACAGTGGACACCTTGTCGGGGTCCTGCAGGTTCTCCACGACGGTGTTGAGGGCCCCCATGACCCGGCAGGCGTGCTTCCGCAGCTGGGGGCTCCGCTCCATCTCCAGGGGCTCCTTCATGTGCTTGAACTGGCTGAAGTACTGCTTGGCCGACGGGAAGTTCACGAAGAACCTGGCGGGGGTTGGGGGTGGGGTGGGGTGGGCGCTGAAGCAGGGGCGGCCTTGGGCCCCACCCCGAGGGGGCCAGGACATGGGCTGTGTGGGGCTGGGAGAAGCAGGACCCACCCCAGTAATTGTTTTTGCTACCATGTGAAAACACAGGCCCTCCTCCGGCCCAGCCGGCTTACATGTGGCCGCCTACCCAGGCCCCGGACACTTCTAGCCGCCAGACCTGCTCAGGCTGGCCGCTTTGTCCCCCAGGCCTCTGCCTTCCTTGCTTCTTGCCTCCTCCCCAAGCCCTGCGCACCCTTTAAGGTCTGCTCCCCTCACCGCTGGGAGGGGAAGAGCTTTACATTTTCTGAGTCTCTGTTTCCTCATCCATGAAATGGGCATTTTGCTGTGGGTTATTGTGAGGATGAAACGAGAAGCTGCATCCGTGGCCACCGTGGGGCTCAGGAAATGCCGGCCTTTCCTGCGAACGAGTTCGAGCGCTCTTTGCAAGCAAAGTAAAGCGGGAGTGACTTAGCTCAGGTCCCCCAGCCCAGGAGGGAAGAAACGAGACTCCGAGACTCCGGCCCTCTCCTTCCAGCTCTGCCTCCTCCCCCTTCGCCCCTCTGCCTCCCTCCTCAGCGGGCAGTAAACACGGAGTGGCCATCGATGTTGCCTGCCGGGCGTGCTTCTGAAATCACCTCGCGTGGGAACGTCCCACTTCTCCGAGGAGCCCGCACACTTCCTGGAACAGACCCCGGGTCTCCCCTCACCTCTCCAGTTTCCCTGAAGTTGTCTGTCCGCCCCAATATCACTTGCATTACGTACGTCACTGTCATGCTCAGAAACATTCAGGCTTCCCGCACACTGTCCACCACTGACGTGTCCAACGCCACGTCCACCTTCTCCCCTATGCCCGAGCCATCGCGGCTGCAGCCCCACAGCTTTGCTCGGGGCATTGGGGAACAGTCCTCGGGGGTCCTGCCTCGCGCTCCACCCAGCGAAAGGCCTTCCAAGTCCGTTTCCTTTCCCCCCTGGCGCCCAGGCTGGCCCAGGGCGACTGATTTCCCCTCAGGGCCATCGGTGCGTTGCCCGCAGCCTTTTACTGTGTCACACAGCCCCGGGGTAGAACCAAGGTCTCATGCACCCTCTGACCTGTCATCTTGGCCCAGGGCCCTGCGTTCGCAGGAAGACGCTGACCGCTGGGGCCGGACGTCATGGGGAGTACATGAACAGGCTTGATCGGATCCTACGTAGCTTAACAGAAGCCTCACGAAACGTAGGGAATGTCTTGGACCTGTTTTTCAGGTCGTTTCATATTTCGGAGTGTTCCCCTTTGTGGTCAGAGAGCTGAAAGTTTGCCAAAACAGCCCTTTGGCCAGGGGTCAAGCCTCAGACCTGAGAGCTGGAACAGATGCACAAAGAGCATCTGGTCCAGGCCATGCAGGCGGGCGAAGCTAACTGTGCGGCTGCTAAAGGCTGACGGCAGGGGCGTGACCAGGACCCAGGACACAGTCCACGCGGAGACCCAGGAGGGCCCCTCTCGGAGGCTGAGTGTGACCTTGGGCAAATGACTTCACAATCTCCTGTCTGCAAAAGTGTGAGAGGGGTCCCTCCAGCTCGCGGTTTCGCAGATACGCCGGTGAGGACGGAGGAGGAAGCGAGTCTGCAAATCCATCCATTGGATTTTTTTTTTTTTTTTAGAGAAGCACCGTAGTGAAGAACAAATGTGAAAACCCCGATCTGGACTTAAATGGGGATCTCAGACTTTGGGGCTTTTACAGGGCAATAAAAACCATGACCTCTAGTTGCCTGGCCTGTCACAGTGTGCCAAGCATCTACGTCCATCTCGGTGATAAGGGAATATCGGAGAATATTTACCGAGCGTTTACTACCTGATCTCATCAGTCCTTGCCATACTCTCCCGAAGCGGGCTCTGTTTTATTCTCACCTTCTGCATTAAGAATCGATGCCCGAGGTTGCCCAGGGAAGTTGGGGGCAGGGCCAGGAAGGGGCCTGGCAGTCCCTGCTTTCACAGTTTCCCCATCCTACCTCTGAGAGACGGCACTGCGGGGGCTGGTGGGGCGGGGTGGTGGCCTAGGACCTACCAAGTCTCCTGCCCCAACACCCAGGGCCAGATTATGGCCCTGAGGAGTGGCAGTCCCAGGGACTTCCTCTTCTGGGCCAGGGGAGTCTAGGGCCCACGTGCTCTCCATCCTGCTTCTCTGCCCAGCCCCTCTGTGTTTACTTTTGAGCAGCCCCCTCCGCCCCCCCG
>NW_006436283.1:3990618-3992908 GCF_000325575.1 Pteropus alecto | reverse complement strand
TGCTGCTGGAGAGAAGAGGCAGCAGCCAACCTTGGCAACCTTGGGGAGTTTCTCAGCTCCCAGAGGCATCTGGGCTTCCAGCAGAGCCCGAAATAGGCTTCTCTGGGTGTAAGAGGGGAGGCGGCAGTTACAACCACAAGGGCAGCCTTCCTAGGACATGGGGGTTCCCTCTCCGGCTCCTCCGTGGGAAGGCATGGAGGTGTGGGTCAGACCCGCAGGCAGCTCCTCCACCCCTACAAGAGTTTTGTGGCTGCCGACTCCTGAGGCCTGGGGCGGGGGTGGGGGCCTGGGGGCACGGCTGGCCTCAGCCCAGTGTAGGGGTCAGAGGGCTAGTGTCTCTCCCTGGAGCCTGTGCTTGTGGACGTGTGTGGGAACAGAGGAAGGGTCTTGACAAAACTGAGGGGCAGAGGATGGGGGAGCTTTGGGACACCTGAGAAGCTTACCAGTCTTGCCCTTACGCCCCTAAGCCCCTCTCCCCCAAAAGGGCCAGGTCCTGAGGCAGAGAGAGCAGGAGGAGGAGAAACAGGAAAGGCAGGCGGGTGGGACTTGGGGCTGGCAGGGGGAAGCTGGGCCAGCCCCGGGCCGGTTCTCCAGGGCTGGACTGGGCTGGGCTGGGGGCTCCTGTCAGCACAGAGGTGGGGTCTGGTGGAGTGTGGCAGTGGGTATAGGCAGGCCGGATCTAATTGCTATCTCAGGCCTTCTCAGATTAATCGTGGGCCTCTCTGGGAGCGCTGAGCACTTCGGTAAACACCGCCCCCAGCCCAGCCCCAGCCCCCTCTAAGAGTCAGCAGTGGGGGCACTAGAGAGGTGCCGAGAGAGAGCCGAAGCCTTGCCAAGAGCTCTGGCTCTCCAGAATCAGCCGTGCGTTCAGTCCCTCTGCATGCCCCCATTCCGGGGAGGCCGGATGGCATCCCATGAGCTGGATCTTGGACATGTCCCCTGCACATTCTCACTGGAAGAGAATCTCCAAGGTCTGTCCTGGGGACTCTGCCTCATTTCCTCCTGGGACCCCTGGGGACGCCCGGTGCCTCCTGAGGCCCAGTGGGCCCCGTGCTGGCAGATGGCTGAGAGCGGCCCTCCAGGGAGGCAGGGTGGAGCATCTGGGACGCTACTACCCACTGTGTGCCTGTGTGGGTGCTCACACGTGCGGGTCTGTGTCTCTGAGTGTCTGACAGATCCAGGATCTGAAATGCCCTCGGGGCCCGCCAGCCCCCCAGGAGCTGCCGAAATAGCTGCCCCTCCCTCAGGACCCCTCCTCCAACTCCTCAGAAGTGCTTCTTGCTCCTTTTCCTCCGAAATCCGTTTCTAAGTCGGAATCAGGGAATATCGATATGGAGCCGGGTAGGTCCCAGGCTCAGGGGAGGCAGAAGGGAGAGAGCATCGGGGAGAAAGGAGAGCCGGGCCGGGCGGGACTGGGGGACAGGCGAGCACTTTGGCTGTCCTTTCCACGGCGAGGTTCACCCCACCTCCAGATAACAAGACTGCCCTGCTCCGTCCTAGATTTGACGGCTTTCTTCTGCCCAGGACAGGGGTTCCGGGAGAGTGTGGCCTGGGGCCTCTCCGCTGGCATCCCCAGGGACCAGCACTTGTGGGAAGTGAGCACGGATCTGTAGCTATAGTCAGTTACCAGTTTGTGGGGCTTGGGGACTCCAACTATATAGGAAAGGTGTGTGTGCACCGGTGTGTAGGTGTGTGAATAAGTGTGTGGGGGGCTGGGGTTCGGGAGGGTCCCTCCAGGACATGTGGTGCCTGAGTGACCCCTGAGCCCAAGACACTCAGCCTTTCCGCCCCAGGTGGTGGGTTCAGGTGGGGGCCCTGTTTCTTGTAGCTTTTCTCCTTCTCTCAACTCCGCAGGGACCATGTCCTAGGGCGCTGTTGGCTACTCCAGTTACCTGTGCCTCACCTGGGAGCTCCCTGCCCACGGCCTCCCTAGGGGCTGGGAGGGGCCTGCTGGGAAAACTGGACCTCAGCCTCCTCGCTTCTTTCTGACCTTTATTTTCTTGCCCTTTGCTCTGTTCTTCCAAGAGGCTTTGAATTCTTTCAAAAGGTTGAGCTGGAGAGAGGGCTCTGCTCCTCCGCATCCCCATTCTGGGCTGAGCCTCGGTTTTCCCTTCTCTAAAATGGGGAGCCCCCGCTGACGCTCCCCTTTGAAAGGTTGGCGAAAGGTGTCTGTAACAGCTCGGCTGGGTGGCTGGGGTCACTGGTGAGGAAGGCACGACCCGCTGAGCTTGGAGTTATGAGGCCAGTGAGGAGGGGACCGAGGTGTCCCTCTGCGTCTGGTCGCTAAGGG
>NW_006436283.1:3990259-3990528 GCF_000325575.1 Pteropus alecto | reverse complement strand
CCGGGCCGAGCCCGCCCCTGCCCGGAGCCACTGCCACCCTCCCTCCGTCGGCCCGGTGGGGCTGGGGCGACACCTACCTCACCAGGATGGCCACCCCCACATCCTCGCAGTTGGCATAGAGCCGGGCCCACGTAGTCTGCACCGCCTTCCTCTCCGCCTCGGACAGCTCCTCGCTCCGCTCCCTGCGCTCAATCTCCATCTCGCCAGGCACTTTCTCCATGAGCAGCGCGGCTTCGCTGGGCGGCGGCGGGGCGCGGGGAGCCGGGGCG
>NW_006436283.1:3988282-3989818 GCF_000325575.1 Pteropus alecto | reverse complement strand
AGAGTGCGCCCGGGCGCGTGCGGGTCTGGGGGCACCGCGTCCGGGCTCACGCTGCGGGCGGAGTCGGGACGCGTGCGTGTGTGCACCCTTCACGCGGCGGGCCACTGACTCAAAGTCATACACTCCCAGGCACTGGCGGTGTGGCCGCCCCCCCACCCCCGAGGGGTGGACGCGAGCCCCTCCGGCGGCGCGGCGGTCCGAGCTGAGCTCCCACAGGCTCCCGGCCCCTCCCGAGCCAGCCACTGGGTGCTGCGGCGCCCGCTCCGAGTTCCGGACCCCGGGCCCTGGAAGGTTAGGGCCGGGTCGTCTCCCTGCTTCGATACCTTCCTGGAATCGCCCGCTGCCGATGGGGGGGCCGCTGTCCACCCTGAGCGCCAGAGGCCTGCGCCCTTGCCTTCCCGCCAGCACCCCTCGCCCCTCGATGCTCACCCATGGCGTCGGAAAGGAGTCCCTGGGTGGTCTATTAATGATACAGCCAGGCAGCAACCAGGCGCTGCCAGGTATTTCGGCCCTGGCAGAGCCAAGTCCGAAGGAGAGGCAGCAGGGCTGGCCAAAGCGGACCTGGGAGGGGTAAGAAGTCTCGGGTCGCCCTGGTGGCTGGAGACATCTCAGCCATCAAGGCGCCTATTAGGGAAGGGCTCTGGGGGTTAGGGAGACAAATTCTTGTCCTGGTAGCCCTGCTCAGGGAGATGCTAGTGCTGTGGGACCAAAGGTGGGGACTGTGCCTCTGAGAGCCACAGAGTCACCACCGTGCGAATAGCTGCTCAGTCCTGAGACAGCCGGGTACCACCTCTGACTCCCAGTAGAAGCCTGATGCCAGAATCGGAAACATGTGACAGCACATTCCAGGTGTGTCCAGTTCTCCCTAAGGCTCTGTGTCCCACTGCTCAGGTATCACAAGAGACTGGCTGTCCTCTTCAGCTGTGCTTTATGTATCTCTTTAAAAATTCATGTTTTGATTTTCAGTCAAGATAGAGTAGTTTGCCAACTGTATTTGAAATATATAAAATATTTTTTTAAATTCATATTTCAAAGTAGAGCACCCAAGCTCAGCCCCAGCTCCGGCTCTCCTTGGAGTTCAGGGTTCAGGTGTCAGGTGGCCTGGACATTGCCTCCATCTCAGGTGAGGGACGGAAAACCTTCAGGGGGTCTTGGAGGGGGAGAGAGGAGAGCGGGTGGGTTGTTTACATCACTCTCAGACCCATGTCCTCACTTTGGTCCCCCGGCCATTGCCTCTACACCGTGCCTGGGCCCAGGCTGAGCACGCCGCACTGGGCCTCCTCACTAAACTGCTCCCAGAGCTCCCCAAAGCCAGTGCAGTGGCCTCCGGAATGGCTGCCCAGGAAGCTCCCCAGCAGTGGAAAGAAAGTAGAAGAAACCTCATTTCTATTTATTCTTATCTCATCCTTTACTGGGTTTTCATACGTGTACGGTACGGGGCTGTATTTGCACAGTCGCGCAGTGTACCATTTATAAGTGGACACACAGAGCTGTTTCAGGAGCGCACACTTAAATTCTGCCTTTTAGAAGAGGGGA
>NW_006436283.1:3983092-3988246 GCF_000325575.1 Pteropus alecto | reverse complement strand
CGGCCAGCCCCTCGCTCCCTGGCCTCCCTTGTCTTCCTGGTTTCATTGTCTACTATTCACCGCCCCCCGCGTCCCCCCACCCTGACGCGGTCCCTGGGACATCACCGCTCTGCTGCCGCTCAGCTTCCAGTTGCTAGAACATGCCTTGCACGCCCTGGCAGAGTCCTCTGAGGGCCCACCCTTCCCTGAGCACCTGCAAATTCAGATGCCCCCAGCTCCTCTTTGAAGCGTCCCCTGATGACTGTGACTCCCACAGCGCCCTCCCTGCAGGTGCCTTTAATGGCTTAAACCACTCGATTGTGGTCATTGTCGAACTCGCCCGTGCTTCTGTCTGGACTATACACCCCGTGAGGGCCAGGCCCAAGTCTCAGCCATATCTACACCCAGAATAGACTGAGGTGGATTTACCCTGCACCGCGAGAGACAGCCTGGGGACAGCCTGGGCCCAGCCAGGTTAATCGGTCTTCACAAGGTCAGACCCTTCTAATCAGCTTGAGCCTCCTAATCCATCACTAGGAGGAGCCTCCGGACACACAGCAGCAGTTTGGGAGAGCTGGCAGGGGCCGCCCTGGCCTGCTTCTGCGGACTCTGTCTGGGAGGGGATGGGGCAGCCGAGCCATGTGCACCACGCTCCTCCTGCTCAGCACCCTGGCTATGCTCTGGCGCCGACGATTTGGCAACCGGGTTCATCCGTGAGCAACGACTGGGCCATGGGCTGGCGGGGGGAGAAGCCACTGGGTTGGGCCGGGCTGAAGGTGGGCAGGGGCTTCTGGGACCTCCAGGGAGGCTGAAGGGATTTGCAAGGAATCCCCAAAAGGTTCCCCCTCAGAATAAGGGACTTTGAAAGACACTGGCTGCTTACCCCTGGCACCACAGCCAGAGGCGGCTAGGGACAGCGGGTCAGCGGATGGGGGGTCTGGCCCACAGCTCCTCCTTCCTGTTCTCCCCTCACAGAGAGCCCAGCGAAGTAGATGGGGCAGTTATGGGCAGCAGCTTGGAAGCAGACCCCCCGCCCGCAGGCAGGTAAGGCAGAAGAGTCTGCGGTGGAGGAGGGAGGGGGCTGCCGAGGAGGCCGCCGCTGTCGCGCCCGTCCACGCCTGGGGGTGTACGTGGGGTGTGCGCCCGCCTGCACTGAACGCCGACCCCTCGCCCCCGCTCCCTGTCTGCCTGGCGGCAGGCTCAGTGTTTTCTCCAGTTGGGAAGGGAGGCTCCCGGCCTCTTCCCTGGACCAAAGCTGCTGTGCCTTGCAGGTCCGAGGGTGCAGGGCGGTCCCCAGGGTCCCTTCTGTAGAAGGCTCTGGGGGTGTGAGAGAGGGCTGAGGCGGCAGCAGCTCTGCGCGGCTTGGCTTGCCTTCCCCTCCCCCTCCGTCTCCCGCTGCCCCCGCCAGCCTCAGCGGCCCCACTGCCTGAACCTCCAGCACGATTCGCTGTCCAGTCCCCAATAGAAGGCGCAGGAGGAACATGACATCATCATAACCGAGTGTCATTGGCTGGGCAGCCCCCGCGGGCAGGACACTGTCTCCAGCGGCCAGAGAGTTAACTCTTCCCTAGGCTGTCTCGTGGCTTCTACGACGGGTGAAGTTTGGGGACTTCTGAGCTTTTCCTTCCCTGGGCGACCAGTGTCCTTTAACGATGGGGACTCCTATGCCCTACAAAAGGCTGAAAATTAACAAAGGTTTTTTAAGAACGTACTGTTTGGAGTGTCCTTTGGTGCCGATGGCCCCACCTTGTATGGCTGACATTCTGTCCTGCAGAAGCGTCTACTAGCCCCTGGCACTGCTTCTCTCCCTCCTAATGAAACAAAAGCACGATGCCCTTGCGTTCCAGGGCTCCTGGGAGGAGGGTGTCTCCCCACAGGACTGGGGTGGCTGAGAGTCGGCAGGCATACATGTCTATGCGCCCCCACGTCTCTCTCAGGCTGTGGGACCTGCCTGCAGAGGGCCCCTTAGGTATGTGGAGACCGGCCAGGTGAGAAAACTTGAGGCTTTCTCTACATCTCAGCCCGATTCTTCCAGGTGCCAAGTGTCAGAAGGCCCACTGGGAGTCCCTAGGCACGTGTGGGAAACAGGCACTTCTGTGATACCCTCTCTCGACATCTCGGCTAGCTGAGATGGCCACAGTAGTGCCCGATTGCTACTAGTGATGACATGGGCCGATGTATACAAAATGACCATCGCTGGGCCTCACACACGGGAGGCCCCAAAGGCTGGCTGGGCCTCACTGTTGACTTTGGGTCTGGAGTCGGTCGCCTCTCTTACCAACTGACTCTGGGCAAATTATGTCATCTTTTTATTTTCATATCAACTCGGATCGGTAACGGGGTGGTTGTGAGGTTTAAATGGCATAACTGTTGTAAAGCACTTGGCACAGCATACCTGCTCAGTTAATGCTCGCTCGTCTGTCATTGTCCCACACTTGATCAGTGTTTTGTGCTCCCCAGGGGTTTCTCATACGTTAGCTCACTCCGAAGTCTCAGTATTCCCAGAGGGTTGGCGGGACAAGTGCCTCCACCTCGTTAGTAGTAGAGGAAACTGAGGGACCGGGAGACCTCAATTACTTCAAGGTCATCCATCCAATTTGTGGTCGATGTGAGAACAGACAGGTCCCTGACTTTAGGTGGTTTGTCTCTACCTGCAATGGGCCTGAACCTCCCGTCAGGAGAGAAAAGGCCAAATCTGAGACCATCTGGCTAGGCGTGGCCTGATGTGGCCCAGCTAGAAGAAAGCGGTTGCCTGTTCACTTCTTGGGATCCAGCTATGTGGAAAAATTGGCCTAATGCCTCCTGCTGATGGCGGCTGCCATGGTGGCTGCCATGGAGGGCCGGCCCAGCGTAGCGGAAAGGGCGGAATTTCTGCTCTCCAATTCCAGTCGTAAATTCCAACTGGTTTCTTGGGTGCTCCTGCCCTTCAAAAGTAGGGTGAAAAAAAAAGTGGGGTGAATCGCTGGGCATGGAGTGTGGGCAGGAAAAGGCTAGAAACGTGGGAAGCTCACCCCCTCCAATCCTGACTCCCGAGCTTTCCTCTGTCTAGGGAGAAGGAGCCTCTGAAGTAAGCCCTCAGCAATCCAGGTGGAGCTCAGCCCCAGGAACGAGGGAGGTAAGCCAGGGCCACCGCCCTGGAGGGCAGAGGGCAGGGCTGGGGACAGGGAGGGCACAGCATGTGAGGCCTGGCCACACGGGAGCAGAGTGGGCCGTCTTCAGCTCCGTGGTCATCCGTGGAGGCTGAGTCGGAGGGTGCACTCCTTCCATCGGCACCTACCTTGAACCTGCCAGGTTCGTGCCCGGGGCAAAGGGTTGGTCCTGGCAGCATTTTCAAGGTTTGGGGAAGATTTGGTGGTCATGCGGGGAGAGGCGGTGCTCTGGGACACCCACTCTGCAACGCGAGGCCCCACCTTGGCCCGGGAGAAAGTGACTGGAGAAAGTGCTGTTCTGATCTGGTTTTCTGTTTCAGCTCAAGTCCCAGTTCGCCCCCTTCCCCAGGAGGATGCTGTGGTGGCGGCAGCAGCAGCAGGAGGGAGAATGAGAAAAAGCGGCCATGACGAGGTAGACTCCGGGGCCCAGCAGGCTTCATTTCTCCCCAGGCCCCCGCTGTGGGGCTCCTGGGGCCAGGCCTGGCTGGGGCAGGCAGGGGGCGCCCAGATGCTCAGTGCTCTGGGGCGGCACCTCTGAGGCAGGCCCAGAGAGAGGGGCTCCGTGGGGTCCACTTGGCTAACTGCAGCCCCAGCAGGCCCGGCCAGGGGCAGGACAAGTAGGGGGTAGGAGAGCCCAGAAGCGCGGGGCAGCTGACAGCTCACGTTTGCTAAGGAAGGGCTTCCCGATTGCTAAGTCAGTCCTCACAATGACCCACTGTCATATTATTATCCACATTTCAGAAATGAGGAAAACACAGAGAAAGGCTAATTTGCGCAGTGTCGTCTGGATAGCAATTGGGGGACCCCCAGGCTCATGCCGAGGCCGGACCAGCCTCCCCGAAAGCACCTGGGAGTTTGCAGCTGCCCCTGGCAGCTCGAGGCAACACTGTTAAACCTCAGCTCCGCTCCAAGGCTGTGTGGTGTCCGTTTGCCATGGTGGCGCTCACTCCCCAGGGCGCTTGCCTCTCCCTGGTCCCCAGAGCTCACTCTGTCACTGGCTGCTCTGCTGAGATTATCGATAAGACATGCCAGTTGGCTCTGTGACATGTCTGCCTGCAGCTGGATGGAAGCGACCCGCAGCTTGTCCCCTGCATGTTTGCTGAGTGCGTGTGTGCATGCGTGTGTGTGTTCCGAATGGGCAGCAGCATGTGAGTAGGGGAAAAGCGTGACACTTGTTTTTGTCAGTCTGCTGACTGCTCAGGAACGGAGGCCTCCTTTGCCCCCAGCTGCTCTGCCATGTCTCTGTTTTTACGATCCTGCCCAATCCCGAGCAGAGGGAAAAGATTTCCGCATCTGCTCCCTGAGATCCGGGCGCAGACCCTGCAGGCAGCTGCTCCCGACTGTCTCGAAGCCATTCATCTTCCAAAGCCCCCCTCACCCCCCACGCATGCATCTCTCCCCATCCAGCCCGCACTGCCCACCCGGCGGTGAGGTCTGGGCCTGGCTGGCCTCTGCCCCTGACCTTCAGGAAGCATGAAGAGGTTTTCTAGACAGCAGCACCTCCCATCTGAAGGGAAGAACGGGGCAGATGCTGCAGACTGAGGGGTCCTGCTCTGACGCCATGGGGGAGGGGCATGTGGGAGCCTTAGAAGTAGGGCAGGGGGAGAGGGGGAGGCTGGGGGGGTGGCATCAGGGGAAGGAGGTCTGTGCTGGGACGTCAGAGCCCCACTGCCCTGACAGGGCCGTGAGTTCCTGCCACCTGTCACAGCTCCTGTCAGCCTGTCTTTCTCCTGGGAGGTGTTGGCCTTCCTGGTGACAGGACTGACAGAGGGCTCTGTCCCCAACAGGTCTGCGTTCCCTGATCTCATCTTTGCATTCATGCTCTAATCTGTTGGCCACGTTTCTGTCACTTCATCCTCGCTTCTGCTTTCTGCCATGTCCGAGTTGCCTGTCTCCTTCCCCCGGTCTGAGGAATTGTCAGGCCAAGGTCACCTAGCTGTACCGGGGCTGGCTCACAGCCCAGACACACATCCACAGGGCCACCCCTTTGCAGTGCTGTTCTAAGAGCCCGCTCAGGAGATGGGGG
>NW_006436283.1:3964241-3983016 GCF_000325575.1 Pteropus alecto | reverse complement strand
AAGAGGAGGGGGCTGCGGGGCTGGTGGCTGGGGGCCATGTGGGCTGGGAGGGGGCTCCCTCCTGGGGAGCAGGCTGCTGGGGTGGGAGCAGGCTGCTGGGGTGGGAGCAGACTGTGTTTACGCTCCCCACGTACCCAGCCCACTCGCCTCTCGTTCCCAGCTCCCACCCCTGCGCTCTGCACAGTCTGCGCTGAGAGCTGCCGCCCTCAGCCCCGGAACTCTGCAGGGGGCCCCGCAGACCCTGCCCGCTGCCTCCCCGTACAGGGGTTGGCCCGGGGCCCATGTCAGGGACGGGACAATGTCCCCTAGAGGCTGAGTCCTTCTCCCCTCCCGTTTCCTTAGAAAGAGCCACCGCTTAGAAGTTTGGGGTCCTGGTAGACTGACCACAACAGGCGGGAGGGGACCAGGAGATGGAACTGAGGCCGGGAGCTGGTTCGCTCCTGGCCCATCGCACAGAGCTGCTGTGAGGGTTAAATTAGATAATGGGTGTACAGTGCTCAGCATGCCACGTGTTTAACATATGCGAACGAGTGTGATTATTTATGAACTGTCAGTTACTGAATTAGGAATTTCAGAACAAGCAGTAGGCTCCAAGCAGCTCCAGGCGCTCACCTCCTCACCCCGCGGCCCTTCCCGCCCTGTCTGTCCACATACACAGTCGCTGGGCGGTGGGGAATTCTGAAACAGCAGAGGTGGCAGTTGCTGGATGGGGACACCTAGGAAGAACCGGCACCCAGTAAGATGTACAACGGGGCAGTACTGTTGCCTCTGTGTGCCCAGGGCCCTGTCCCAACCTCCAGTGGGGTCTCGGCCTGGCCACGTCCCCCAGGCGACTGGCTTTGAGCGTCAGCTCCCAGAGGAGACAGGAGGTGGCTGCCCTGACGCTCCTCCATCCTCCGCCTGAATGCTAATCTCTCCGCTGGTGGGAGCCTGAGTGACAGGGAAAAGGCTGCTCTGAGCTGCAGGGTGGCCGAGGGCAGCAGCCGGGACCAGGGAGGTGCTGCTGTCTGCCACTTCTGCGGCTGAGACTCAGGGTTCCCGCCAGTCTCTCCCGGAGCCTGGAACATGACCAGAGAGCTGATGAGGTGGGGGTGGGAGGGAAGTGGCCGAAGCAGCTGTTCCTGTCCTGAGTCGCCCTTGGGTGCAGATGTGCCCTCGGGGAGTACTTGCCCGTCCCCAAAGTGGGCAGGATGGTCCCGGATGAGGGTGTACAGCAGAGGCTCTGGTCTAAGACAGAGTGGGCATGTGCCTGAGCTAAGGCTGGCACAACGGCCTGAGGGCAGGGCACCCCACTGGTCCCGATGGCTCCCAGCGCCCCTCTGCAGGGGCCTCGCTGTTAAGAAGAAGCCCAAGACCACCTTTGGGAGCCTCAAAAGGAGAACGGCCAAGTGGCTTGCACTATGATGACAATACTACTAATATTATTAATGATGGCTAACATGTCTCAAACATTTATTCCGTGCTAGGCACTGTGCCAAGTGCTTTCTTTGTGAGCATTGTCTTGTTAATGAGGCAGGAACGTTGTTATCCTCACTTACCCAATAAGGAAAGTGAAGTTCACAGACTTTGCTCAAGGTCACTCACAGCTAATAGTGAACCCAGGACCGGCACGCACTTGGGCAACACTTATACAGTTGTGAAGCTGCTGGGACACAGGAGACCTGAGTCTAGAGTCAGGTGTGACCACTCTCCCAGGGCACATGAATGAGAGCTTGGCCCCACCCTGGCGACACCTTTGCAGGTGGGCTGGGGGGGTCTGCCAGGGTTATTCCCAGCCGCTCTCCTCAGGAACTCATCTTTCAAGGGCAGACCGGACTCAGGGCCCTGAAAGCCTAGACCTTGCCTGCCAGTCAAGGGGAGTGAGGACAGCTGCCTCTCCAGGGTCTGTCATCCCTCCCAGAGAGGAAGCAGTGGCCGCTGTCAGGAGTGACAGTGAGGTCATCGCTCACAACCACGGCCACTGCCACTCTGTTGCCTCCTTTGACCCCGGGGAGGGATGATGGGGAGCTTGAACAGGAAGGTTTCTTTCTTTCTTATTTTTTTTTTTTTACAGGGGGAAGGCTCAGGGCATGGAGACCAAGGAAGTGGCTTCGAAAGGCACCTACTGACTTAAGCTGGAAACAAGTCCTTGAACCTAGTGACTACAGGCCATCTACGTGGGGTACATACGCCCCCTAGTGGGGACTAAGACTAGAGAGTGGCTGAGAAAATCAAAACAAAAAAAGATTTACATGACCTATGAGCCTGGGTAGAAATGGTCACTCCCTGCTCCACGTGCGTGCACGCGCACACGCGCACAAAGACACACACGCACTGGCACATTTAATACCACATGCAGAAGCCAGCTGACTTAAGCATTAAAAGAAATGATTTAATTTATTCAACTGATAACAAGCACGCACTGGCAGCCTACAGTGTGCATTGTCAGATGTGTGTTGGGTGTGATACGGTGGTGACAGGGACTGTGCCTGCCCTGCCAGTTAGTGCCACGGAAAGTCCCCGCCTTGGAATTGCAATTCTGCCAGCTGAGCAGCTGCCTGGTCACATGACCTTTCTTTCTGCGGACTCGACTTCCCCACTTAATAAATATATGTTGAACTCGGGTGAGCTGGCGCTGAGGACGTAAAGAACTAACGCCCATCTTCGGCAAAAGAACCGCCTAATGAAATGATGGGGCTGGACCGCTGGGGGCCCCGTAGTTCTCCCAATCAAAAGAGACTAAAAGGGACTGTGCCTGGAGGTGCTAGGAAAGACTCCCCCACTCCAGAAACACTCTGCTGGGCCAGTGTGCCAGTTACTGTGGGTACAAAATATATTACAACTTCCTGCCGCAAACAACCAGAAAACTGCGCAAAATAAAAGAAACAGACACTTGACAACGGGCGGCACATGGAATAGTGACCCCACGGCTGCCTCCGCATCTGCCTCGGACAGTGCCTGCCTGTGGCGTGGGGTGGGGGAACCACGTGGACCACAGTGGTGTCACCGGGTGAAGAGACGAGATCAGAACTCAGACGGTGCGGAGTCCCTAAGGGTTACCGCACAGATCGACAGGAGCCAAAAACAGATGCAATGAAGCCGAGTCGATGGAGGAAGAAAAGCCCTCTCGGTAGAACACAAAATGCACTAACCGTGAAAGAAAAACGGATTAACTGGACTTCATCAAAATTCTTAGGACTGGGAGAAAATATTTGCCAAGCAAAGATCTGAGAAAGGATCTGTAGCCAGAATATATCAAGGACTTTTACAAGTTGATATCAAGAAGAGGACTTATAAAAAGGGTTTTTTAATAGACACTTCACAGAAAAGTATACCTATGGCCAGTGAACACATAGAATGATGCTGAACACGGTAAGTCATCAGGGAAATGCAAATCAAGACACCCACGTCCTTCTCTGCACACCCACCGGATTGGTTCAAATTAACGACTGACCGTGATCGGTGTCGCCGAGGGTGAGGGCAACCGCAACCCTGTGTGCGTTGCTGGGGTTGCGTACAGTGTCACATCCACTTGGCAAACCGGTTTGGCAGTTTCTCATGAATTCATCCAAGAAGGATGAAAACGTATGCCCACAAAACGAGCTGTACAAAAATGTTCACAGCATCTTTATTAGTAATAGCCCCAAATTGAAAATGACCTAAGTATCCACCAATATGTGAATGGATGAACAAACAGTGGTACATTCATACAATGGAATACTAGTCGGCAATAAAAATGATCTGCTGATGTAAGCCACACACGGGGAACACCGAGAAGCCAGACACAGAGGGTACCTGCCGTATGAATCTGTTTGTATGAAATTTCAGGACAGGCCAAACTAGTCCACAGTGACAGAAAGCGGACAGGTGGCTGTCCGGGGCCAAGGCTGGATAGATAGGAGACTGACTCCGAAACGGTGTGAAGGTGCTTTCTGCAGTGATGACGTTCTAAACCGTGACTGGGGTTGTGGACACATAGGTGTAAACACATGTTGAACTACTGAACTGTACATTTTAAATGAATGGACTTTATTGTATGTAAATTATGCCTCAATAAAGGTGATCGAAAGAGTTAAAAAACAAAAAAAGAATGAACACCTGATCCTTGTCTTGCTGGCAGACACGTACAAAAGCCAGACATGAAAACAAATAATCGTGAAACAGTGGCTATTAAAAGAAGTATGTTCACACGCTGAGAGTTCTGTGTACTACGTGCTCCCCTGGTGCCAGGTCCATGCCAGGCGCTCTGCCTGAGCACCCTGACAGTCCCAAGAGGTTCGGATGGGCAGCCTCGTGTCCCGGGTAAGACAGTGAGGCTTCGGGAGAGGGGCAGTCATTTGCCCAAGGTGCCTCAGCTAGAATCACCAGAGCCAGGCCCCCACTCCGGGTCGGCCTGGCTGCAGAGCACGTGCCAGACCGGCCTGCCACAGGGACACTGAGGAAAGGGGTCGGGGACTGTCCCAGCGTCTTAGGTAAGACCTCGCAGAGGAGGCAGTATCTGAATTATGACCTGGGATTTGCTAAGCAGAGAAGAGGACGAGGGGAAGGAAATTTCAAGGCAAAGGGAACAGATAACATGAACGAAGGCCGTGTGACAGCTGCGAGGGGGCAGGGGTTTCTGGGAAAGCACACACATGTCCAGAAAACAGCAGAAGAGGTCAATAGAATACTCCATGTTCTTCAAGCTCATCTATTTTTTAAAAACCCATGCAAAATGTTCCACTGTCGACAGTGTTAGCTTTTCAGGAAACCCAGCACGGTGGTTAAGACCGCAGGTTTTGAGGCTGGATTGTCTGAGTTCAGATCTGGATGCTTCCACTTACTAATGACATTTCCCTTTCTGCACTTGGCTTCCTCGGCGGCAAGATGGGGGAATAACAGGGCTGTTGTGACAGTCAAATGAGACAGCACATAAAGGTGCTCACAGTCAAGTGTATCCATCGAATATGTACAGCTTTTTGTATGTCAATCATGGTTTTGTATGTCAATCATGATCTCAATACATGGTTTCAAAAAAAAAAAAAAAGGTGCTTAGAGAATGCCTGGCCGGGAGCAAACACTTAATACACATTAGCTGCTAAAATGTGAAAATATGTGCCTCTGAATCGGAACGAAGGATTTGAAAAGAGGGGGCTTCAGGGCTGGTCATTTCAGTGGTTCAAAAGCATCATGAAGGACTCACTTTCTTTCTTTCTACTCTTGCTTTGAAACGAGCCTCACAGATGCAAGATGGCTGCTGCAGTCACAAGCGTCACATCTTCACGAGGTCCCAAAGCAAGGAGAGGATGTTGTTTTCAAAAAACGAGAAAACTTCCCTGAACTTGGCAGACCGGCATTGCAGATCTGTCCTAAAACAATTACTGGCAAAGGGATTGATTTATCCTGTGGGTCTGGTGCAGACTAATCGAGACCCCCCCTTAGGGCTGGGGAGGGACCTGCCGCGCCTGAAGCACAGGGCTGCCCAGCTGCAGTCTGTTCTGTCTATAATACGGAGGAAGGACAGCTACGGGACTGGCCACTAGTGCCTGCCACACAAAAGGAGAGGATGTTGTTTTCATGACATAAGCAGGCGACTGTTCCTGACATAAGCAGCCAACTGTTTGGGATATACTTATTCTCCTTCGTGTTCTTATTAATAAAATTAAAGATTCCTTTCCAGGTTAAGAATTTGACTTCCATGTTCCAAAGACTCTGTTTTCTATTACTGTGTCGGTTTTGGATACCATGTCTTAAACCCTGTCACTGAATGGAACTGGTTGAGCTGACCACCTGAACACAGCAGCCAGCTGACCAGATTTCCCCTTTGCACTCAGAGCTGGGGTCCCCGAGCAGCACTGGGGACTTCTGCTCTGCTCGGCTTGTGATCTACTTCTGTCACTTACCACTAGACTGTGGAGCGCATTCCATGTTGATAAATATAGATCTATACTCGGTTGAATAATAGCTATAGAATAATTCTACCATATGTAAAACTTAAAAATTCTAGACCTCACCAGCAACGGGGTGCGAATGAAGTCAAAACACCATTAACGCTCAGTCTGGACGGCTCTGAGCCCTCGCTCGCTCATTCGGGAATTCAGATGCATGCTTTGAAGCCTCCCGCAGTTATTTCTCGATGGCTTTCATAGTGTACCTGACATGCGCTCAGACACAAGGTCTCCCACTGCATTTTGCTCTGGCCTCTTGGCCACTGCCCAGCAGCCTGTGACACCCCCATGTGCTGGGAGCCTGCTGCTGTTCCACCAAGTACTCTGTCATGTGTGAAAGCCACACTGGGGCCTATGGCACAGTGGCCCTTCTTGAGCTGTGTAGAATGGCCCTCACTGCACACAGAGTGGCAACTAATCTGGGACCCAAGACAGCCCTGCTGGAGCCCAGAGCCTTATAATCTTTCACAGATCAGCTCCTGCAGCCTCTCATCCTCACCCTTCTGGCCATAAAGTGTCTCAAAACACAGAAACAGGTGTCCATCATCTTCCCCCCTTCAACCTCATCTCTAATTTCATCCTTAACCACCCTCGCAAAAACACAAAAACCGATTCTGTCCTCCCATTTCCACTTCCTTCAAATCAAAACCCCTTAGATAGAAGATCAATTTATAGATGCATGGTGCAGTACGACTTAGTGGTAAAAGCATAGCCTCCGCAGGCTGAGATCAAACCCTGACTCTACCAGGTATATGTGCGAATTTGGACAGGTCACCTAATCTCTCAATGCTTCTGTCACCTCATCTGTATACGGGGATCGGAACAGTGCTCTCCGTAAAGTGGGAATGGCACATAAGTAAGTATCACCTATCACTGATACTGTACGAATATCACCTATTGACACTGTGTGAAATATCACTTATCATTATTGTTCTGCCTGCAGGTTACTTGCCTACTACAGTAGTTTCACAACCGCTTTCGGCAAATCCCACACTTAGAATTCCCTCTGCGGATTGGAAATGAAAGGAGCTGTTTCTTCCTTTCAGTATGATACAAAAGAATGTCTTCAAGAGTAAGACAGAAACACTTAATGACCAGCTTCACAAGACAGAAGTTATTGCTAAGTGAGTTAATGATTATTTGTTGAGTACTTAACTGTGAGCAGAGGCCACCGAATACCAACGAGGCACTGCGAGGAAATTAAAAAGAAAAAAGTAACAATTAAAAGAGATTTCTGCCTCGAAGAGCTTACAAATTAAGGGAGTCAAACGCAAACACATGCGATAACTTGAAAATAAGCACCTGCAACATATTACCAGATACAGAATATAATTCAAACTAAATGGCACAAACTAAAGGGTTGACGAGAATGGGGAGAGACTGATGCAGAAAAGGCTTCGTGTCCTGCAAATTTAAACTAATTTCCAAACAGGCATAAATTCCGGCCCCGACTCTAGTTGTTTTGTCCTATTGTTATTTCAAAAATGAAGCCAGGATGGTTGACTGAAAAATAACATTCAGAAGTAGCAGTGGGTGCTACATTATTTTGTTCTTTTCCTAATGTGACGATTTTTCCTTCTCGGCGTTAGAGTCGCACACCAGCAGCGGGTCCCGGCTCGCATCCCCAGGCTCGCATCCCGGGTTCGGGTAATTTGGCGCAGCCCCGGCCCGTCGCTCTCGGGCGCCCTCTGCCGCCGGGGCCTCACCGCTCTCGCCCCAACTTTAAGGGCGGCTGAGCGGGACGCCGAACCGTTCCCCGGGACTCTCCCTCGCCTTCACTAAAGCAACCAATCGCCCCAACGACCCCTCCCCGTCCACAAATGAAATCCACAGAGCAATTGAGAACTCTGGCCGTACCTCAGTTTCCTCATGGGTCCCCTCCTGAGGCCCCCTTGAACTTTCTGCGCGCCCCTCCTCCCCCGCCCGCCTCAGTCTCGGCCAGGGACAATCTGTGCACTCAGTAGCTTAAGCGACCGTCCATCTTCATTTTTTAACGGCCCTGGCTTTTCACACATCAGGCCTCCACCCTCACTCCTCTACTGCCCGTGGCCTGCTCCTGAGTCACGCTGAGAACGCGGCTACCCGCTGGCTGTCATTTGGACTACATTTCCCATCAGCCTCTTTTCATCATCGCGAGAACCCCAGCGAGGCTGCCGAGAAGACTTATGCGCAGGCGCGGTTCCCCTTCCTTTTCGAGGCCGGCCACATGGTGGAAGTCATGGAGGCTTCTGTTCCGAGCGAGCAGCCTCAGGCCTTTGGCAGTGGTAAGGCTGCGGAGGTGGGAAAACGGGGTCTTCCATGGCGCGGCGCTAGTACACTTACCCCCTCCTTTTAGAGGTGAAATAGTAACGATAAATCGGTCTCTCCTTATAGGGTGATTGGGGAGTTTTCGTTGAGAAAACGCTTTCTAAACAGCGCGAGTTTTTATGATCGAGGGTAGAGAGCTCAAGCCCATCTTCAGCGTCGAAGGGCCTTCGGGGAGAGAGGTCCTGACAACCTGCACAACCCCGCACGCAGCCCAGCGGCCCTGAGCTCAGCGCCCGCGGGTCTGCCTTGGAGTTTGGCTGACAGTGGCAGTTCTTAATTCACTTTAAAAGAGTTAACGTTTGAATACTTGACTTCCTCCTGGAGTGTCTCGAGAACGGCCCCAATCAGTAGTTTGTATTTAATTATACAAATAGTAAACAGTGGGATTGTAGATCTTGGAAAGGTGTACTTTTACGACAAACCTTACATGCTCATCTCCCCCCTACCCCCTTCTCCCCACCCCCAGGCCTGCCTTTGGCATCTGCGGAGATGATGAGAAGCAGACCTTCGGGTTGAAGCTTGAAAGTAATGAATGGAACCCTGGAACGAGTAAGAATGCGTGCAGGCAGGCATGACCTGGTGGGCACCAAAAATGAGAAAGCCAAGAGGGTGTGAAGGCCTGTCACATACAGTGGCCTCGTAATTTATTCTGAAGTTAGGTGCAATTCTGAACAAATGTTGGCATAAATTCCGTATCCGGAAATGAGGAGGGTCTTGTGCTAGTATAATTTGGGGGCCACTAGGTGTCACTGTTTAAAGGCAGATGGTTACCACTGTATACAGGGGTGGAAAAGGAGCCTTGGAAAATGAGTTCTGGTTGCCTGGGGTTTAGAAATGTTTGTTATGGGGTTGAGCTGAGGGTAATTTAAAGTTATCCCTGTCTGAAAGGACATCTTTTGTCAAGAGTGAAGCTCAGCTTTTCAAATACCAATCTTGAGAATAACTATTTGATTGTTTCACTGAAAAGTGTGTTATTTCTTTTAGATTAAAGGTGTTGGCTGTGAACATTGAAAAATGTCCCATGAAAGCCATCTTAAGATGTTGAGTGCAAGGATCTTCGTGATGAAATTTCTGTAGATGGTAAGATTTTTAGTTCTTTTCACGGAGTTGCATAGGTTATGCTCTCTTTAAGCATTGATCTGCTAGATTTTGGAGATGTGGGCCTTTCAGGGTTGTTATTGCCCAGGTAAGGGACGTTTGCTCCTTGCCAAGTAGCCTCACAAACAGTGTTTGTTACAATACTTGTTGAATTAGATCAGGCCAGTGGTTCTCGGCTGGGGGCAGAGGGTGTTACTGGGATCTACTGGATGCTGCTTGAGTGTCCTACAATGCACAAGACAGCTCCCATGACAAAGAACTATCCATCTAAAACATCAATAGTGCTGAGATTGAAGCCCTGTTTTAGACTAACTTGAGAGATGTGGGCACTAGTCTCAGCTGTTGACCAGACAGCCACACCAAAGCCTTGTTTGTATCTTCATTTGTAGGACATGATTAGTGTTTTTCAAACTAGGCTATATGTCAGAATCACCTACAAAGTGTTAAAATATCAACATTTCTGGATCCCACCGCCAGCCATGATTGAGAATGGCTCTGGGATGGGCCGAAGAATCGTGTGGCGGTTTAAGGGAGGGTATGTAGGAGCCCTAGATGATTGGATCTACTTTTAGCTCAGGGATTTTTATTACAGAGAGATTATAGTACTGGCTATTTTTAAGTTGCTCTCGGGGCGGATCATATAATCCTCCGTCTTACAAAACTGGAAGCCAGATACTTGCTCTGCAGAATCATTTTGTACAGAGAGGTGAGCGAGAGAGAAGTGACCTCGCACGGTGTCATTTCCCTTGGCGTCAGGTACACGTCGTGCGGCTCACCTGCCGTAGGTTTGCTGAGAGGAGGAATCTCGGGCCTTTGCTGAGGCTAGAAAAACGCTAGGGCGTATATCCCGTTCTTAGCTGTGAGACACTGTGCCGAGGGAGACGCTTTACAAGGGAAGAAACGTCGGTGCCGGGTCTGGGAGGGTGGGAACAGCAGCACTAGAAAGGCAGTTTTGCCCATTAGGGAAAGCACGTTCTAACGAAGCACACAGCACTGAGTTCTCACAAGGAAAGTAAAGCAGAATCTGGTAAGAAAAAAGTAGCTCTCACGTGCTGTGGGCCGGCAGATTGGTGGGGGCCGAGTCCATGATGATGTCAAGTTATCCCTGTCTGAAGGCACAGAAGGGCCTTTCTGGGTGGAATTTGGATTTCTGAGACTCGGTTTCTCCAGTTTGCTTATAGAAAATGTAGGCCTGGTTTACAATCGAGCTACGTGAGCGAGCTTCGCATGTTTCTTCTTGAATAGGTTTTTTCTTTTGCAATTTCTCCCTGCCGAGGACAGTCGCAGGCTCAGTCTGAAGCGGATCCTCCGGAAAATACCAGCAGCAGCACGTGGCAGCCGCGCTGGACCCGGCGGGGTCCTTCTCACGAGCGTGACAGACTTCCCAACAGGTGGGGGGTGTTTTTGCTTCCCCGACCCAGAGGTAGGGTTATGCCAAGTGGCAGAGAGACTGTAGCATAGCTTTGTTTTCTTTTCTAGATATCTCAGGGTGAGAGACAGAACAGCAGTTTTGCCTGAAGCAAGCGACACGATCCCTCTCCTGCTGCGCGTAAGCTTTCCGTTCCTGTCTTAACGTGTCCCTCAGAAGCCCCGCAAGCCCGTGATGTTCGTTATCCCTGTCTGAAAATCTCGACTGAGGGAGAACAGTGTTCTGAGGCTTACGGGTTCGTTTGGCTCTGTGCTCTTAAAAGTAGTTCAGGCTTTATCAGGGATCAGATCGAATGGTCTCTCAAGGGGGTTTTCTGTCCCCTGCCGAGACCTCAGGCTAGCACATCGCCCCTCTGCAACTTGAGAACCAGTCTGTGGCTGCTCTCTCGCTTTGGGCCCCTCGATTAAGGTCTCTGAGGGTACAGGCTATGAGAGGTGGCAGAAATGGGCACGGGACCCGGGTTTGGTTTAGGCTTATTGTGGAATGAAAGAGCGCTTGTCACATATTTCAAGAAAATTAATGTGCTCTTTGGAGCAGGCTGAAATGTCACATGTCTGCCAGCTGAGGCAGCGAGCACGCGTAAGGGCTCTGACGTCTTTCTTCTGTGCCGTATCCCGACCTTCAGCAAAGAAGGGGTACCGTGGCACTGGCAGAGCTGTTTGGGTTCCAGGTGCTTCGTTAGCACCAGGGACCTCTCCTAGAGTTAGCTTGGGCCCTGTCGAAATGAGTGTCTGGTGTGGGGCTGCTCCTTGGGCGGCAGAGGGCTGGTTGCCTGGCACGTAAGCAAGAAAGGAGCAAAGTGGCTCTGGGCAGGGAGGCTGTCCGCCTTTGTTCGCATTTAAATGCCAGGCTTGAAGTCGGCACAGATGGCCATTTCTGTTGACTGGGAGGCGTGTGTGGGCTCTTCACGTTAAAGGTCACGCTCGTTCAGTCACCAAGGAAGCTCTAGGGTTAAACAAGTGGAAGGGGCACGGGAGCAAGTGGAGAAGTCTACAGTGAAGTCTTAGCCCCAGAGGGGGGTGGTGAATAGAAACGTCCCCAGTGCCTCACGGGTGTTCTTTACCGGCCGCTGAGCAGACGCTGCTCCCTCCAAGCTCCGTCTCCCAAAAAGGAGCGTAGAACTGTCTGATCGTACCGACTGTGCCCTCGACACACACACCAGCCTAATGATGGGTTAGAACGAGTGCTTCTGTGGTTGCCTTTTCTCTAAATTAGCTTATTGAAGTTAAGCCTTTAGTTTGAGTCCCTTAGTTGGCTGTTATATCCAGTGATTCTCTGGTTTTACAGGTGCTGTCCCAGTGCTGCTAACATCTGCTTCAGAGGAGAAGCGTAGAGTTCTTTGGACTTCATCCTCAAAAGTAGCCAGAGAATTCGAGTGACAGCGATGTTATCCCAGAAAACTTCTGGCAGTTAGTGAAGTTCGAGCTTAACAGGAACATTCGGCAAACCGCCGTTCAGGTGGTGTGGGCTTTGCTCAGGTCTGGCTGGGGCTGAATGATTGTACATTAAAGGTAATTAACATGTATATATTCCCTCGGGAAACTAAGGGGACACAGGTGCTCAGCCTAGAAAACCATTTCTCAGAGTGGATTTTCTTTGAAGTCAGTGTGTCTGGAGCTTACATCTTGAAGCACAAATAAAAAGTTTTTTAAATGACTCACATTGTGGATTTTAGAACGAGACCCACTTAAGGACAGTATTTTATGCTGTGACTCAGTAAACACATGCTCATATGAATGAAAGATTTTACAGAATAATAATTGGGGTTAACGTACACGGGATGCAATCAAATGTTTTAGTTTTTTAGTTTTTTTCCCCTTAAGTTTCCCACTAAATTGATTTCATTCCCCTCTAATGGGTTGCCACCGACATATAACTTTAGCACTTCTCAAATCTCATGGATTGACAGGTTCTGGTAACTACAGACGTGATGGGAATAGGGAAGCGTAGAGTATTGTGGGTAGGAGGGTTCCAGGGGGCAGGAAGCCCTGGTTTCCTCGGGCGGCTGCTTTAGTCAGTAAGACCAAGTGCGCATTCTGTTTACGTGATCAGCCTTCCAGAACCAGAGGCCAGGTCCTGGGCCGTGGTGATTGATGCTGCCTTGGGAAAGCTCTGGCCGGCCAGCCCTGTGGACTCCCAAACCCCCGAGGGCCCCTGGCAGTGTAGACGGCGGAATGTGAAGGCTGCTACTCATCAGGACAGTAAACTAGCTGCCTGTCACCCTGTGTTCAACTTACTGCAGTCAGGATGTTCAGTACCCAGTAATGAGGGTTCGTTACCTGATGTCATCCTCTTGGTGACAAGGCGGTAACATCTCTAACGGGACTTCCCTCAGAGATACACAACCTTCTGTGTAGTTGGCCCCCATCAGATTCCCAGAACCTTGCCGTGGTTCTTGAATTCTCTGATCGCGATGCTACCTACATACCGCATGGTGCACTACTCCCCCCCAACACACACAAAGAGGAGCAGTTATCCATCGTTTATGCAGTCATCTAGCTTCAAATTACATTCTGCCTGTTGTGCTCCCACCTCTCCATGGGGCAGAAGTCAGTCACCTTCTCAGAAAGGTGGTTGAGACATGTCATCGAGTCGGGTTGCTTTGGAGTTTGCGTGGGGCTGTAGATGCCAGCGGCGGGGTTGGAGCTGGGGAGTGTGCGGTGCTGTAACGTTCGATCTCGTTAACTGAGTCTCTCCGCTAAGAGTCAGAGTCTCAGCCCCACCTGCTGGCTTCGAGATGTCTAGCTGTGAAGTATGCCTGCCCCGCTGGCGAGGACCGGTCACGTCTTGGGAGTGTTTGTTATCTTCAGTTTTAAAACAAGTCAGAGCAGAGCAGTCCATTTTTCCTTGAGCAAAGTTGGGGTGTCTGTCTCAGGCTCAGAGGGGCGTTCTCTCAGTTGAGCCAAGGACAAGATGGGGTGTCACAATAAACAGGCTTCAATGACAGTCACAAATCCACCCTTAATGTCATCTGTAGGGAAGAGGTGGGCCTAGGGGAGTTGGGAGTCGCTCTCACAGGCTGAAAAGACAGGTGGCTTTGGCTTCTTCCCAGGATGCGGGCCCCAGCTGCTCGAGCAAAGGGCTCCCGCTCTTCAGGGTCAGCGCTGGTACAGCCAGAGGATGCCAGCGTTGTGCAGGTCCCTCCACAGGGTGGACTCCAGGGACAGGTCATGGTTTGCGTAGAATATCAGTGGCATCTTTTTTCGTTCGAAGTAGTGGTCAGAAAATTTCTGGTAGTTGCTTGTGATGAATCCATAAGCACTAACCTGGACAAGGATTGTCATCGAGTGAGCATTTATTGAGCTTCTGCTATATGCAGACTCGTAAGGTGACATGAATTCAGAAAGGCACAGTCCCCCCACCCCGCTGCTCCCCCCTCACGCCTTGTGTGAAGACGTCACTAACATCCAGCGCTGTGCTCTTTGTACACATTCTCACCCCGGCCTTACAATCTAATGTAGGTACTACCCCCATTTTACAACAGGGGGACCAGGCTCAGGTCACCAAACGTCCCCAGTGGCAAGCTAGCGAGTGACCAGGCTGCGCTGTGAACTCGTCTGACTAAAGCCGTGATCATTAGCTCAACGTGAGGCAAAAGCCCGTCACTGCCAGTTTCCCCTTCTGTGATGCACACACGAGTCCGGCTTTAACAGGTGTGGGACCGGTCGCGGCGTGGCTGGCTTCAGTGGGAGTCACTGCCTCTCCGTGAAAACAACTGCTCCCCCTCTCCCTGTGGCTCAGGCGGGCCATCTCCCATCGGAAACGTCTCTGACTTCAGATGTGTGTGTGTGGAAGGCTGAACACGCTGCCCCACCCCTCTTCTAGAATGCCCTCATAAGAGGGTTCCCTACCCAAAAACGTGGAGAAGATTTTGCTCTCAGAAGAGCCGTCTGACAACGTGTGCCTTAAGTACCGTATAGAGCTGCAGCCCTGGAGAAGGGGGAGTGCAGGAAGTCAGTGCTGGGGCAGGTGGCTGTGTGGGGTCAGGCAGGGCTGGCCTGGGGGCTGTCCTTTAAAGCACCCCGGATGGTGGGTGGTGGCAGTCCCTCCCACCCCTTCCCATGCATCAAATTAGGTTCCATTCACATCCGTACTCTGCTGCTGTGAATCCCTGAAAATAGACCTCTTACCTGGTCACAGGTGTGCAAAGCTGTCAGCAGCATGAGGGCCCCAGTACTAGGCATATATAGGTTTCCAAAATTCGAGTTCATCAACTTGGATTTCAAAAACCTAGAAGCAAAAAGGCATCAAAACTCAAGACGTTTAGGTCTTGCCCACTAGCTTGATGGTTGTGCTATTACACTTTACAATGACCAACTCGAAAAGGATGGAAAGCCAGAAACTTTTCTAGCACAATCAAATCCCTAGTTGGGAAAAAAACGACATGAGCTCCTAAATGCAACAATCTTCAGTTGAAATAACACCTTAGGTAAAAGAGCGGGGTGAGAGAGGACAGGGCCTGTCCAGAAGAACCACAGTGAGAGACCACTTTCTCTAGAAGCCTGAGTCCAGCTTAACTTGCTTTCTGTAACCTGCTGCCCACACTCCTGGGCTAAGTAACCATCATGCTTAGAGCATAACGGCTTGTATGCGGCCTGACACCTAAGTTTCTCCACCCCCAAACTTTTGGCCAAACAGGAACCACATATGAGGGACAGGGAGCACAGTTCCTACGAGTGGCACCGTGGTGACAAGGCGCACATGTGCACGTGCACAGTCTGGGAGGGAAGCCACAGTATGACGACCGCTGGCCCTGACTCAGCCCTGGACTCACATCCAGGCTTTGCCGGGCAAGCCTCCCTCAGCCCGTCTCGGTCTGCTGCACAGGGCTGTGCCTGTGCCCCGCATCTGAGTGCCCACATCCGCTTGCCCCCTTCGCCTCAGCTGCTGGCCTTGGCTACAGCAGGGTTTCTCGACCACGGCACTACTGACATTTAAAAGGGCCATATAATTTGTTGCGGGGACATCCTGTGCATTGTAGGCTGTTCCTAGTGGCACTTGCACCTCGTGACAACAGCAGCGTCCTTGGGGACAACAACATATCTCCAGACAGGGACAGATGACCCTCCTTGCCGCTGAGAACCGCTCGTAGCAGGGACAGAGGGAAGTGAGGTCAGGCGTAGTCCCCAGGCTCCTCCCTCCCCTGGGGCTGGCTGTGTTTGGGCCTGAAGGTGATGATGGCTCTGCTTCTCCTAGCCCCATTACCTCCCGCACCTTGCGGAACCTCCACACCCGCCTGCGCCTCTGGAACAACCCTGTCAGTACACCTGGAGTCCTCCAGGTTCCTGTCCACTTCCCACTGACCTTGACTGACACCATCAGCGTGTTAGAGCAAGCGGTCGGCCTGGAACCGGCACGTGGCTCTCCCTACAGGTTACAGTGTGGGGGGCGTGAAGGGCAGTGCCGTGGTGGCCCCCACCCCCTACCTACCTCTGTGTCAGGTAGCTGATGAAGTCTGGATGGAGTAGCTTGAATTTACTGGCAGAGGCTTCTGGTCCAAAATAGGTCTGAGGCCTATTTTGAGAAGAAGTGGACAGAGCGGCCCAGGCTGTCGTATTGCATGCTGGGGAGCGAGAAGGTGGGGCTGGGGCGCCGGCGGGGGATCAGAGGGTGGGCGGCAGCAGGGAGGGCACCACGTGCGGCTTCCCTCTCACCAGCACGTCGATAGGTGGGGTGTACGTCAGCGAGGACGGGGGCGTGAACAGGGCGGGGGGCGTCGGGTAGCTGCACCTCACCTGGGGCTGGTGGGGCGGGGGCGGGAGGAGAGGGAAGTAGAGGGACTCGGGGACAGGGGTGTGCTTGCTGACCGGGCTGGGGAAGCAGAACTGGGGCAGTGGAGCTGTGGGGGGCTGGAAGAAGGGGGGCTCCTTCAGGAAGCTGGGCACGTAGGGGGTAATGCAGGAGGGGATGCCCCGGACGGGCCCGATGTAGGAGGCAGAGCTGTGGGAGGAGGACCTGGCCAGGGGCACCGGGGGCGTCTGGGAAGCGTTTCGAGAGATGGACTTCAAGGCAGATTGGGAGGGAGATTTGGAGGTGGGTGGAGTGGGGTTTGGGGTGGATCCTCGGGGCACATGAGGGATGTGAGGGCTGGGGGTCAGGGAGGAAGCCCTGGAGGAGGGTTGTGAGGCATTCGGGGTGGGAGGCTGGGAGGGGGGCGGGAGGAAGACCCCCGGGTAGCGGAAGGGGAAGGGGCCGGGCCACCAGGGTAGGGTTGCTGGCTAGGGTTGTGGTTGGACCGGGACTGGGAGGGGGATTGGGTGGGGGATGGGTTAGGGGTCTGGGAGGGGGAGCTCATTGGTGTTGGGGAGGCTTATGTCTGTCTGCCCCAGGTGTCTGAGCCAGCCCCGCCAAGAGCCCAGTTCCCCGCCCATGTCACAAAGCCTGCCCTGGTGACCAGCTGCAGCATTGTGAGCAATTGTTGGGTAATCAAGAGGCGGGGGCTGGGCGCAGGGTGGGGAGGTGGATGCTTGCCTGACCTTTAGGGTTAATCCCAAGGACCACCTCTGAAGCTGCTCCTTCAGGTTGGGCTGGGGGCGGGGCACTGAGATTGGAGGGCTGGTGTTCGGGGACACAGGGGTGGCAGAGATTGCTAAGGGCCTGACTCAGGGATGACAAAAGGTCTCCGTGCCACAGAGAGGAGGTTCGGCTGAGGGCCAGGGCATGGATCAAAAGAGCTGGGCACAGGCCTGCTGCCCAGGAAGGTGGGAGACAAGACAGAGAGCCCTTTGTTCCCATTTCACAGGGTGCTGGCGGCGCGGCCTGCTCGCCCACCAGCATGAGTGGCGTGGACGCTGGCCCTCCTTCTCGCTTCTAGACCCAATGTGCTCAACGGGACAGCAGACCCAGCTGTGGACGGGCCGCGCGAACGCTGCCGGGCTGGGTTGGCTCTGGGGACAGCAGCCTGAAGCCGAGGAGCCAGGCTGGCCTGCTGCATCCAGACAAGTGGCCCCTCGATCTTACGTCATCAGGAGGGTTCCCGGGGGCCAGCGGGGTGACCTGGGCTTTCCTGGGCGTCGCTGAAACGCGTACTCCCCCAGCACTCCTGAATGCTCCGAGATTTTACTGCTGCCCTCACCCGCCTTCCCCACCCGATAGTGGGAGAGGACCGAGATCGCCACGCCCTGCCCCTGCTTGCTGCTCACCTGTACCGGGACAGCAGCCTGAAGCCGAGGAGCCAGGCTGGCCTGCTGCATCCAGACAAGTGGCCCCTCGATCTTACGTCATCAGGAGGGTTCCCGGGGGCCAGCGGGGTGACCTGGGCTTTCCTGGGCGTCGCTGAAACGCGTACTCCCCCAGCACTCCTGAATGCTCGAGATTTTACTGCTGCCCTCACCGGCCTTCCCCACCCGATAGTGGGAGAGGACCGAGATCGCCACGCCCTGCCCCTGCTTGCTGCTCACCTGTCCCCTTTATCAGGGCCCTCGGGGACAGGCACACCCAGAATGGCCGATCGCAGCATCACGTAGTCGCGGATGTCTGAGGGTATGAAGATATAGTACAGGTCCTGTCGGGGCAACAGAGACACTGAGCCCCGGTGGGAACGAGGCCACTTCCAGCTCCTGCTCCGAAGGGACAGCCCTCCACGCCGTCCCGCCACCGTCCTGCCGGGGGAACCTCCCTCACGTGCCTGCCATTGCCATTCTCGGGGACCATGGCGGCTTTAGGACACGCTCACAGACCCTGTGGTACTCTCCCCTCCCAGAAGCTGACTTGCCAGCCCCTTGAGTACGGGCCAGACTTAGTGACTCACGGACAGAATTTTTCTAACGAATGGGAGACAAAATGGAAGGGATGGCATGTGACTTTGGAGACCAGGCCATGAAAGGCGCCTCGCCGCCTCGCTCTCTGAGATCACTCCCTCTGAGTGAGGTTAAGTACCATGTCGTGAGGACACTCTAGTAGCCTATAGAGGAGTCCATGTGACAAGGGCCTGTGAGGGCAACATCTTGGCTCTGGCCTCAGAGCCAAGGCCACCTGGGAGATCCTGAGCCAAAACCACTGCACTAAGCTGCTTCCGAAATCCTGACCCACTGAG
>NW_006436283.1:3956020-3963542 GCF_000325575.1 Pteropus alecto | reverse complement strand
GTGAGGACCAGACCCTCCTCCTCCACTGCCCCATCCCTGCACTCAAGGTCCTGGCACAAACACTGTCCACTGGGCTGCGGGTGGGGGACTGTGTCTGGTGTGCCTACCCACCACGGCACACCGGACACAGTCCCGTGGAGGGGGCTCTGGGGACGGTGGCGCCCAGTGGAGGCCTCACCTGTCCTTGTGGCACGGAGGTGAAGCCCAGTTTCCTGTAGGAGATGAGAGAGTTCTTCATCGTGTTCACCGTGAAACCGTAGAAGGAGGTCTTGGTGCCCACGTCGTCCTCAAAGTCTTTGATCACAGCACCATTGAGTCTGCTCCAAACAGAGGCCCGTCAGCCGGCCACACTGCAGTCACACCGTGCTGCGTGCTGCCACTTCCATCCCCAGGGTTCCGCCACACCTGTCCCTACGCCTCTGTAGGGACCACCCCCTCTGCTGTGACAGCACCAGCACCTGCTCACCAGCCCCAACCCCACTCCAGACCTCAAGGGACACCCTGTGAACCGAGCCCCCTGGCCCCGGGGGGCTCCTTTCTCCTGGGTCCCCTTGGCAGGTCTGTCCCGCAGGCCTTCATCCGTGCCCACCCGCCCATTACAGCCCCTGAGCTGGCCGCTGAGCTGCCCGGGGCGGCAGCCGCCTTGGCCCCGGAGCTGGTGGGACCAGCTCCCCACCCAGCTCCGCTCCCGCCGCCTCCCGGGCCCGGGCTGCGTACCGGAACACGTAGTCATGGGCATCGATGTTCCGACCCTGGCGGGAACCATTCAGAATGCCTCCGTTACCCACCACGGCACACCGGACACAGTCCCGAAGCCGTTCCCTGGAGGCAAACAGCTGGGCGCTCTCGGAGCCGTTCAGAAGGCCCAGGGTGGAGGCGATGGCTGTGAGCGAGGGACAAGGCGGGGTGCTATGCGGGGGGCTGTCGTGGATCATCGAGGACTGTTTCTGGCACTTAACTTGCCAGAGGCCTGACCCCAGGCCCTCCCCAGAGGCACAGAGGGCGGGAGGGGATGGAACCTCTGGGCCTGAGAATGGAAAGGGGGTGGGGGGGAGTGTGGCTGGGCCCTCAGTGCCTCAGGAACTTGAAAGACCAGCTCTCTGAGGCTGTTCTTAAAGGAAATAATCTGAGGCATGCGGGGGGCGTGGTGCAGATATAACAGGGAGGGCCCTCTGCTCGGAGGTCAACAGGCCGTTTGGGGCTCCAGAAACCCTGTCTTTGGTCACCTTTGGACAATGGCACTTTAGCCCATCATGCCAGGGAGGCTGCTGGGGGAGGGGAGGGCGTGGGCAGCCAAACCCCTCTTACTGACCCCGCGATGCTCGTGGGGGTGGGGAAGTAAAGCGGGAGGTACACAGCTTGAGGGTTGAGCCCCGAGGTCCTCCTGGAAAGGGACATGGGGTTCCCGCATCACGGGCCGTGAGGGCGGGGGGGACCTGGCCTGCACAAGGCCAAAAGCAGGAAGAAGGGACCAGCTGAGGCCAGAGGGTCGGCGGCAGGCAGCGGCCGCAGGTTACCTTGGCGTGAGAGCCCTTGCCAGCCATAGGGGGCTTTGTGCTGGCTCAGGTGGTCCCAGAGCTCCTGGGTGAAGACGCCCCCCGACAGCAGCACTGGAGTGGAGAAATCAAACAGCCCTTGGAAGTGGGGGTGCCGCTGAACGGCGAGATAAAGTGGGTGTCGGCAGGGTAGGCTCTGTGGGTGAGAAGGTAAGAGGGCTAAGCTGTTAGCTGGGGGATTCGGTGGGTGGGAGCCCTCCCAGGAGGAAGACCCTCGAGAAGGAAGAGCCGCCCCTCCCCCTCCGGACCTGGGCCACCCCCAAATCTGTGAGCCCAGTTGCCAGTGACACGATAGCCTAGTAGGGATCAGAGAGCTTTCTGGACTTGCCCTGTCCAGCCCGGGCGTCCTGGTTTTCCCGGATGCCCCATCTCTGGCCTGATGGCTCTGGCTTCCTACTCCTTCACCTCTCACTTGGGGAAACTTGGGGGCATTTGCCCGTGGATGGGTAAGAACCTCGAAATGTGACCTAATTTGGAAATAGGGTCTTTGCAGGTGTACGTAGTTAAAATGAGGTCATACTGTATTAAGGTGGGCCCTAAATCAAGGACTGGCATCCTTATAAGGTGGCCATGTGATGACAGAGGCAGAGATTGAGTGATGCAGCTGTCAGCCAAAGAACAGTCTAGGTTAGGGTTCTAACCTAGACCGTCCTGCTGACACCTCGAGCTCAGACTTCCGTTGGGAGAAACTTTACATTTGCATGCAGAAGTGAGCGTCAGACAAGTGGCAGCTTGTGAGTTACTGTGAAGTGACAGTATTGTGTACCACGTGTGAGGAAGCCCATGGAGTGTGCATGTGTGTGCACGTTGTGTATTCCTACGTGGCTCCCTTGGGCTGGATGTGGTTTTCTGCATTTTAACCCAGCGTGCTCACTGACCGAATCACTCGGAAGCCGCATTGTTTCGTAAGGTATCTGTCTTGTTGGAACAAATTCATGTTCTCAAAGCAAGCATTACAGCAGAACTGACTGTAGTAGTTCCGCTAACATTCAGTTTATTGCCACAATGTTTTCCAGGGCCTTCTTCATGAGGCTCCGGGAGAAAGATCTCCAGATCTCTGCGTCAGAAGAGGCTGCACTTCACCTGGGCAGCTGGCTAGCTTTTCCCTCATGACCATGGAGGCGGTTTCCTTCTTCACCGTGACCGCCAGGGAGCTCACAGCCAGACATATGGCCCATCTCTTACACCTTGTGGCTCATTTTTCGTGCACTCATCTGATGTCTCATTTTCCTTCACCCGTTTCTTCATTTTATTCTATTTAATGTTTTTGCCTTGTTACATGTTACTAAAAGCTACCTCACGTCATTTTTTTAAAACCAGGTGGGGATGTATGTCATTTAGTGTCAAGCAGCTCCAGGTGGAAAGGACTTGAGGCACGTAAAGATGGATCAATCACTCATGAGATACCTGAGGCCAAGTGCCTACCAGGCCTCTGTCCTCAGGACACAAGGCTATTTGCTCTGCCTCTGAGCAGCTCAGCTGTTATTAAGTCTTATGTTTCTCCCTGAGGCCAGGGAGAAATATTTCAAGTTCCAGTTTGGTCTCTTGGGCACTAAAAACAACTCTTAGACCCGAACTAACTCCGAACAGCGTGGTCACCACCCTGCTTGAGCACAGCTCACAGAGCGGGTGAGACTGTATCACTCGGTGGTTCAGAGCCAGCTCTGGGGTCGGGATCACCTCTTCTCCCTGAGTGACCCCGAGCAAGGTACCTGACCTCTCTGTGCCTCATCTCGCTCACCTGTAAAGGCTGCCTAACAGGTTTGCCAGGAGGCTTCAGCCAGAGAACACAGAGAAAGTGCCCCAGGTGGTCCTTTAGCCTACGGGTCACCAAGGAGCAGGACCCGGAAGGTTCTCAAACCCTCAGGGCGAACGGGGAACATCTTCCCAGGGTTTGGTGTTTACACCATGGTGAGCAGTTCGAATGTGACTTTTATAGTAGGAAGACATTTTGAGCAGCAGAGTGCCAAATTCACAGGCTTTTTAGAGATAAATCACAAGATTTCCGAGAAACGTTTGGCTGGCTGTACTCAGGGGTACACATGGACTCAATCTCCTCTCTTGGGGTATGGGGAGCCCTGGCAGGCAAGTTGGAGAGGTCCTGATGGCTGGCTCCTGTGCTTCCTGCTTGGGGTGCGGTGAGGGTGGGGGTAGGATGGGGTGGCATGGGGCTTGGTGGGGGTGGGGTGGGGCGAGGGGAGTCCAAAGAGCCCCGCCCCACAGACTCCCGAGCCTGGTCCCCTTTGTTTGCTCTTCTCTTTCCCCTCCTCCAGATAACTGGAGGATGCTCAGAAAATTGCGGAGTAGCTGAGCACTGTACCTTTCTCGTCCCAGAATCGGTCGCTGCCTTGGGTCCAGAGGATGCTCGAGGTGTGACGGTGTTCCTGGGGGAGAAAGCACAAGTCAAGCAGGGTCTGACCCGCCCTTCGGAACCTTCCGTCAGACTCTGTTAGCTCTGGGGGCTGACAAAGTCTGTCAAGGTCAAAGGCATCCGTTCCTTTAATCCTACTTCTGTGCTCTGGTTCTTGCCTGTGTCTCTTTAGGCACACAAAATCCTGTCACATTATTAGCTTCTCCCGAGCTGTGGAAACCTGGACATCGAGAAACTCCTTGGCAAGTGGCAGAAATGGGGAGTTTATAGGAACAGTAAGAGGGTGGTTAAAGATGAAAATAGACAATAGGAACGCTGGCCAGGCCCCTGGAATTGTGACTGTCCCAGGGGTCTACCTGCCAAGGCCCCAGAGCAGGTGTTCTGTCCTGGATGACCTGGGCCTCCTGCACCTGGCTCCTGCCCCAGGCGTCCCGGTGAAGGGTGTGGATCCGAAGTCTGACTCTCTGGGTTTGTATCCTATGATCTTGGGAAATTACTAAACTTCTCAGAACCTCGGTTTCTGCATCTAGACTCAGGGACAATCATATTGATATGATTGGTAATCATATCACGTATCATCCAATTGATGCGCGCGTTCAGACAGAATCTACGTTATATAAAGTGTCCTCTAAATGTTAGCTATGGTTACCTAAAGGAAAGAGGGAAAGGACTTTGTTGTGACAGCCTCTGTGACGGTTCCTTCTGCAGGGAGGTAAGGGGCTAATGTTACTGCCCCCCTGCCCTCCCCCCCGATGGCCCCAGCATCCGGGCAGAGGGGGACAGAAAGGAAGGAAGAGGGTCCCCTGCCTATTCAAGAGGGTGTCGGTGTCCTCTCAGACTCTTGTCCTCCCCCACGGCCACAGGGAGCAGGTGGGGAGGTTTGGGATGGGCAGTTTGCAAGGGAAACAAAGGCCCCTTGTTACCTGGTACTTGGTGCTGAGACAGCTGAGTGATGGAAGTCTGCGACCTGCCCAGCTCCAGGTTTCCCTAAGACACTGGAGGGGCAGGGCAGAAAGCCAGGGATGATCCTTTCCCCCTTCCCTCCCCTTCTCCCTGGATGGGCCACCTGTCCACCCACATAATCCCCGCAGTTCCTCAGCTTAGAGCACAGCAGGACCCCCGGGAGGAGGAACTGAGCCGGGGCATTCAGCCTAGTGGGCAACAAGAAGCCCCAGTGACCTTTTGAAAACTCACCTAGGCTGAGGCCCCACCCCTGAGATTCTGATCTGATTGGTCTGGGCTCCTCCCCAGGTGACTTTAACGTGCGGTCAGACTTCAGGGCCTGGCAGAGGACCTGCTGACCAGGGCAGGGTGCAGCCGGGAGGGACGGAGTGGCAGTGGGCATGGCGGGAACTGCTCCTGATTCAGTTCTGCTGCCCGGCCCATCTCCTGGGCACCCCTAGGTGCTCAGCGACTCCTCCCAGTCCCTCACTGCTCTTAGGGCTTCTAGACACCTGCCTGGGGAGCCTGGGAGGAGGCGGGGAAGGGGCCAGCCTAGGTACGCCCCTCGTGGAGAAGTCTCCACAGCCCGGGGAAATGGGACAATGTGGTACATTTTTCATAAAATGAAATTTACTCAACCTACATCATATTCTTAGGAATTCTTGGCCCTAAAATGTCCTTTCTTTTACAAAAGAATGTTGACAATAGATGGTCACTGGTGCCCAGTATCTATCCTCACCTTCCTCCATAAAATTTTTTTCTTTTTATACAAGTCTAGAAATCCCCACGGCTGGGAACCACTGATCCAGATTCTTCTGTGAGTAAACTCCTGGGTAGGTTCCACTCTAAGCCGTGAGAGCCCCCACCTTGGGCTGGAGACCTGGTCTCAGCCCCTTTGTCCCCTGGCCTCTCCATCATAGCCAGGCAGGAGCATTTCCGGGCCCACGCAGGGAGGTCCCTCAGCAGTCTCCCCTCCCAGAATGCCATCCCTGCTCCCACCTTGCTTTTCCGGGCACTCAAAAGGCCAAGTCCCAACCTGCCCCTGGGATTTACTACCACACAAAAGTCGGGGAAACAGCAAGGAAATGGACAGGTTCTTAGGTTGTACTAGATTTTCGAAAGATGAAAAGATCTTTAAAAAGAAAACGGATGTTCAACAAACTCATCTTTAAAGCCGTATTCGTCAAAAGACGTTGACTTGGGTTTTAAAACATCTTTACATGAAATGGACAAGGGTCCCTTCTCTTAGTACCCTTACCCCTCTCTGGTGCTTCTTGGGCAGTTTCTGACCACAGGGAGATCCAACACCTTCAGGTATCACCTGCTAGAGCGCTCTTTGTTACAAAGAGACTGGACTCGTCATCAAGCTGCAAGCTTATTTTGTATTGTTTTGCAACTTCGTGTTAAGGGTGGAAAATTTTTCAAGTGAGCCAACTAGCTAAGTCAGCTACAGGGAAGAAATATCTTTAGATACCAGAAGTTGTCCTATTTGCTTGCGTGTGGTTTAGGAAGAGTATTGTATAAGATATAAAGATGGGCAAAGTCTGCTTCTGTAATCCATTTACTTGTTAATTAAGGGTGTTGTTCCCGGCAAAGCCAACTTCCACTTCTGTAATCTGCTGGCTTGTTCAGGAGACCACCAGGATCTGGTCTTAAGCTTTATCAGCTGCCTCCTCTGAAAGCTGGGGGCTGATCTCCTCTAGCCCTGCGTGGGAGAGAGTCAGTCGCCGGCCGGCTAATAAAGGCTCATAATTAATCTCAATTGGCTCCGTGGGTCTCAGAATTGTTCGCGCCCTAACATTCAGGTGCCCTCTGACCTAGTTCCCTGAGGACAGATAACCGATTATGCTTTCATCCCATTATCCCGGAGCAAGGTTTAGTGAGGAAGGAACAGGCAGGTGGGAACGCGCAGGGAAGGGAAAGCGGGGCGCAGGGAAGGGAAAGCGGGGCGCAGAGGCCTCTCTGCAAGGCTCCCCTGCAGCCTCCCATTCCCAGAATCTAAGCGTGGCTCGACCGCCTCCCAGAAGTCAACTCAATCCTTGGGAGGCTTCTTCAGTAACTGGAACCATCACCCACCAAAGGCAGGCTCTCAGGTGTCTCCTCGCAAGACACAAAAGAAAAGAAGGAGCCCAGGGCAGGCCGGAGGGAGCGGAGCGCGGGAGGCGGCTCGGCGAGGAAGACTTGGACCGAGCCCAGAATCCGCGCCGTTGCCCAGGGAGTCCGCCTCTCTGCCAGATCTGGCCCAGAGGGTGCTGATCGTGTACACCGAGCAAACAGAGCGCGGGGCGAGAGGGAGCCGGGGCAGGGACCGAGGCGAGCGGGAAAGGCGACCCGCCCCAGCCCAGCCGTGGATCCCGGCGACGCTGGAATCGGGAGCCTTGGGTCCCTGCCCCCAAAGTAGAGTCTGAAAGAGGTGACGTGACCGAGGGAGAGTTCCCTGCAAAAACGGGTCTGTTTGTTTTGGATCCTGATGACCTAGCCAAATCTGGACGGTAGAAAGGGAATTAATCCATAAGGCCGTTGCGAGCTGACCGCCGGTGCGCAGGGGCCAAACTTTAACGCCGCGGTGGAGGTTCCAGGGACAAAGATCCGCAGCCGGGGTCCCCGCTGGGGGCCACCCCAAAGAGGCCGGTGCGGAAGGCGACCCGAAGCC
>NW_006436283.1:3945906-3955326 GCF_000325575.1 Pteropus alecto | reverse complement strand
CCTCGGCGGGACCCTCGAGACGCGTCGGTGTGGCCCCGGCACCTCGGGTCCTTCCAAAATGCGGGCGTAAGGAGAGGTCGGTTCGCCAGGGCATCTGAGAAGGCGGGGAGGATGGAGGAGCGATGCTCGACAGCTCAGAGCGGGCGATGGTGCAGGCGCCGAGGCAGGGAGCCTGCCTGGTGCGCCCGGCAGGGCAGCAGAGACTGTTGGCCCCTCATCTGGGGACTGTCCGGGGCGGCCAGGGCCCTCGAAGCATTGCATTCCCTTCGCAAAACGAGGCCCATCTGGAGATCTCAGCCACAGAGCGATGCCCGAGAGTTCTAGCAGAGGCTCCTGTGTCCCGAGAAAGGGTGGGGAAGCTCCGAGTCCCCCGTGCCCTTGACGCAGAGCTCTCCCAGGTAGTGGGCAGTGGGAGAGATGGCATATTCCCCAGTCTTAGACCTGAAAAGCCTGTGAAATACCCCAACTGTCAGAAAATGCAGGGGCCACGGGGACCCGTTCCCCTTCCACCTACTTTCTGCTCTTACCTGTGTGGGAGCAAGTCCCCGTGCGGCAACAGGTGTCTGTCCAGCTGCAAGCCTTCCAGAAAAGCCTCTTGGCCACGCCTGGGGCGGGAATGGGTCATTCAGTGTCAGTTCTCACGATTTTTAGAAATGCCTCAGCTCGCTCCTCTGCCGATGAATACTGCTTAGAAGTGATGGTTTCAAGTTTTTTATTTCAATCTTTATGGTCGTCGGTCATCAAAATCCCAGTAGATTTACTTATCCCTTGATCGGTACCTGTTCTCACCTCCCCAGTGGTTAATAAAACATCAGGCCCTCTCCCTGAGCCCCCAGATCCCACGCCCACTCCCCGCTCTCAGTAGACGCCTCACCTACATCATGAAGAAAAAGGGAGTCGCCATCCATTTTTTTCAACTTTCCGTCTTCAAGCTTATAAACTTGGCCCCCACCACAGCCCAGTTTCCACCTGCCCGGACTCCAGCCTTGAGTGGGGAGGGTGCTCTGCTCCTGTGAGTGGGTTGACCCCCCCACACACCCACCCCCTCCCACTCTGACCTGCCTGTGCAGCGTCCCCTGCTCCGTGTGGCCTGGCAGAGTGCAGCTAGCGAGCATCTCATTCCAGAGCAGACTGGTGCCACTGCACATTCACCCTTGGCTGGGCTCTCCACGCCAGCCTTTTCTTGTCCTTAGTTGGCTCCAGGGACCATCTTGCCCAGTGGTGATTCCAGAACCTCACCTTGCTCAAGCCTCCTCTTCTCTCTGCCATACCTCTAAGGTGAAAGCTCCAGCTTCCCACGCCCCTGACTACAAAGTCGTCTGCTGTCGGGGACCGTGAAGGTCTGAGATTTACCCTCTGTGCACACAAACAGGTCAGCCCGCTCCAGTTTCATGGATATTGGAAGAAGAGAAGCCCCAAGACGCCTGGGTCAGAGACAAAGGACTATTATTACTCATGGCACAGCAGGCAGCATAGGTTTCATCACTGTGTCACTCCTCTGTGCCCCTCAAGTCCGTGAGGGTGAGGCAGAGGGGCCCGGGAAGGACCACACCGTGGGGGTGCTGGACAGCTGAGGAGCCCTGAACAAAGGGAACCAGAATCTTTTACAGTGGGCTGCAAGCAACTCCGCATTTGCCCTATTGTATTGGACAGTAAGACGATCCGCCATCGGCTCGAGAGAGGGGCACTGTCTTTATCTCCCAAGGCTGTTTGCTTTACCAACATTCTTGAAAACGTGGTCTGGAACAAAAGGGCAGTTGGTGGCTCTGCTCACATGTGCAAAAATGCAACAGACCCACTGAGAACAGGCTCCCAACATATTCGTGCCCACGCACTTCACCTGCATCGCTCCAGGCTCTCCTCCCAGGAAAGCCAGCCTCTCTGCCCATGTCCTCCCACCTCTATGGGTTTTGCTTTGGCAACCATCCCCTCCACCTCTACAAAATCCTAATCCTGGCCTGTGAACATGCCCCCAGATGTGTCATCCTAACGAGCAAGACAAAGCAAAGCAAACGCCAACAAAAACCTCTGCTGAGCTGGCGCGCTCCTTTGCGCTGGAGTGCCTGGGAAGGAGAGCCCATGCTTTCCCCATCTCTCTCTGCATCTGGTTTCTTGACCTACCTCGCCACTGGAACTGTCCCCACTGAGGCCACCGGGGGCCTTCAGCGTTCCCAGTAGGGCAGAAGTTTTTCAGTTCGAACCCCACTACATCCGCTCCGACTTTGAATGTGCCACCGTTCTCCTCAGGACTACTTTTAGGGCTTTGTCTGTTAACTGCAACATCTGGCCATTTCCACACGGCCGTTCCTGCGGCCAGCCTTCTTCCGGTGTTAGATAGAGTACGCTTCCCTGTCTCTTGGCTCGTCTCATAAATGTTTGTTAGAAACTGGACATTTTAGATAATGCAGTAACTCTGGCTACTGGTAACCTTCCTCTGGGCTGACTGTTATTTGTTTATTTGTTTAGTGACCAACAGGCTTATGTTTATGAACCCCGCCCGCCCATCCTCACTCCCCTGGAGTGTCAAACCTCTGATGTCTGAGGTATGCCCACAGTCACCAGGTGGCAGTGATTTAGGCCAAGCTTTCTTCATCTTTCCCTGACCACACCCAGCTGTTAAGCTCCCCTGAGTGCCGGCCGATTGCCCTGCAGTACAAAAATGCCCTTTTGTGCTTCTCTGAGGGAGTCGCTCCAGTTCTGACCTCAGGAGAGCTCCTCCCAGCTGTGCCTCTCCCTGGTTCTCTTGCAAACTAGTTGCTGATACTTCAGCCTGTGTCTTCATTGAATCGGCCATCTCCTCCCTGTGGCCTTTCGCCGTGGCCCCCACTGCTTTCCAGAGCACCTTTAGGCTCGTCTTAATCTACCCTCTGTCGCGCATGAAGTCAGTTCCTTTGGGAAGAGATTAGAGATTAGGACCTGTTTTGATAGTCTGCTTTTGTCCTTAGGCAAAATCTCAGAGCTGGAACTCTGTAGCTGCCGTGAGAACAATGATGTGCTTCTATCTGAGTGACATCCCAGTTTAGGAGTCGAGCTCGCGCTGGATGGAGGTGGTACCCTTGGATCTTCTTGGTTTACCTCTCCTAGCATGGAACCAACACCTTTATACACCAGGGCGGGGATGACTAAGGCCCCAGTGTCTTCAGTGACACCATGCCAAGGAAAGCTACTGTTCCGTGATTGAGGACTGGGGCCCAGGAAGAAGCCGCCGACAGGGAGCTGAGGGGAGGGAGCCCCGTGGTCTTGGCTGTACCAGTCTCCAGCGGGGCTTTTTCTCAATGAGCTGAGATGGGGAGAGAGGAAGCAGTTTGGGCTCAAATACCAGACTCTGACCAAATTTTGGGAGATTTCCTTGAATAGATGTTTCTTCCTTTGCAGTTTACCTTTAGGGCCATTTCCAGGCTCTTTAAATGGCCTTCGTTTCGTAGTCATCCAGTTTCTGTGCAGTCCTCATGCTGTCATCCAGACATCCGCCTTCTGCAGTGGCTTTGCCGTCACTGTTGGTTGTCTTAAAATGCTATTGTTTGAATCAGGGAAATTTGAATACGAACTGGATATTTGGTGAATCTAAGGACTTGTTAACTTTTTTAGGTGTGATGATAGGATGCAGGTGATTTGCTTAAAATAATCGGGTCTGGTCTATAAGTGGGAGGGGTGGGGGGCCTACAGATGAGACAAGATCGGCAATGAGTTTATCATTATTATATTAATATTATATCAATTATTATTTATATGAGCAGCCAATGGCAGGCAGTTCATTACACTGTTCTGTTTGCTTTCGTATATGTTTAAAATTTCCCATAATAAAAAGTTAAAGTTATTTTTGTGTCTACGTGTGAAATATACCTCATTAGATTTTTTAGAAATCTAAGGTCATCATTAAGTTGAATTAAAATCTCGAAAAGCATAAAAACACACTTTTCACTTGTGATGTGGATTATGCTCTTATACAACGGAGAGATGAAAACTTTAAGTATCCTGTGTTCTGAAACAATCTTGTGTAAGCATCTTGGTAAAAGTATATTTTTACTAAAATCAGTTTATTTCTCGGTATCCGAAATGGCATGCATATCAAGCGAGTTCCTAATCAAAATGTATTAGATGTTGTAATTATGTGTCACGAGCTGGTGTTTTCATTTCCATCAAAACCATTTTTAGATGATTAATTATTTCGTGAAAAAAAGCCATGATGAAAATTGTTCCAGTTGTATTTCGAGAATTTATAAAGTGACAAATTTATGCACTGAATTGAAGCTGAGTAGAAACTGAGCTTGCAAAAGGAAAATACAGTTGATGACTAAAGTTTGAATATCAGCTGGGATGTTCTGGATCAGTCGAAACACGGATTAGCACTTGTGATTCAAACAATTAGATCCTAATGCTTTTCAAGATTGAAAAGGTTTCTTTTCTAATATTTTTTTATAGATCTATTATTGGGAAGTTTTTTTGCAATCTCTTGAGAATGTCAGTTACTTTAAAAAAGAGTTATTTGTTAGAAATGAGTAACTCCTTTTGACAGTAGATAATTTGCCTACTTATATCATGGTGTAATTGATAAAATTTTGCACAATTATAATTGGTCTTGGCGACAATAGGAAACAAAAATGTTAAAATGGTTTTTATCATTAATCTCAATTGTGCTGCCACAATATTGTATTTATTTTAACCCATTAACTATTTTAAAATAAACGATAGCGATTTAAAATTTTTCTACGATGCTTAAAACTGTTCATAGAAACTTTTCTGTTGTTTGTTTTTTAGTTTGGAATCCACGTTGAACCCATTTGCTTTCTTGGTTCTAAATATTTTTCAAATCTGTGTCCATCTCCCTGCTCCTGCTGCATACAGGTGGCCCGTATATCCTTGAGTAATGCTGTCTTCTGATTCTACCTCCCTGCCTCCCTTCTTGGGACCTTTAACTCAGCTTGCTGTCAATGTGATTTGTATAAAGTGGAGACCTGACCATATCTCTCTTCTGCTTCAAAAATTTCTCTGGGTTCTCTACGTCACCGAGTAATTTCTCAAGCGTGAGGACACGTATACAGGAAAGCCCGTTCTCCAGTCTGAGAAATACTGTGTTAGAAGTTCAAGTGTGACAGTCTAAGAGATTGCTAAATAATTATAAATACAGTGTGGGCACTGAACCCGAATGATGATACTTGGTTATAAGGGTCCAGAGGACAAAACATTCCTCATGGGTTTCTGGACGAGGGTGACAGAATGAACACATGCAACTAATTATGTTCCCTCCTGAAACCCCACTAAGATGCTAATAAAAGGGATTTTTAAAAGTATATCAGGTCAGGAAGGAGAGGATTGGCGACCACAGCAACCCAATTCCAGAAATTGAAAGCAGACGCATAAGAGGTAGCATCTCAAGATAGCCGAACGCTAAACTTTAACTGGAGAACCAAGAACCAAACCAATTTATATTTCAGAAACTTTGAAAGGGTTTGGAATATTTGGCGTTTTGGAAACAGGCTGATGGGGTGAATTATAAAGACGGGTAGAAATCTATTTAAGATGATTTCCTTCCACACGCTCTTCAGCCACTTGACAACCCCTCCCAACCCTGGCAAAAGATCAGAATGTTTTCCTGCTGGAAAGTTCAATCGAACCTTGGTTTGGAGAACACCAGGTGGTCTTGGCGATGTGGCGTGTTAATGAAGGGATGCATAATAAGGGAATGAACAGATGCTCAATGCCTTCTGCGAGGAGGGCCAGTGAGATAAATGGGTAGGAAATAAGAGAAAAAAATTAAGAAAAATTACAGGGTAAATGTGGGAGGCCCAATGCCCAAGTAATAGAAGTTCTGGACGGAGAGAGAGAGAGAGAGAGAGAGAGAGAGAGAAATGGAAAGGTACAAATCACCAATGAAAATAATCCCACAACATTTCCCAGCATTGAAGGCCACGAGTCTTCAGAATGAAGAGGCCCAGGATGCCCAGAGAAGAGTGACCAGATTCCAGAGAGAGAAAAGCAGGCCATGTGGAGCAGATCAGGAGTGGCTTTGGGTTTCTCGAAGGCGAAAGAAGAGGCTGGAGAGCAATGGGGCGATGTCTTGAAAAAGGCGAAGGGAAACCAGCTCCCATCTAGAATCAATACCCAGCTGACCTCGCAATGCAATGGAAGAACAGGTGTTTTCAGCGTTAACGGCTTTAAAAGTTTTCCTCTTCTACTCCCTTGCAGAAGGAAGCTACCAGAGGTCTCGCTCCACCAAAACGAGAGTGTGAACTAGGACGAAGACACCGAGTAAAGAAAAGAGACTTACACAGGAAGGAGTTGCCAGGGCGACAGTAGACAGGGCAGCAGACACGTGGGGCAGGTAAGGACAACCAGGGGGGTGCTGCAGGAGGTCAGACACGTGGGAGAGATTTCTTCCTCAAAATGATGAAATCCTGGTGTGAATCGACAGCTCGAATGGATAGTTAGGCAACTGGCAGAAATCTGACATAAAATGACTGATAACTATGTGGAAAGTAAAGCAAACCTCACAACATAGCGAGTTAACTCCATGGCCCAGCTGTGGCTAGCGGCTACAGAACCGTAATAATAGGAACTAAACAAAATTACTATATGATTAGGCTGGGAGGTAGGAAACGTGCATGTGTGTGGTGGGACAGCAGCGGGGGCAGCCGAATCCTGATGTCACAACTGCACATACCTGCCCCACCTCCCATCTGCTCTGCCTGGGTCCTCTGCGGGGCCCCCTGGGCTGCACTATCTCCTGGAGCACATAATCAGGCACCTCTCCTCTTCGCTGCTGTACCCTGGTGGGAGTCCCTCCCTCCTCCCCCGCCTCTGCACCAAAGCAAATCAAGTCCTTACCTGCTTCCTCCCCCATGAACCCCACAGTGGAGCCCCACCTGCTGGCCTCCCTGGCTGCTGTGTTACTTCAGAGAGGGGACTGGGGAGAGAGAGAGGCAGCGCCAGCTCCCGCCTTCCTCCCGAATCCCTGATTAGACAAAGGAGGAGGGACGGATGGCAAGGAAGGAGATCCTTCCAGATGCGTCTGAGCAGACCTATGAAAGGTGGAAGCGTAGATGCTGGAGAGGGTGGGTCGCAAAGCCCACATGTCGGCTTCACTGTCGTTGGCTCTGTGGGCTGGGACAAATTCTTCAAACTCCATGTCTCAGTTTCCCCATCTGGAACATGCAGATGATAGAGCACCAGCTTCATAAATCGCTCTGCTCGCTCCACGTTCTGGAAAGGCAGGAAGCACTATGTAAACACTGGCTGTTATGGCCCTGTGCGGGCTAAGTGATGTGTTGGGGACAGACACTGGACCATGAGAAAGACCAGGACCTTTTTGGTTGAAACACTGTATCTGCCCACACTGCCAGTCATTGTGCAGTGCGATAGCAACGCTACCCCGTGTCACCAGACGCGTTGCTGGTGGAGATGGCTGCAAGTCCTCCCATCCTTGAATGCATATACTCCTCTCGACAAGAGGTCCAGTCTGTTTCCCCACCTTTGGTTCCGGACTGGCCTTGTGACTTTCTTTGGCCAACTGACCTCAAGTGGCTTTGTAGCTTCTGCTTGTGTGTCCTAGGAACCCTCTGCCGCCATGTTCTAGAGCTCCGTCTAGCCTCCGGGGGATGAGATGCTGCCTGGAGGAGAACCGAGGTGCCCAGCTGAGAGCTGGTGTGAACTACCAGACGGAAGGGTGAGGCCACCTTGGACCATTCGGCCCTGGATGTCTGCAGCTGCATGGGTGACCCCAGGCCAGAGCGGAGGGAAGCTGATCCCAGCCCTGACTGCTGGTCCATAAAATCTCGAGCAAATACATGGTCATTTTTTTTTTCAGCCCGCAGATCGTGGAAGACCCGGAAGGTACCTTCACAGGTAGCCGTGGCACCTGCTGCCTGGGCTTCAACAGAGGGCCCATGGGGGGCTGTTTCTCCACCCCTCGCTCACAGATGTGGAAATCGTTATTTCCTACATCACTTCTCAGATCCTAGATGCCTGGCCTGGTTGCTGAGGACATACAAGGCTCTAAGCAGGCCAAAAAGAATGGCTCATTTAGGATTGCACATCCAGAGGGAGGAAAATCAGACTGAACTCCCCACTGTCACCCACTGATGGAGAAAGAGAGAAGGACCAGAAGGGAACTCAACCAGCGCTAAGACTCCTTTCAAGGAGGTTATAGATAATGTGCTAACGCAGTTAGGTTCATTTGATTCTCTTTGTCTTCCATTTTAGGATGTTTTCCCCTCCTCCTGGTTGATTTTATTTCAAGTATATAAGGAACAAAGGCAAAACCATGCAAAAAAGTACACTCAGAGAAGTGACATGCCCTGCCCCCGCCTTCCAGCCCTGCCGCCTTGTTCCTGGTCACGCCTGTAGGTGACTAATCCCACTGGTTTTAGGTATCTTTTCCTCATGTTTCTTTTTTGCAGAAATAAGCAGATACACGCATACTTCCTTATTTTTCTTCTTTCCTACGTAAAAAGGTATAAATACCCTAAAATCTCTTTTGTCTTTACTTTTTGGTTGTTTTTGAGTCTCGCTTTTTTTTTTTTAACTTACTATATCTTAGTAACCGCCCCTGTCAGCTCATGTTTTTCCATCCTGTCTTGGGACCATTCTTCGCATTTACATCTCTTATGCGTAAGAATCGTAAGTTTCCAATATCTTGCATCTTCAGACCCTACCACAGTGAACAACCTTGTGTGTATTTATTTTTGTATCGTTGGAGATAGGTCTTCGGGGTGAATTCCTAGAGAAGGGATTTTTTTTTTGGTCGAGTGGTAAACACATACATAGTTTTGTTTGAGCCTGTCGAAGTCCGCTCCCCAGGAGCTGCACCCATTTGCAGTCCCACGGCTGCCATAGAAGACCCCATTTCTCGAAGCCACAACACAATGGTCGTCAAGCTTCTTAATTTTTGCCAATCAGATGGGTGAAACATACTATCTCAGAGTAATTTCAATTTGTATTTCTCTTGTTACCAGTCAACTTGAACATTTTTGCTTGTGGTTAAGGGGCACGTTTATATCTTTTTTCGAAGGCATTGTTGCTGTTTGTGTTTTGCGCCCATTTTTTCTTTTGGGTTTTTCGTCTTATTTCTTTCCATTACTGAGCCTTTTATATATTAGAGATATTAACTCTTAATCCATGATCTACATGGCAAACTTTTTTTTTTTTCAGTTTTTAAATTTATCTTTGGCCTTGTGATTTTCTGCCAGACAAAATTTTACCATTTTTATGTAGTCGGATTTATCCATCCTTTTTTATTTTATTTTATTATTATTTTTTTAGGCAAGGCAACCCTTGGTTGACCTCACAGATTGCAAGGACCTTGTCAGTTTACAATCCCTTTTTTTTTATTTTTTACACCTATAGCATCTGGTCTTCCTAGGTGGTCTCCCATCTAAGTACTAACCAGGCCCGACCCTGCTGAGCTTCCGAGATCAGACGGGA
>NW_006436283.1:3943456-3945814 GCF_000325575.1 Pteropus alecto | reverse complement strand
TAGTCTTAGTAGTCCTACCATTTCGTTTTTTGCACCTAGATCTCTGAACCATCTGGAGTTCGTGCCTGCGTGTGGTGTGAGTCACAGCTCCAGTCTGATCTCTTCCCAGGTGGCCAGCTACCTGTCTGGGCACCGTTAGTCCACAAAGTCGATTTTGACCCAATGATTTCCGAACGAACCTCAGTAGATCTCTCGACTTTCTTTTCCATTCCTCTGGTCTTCTGTCTATCATACGGCAGAATTCATGCTCTTATAAGAGACTTTATAGTATGTGTTAATATTTTGTAGAGCTAGGTCTCCCTCATAGCCTTTTTTTTTCCCCCAGATTTTCCTAACTATTCTTCCATGTTTATTCTTCCATCTGAATTTTAGTATCCATTCAGGATCTAGAAAAATATTTTGCTATTTCCATTGGAATCTCATTAAATTTGTAAATTTACTTGAGGGAAAACTGACGGATTTATTACAAATCAAAAGATGACTCTCCAATCTACCTGAAATCTCCTGAAAGACAAATTTACTATCAGTAGAAGACCTCCAAATCTGTCTCCTCCAGTTGAAACTCAGGCTACCCAAACATAAAGGCCGAGCCTCACTTATTTGGGTCTAAAGTGGAATAAACTGTTGGGTTAGCTTACTTTGGAGGTTTCTGTCAAAAGAATTAGAAAAGAAACATCGGTTAGAGGCATAAGAATCGGAAAGGAATTCACGTGCAGATGATGCGATAGCAGATGATAGAATCTACGATGTGTTATTGATATAGTAAGGTAGCAGGATATAAAATTAACATGCAGAAATCGGTAGCCTTCATAAATATAAACAATGACCAGGGAGGGGAGGTAATGTAAAGAAAAACCATTTACAGTAGCAACAAAGAAGATAAAATACTCAGCAATAAATTTACCAAGAAATGTTCAAAATCTGTTTGAGGCAGACGTTAAACCACTCCTGAAAGACACAAAGGTAGATTTGGACAAATAGAGAATCGTCTTTTGTTCTCGGAAAGGATGACTCGGTGTAATAAATTTGCCAGTTCTCCCCAAGTAAATGTATAAATTTAATGCAATTCCAGTAGAAATACCAAAACATTTTTTTCTAGATCCCAGACGGATGCCCAAATCCATTTGATAGAATAAACAAGTAAAAAGAGCTGGGAAGACATGAAAAAGAAAAGCGGGTGCGGAGATGCCACCCCCTGCCGCCCTGAGCTGGTACTGCACCCTTTCCGATCAGAGCAAATCGGTCCTGTTGGTATGAATTAGCTTTTGAGCATTGTCTAAAAGGAAGCTGGCTGCTTCTACTTTTTTGTTTGCCTTTTAGGCCCTCACTGAGGGCCCACATTCTGTTTAGCATCTTTAGAGTTCTTCTGGGCTTCAGAGTCCAAACCCTGGAGCTAGAGCTCAAAGATGTAAGATGAACCGAAATATCTTTGGTTTAGCCCAAATTCTCATCGTGGGGTTTGAGAAAATGCACATTGACGGGAGAAGAGAAGAATGAAAAGGGAAGCAAAGCTAGTTCCTTGTTATGTCAGGCATTTTACAGACAGTAATTTTTTTAAATCCTCGTGAAATGGGTTAAAAGTCATGTCGCAGACTGGGAAACAGTAGCCTAAGGAAATGTTAAGGGATTTTTTTTTTAAAGGGTGAAATAACGACTCTCATACAACTATAAAATACACATTATGTCAAAGGTTTTATTTAACTCATTCATTAGTGAAGGAACTAATAAGATGCAGACGCCGGTCAAGTGGAACCCTTAGTACAGACGCGCACGCTCGGGACCATCGGGGACGCTAAGGTGAGTCTGCGAACAGGCACAAAACGGGTCACTGCATCTTCGCCGCACAAAGTTTATTTGTATCTCCATGGACAAGAACCACCGCTATTGCTATCAGTTTTCTGTCACCCAGACGGTTTCTAATAGCTCAAAGACAAGGAGAGGTGAAGACCCTTCTAGAATAAAACAACCCCTGGAGGTGTCCTTTAGACTCTTGAGCGAGATTAAGTAGCGCCTTCAAGATTTCACAGCTGCTAAAGAAGAAGATGTGGAATTCGAACTCAAATCTGTGTTTCCGTAAATTCTAGCTCTTTCCTCCATGCCAAGTAGCTTTTGGACGGTGAAGGGTGATTTCCAGCAGAGATCTGTGGTCTGGGCTGCTCGTCACCTCGTTTAGTTAAAAGGCCTTGGTCTAAGAGAGGAGCAGAACCTGCGGCATCTTCCCAAGGTCTCCAAGGCCTCGGCCATCCTCCTCCTTGGTATGAATGTCCCCTCGGAAGTCCGGAGCGGCCTGGAGCGGGTCCCGCGGGGGAACGGCTGAGGAGCGACGCAGCCCGGCTCCCGTCAGCTCTTGGGCGTGGA
>NW_006436283.1:3933331-3943420 GCF_000325575.1 Pteropus alecto | reverse complement strand
GTGTAGCCGCTTCCAGAGCGTTCTCGCTAACTCGCGGTCGTGGTTGATGTAAAAGATCGTCTTCCTCCATGACGTGTCACAGTAGTGGTTAGAGAAGCGTGGGTGGCCCTCGGTGACGAAGCCGTAGGCACTCGCCTGGGGAAGGTTGGAGGAGAAGCGGCCTGCCCGTCGCTCCCTCCCACGCTGCCCCTCCCAGGCTAACTCTGCTGGGGGCGGGTCCCTTCATCTGGGTTCTGTCCCTCGGAGTCTGCTTCAGGCTCCTGGGTGCACTTGCACACATGCATGCCTCCACCCCCAGGGGTGTGCACCCAGCCCAGCCATTGCCCCATGGTAGGCAGGCCAGGGGTACCCCACAGCTGCCTCTCCAGGTACTCCTACTCCTGAAGCAGAGCCTCACCTGGCCACAGGGCCTCACCTGCCCACAGAACCTCACCTGCCCACAGAACCTCACCTGGCCACAGAGCTGAAGGGCGATGAGCAGCAGGAGGGCCCCAGTGGAGGGGCAGTATATTCTCCAGTGGACGGTATCCAGGGTCTTAGACCTCAAGAACCTGTGAAGTACCCCAGCCCCCCAACCATCAGGAAGGCGCAAGGGTGGGGAGGATCTAGCCCCTTCTGTGCTTTCCACTCGCACCTGTTCTTCACGTATGGGAGGAAGTCTGGACGCAGCAACAGGTACCTGTCCAATCACAAGTCTTCCCGAAAAGCCTCCTGGGGCCTGTGCCTATGGGCAGGGGCGGTCATTCAGGCTCAGTGCTCTTACCTCGCCCAGTGTGGGCCACATCAGCTTCGTGGGCATGTGACAGCTGAGACTGTCCCCACCTGTCCCACCCTGCACAGCTGCTCACTGCACGGCTCAGCCTGGGTAAGGGGACAAGGCAGTGGCTACCTGAACCAGAAAAGGCTCTTTTTCACCGGGGTCTGATTCAGGAGCAGTGCCTCCAGCCACTCATCGTCCCAGGCACCTTCCAGGAAGTGCAGGCAGCAGATGTCCTGAGGACCGAGGACACCGAGCGGTCGGGGACTGCTGCCTGCGGGCCCACGGGCTGTGGTGGCCCAGCTCCCACTCCAGACTGCCCAGCGGCAGGTGCCTGGCTGTCCTCCCGGCTCTCGCCCCGAGTATGAACAGAGCCCGTACCGACCACAGACTCCAGGCCCAGGGGGCCCAGCTGCCTTTCTCGCCTGGGTGCTCCCTCATCCAAACCCATTCCCCTCGGCTCACCTTCCCCAGGGGCACGTGCCGGAAACCCCGACGGCCCAATATGACAAGCGACCGGGTCAGAGAGAAGGCAGTAAAGCCATAGAAGGACGTCCGAGCACCCACGTCCTGTTCATAGCCCTCGGTGACAGCTCCGCTCAGGCTGTGCAGAAAGACAAAGCAGACAGAGCACACGCGTGCAGGGGTGAGACGCATGCAGGTGGGAGGGGAGGGGGAGGAGAGTCGGCAGCTGTCACACACGGGCGCTCTCCAGAGAGCCAGGAACGCCACCTTCCAGAAACAGGCGTGGACCGCCCCGTCGGCTCCCTCAGAAGAGCCTGTCTCTGCAGGAGAGTGGCCGGGGGGCGGCCGGGCGAGGGCCAGCTCACCGGAACACGTAGTCATGGCTGTCTGTCTGTCTCGTGGCCCACGCCCGAGTTGTTCAGGATGCTCCCATTGCCCAGCATGGCGCAGCTGATGCTCCGGGGGCCCCAGCAGGGAGGCTGGTCAGGAGCAGCTGCTGCTGGGGCCCTGGAGGGAAGCGAGTCACCACCTTCTGCACCACTGGAACAAGGGGGTCTCCATTCAGAGCCCTGGGAGGGCCAGGGGTCCCGCCCATCCTTTCTCCCGGAGCTGGTGGTCCTCAGCGAAGAGGCGAGAGGCAGCCACCCTCCGCCACGACCGAGGGCGCAGCCAGGCTCCCCAGGACCTCGACTCACAGGAGTGATCGAGCTCCATGGAGCCAAAGGGAGGCACGAAGTGCTGCAGGCGGCTCCACTCGCTCTGGCCAAAGCATCTAGAGTCCAGGAAGAGGGTGAGGTTGGGCAGAAAGAGATTCCGGAGCCAGAGGGATTTGGAGGCTCTCACCTTCACAGAGTCGGGGCATTTCTATGTGCAGGAGGGCGGGTCAAGCAGAGAGAGGCCGGGGAATGGGGGGGCCACGGCCCCGGGGCTGCGCTGGGGGCCGGGCAGACAGCAGGCCTCAAAGTGTCGGCCTCTGCCACCTCGTCCAGCCCATCCCCAGGCCACCGTGGCCCTGAAGGTTCCCAGAAAAGGGGCAGTTCCTGGCCCTCAAGGCAAACGCTCCTTTGCCATTGTGGGAGGAACAGAACAGCCTGCCACGTCTGTGTCCCGTGTGCTGTAGCGGGCGTGGTTGCAGCTGTGGGTGTATCCTGCACACTTTGAATGCTGCCCTCCTGCGCGTGTGGGCCCAGGCTGCTTTTGGGGATGTCAGAGAGAGAAACCGTGAGGATGTCTCTGCAGGAGGACAAGGCCGTCCCAGGCACCAGGGCCGAGCCCCAGGTGGGGTATCTTTGTCCATTAGTCTCTGCCCCCTCCACACCCGCTGCCTTGCCAGAAGATGGGGCTTCCGGTGTTAAACCCCAGAACACGTCACATCCTGTCGCCCCGATTGATGAGCTTGCAGACATTCTAGGGGGTCCAGGACAGGCTCACACCTTCCCGTGCTGCCCGGGCCGGGATTCTGGGACCTGCCTTGTCCTCCCCTAGTTCAGCCACTACAGGAAAGAAGGATGGGACGGGGTGGGGACGGGGTGGGAGCGGAGCCTGGGGGGTGAAGGAGAGGGCGGGGGCGGGTGGTCTGCCAGGAGGGGCTTCGGAGCGAGGAGACACAGAGCAGGGCCAGTGGCGAAGACGCGCCGTCTGCAGGCCGCCCGCGTCGAAGCTGTATTTTTCCTCGAAATCCCACCTGGGCTGGGACTCCAGTCGGCGGCCCGCAGCCGTGGGCTCTGCGGCCGGGGCGGGGGGAGATGGTCCCACACGGGTAGGCAGGGCCAGGTAATGGTTCGCATTACACGTCAGATGGAGGAGTTTAGACTTATTGACAATCTGTCTACTCGTCCAGGAGGAGCTATGAGAGAATTTCACATGGGAGGCTGAGGGAGTCGGGGCACATAAGCCAATCCCCACCCCAGAGGGCTTTTTCTAGCCGTGGCGGAAGGTAGATTTCGGGTGGCTGGTCTGACTTCTGGCATGCAAGGATTTTGGCTCCAGGGATTGGGTTCACTTTATTTCTTTTATTTTCTGTTTTCATGTGAGGCTGTCAAAAGTATCAATTTATGTAAATCAAATTATGTAAATTAGCATGAGATGCCCCGCTGAGAACAGCCTGGAGCCTCTGCTCTGCACATCCTTTGAGTGAACTTTGGGGCAGGGTCTCTGTGCAACACAGGTTTGGGGGGATTACTGGAGCTTTGGAAAAAAGATCCTTTCTCTCTAGCCATGACCCAGATGGATTTCGAGGCGTCTCTAAATCTTACCGGGCAGCCTAGGCCTCCCTCACTCAGCTTGGTTACTCTTGTCCTGAGCTCTCTCTGTGTCCATCATTCTTCAATTCAGCCACGTATGACAGACTAACCAAGGTTACAGGACGGGAGAGAGAGACAGCGTGAAAAGTGTGGCCAGGTGGACCGAGTGAGCATCTTAGCCCTTCTGTTCACGAGCTGGTGTGACCGGGAGAAGCGGTCTTTATCTGCGTGACCCTCAGGTTTTGAATCTGTAAAGTGGGCTGATTTCGCTTCTGAGAGAAGTCCACTGTGAGCGGTGAAGCTGACAACATGAGTTCAGCTTCTGGCACGAAATACAGACTCAGCCAGATAAGTCTCGTCCCTTCTCTCCCCAGCGAGGGGCCTTCTTCCCGGTCATTCTTGATTTATCACGTGCGAGCTGGAGCTCTCCTTGGCCTGGTCTCTTCGACTCTTCTACTCACCGCCCCGTTTAACAGTTAATGAATTCATTCTCTTAGGCAGAAAATACTTAGCGAGCACCTCCTGTGTGCTTCGTACCAGTTACTGGGGCCTCGGCGTTGAGCTTAGCGGAGATGCGACCCTCCCCGTGCGAAGCCTAAGGTATAAAGGAGATGACAGATGGTCGCGTAAGTAAATGTCCAGCTGTAATTAGGAGCCGTGCTGGGAAATGGACGAGCGTGAAGAGGCCACGGGAGGCGCCCTGACCCGAGCTCTATTTCCTGTGCCAACGTTGGCGCTAAAAGCCTACATGTCATCGAATTAGTCGTGTTTTGGGGGTCGTGTTTGCTCGACGGGAATGCTGTCTCTTTCTTAAATTACAAAGTCCGAGGAGCCAGACCTGTCCCCATGCCACGTCACGCCGGTGCTTTTGAGAGATGTTCTGAGCTCCAAAAGAAATGGATTCAAACAAGAGAGGAATAGAATTTGAAATGCATACGTATAGAACATCTCGTTCAGCAAATGTTTGCTAAGCGCCTACTCCGTGCTGCGTGCTGTGTGCGTCCTAGGACTGCAGCTTTGAATGGGGCCCAGACCTCGCACCCCACAGAGGACGCAGCTTCTGTTATTCAGGGCGGAGGAGAGGGAGAACTTTCACTGTTAGTGAGGTACGGGGCTGGCCCAGGCGATACCCGCAGCGGGCAGATGTCTCCTGCCGGCCCTTCCTCGTTTGTGGCCTCCTGCAGTGTGGCCGCTGCTCTTGACTGATACCATAGAACCTGCCTCCCTTGGGCCCAAGAGGCACATGTGTTCAGGTCCTCTCCGAGAGCACTCTGTTCTGACCTTGAAACCGAACGCAGACCTGATGCTTTCAAGGTTTCTGGGAAAGGGCCGGCAGGGGCGTCCTCGCATCTTGCCTCCCACGGCCCCTTCGTCCTTGGAACACACACGTTTTTAACTGGCCTTACGCCGAAAACGTCTCTGCCTTTGTGACACGGCTCGAACAACTTGAAGGACGGTGTCTCAGGCCGGAAAAGAGAGAAAGGCCGTGGGGCGGGGCCACAGGCGACACGGAGCTGACCGGAAGGGCTAATCGCCTTCGAGCCCATATTCTTTTTTTGTGTGTATGTGTTTTTCATTTTTAACCAAAGGGGAAAAAAGGAAATTTAGCATAAGGATAGAAAGCACCTGGCGGGAGAAGAGTCGGAACCAGACCTCTCCTCCGGAGACGCGGCCAGGTCCTGCCTCTGCCTCCCAGGCCGCCTGCCTCCGCCCGTCCTCTCTGCCACTCAGCCCGTGCGAGCATGGGCGAGGGCCGCCCCATGACGCCTGCGCTGGGGACTGCTGACTGTCTTTGCTTCCGATTTCTAATTTTGAAGGGAGAGGTTTGGACCCACTCGGGTCTCTTCTCCATCCCTGGCAGGGGTCTGGGTTGCACCGTGCGTGACATCCTGGGGTGCACTCTGTGCATGGGAGGGGGACAGTCTGAAGAGAAAGAGGGGACAGTCTCACGAGCTAGCAGACACCCCCGAACCTTATTCATTCTGAAAGAATGCCACTCAGCGCAGAGTGGAAAGCCAGAGTCAGTGCAAACACATTCTTTTTTTCCCCCAAACACATTCTCGATCGATCCGCGTCACCTTTAGTTCACAGAAAGATCTGAATGCCATGAGCCTGGGCACGGGCCTCACTCCGCTCCCCTTTAAACTGAAAATCGAGCTTAAGCTCCAAGGGCAAAACAAAAGCCCAGGTGTTACCTCCATCTAGTAAACAGCTCTCCTTACTCAGCCACGACTCTTGGTGGATTCGGCCCCGCCCCCGGACCTCAAGAGGCCGACAGAAGTTTTGCTTCCCAGCTTCAAGCACCTGACCTGGCTGTGATCCTGGTGGCCTTCCGCATTCCACATCTCAGGCATGCAGCACGGACAGCTGGCCATCCGCCTGGCAGTCGCCTCGGCCCTGAGAGCTACAGCACGAGGCGCCTCTCTCTGCATCCTGATCTAGGGACAGGAGAGCAGCCACCCTGTAGGACTGCTGGGCCTGCAGATGCTGGACTTACTGATGACTCGTTTACGTTTCACAGGAAGTAGCAGCAGTGACCCAGGCAGTGACCAGATTGTGTCCTTATGTTCCAGTTTAATCCCCTAGAATTAAATATGCCTATGATTGCTAGGGATGCGGGTGTTTATACAAGCATCACCTATTCTCAGGTATGGTGTTTACCGAATGCTCAAACTGCTTCTGTCTATACGCTGGGCGCCTTGCATCCACCTTGGCTAGACTCTGTGTGACCCTGAACGTATACACCATGGGCTTTGCTGAGCTGGGCTGGGGGGATCTTTTATCTATTAAGAACCTCTAGTTCAGAGAGATAGTCAAATCCATCACAGATCACATTTAAGCAAAAAAAAAATTTTTTTTAATTTCATAATTCTGATCTATTTGGGAGGTGAAAATATAAAATATTGCACTTTTAAAAATAAATGCATCATTAGCAAGGACCACACAGCTCTATTCAATAAATGAAACAAATCAAAAGAATAATTACCTGGCAGCCTCCTCTCTCTAAATTCTTAAATACACATCACCGGGGGGAACCTGGACACAAAGAAATGGCAAAAGGTTTCAAGTTCACCTATGCCCGAAGCCATGGAGAAACTGCTGGCAAGAGAACAGGACTTCCCCAGGAACACAGTCTCGAGATAATCGAGGGGGTGTCACACAGTGAACAAGTTGTCCAAATCGAAATTTAGCAATATACCCCCAATCGAAGGTCACTAAGAAAGCCAGTAGGAGTAGAAGATTATTTCATCAGGAATAAGAAAAGAGCCCCAAAGACCCCATTAGTCCCCTAATTCATTCTGCACCGAATGCTGTTCTATGGTACAGACACTGGGAGAGGCTCTAGGCCACCCCCAAATCTTCTCCCGGGAAAAGAGAGAAGAGCGAAGGAAGGAATGGGGTGGGCAGCCATCCCTGTTCTCCGCTGGAGCTGGAGGCACTCCTGAGAAACTGCGCAGAGTCCCACAGCCTTGGCGGCATTTGTCACTTCCAGCCAGGCAGTCATCATTTCTGCTTCCTGATGACACTGTTAGTGACACTGCAAGTCGAGCCAGTCTCGTGCGAGGTGAGACGAGGGGCAGCCATCTGGTGTGCTGCGGTGGTCACCTACCCATACCCAAACGACCCGAACTCCACTGGCTCTACTTAAGCATCGAACTCGAGTCTGAGAGGAAACAAACCTCTTGGCACTTGGCAAATGGGCAACAGAGAATACTTGAGGGGAAAAAAGCCTGGTAGAGTTCTAGCCCCGCCTGGCCACAAACTAGCCAGCCGTGTGATCCTGGTCAAGTCACAGAATGTGTTGAGCCTCTGTTTTCTCATCCATCGAATGAGGATCTGAATACCCGTCTCACAAAACTGTTGGAAGGATTTTACGAGCCCACATATAAAAGGCGCTTTGCAAAATACCATGTTGTGCAGATGTAGGCTAGTCGGATTGGGTCAGGCGCTAATGCCGTCTGACACATGGGGACAGTTAGACTCCCCATCAGCTTTCCTCAGGGTTCACGTATCCATCCAGAGATGAAAATCTAAAGGCGCGACAGGCTTCAAGGCCACGGGGGAACTATATTTCACTTACAGCAATTAATCACTTGACTGGGAAATCAAGAAAGAGCAGACAGGCACGTGACTTACATATAAGGCAGGAAGGGACCAAGAGGAAGAACAGAGAGAAGGTGAAGCTCTTGCCTTGGGAATCAGGATCCCGGAGCAGGGAGAAGACACGGGATGGCTCTGTTTTTTATGGCAGCCTTGTAATACTACTCGACTTAAGAATATGAAATACATATTTGCATGTTACTTAATAAAAATAAAAAATTAAATGGAAAAACTCTGGACACTAAATGAGCCATCTCATTGGAAATTCCGCGAGAATTTGAAAACACGATGCAACATTTATTCCGCAAATGTTTACTGAGTGGAAATCATACGCCAGGCATTTAGAAGTATCCGTGAGTGATTAAAGATGGAAAAGCTATGGCCACCGATTTGGAGAAGCCCGAGAACTAGCAGGGGGACAGACGTGGATATAAATAGCTCCGATAAAGTGTCATGGTAAAATGATATTAGTTACACACGTGGCAGACTAGCTATGACCTAGGGGGACAGGTCAGTACGGAGGTGGCTCTGAAATAAGTCTTTTGCTCCTGAGTCGTTCTTCAGAAATGAACTTTTCTGATTTCTTTTTCCTCTTATACAAGCAATGCGTGCTCATTACCTTTGAAACAGCAGAAAATGGACATAAGCATAATAGGTTATCATTAGGGATGCTGTGGTAGCAACAGCATCCCCTCAAAGAATCTGCCGCTGGCACGTGGACATCCAGACCCCTCTGCGCACAACGGCATGTGGAAAGCGAGTGCCAATCCAAGCGTCGGTGGATGGGGACTGGCTGCGGAAGTTGTAATGCCGTCTATGGAACGTTATACGGCCACTAAAAAGATGTACCACGGGGAAGGATGCCCGTGATCTAGTGTCGATTTAAAAATTCAACATGCGGAATAATGTGGATAGTGTGATATCTATCTATCATCTACCTACCTACCGACCCATTAATCCAGCTATTGTAAGGGCTTATATAACATAAGGCAAGGACACAGGCTATGGAACCAAAACCCCTGGGTTTGAATCCTGGCCCCACGACTTCCCCGCAGGGTGAACGTGGGTGATTCGCTGAAGCCCCCTGTGTCTCGGGAGACTCAGCATCCTAAGAATTAGTGAGTTAATACACATAAAGCGCTTAGAATAGCGCCTGGCATGTGGTGATGTCAGAGGTGTTAGCTACAGTAATAATAATTATATATACACCAAAGTACTGAGCGTGGGTAGAGATGGGGTGTAATGGAGAGACTCTCACTTCTTGCTTCACTTTTCTGTATTTTTTTCGACGTTATGAGACCATGTATTACTTTCAAATTTTAAGAACGGTGAAACAAAATCATTCCAAAATATCGGGTCAGGAAAGAAAGGGGTCTCTCACGGCTGGGGGTGTATTCATCTATGAAAAAACTGGTTTAGAAGGTCCCTTTTGAAGGAGTAACTTGGGGCCCAGGATTTAGCCGTCTCCCTAAGCGAGAGGACTCCCGTTTTACTGACAGACCTCTCAGGGAAAGTATGGTTTTGAAGTGAATGTTACTCACAGCATAAATCTTTTGCCGAAGGACACAGAATGGCATGTAAGAACTGACTTCAAAGCTGCTCATGACTCACGGTCCCAGGGGGCAATTGGTCTTGTTTTCCATCCCTGCCTTCCGGAACCCGGTCCGGTAGGTCTCAAACTCCCGCCAGGGTTTCCTCTGACCACAAGTCCCGTGGCAACCGAGACACTTTGGTGTCCCCATTCCCATCACGTCCACGTCCCCCAAGCCTCCTCTTGGGTCTCCCTTGCCAGTGGTTCCGGACCACGTAGATGGTCCCTGACACCCTCCTGTGGACCCAGCGGCATCTCAGGATTCTCCAGTGTTCCCCGGGCTATTGGTTTTCAATTTCCTCTAATAAATGATGACGAGCGTGGATGCGGTCAGGACCTTACCTGGTGGGCTTGGTGTCAGGCCCCTTAATAAAGGAGGGAAGGATAACGAGGAAGAAGAACAGCACGGCCAGAAGCAAGAGCCATCGAACAGCCTGGCCCAGACGAGTGAGTCTCCACAGGTAGGACCTCATGGTGGCGAGTCAGGCCCTCGGGAAAATTCTGCATATCCTGGGGCTTTGATGCGGACTGCAGAGAGCAAGCGCCGGGGTCCCCTGGCCCAGGAGTGCACACCCGTTATCTTCACGGGAGCCACGCTGAGTCGATCGTGTCTGCCACAGAGAGGAGGAGCCGCCCGCGCTGCCTTATGAAGGTTTGTAGGCTGACGTGGCTCGAAGGAAAAGCCCTTTTTTTTGGATAGGTTCTTCTTCCTTTCCCTGGTCTCTGGAGCCGGTTTCTGAAGATGGAAGTGCGTGAGAAATGGACCCACACTACATGGAACCTCACTTTCACCAGGTTCCGGCCCCCCGGGGGACCCTGGACAGGTGCAGGGGCTGGAAGAGCCTTACTCAGCCTCCGTGCGCACCGTGAGTTTTATAAGAAAAATCTGGGGAGCCCATCAGGTTTGAGGACCGCCCCCCTCCGGCCGTCTT
>NW_006436283.1:3914530-3933297 GCF_000325575.1 Pteropus alecto | reverse complement strand
AGTAGTGGAGCAGTAGTTGTCAATCTTGGGGACACATGGGAGCCACCCGGAAGTGTTCAAACATCCGAATGCCCAGGCTGCACCCCGACCGACCAATTAAATGAGAATCTCGGGGGATAGGTGTTTTTCCAGGCACTTTTTCAGTTCCCAGGTGAGTCTGACGCATGGCCGATTTGATTACTACTGATTTATAGGTATCAGGGGCTTGTCAGAATCTGCACAAAGAACATACACTTTGTGAATTTTCCACAGAGTTCTGTGATCTGCTACCTTCCTACTGTGACCGTGGGCAAGTGACAAACTCCCTGCCTCATCTACAGATAAAAAAAGCGAGGCGGCATCCACCTCGTAGGGTTATTATGAAGATGCCGTGGAAGGGCATGCGCCTGCCATTCTGCCCAGCCTTGTCATCTGAAGTCAAAACCGTGACAACCATGACCCACACACGTAGGGCACGCTCTGAGCCAGGGACTGTGGAATGCTTCGCCTGCACGAAGGCAGACCTCACAGCCCCTCCAGGAGCTGGGCGCCTGTCACCGACCCGATTTTACAGTTGGGAAAGTCGCCTCTGCGAGCAGGCAGCTGGCCCAAGATCACAGAGTGAGCTGCTGGCTCAGGGACCAGATCCAGCCGACCCGAAGGCCGTGTTCTTACCCAAAGCACAGACGTGCCCCTGAGAAATCATTAACTCTGCCTTAATATGGAAAACAAAACAAAAGAAAACATATATATAATGCTTGGAGTGAATGGACAACTCACAAATGACATCGAGATCAGCTGCAGGGGACAGAACATGCAGAGGAGCGGGAGGTTGCTGACATTGCTTACAGTACGTGGACCGGGGGACGTGAAACAGGGGTTTTCCAGCAGCGAAGGTGGGGAAGGTGCAGCTCTGAAGTGTGGGGAGCTGGGTCCGCTGCTCGTACATGGCAGTGAATGCACAGCTTCTAATTCCAGACCCAAAGTCCTTGGCCTTCACCTAGGTAACAATAAATGCTTAAACAACCTTCCCAGGGAGGATGAAAAGGGTAAGAACATGCCTCTGAGCGGTGGAAAGTAATCCAGACAACTGAGATAGGCTTCCTTTATCCCCAGCCGTGCGCCATTAACTCACGCCAGACCAGGGGACAGGCTTCGAGCTAGGAAGACACCTCTCCTGATATTGGTTCTGTCTCTGAGCCTCGCCCTCACCCTCGCCCCCAGAGCACACCTAAGCCAGCAGCGCTCACAAACTGACTCATAAACATCTCCTGAATAGACCTGAGCCAAGTCATAACTCTGCCTGCACTGAGTTCGCACACACGTGGCACCAGCAGTTACCCTCTGGCCCGGTGCCTGTCTGCAATGCTAGGAAGCGGGAAGGCGTTTTTCACCCACAGCATTGGTTTCACTAAATGAAGCGTCTTTTTCATCTCACCTCGTGTTTGAAGAAGACACAGGCCGTGTGTTGCATCTAAGCTCCACACGGCGTGGAGATCTAGCTAAGCGGCTGAGTCTGAGCTGAGACACAGTCTGTGCCTCTCGCCACCTCAAACAAAGGTGGGTTAAAATGAGAGTTCTTGAAGCCAACTAGTGGGGACAGGATAATCCCAAGTTCTACTTTCCTGGTTGTCAGGTGCCAGCCCAGTGCTGCCATTGTGTGCACCTGGGCAGAAAGTGAGATCCAGATTTTAGTGGAAAAAGACTAATAGTTTTTCGAACATCATCACGATTTTTGTGTTTGGTTAGATTTACTGTCTTCTCCCTTTTAAACTAAAGCTTCTGACTTTAGTCAGCCGTAAGATCATGACTCTCGTATAGACCTGAAACGTGAAAACGTGTTAACGATATTATTCTACTCACGAGCGACGTAATAACCAGGCAGATGTAATAACCGACTCCAAAGAGAAATGTCGCAGCACAAAAACTAACACAGAGGAAGGATTAGGAGATTGAATTGCAAATAGGGGCAAAACTGGTTTTTCCACAGGGAGGAAGGACATCACAGACAGGCTTTGCACGTCCATCCAAAACCTACAATTTACAGGGCTGTAAATAGCTCAAAGGGGCTGAAAGCAGCCAACCCGGAGGGCCGTCCTCTGGGCGATGCGTACTTTTCCATGGAGACATCACCGTTTCTCTAGAATGAGGATGCCCTGGGGTCACTCCAGGACCGGAACTCTTGACACGTGTCAGCCATCGGCTTCTCTGTCAGAAGACACGCTTGATGATTTAGAGGAGGCTGGATTAAATGGAAAGAACGCCAACTTTCCAGAAGTCGGCTCGTCAGAGGTAACCCACGGGAAACTCGTTCAGTGTCCCATGGTGTGGCCTGTCTTCTCTATCTTCTGTACCAGGCCCAAACCTCTTTTTTTTTTTTTTTTTTTTTAGCAGCCCAATTAAGATATAATTTATATATCATATAGTTCACGCACCTAAATGTACGATTCGGTGGATTTTCGTTGTGCAATTGGATTGTGCAATGAGTTTACAGAGTATGCAACCGTCGCCATAATCCAACTTTAAAACATTCTCTTTATCCCCACAAAGAAACCTTGTGCCCATCATCAGTCCCCTCCCCCAGCTCGCTTCCTTCCCCGCCCAGCTGTAGGCAGCCACCGATCTGTGTTCTGTCTCTATAGATTTGCCAGTTCTGGACATTTCATGTAAATGGGGTCATAGATTACATGGTCTCCTATGACTGGCATGTTTTCAGGATTCATCCATGCTGTAGCATGAGTCAATACTTCATTCCTTTTTATTGATAAATAATAATATTCCATTGTGTGGATAGACTGCATTTTGTTTTTCTGTTTACCCGTTTGTGGATATTTGGGTTGTCTCTGCATTTGGCTATTACATATAATGCTGCTGTGAGCACTGAAGTACAAATTTTTGTGTGAATATATGTGTTCACTTCTGTAGATACCTAGGAGTATAATTACTGAATTACAGTCAATTCTATGCTTAAATTTTTGAGGAACTGCTAACGTACTTCTCAGAGCGGCTGCCCATTTTGCTTTCCCATCAGCAATACCTGAAGGATTAAATTTCCACATTCTCACCAAAATTTATTGTCTTTTTGTGAACTGGTATGCTGTGGTTTTGTGTTTTGCTGATGGCTAATGTTGTTGGACGTCTCTTACTATACTTATTAGCCATTGACATATCGTCTTTGAAGAGCTGTCTAGTTAAATCTTTTGACCATATTTTAGTTGGTTTATTCATCTTTTTATTATTGAGTTTTAAGAGTTCTGTATATATTCTGGATAAAAGCCCCTTATTAGATATATGATTTGCAAATATTTTCTCTCAGTTTGTGGGTTGTCTTTTCATTTTCTTGATGGTGTCCTTTTTAGCACATTTAAAATTGTGATGGAGTCTTAATTTATCAATCTCATTTCTCACTTGTGCTTTTGGCGTCATCGCTTTGCTTACCCCAGGGTCATTCTCTATGGCTTTTCTGTTCTGAATTTCATTTATCTCCACTCTGATTTTTATCATTTCCTTTTTCCTACGTGATCGTTTTGTTTCCTAAAATGGAAGGTTATTATGTGTGTGTGTGTGTGTGTGTGTGTGTGTGTGTGTAGATAGTTCTTTAAACATAGGATTCACATTTCCCTTTAAGCATTTTGCTGCAGTCCATCATTGCTGACTTTTGTTTTCATTTATCTCAAAATCTTTTCTAATTTTCCCTTGTGACTTCTCTCATGTTTTTTTAGGGGTGTTAATTTCCACATATTTGTATATTCCCCAAATATCTCTCTACCATTATTTTTTAATTTAATTCCTTGTGTTTGGAAAGCATAGTTTGTATTTTAATCCTCGTAAATCTATTGAGGTTTATGGCTTAGCATACGGTCTGTTCTAAAAAATATTCCATGTGCACATAAGAAGAATGTGTATTCTGCTGTTGTTGGGTGTCTGTTAGAGGCAGTTTGAGCTGGTTTATAATCTTCTCTGTTCCTGTTGATTTTCTGCTTAGTAGTTTTATCCATTATTGAAAGTGGGGCACTGAAGTTCCCAACCATTATTGTTGAATTGTTCACCTCTCCCTTCGATCGTCAGGTTTTTTTATCACATATATTTTGGAGGTCCGTTGAGTGCCTATGTGTATAAAATTGTTATATTTTCTTGATAGAATGACCTTTTAGTCATTATAAAATGTCCCTCTTTATCTCTAAGAAGTGTGTATCTTGAAGCCTATTTGTCTGATATGAGTGTAGCCGCTCCAGTTCTCCTACAGTTGCCATATGCATGGTATAGTATCTTCATACTTTCATTTTCAGCCAATTTGCGTCTTTGAATCTACATTGACCTCCTGGGTCCTTTGTGCCACGCTGCCTTTTATGTGGCGGTAGAATATCCCATTTAAACTGAGAGTCTGAAAAGCAGCAGACTAATTACACACAGCTTCCTTTACGCTCGTGGCACAGAATCACTCAGAATTACACACTAAAACACTCGGGAACTCGCTCTCTGCCTTCCAGGCCAGGGGCTAATTCTTACCTGTTGACATCAACGTGCTGCCCTGAATTCAAGCACCATCTGAGTTTGTCACGGCTGCTCCTGTCTCTCTAGCCACACGTCGTTTGTTTTAGAGCACAGACCCTGTTACTGAACGGCCTGCTTCAGACACTCGACGTTAACTGGATCTTTTCTCTACATCTAAAGGAAGATTTGTTTTTGATTTTAAGTTTCAGCATGGCCTTGGCTCTCAGAAATGCACAATGAGCTCCACGTGGCACATGGATGCTTTACAGTGGAGACCTTACCACCTAATTAGACAACTGCCACCAAGAAAGGCAATCGTTTGCCAAACCACACCATAAGAACCTTCAGGTGTCTTTGGGAATGAAAGTCCTTTAATCCTGGGCAGTCCCCTCCCCTTTTGGGCTGGGAAAGCGGTTTTTCTGCCAGCAAGGAGGCTCCTTCTGCCAGCAATGCAGGATACATCTCACCTGCCTCCCCATCTCTGTAATTATACCCTGCCACTATTTTGCTGTAGAACCTTGAGCAAATCTTTCATGATTATAATAACAGTTCACAAGAGCACAGACTCCGTCCTAAGCACTTACATGTATGTATTTTTTTATTTCTGAGAACAACTCAATGAAGGTAGTTAAAATCTCCTTTTTACAGAAGTGAGTAACACATTTAGGCATTTAGTAAGTGTGTGATAAATCAGTTGAGTAAAAACAAAACAGGTGTTAATACCGGATAAGTCATTTTTCACCCCAGACGCCGAGATCAGGTACGAACAAAGAAACACTCAGCCTAGTCCAAGGAAAGGGCATGGGGACGGAATGGGCTGAGTCTCTCTGGGCCTGCTATTTATGTGGATAGCCAAAACTTCCTCCAAGATAGAATTCCACGTTGGTTACCCACAGTAACATGGCCATTCCACAAATCTGATTTTCCCTAGGATTATTTTCGTGTTACACTAAACTTTCTCATCCCTAGACCCTTAACAAGGACTCATGAGGCGGCAAAGGGCAAGGAAGGATATTAAAGAGTCTCTTATTTGATATACTTGTACATCTGATAGGCCTCTAAACTAGGAGGATGTCTATGAGCGAGAAGAGACCCCTTCACACGTCCCATCTGAGCCAGGCCCAATAAAAAGTGCTGTTTCTCTAAACTCCTAAAAGATCAGCATATTTTTGCCAATAGTTGAATTTTCACTAACCTTTTTCCCAGGTTCAATTTCAACTGAGACCCTCAAATAGACCTGTATCCTGCAAATGGAAAAACTGTGCTTCCTTTAAAGTGTCTAAGTAGGGGATGGTGTACTGCCCACACCAGTGGGTCACGGTGGCTGAAAGGACGAAAAGGGACACGAGCTTCGAGGAGTGGCCAAAATCCAGCTTCTTGCCACACAGGCTAAGACACTGATTGAGATTTTCCATGTTGTTCCAGAACGATGGCTAAGATTCAAAACTGAGAACAAAAGATGCCAAGTGGCTGTGGGTGGGGATGAGAATGCCAACAGGGCCACTTGTGAAAAGGGGCCCCTGGCGCCACCTGTTTGCTGAGCTGCAGTGTCTGAAAACTTAGAAGCCAAACGTGCAGGTTCCACACGGTAGGGACACCTCATTTCGTCCTTTGACTTCAGACTTCTCACTTCCCTGGAAGTTGTGGCCCCAGGGACGGTGAGCTGGCAGGAATCTAGGACCCAGGACTGCATGTCACTTAGGAATTTCTTTCAGAGGATTCAGCGGGATGAGAGGGAGGCTTGCTGATAGAAAGAGCAGCCGTTCCCCATGAGTCAGGGACCCTCTCAGCACGGCAGGACGATCTCTGCCAAGAACGGTCGCCTCCGGGGATGAGCAGATGTGCTGGACGGCCTGGGATAAAGCAAGTCTTCCGTGGCACCATGTGTTTATTGCTTAATTATCAGTGGAATTCAGTTTTATCGGTCGCCTTATGTTCTGACACTTCTTTGACAGCCTCCTGATGTCCCAGTTCTGTGTTTGCATTTCCTGTGAGCAAAGCAAATCAATAATTTAGATAAGAAGAAACAAATAAACATCCCCAGCCATAAAATACAGTCTGTCATAAAAAATGAGTAGGAAAACAACTCAGGGATGATACTGGATGAGCTACACTCAAAGCCACTCCAGTGGACAAAGGCCACACGTCCCCCTGATTTCCCTAGTTGGAAAAACTAGTCCACAAAGACCATCCTGAAACTGCCACTCCCCGAGATGAGGGGGTCACAGCTGGAGAGACAGGTGTTCCTCGTCCCTATCAACAGCAGCAGCAGCAGAATTCAGCTCTTATTTCTAAATATCATTTCCCAATTTAAAAAAAAAACAGGGTTCTTTGGAGAAATGGCTGATTGAGAACAGGAAATGTACAGTAATCTTCCCACCCCTCATCTGCGGTGAGGGGTCCATGCTCCAGGAACCCCCAGTCCTTGTGTGCAGCACCCCTGGAGGGAGCAGTCCTCGGCAGTACATGCAGCTGCGTGTCCCATCTTCGTTCCAGCCTCTCAAGGCTCCTTGGGGCAGAGGCGGCCGCCTGGATTTCCCACCAGGGATGGAGGATTTTGTCCCCCACTGTCGGCCCCTATGAAGGAGTGGGCCCCTGCCTGTGGCAGCCGGCTTCCGATGACTGACAGACAAGGGAGTATAAAGGCCTGGTCCTCACCCGCAGGGGCTCTGAAGGGCCATCCCATCGTCAACACTTTCCCCAGCATCTGCCAGGGCTTCTGCTGAGGTTGTGTGGCAGCTGGCTCTTCCCTGGGCCCAGCCCTGCCCCCTCCCGCCCTGCCCCAGGAGCTGACCCCAGGGGCTCTCCCTCATGAACTGCCCATCTCCACTTCAGAGTTGGCTTCCTGGCGACCTGACCTGCCACACACCACTTTTCTCACAAGGACTGAACTGCACAGAACGTAATGTTCTTATCACAGTGCCAGGTACAAGCACAAAATAAATATTAGCTGTTAGTACACATCCAAGGCATGTCTTTTTCCCCTTGTGGTTACAGATGAAAAAGAAAGAAAATCCTCTCCGAGACCAAAGGAGGTAACTGCAGTATGTGCTCGTGTTGCTATTTTGACTGGAATGTCACAAAAACAAAGACTATAGACATCCGCTTATTGAGGCATAATTCACAGAGCACACAATTCATCCGTTTAAAGCACGCAGTTCAATGGCTTTTATGTATTCACAGTCGGTCAAACATCACTGCAATCGATTCTAGAATGCTCCCATGTTCCCCAAAATACCCTGTACTCGTTTGCAGTCTCTCTTTCTCCTTCACCCAACCCCCAGCCCGAGGCAACCACTAATCTATTTTCTGTGTCTATAAATATGCCTACCCAGTGCATCGCATATAAATGGAATCATACACTATGTGGTCTTTTGCATCTGGCTTCTTTGCATAATGTTTCAAGGTTCATCCATGCTGTAGCATGTAAGTATTTCATTTTTTTTCATTGCTGAATAATGTTCCATTATAGGGATATGCCACATTGTATTTACCCTTCCATCAGTTGGTGGACATGTGGGTTGTTTCCATCTTTTAGCTATTATGAATAATGCTGCTATCAACGTTCACGCATCACTTTTTCTGTGGACATGTTTTTTCCCAGCTTTACTGAGATATAATTGACGTATAATATCGTGGAATTCAAGGTGTACAATGCATTGATTTAATACACTTCTACACTGTGAAATGATTTCTACCACGCTGTCAGCTAACACCTCCATCGTATCACATAATTATCTTTTTGTGTGTGTGTGTGGTGAGTGTGGACATGTTTTCATTTCACTCGGGCATCCATCTACCCAGGAGTAGAATTGTTGGATCTCATGGCAATTCTTTGTTTAGTCTTTGGAGAAACTGCGTTTTCCAAAGCGGCTGCACCATTTTACATTCGCATCCAGAGTGTGTGAGGATTCCAACTTCCCCACATTCTCACCGGCAGTTATTACTGCCTTTTTTTAATATGGCCATCCTAGTGGCTGTGAAGTGGTGTCTCATGGTGGTTTGATTTGCATTTCATTTGCATGTTGAACAGCTTTTTATGTGCTTATTGGCCACTTGTATACCTTCTTTGCAGAAATGTTATTCAGATCCATTGCTCTTTTAAAAATTGAGTTATCTTCAACTTTTTTTTCTTTTCTTCTTCTGTAAAAGGAATGTCACGTCCTTCACAGAGTTGTTTTAAAGATTTATGAGAGAATGCTAGCAAGGCACACAGCGCTCTGCTATAGCCTGCATTCTGAAAAGTTAGTGAATCTTCACCTCGCCTTGCCTCAAAAGTAGAAACCAAGTCGAGTTCATTTTGCAATACATCATCCAGCACAGTGCTTTGCGGGAAGACAGGCTCAATAGATGTCTGAAAAGCATAATGCGCCAATTCACACGACTCAATATGCAAATGTGAATCCTATGTGCTTTGCCCCCTTGCTCCCATTTCTTTCAATGAATCTTTTCTCTCTGGAACAATTTTCTTAATTTTATTCCCTTGCCAGCTGCCTCCTCGCCTGAAATTTTACTTGCAATGTCATTGGAGCTGATTTCAAGAGAACTAAAGACATCACCTAACACAGTTCTGAGGTGAATATGCTCAATCTTTGAAGGAGCTAAATGACTGAGCCTGCCAGAATAACCTGTCCCCTTCCGAGGGTGCAACAAAAAGTAATTAAAGTACTTAAAAGGAGAAAAATGAGATCCCGCCCACCGCCCCGCCGCCGAAAAACCCTGATTGCAGCCTGGCAGTTATTGAACATAGTTCAGTAACCCCCCATGACCCAGCCTGATCTGAGGCACGACCCCCTTTTTCATTTATGGAGGACCCAGGCCCCTGCTCAGGCCCAAAGAGTCGAGGTTGGTGGTACCCTGTCCCAGGACGGCAGAGCCTCCCGTGGGCTGGATCTGGGTGGCAGAATAGAAACAATTTGATCATTCGAGCCAAGTGGTAAGTCCACCTTGATTTCAGACTTAGTGGTGCTTTGGTGGACCCCAGGTTCAGGGTCTGGGGCATAACGCGACAGAGCCAGCGCGAAAGAGGGAAAGTGTGACTCACTGGCCTTGCACCTTCTTAAAAATCAACCCAATACCAAAGACACCAAGGTGAGAAAGCGGGTGCGCGCAATTGCCCTGTGAGAAGGATCTGCTGGATTTGGCCTTAGGCGCGGGAATAACGAGAATGTGTAAAACAAGGGAGGGAAGGAGTGTTGCATTCAGCTGTAGGGCAGTGGTCTGAGACCCCAGGCCACTCTCTCATGCCCGCTAGGACGGGCCCGGGGAGTGCTGGGGGAAGAGGGTGAAGATGGTGGAATCCTGGGGTATCGGGACGACTAGAATTCACCTGCGGAGTCCAGCAGGGCGCGGAGTCCAGCAGGGCGCAGAGCTCAGCGGCACTCTGGGCTTCCGTAGGGAACGACAAGCCCGCCCCAAGCAGGACGGATCGCCAGGCCGCACCCCCACGCGGCAGGGCATGTCGCTTTGGGGACGGACCTCCAGACTGGATCCGAGGAAGGGCGGTGGCCTGGGTGGGCTGGGCTCGGGCTCCAAGGCAAGACCGGGGGCGCGGACCGGGTCACCAATCACAGGACCCGAAGCCCCAACACCCGGCAGCCTCTGCGGCCGAAGCGCGAGACGGGGACCTCGCGTGGACCGGCCGGGCCATCCCGCGCTCCTCATTGGACAAAGTCCCGTGTCAATCACTGAGAAAACGCGACTGGACGAGACCGGACATCCGGGACGTCCCATCTCGGAGCGAGGGGAGCTCGGGGGCGGGGGATAACGATGGAAGGGTGCGGTACCCAATGGAAGGCAAGAGCTTCGTCTTCGCAGAAGATTGGCAGATGCTCGAACCACTGAGACGCCGCGGAGGGATACGGCCCGTGGCCAGTGATGGGTCTAACTTGCGGTTCCGTTGTGTGTCCAAGTCGCGCGCGCGCGCGCGCGCGTGTGTGTGTGCGTGTGTGTGTGCGTGTGTGTGTGTGTTTCTTTTCCTTTTAGAAAGCGGGAGCTTAGTTAACGCGGAAATGGAGTTGTGCTGCGCACGACGGTCTTTTTTTTCTAATAAGTATTTTGGCTTTCAGCGAAGGCTGCCCAATTTGGTAGGCTTTTCCTGGAATTACCCACATTCCCTGGACTCCTATGCAGGATCAGGGCAGGACGATAACCGGCGCTGCGCCGGGAATAATCGCCCAAATAATCAGAAATGTGGCTGTTAAGTGAGTTAAAGCCAAACTTGATGGATGGTAGTCAATGGAAAACAGGCAGAAACAGAAACGAACAGTTTACAGGAAATAAATTTGAGGAGCCCTTAAACATCGAATGGATGCCCAACCTTTTTTCTCGATAAGAAAAATGCAAAGTAAAACTCCTGTGCTAACATTTCTGACCTGTGTAATTGATAATAACCCGAAGTTTGACTAGGTGCTACGTTAAGGGTCCGTGCAGAAACTGGCTCTCTCATGTTGCTGGTGGACTGCAAATTGGTATAACTCGGGTGTGGATTGGGGAAGTAATATCTTGACAAAATAACGTGAATTGTGTGTGTGTGTGTGTGAATTTACCTTTAACCCAGCAGTTTATTTCCAGGACTCTATCCTGAAAATGAACTTCCACAAATAGGAAACGACAGGTGCACAAAGTTTTATTGTGGTCGTATTTGAATTAGCAAAAGGTTGGAAACAAAGCAAGTGTCCACTGGTGGGAGAATGGCTGAATAAGCCCGCGGGACATCAGGACTGTAACATTATACAGCAGACTTTGCAGCATTAAATAGAACGAGGAAGCCAGTGGTATTGTTTATGGCGTGATCTCTAGAGACAGTGTATATAGGCTGCTACCTTTAGCAAAAAGAAACACTGAAGGCCAAAGCCAAAACTAATTCAAATGGTTTATTCCTAAGGAGTAGAGCTGGTAGTGGTGGTGGAGAATCTGGTGGAAGCCTTAGAGGGGAAAATAGAATAATAGCAATAATAAAAGACCACAAAACAAAAATCTCTTGACAGTGGGAGTTTGCCGAGCTTGGCCATTGTTCTCCAGGGACCCAGTTCTAGACCCTGGAAGGACAGGCGTGCTTGGCTGAGTGGACCTCAAGTTATTTTTAATGGAGCCTCGGTGTTGCCTAGTCTAAGGATTTCTGGCACCCTGCCGCTCTCCGGGCTTCCTCGAGGAGGTGAGGGGGCAGGGAAATGTATAAATGACTTTTACCTATTTCAAGATAATACAAACTTTCCTTCTGCAGTGAGGAGTAGAGCCTGGACATGGATCCTAGATAGGATGGTGGGGCCAAATGGATGATATGGGTGTCTGCCGTGCCAGGCACCCCTGCAGCTGTGGCTCAAGCAGAGGCAGAGCCTCTCGCTGCTGTTCGTTGGCAGCGCCTGATTCCACGTGCACGACGCTATGGCCTTTGGAAGGCGTGAGGCCTGGTCTGCCTGGACCTAGCCATGCGTACGTCTGCCAGGCCCAGACTGCTGCCCGGATGATAAGCTTAGGCTTTGTCAAAATACGAGCCCAGGGAGGTCCTTTGGACGAGTGTATGTTCTTATCCAACTGGGAGGAACAAAACAACCTCCAAGTGATCTATTCTGAGGAAAACTACATTTTCAGATTAAAAAAGAAAATGAAAACAAATACAAAGAGTAGGGGAGAAAAGCACTGCGTGCAGAGTTCACGGCAAGCTCGCCCTCAGGTTTAAGATACTCTTCAAGCTGCATAGATTGCACGTTCTCCTCAACATGGCCACTTGGAAAGGCTATCACTTTGAGGACGAGAAGTGAGGAGACACCTAATTTTGTCCGGATAGTGGTGGTTACAACAGATCCTTTAAGGGAAGGAGGCCCCGAAAAGTCTCTAGCAAGGAGAGTCTGGTAGACAGAAATGCACTGTCCGTGGACGTGGTTTTTAACCCACTGCAGGTGTGTGATGGGTGACAAGCCACTGCTATTTTGTGTGAGCGCCTCTGGCTCAGGGCCCCAGGGCGGTGATTGGGGTACAGAGGGCGGGACTGAGAGGCTCAGACTGGTTCTCACTGCTGGGTGGAGACTGAGTGCTTGAAAGTGTCTGAGTCCCCAGACCCGGAGAGAGTTCCATTCCAACTGGCTTCTGTCAGCTCGGTGGCTCTGGGCCCTGTGTGGCAGTGGCACCTGGTGGTGTCCTGCCATGGCCTGCCTGTGGAGGTCTCCTCTCTAGAGTTTGCTCTCCTCCCACCCATTGCTGCCGTCTCCCCTCACGCTCCCAACACTTGTGAATGAACAGGACGTTTCCTCTTGGTGACAGCTTGCAGGGGAGATGTTATGATTCTGCGTTAAGTTCCTGACATCGACCCCAGGAAACTTCTAAGAATGGTTGGAATCAGCAGATACATTTTTTTGATTTTCCTGACCCATAGCAGTACTGATATCTGGGGGACATAGGGTGTCAGTTTGAAATGGGTTTTGTTTTAAGAGGACTCTTCCAGCCACAAATGGACTCGAGGGTGTCTCAGGGAGGCAGGTGGGGTGACAGAAATGGTGTAAACAGACACAGGTTACCTCAGAGCATCAGAGGGCCAGGAGGAGTGTCAGGTACACCAGGCACCAGACACTGTCTTCCAAGTCCCTGCCAGGTAACAGAGTGATCCTGGTGTCTACCCATTACCTACCCGCCCCTGCCCCTTCCTCCCAGAGCCCCACCGGGGTCCAGATAGCCCCGCCTCTAAATGGCCATGTGAGGGGTCTCAGCCAATCACGGCGGGCCCATCGCCTTGCTAGTGATTGAAGGATGGACACATGACAAATTCTGGCCAACTGGGTCCTGAAAGAAGGTAGAGAAAGATCTGGACCAGTTCCCTCCTAGAGACATGAGCAAGAGACGAGGACCCCTTTCCCGCTTCTGGATGTGATGCCTGTGTCCCTCTGGTAACCATGAAGAGAGCTGGTCTGCGACAACAGCCCGCAGTGCGAGGAAGACCGAGCTGAGAGAACTGCCCTGGGCCCGACTGCCCTGGGCTGCGCCATTCTGCCTTGGCCTCGCGTGACCTCGCGCTCTCCTTTGAAACAGTTATGTTGCTATCTGTTCTTTGCAGTCAGAACATCTGAGCGAGCCAAGTACACCAAAATTCCTTCCGTTTACTTTTCCCATCGCCGTGAGAATTTTGACTCAAATGCCACGAGTCATTTCTTTTTGGTATAATCAGAGCAGAAGGACTCGGGGAAGGAGAGGGAAATGGTGACAGTGGGAGCTACAGTTCTATAGTGCGTGTCGGGAGAGACGGCCCCGCCTTCTGACATGCATTCGGGGGACAGGACATAAAGCAATGCGAGGGGCTCCCTGGGACCCCCGCAAGAGAACAAACAATTCTGAAATCCTAAAAGTTTAAAAAAAGCAGTGACAAACATAAATTTTTTTAAAAAAAGAAAACATCGACATCCAAATGTAGGACCATACACGCAGAGAACAGACCCTCCGCCATGCGCCCTGTCAGCACAGAACCAAAAGGAATCACAGTGACAGACGGGAGGAGACCTGAGAAAATTCTCGCCAGCAAGAGATGAGGAGGTCAACTGTGCTCCCCATTAGCATTAACTTGAGGTGCCTTAAACGCCACTGCTGCTTTTAATTCAGTGCATTGGTTTAGTTTTATTTCAGCAAATAAAAAATATAAGCACTTCATAGGTTCTCCCTTTAGCATATGCTCCCTAACTCTGCGGGCTGTGCATTTTCATGCCGATGGGGTGATCAGAAACAAGCCCTGGGCAGCATGAAGAACCATTGTTATTTCCATCGTCGTGCGTTCACTGACTCGCGGGAATTTATTGATCTCATGAGGTGTCCCAGACACTGTTCGGTGAGGTCATTTTGGCATTTTATTGAATGCTGCCCGGCAAGGTTATTCTCCAGACAACTTTAATCTCCCTAAAGGTAGGCACCATGTCGCATATTTTATTTCTCCTGTCTGTAGTGTCTAGCTTAGTTCTAGGTACATTATAAGCACTCAAATAAGTTTCACTCGATTATGTGTGAAGTAATTCTCATGCGCGAATCAAAGGAGCTCTTAGAGGGGCTTAACTCTGATACAGTCATTTTGTTCCAGGATGAAGGGGAGATTGAATCAGACTTTTTGCTAAAAGAATGCTCCCTGACTGCTTGCTTCCACAGAGTTATGGAAGCTTCCAGAAATCCTCCTAAGGCAGAAAGAGAGAGTACCGTCATTAGACTGGACACGCAGGCCGCAGGACCTGATGGTCCACTTGCCCTCAGCAGCGTGGATCCCTTCCACACCCTGTGCCGGGGGGCACTGAGCCCCCAAACCAGCCCCCGGGGCTGCTGCCTGCCCTGCGTCTGCACAGAAGGCTTAATTTGGATCAGGAGACGGTCTCAGAGGTTCACCTGTGTGTAACGGCGGGAGCCTCACCAGCAGGCAGAAGCTGGAGGACTCAGAGACTGTCTCCTCTAAACTCCAGTCCTGATCCCTGTAATAGGACACATAAATGTCGGGAACTGAGAAAATCCACATCTATGGGTGTAAGAGAAAATGAAGCCTGCAAAGGGCAGAAAGTAACAAGGGCTGGGGTCCCGGGTCAGGGCGGAGTCACGGCGCGGCAGCCATGGACATCCCTCTGGGTGGCGGAGGTGGCAGCCTACATGTCGTAGAGCCTGAGCTGCTCCTGCACGTCTCCATCGGACATCTCGCCGAAGGTCTCCTTGTTGTCCTTCATGAGCTTGAAGATGGCCTCCAGCTGCTCTTTCTGAACTCTGTCGAGAAGAAAGGATACAGAGGAGAAAGATGCTCCTACCCAAGGTGCGACAGAGAGAGAGAGAGGCTGTGAGCTTCCAGGGCGGTCGGACACCCCTCTCGTGTATTTCTCCATTTGCTTCCAGAACAAGGGGAAAACTAAACCCAAACGAGACCCACTCAAAACACGGGAGCTGGTTCGGCCTAAAAAACTCAACTTGAGAGTTCTAAAAACCGGAGTTCTAAGTCTTAGTTTTGCCCTAGAGATTTGGGGACCCCCGAGTTATCACGGATTCTCGGTGCTTCCGTTTCCCCTGGAACCTCTTTATCGTGTTGACGGGACGTCACACAGTCAGGCAGGAGGAAGAAGGGATGTTCTAGTAAGTGGCTGGAGGCCCTATGAAGAAATAGGATAAAAATAGTGCTGGACGAGCCAAAAGTGGAGGGAGGAAAAGCATCATGGGCTGGGAAATAGGGGAAAGGTAGACGTGTACACACGAGGGTACAAGGGGGTGTGGGGTTTTGCTGCTCAGACAAAGGGGCAACTTCCTGTACTTCGCACAAAGACACCTTCTGGCCAGTGGGGGCCCCGTCCACGTCCCTCCTTCCAGGGACTGGGCCTGGCTGGAGAGAGGCTTTGTTTACTGTACTCAGGCTGAATGGCTGGGTGCTCCCTTATCTTTATGGGGCTCGGCCCTGCCACCTGCCACCTGCCCAGCACAGGACAACTCCCAGGAGCGTAAACACGAAAGCGCAGAGCGAAACCAGCAAAACCAGGCAATGGCGGGGTTCTCGTTGGTTCCACTCTGCTGGGCCACGCCGTGCCATATGCCAGCACCGGCTCCCTATCCCAGTTCCAGGCTTCTGCAGGCCCTCCCTGCGCACCACACCCCTGGCTTGGTGCCACCACCTCCATGAGATGTCAGCCAAACAGCAGGTGGGACCTCTGAGCCCCTCCATGCAGCTGGGTCCGCTGTGATGCCTGCAGTTCTGGCGGAGCAGGGCTTCAGCACAGCCCCCAGGGACTGTGGGCCTGCAGGGCACGGCACTGCCTCCCAGGCCAGCCCCTCCAGCTCTGCCTGGGTCGGAGCGTCCCGATTCTGGTCTCACACTGTCCTAACGTGTTCCGTCTGAAAGAACCTCGTGTCTCCCGTCCAGCAGTCGGTTTTCTCATCTAGAAGCCGAAGTACTGAATCCCCAATCCCAGCCTCTCTTCATCGCCCTGGGACAGTGATTTCTATATCTGTCCCCCGTCTGGAGGAAGAGGAGCCTGTGATAAGTACTCTGTACCCTACTGTCACGGGGGCACCCGGCCAAGGGGACACTCATTCTCTCCTGTGTGTTCGATGGCTGTGGCGTGTGCATATTTTTAACAGGGTGGACGCAGGACTTCGTACTCTGCTGGAGAGCACCAGGCATTGAAATGAGAGAAAGCTCAGGTTTTAATGGGGTCAAAGGTGGTCATTTAAAAAAAAAAAAAGCAAAACCGAACAAAAACACAGTAACTGAGATCATCTACTCAGAGTTTATTAGATTGAACAAAGGCTGAATACGCAGGCCCCAGCCGTCAGGAGTACAAGAGGCTTGGTGCCCGCCCTCAGGAAGTTTCTGGAGGAATTTAGATAGCTAACCTGGAGGGAGTCACCTGTGTATGGTATCAGTGAGCTCCCAGCCTGGGCGAGGATGTCGCGATGGCCCTGTGGAGATGTGTGTGCTCAACAAGAGTACCTCTACTCATCGTGTGGCTGTGTGGCTGCCGCTTCGTTGCCTGCTCTGCCTAAGCCCCTGGACCTGAGGTATTAGGCCCAGAGGATAAGGCCCGGGGGTTGACAGTGGACATTTCTCGGCTCTCCATTAAATGGAAAAACATTTTCTATAAACTTACTGCTTTAAAAAAAAAAATGATTTAACCAACATATCTAAAAAAACCGCAGATTCGTTTGGCATCATATAAATATTGTCAAATATAAAATTCCAAGAAACAAATCTGGGGCGGATCGGATCACCCGGTGAAGGTCTAGCTCATGTATAAAACGTCCCAGGAAACGGCATGGGCAGGAAGCCTGTCTTAAGCGAACACTGTCATCACCGCTTCAGCCAGAGCAAAGGCGGGGATCCGGCCGAGCTAGTTAGGGCGTCGGCGGGCAGGCCCTTAGCACCAGGAGCGCTGGCTGGATTCAGGCCTCCTCCACAGGGGAGAGGGGCGACGGCAAGTCCGTGGCTGGCCCTGGTTCTCTGCGGCCCGGTCGTTAATATGGCACCTCTCACCCCACAACAACCAAGCCAGACACAGAGCAAGAGGGGAGGCGGCCCCAAGGGAGAGGAGGGCAGTCGCCACCCCCGACCCAGCCGGTGAGGTGAGCTCGGCCGCTCGGCCCTCTCCCTCCATCACACCTCAGAGTCTCTCACGGTTCGGCTTCCGTGAAGTAAAAGCAGGAGGGCTGGGATAAAGCTATAGCGACTTTAAAACGACGAAGCAGCTGACGCTGCCGCTTTCTCGGGTGTGAAGGGCACATGGAGGGCAGGGCTGAGTGCTAAGAAAAATCGAGGTCCAGGGAGTGAGAACGAACTCAAAACCCTCGGGCTTAACAAAGCCATCCACGCAAACCGGGAGGAGCACCCTACACAGAGCCGAAGGCGTCCTCAGGGTCCTCCCAGCCCAGGGAAAAGTCCTGCCTGAGGGTCTGGCAGGTTTGGTAGGCAAGACACACCCCGGAAGCCTGCAAGGCCGCCTTCTGGGGGTTTCGTGTTATCTCTCAAGCTTTTAAGATGCCAAAAGGAAAAGCCTCTAGGAGGACGCTAAGGGTAACTTCATTATTCTTCGGTTCTGTAAAGAGAAACAGGGAAAAGGTCATTGATTTTACTCATTCCGCCTTACAAGTACCGTGGAGAGGAGGAGGGATGGGAGGAAGGGGAACGTTTGGAATTGCAGATCTGACACCTGTGGGGCAGTTCGCCTCTCATCACCTGCAGCAAGATAGTCTGTTCCTCAAAGTGGGGCCTTGCATGGGACCCCAGCGTCCCGCCGAGCCCCACTCCGAGTGTGCGAGGCATTCGGGTCATTAGGGCAGGTTCTGCATCCGGGTGGTTAGGCGGGCCAGGTACTAGGTGGCTCCCCTAGCATAGTCCTGTCACCTCCAGATTATGTCCTATTCTCGCTGGCTGCTTTTCTCTCTCTCTGGGGACAATGGCAGCTTAGGATGTGTGCTCTCCCAGACGAGGCCAACGGTATGCCCACCTTTTCTAAATGACGCACAGAATCTCTCCGACCCGCTGAGGAAATCCAGGGATCTATTTTGTCCCTCTGGCGCCCTCTGCTGGAGGTCAGGCAGCATGTGTTTCTAGAAATTTATACTGGCAGACCGTTCACAGACAGGTCAGCCAGCACAAAGTGGGAGAGTATCCCAGCCGGGGTTTCCCTGCCTCCTGGCACCCTTGCCCATTATGTCATACAAAGCACCTTGCACTAGAGTTGTGTCCTTTCTAGAAGGTCAGGACGGTCCTCCAGAACGCAGCGGGAGCTGGGATCCCGGGTCCTGGAGCCATCCGGGTCTGCAACCTGGGTTCCCTTTTCCTCTCTAGCAGACGGGAAGAG
>NW_006436283.1:3908527-3914514 GCF_000325575.1 Pteropus alecto | reverse complement strand
AGTGAATAAGGAGGGGAGATGAAGGTGGAGCTTTGTCTTTTTCCTGCCAAACTAGGAAATCTCACCCAATCTCACCAGCTTCACTAGCTCTCCCAGAGAAGCTGTGGTGGGAACCCAGGGACACCCCCAGCCAGGCAGAGGCAATGCCAGAGACGCCTGGGAGCCCCAGGCCCAGGGGAAAGCAGGAGGGGGCAGGGAGACAGTGACAAAGCGGGTCCTTCTTACGCAGCAGCCACCTCTGGATCTATACGCCTCACCTGTGAGTAGGTCCAAGGATGGAGATGCCCAACTAAGCACGTGGAGGAATGAATTTGGGCCCCCTTGTTTCAGCCCTGCTTCCTAAGGGCCATGCCCCAGAAACTTGTAAACTGAGGCTTCTGGGTGATGCCGAATCACGGGTCCACTAAAGATTGGGGCTCTAGACACTGTACGTCAGCTGAATTAATAAAGACAGGGACTCGCAGTGTTTATTAACTAGCTTGCAACTTGACTGGGACCCCAAGTGCCAGGAAAGGAACTAGAAACAGGCAGAGTTTGGTTGTAAGAATTTGACAGGCAAAGAAGAAAGCACAGTCCACTGTCTTGTGGTTTTAGTGGTTCGACAATAATATGCGTGTTATTTTTCACACTGATGATTCCAGGGAGGACTCCTGGGCTCAGCTGGAATCAGGACTGTCTTATACCCCTCAAGCTCTCCTGGTCTCCACCAGAACTATCGTGCTGGAGATGAAAAGACAAAGCCAAGCTTGCCAGCCTCTGCAACCCCAAGCATCACCAGGCGAGGAACAGAAGCGTCAAGGGGCCCCTCGCAGGGCGGTGTGGGCCGGCTACATGCAGGGGCCGGAGAGAGCAAGCAGACACGGCAGACAGCATGCTGGGGAGGGCTACTCATGAAAATGAACATGAACTCCAGCCCCGCCCTGTGAGAAACGGTGTTCAAGGACCGTGAAGTCTCCCATTCCCTCCTCAACTCGGGGTGCTCCAGTGATAACAACGGCCCGCGGATAAGGAGGTGAGGACTCCTCCTCCACCCCAAGAGCAGCGCTCGGGCACAGTCCCGACCCCAAGGAACAGTGAAGTGTGAATGGGTGATCTAGAGCCCCCCAGAGATGCAGTGGGGGAGACGGCTCTCGAGCAAAGCAGCGTCTGCTAGCTCAGCGTAACAGAGAAGGGACTCTCCCTCCCGGCTCCTGTGGTTCCCGCTCTGGACCCAGTGAGTGGCAGTCGACTCCCCGCGAGGCCTGGCGTTCAGTCCCGTAACTGGTCTTTCCTGTTCTCACGGTCGCTCACATCCACCTGAGCACGCAGACCAAGGCCAGGAGCCCGGCCACAGCCTCTGTCCACAGGGTCCTTCGAGGGACTACGCGGGCGTCAAGCCCTCCCTATTTTCTGTAAGAGTGGACTCTTCTAGGCTCTGTGGGCCACACGGTCTTTGTTGCAACTACTCCACTTGGCCACCGCCCCGCGGAATCCGCCACAGACCGCGGAAAAGGAGCGCAGCCTGCTCCGCTCTCACTGGGCCGCGTGGTCGGCCGCCCCTCGCTCTGATCATAAACACCTGCCTGTCCCACCTCCGGGGGGCACGGGATCCTGCCGGGCACTGTTCCCTAAGCGGCGTCGGTTCCTAGGGTAGGACCGAAGCGGGAGCGGTGGCACCGTGCGCGCGCCCGCAGCCCCGGGAGGGCAGTTCTCCCTCGGCCTCGCAAGAGGGCGCTGGCCCCCAGCACCAGGGACTTGCCTCTGAGAACGTGGCGGCCGGGAGAGGGGCCCGTTCACCCCGCGTTCCCCGCGGCGGCGAAGAATGAGAGGCTCGGTGCACAGAAGTGTGTGTTGGTTATGAAGGCGGCGAGGGAGGGGAGGTTTAGACCACGTCGGTCGTGTTGGGGACACAGTAACAGACAGGATGAGGGGAGCGCCGCTAGGCTAAGAAGCCAATCTCCTTACCAAAAGGATTTGCAAGAATATTTGTGGCTCAGGACCTAAGGAACTTGCTACAGGGAAGTGAGGTCAGAGGTCAGCTCAATCCTGAAATATAAAGGCAGCGAAGCGGGTCACAGCAGAGGCAGCGTCATCGCGGGGGTGGGGGGCGGCGGTGGGGTCCCCCAGGGGCCGCCTTCCCCTGCTGGGGTCTCCCTCCCCGGGCTCACACTGCCCTGCCACTCCTCCCCGGGCCCCCCGGGTGGCGGGCATCGGGGCCGCAGCTCCGGGAGGGGAAACGGGGTACGCGTGGGCAAAGTGGCTTCTGACTTTTGAGGGCCACTGGGGGGCGTGGTGAGGGTAATGAAAGGGTGCCTGGGCCCTGCGTTCTGGAATCATAGGCCCTCCGTGCCTCCCTGGGTGCTGGAGCGCACCGCTGGGGTTCAGACTTCTGCTTGAACCCAAGGAGCCCAGGCCGCGGGCCGCCCGTGCGCATGCGCGGGGACGGCTGGGCTCCGGGGCAGACCGGGTCTCTCCCGAGCCTCTCCCGAGCTGGCGGGCTGGCGGGAGCTCGGGATGCACGGAGGGGACTCGTGTGCAGTGGGTGCCGGCTGGGTGGCGACCAGCCCAGTTCTGCAAATGGGCAGCTGCGCCGCGGCCGTGGCCTCAGAGCTCCGCGGAGCAGAGCTGAGGAGAAGCGACCGCGGGCGCGGATGCGGGACGGAGGAGCAGGAGGAACCGCGCTGTGCCGCGCGGTGACAGGTTGGCTTCGTCATGGACTCGGCGTGTAAGTGAACAGCCGGATCTGCGCCGGGCTCTTCCCTGGCATCTCGCTTTTGTCTTTTCTCTTTTCGGTGGGGGGAGGGGAGGGGGTGCAAGGAATGGGCTCGGCTCCCCTCCCCCCACCGTCCCCAAGGGGACGGTCTCCAGGGGATACGAGCCTGGCTGAAGATCGTCAGGACAGGAAAGAACCCTTAAAATGAAAGTGGAACATGGTCGGGGACGGGGGTAGGGGGCGTGTAGCTTGCAGGGGGCCGGCCTCCTGGATGTAGGGTGCAGGGTGACGGTCCAGCAGAAAGCCGAGCTGGCTGGAGGAAGCGGGGCGCCTACCTCTGTTCCTCCTCCAGCTCCTCTTTGGTCATCATCTTCTTGTACTGGTTCCCCCGCAGCTTCCCCGGGCTGTACTTGAAGGAGAAGGCCTCTGCCCCTGCGGAGAGCGGACAGTGAGAGCCCGCGGAGGTGCGCGCGTCGGGCCCTCCCACAGGTTGAATCCCTTTGCCTTTGTTAGTCACTGAGAACCCTCTCGGCCAGACAGGGACCCCCCACCCCACGCCCCGAGGAGGGGCAGAGAGCCCCACGCACACCCAGTGCCGGCCCCGGCGCCGCCCCGGCCTCAGAGAGAACTGGACTTCCACGGTTCGAGTGTCTTCTCACCCTCTGCCCGCGCGGACAGCCCCGCTCCCGCACCCTTTCCGTGAAATCCTACAGGAACTTAGGATCGGCTTTAGGGACTGCAAACATGGCTGCGTAGACAAACACGAGGCAGCCAGAGAGAGGCCAGCAGCCCTTCCTGGGCTCCGTCCTCCGCACGGTTCCCCCGCAGGACCAGGGAGCCGTCTTCCGAGCTAGCTGGCTGTCCCCCCGCACCAAGTCTTTGCCTTTCCTCCCTCCTCTGAAGCCCCCGCTGCTGCTGTGCTAATTACAGTCAGCCGGGGGAGCTCATCTCAGGGAAGGCTCTGGGTTCCCTGCCTTTCCTTGGGTCCCAGGTCTGGAGGGCGGCACAGGGACCCCCGACCCTTCTGCTGAGTGAGGTCCTCCACTCTCCCGGACTTGGGGTCCATGCCCCATCGTCCAGGGGTGTCGTGTTAGTCAGGCTCATTTTCTCCATGCCACAGCTGCCCTCGAAGGAACAAAAGGGCCTGAGGGGGGAACACGGGGGGTTTGGACAGAGGGAAGCACGGACACGTGACATGGAGCGAAGGCAGGCACGGGGTGCACAGGCCACAGGGAGGTGGCACACGCGGGTGAAGGCTACAAGGGCCAAGGGCGCCCTGGAGCCTGTCCTGGGCTGAGTGTCCTGTCGGGAGCGATGCCCTCACGTGTCCTTCAGCCCAGCAGGTGTAGGGTACATGACTCTGGCCAGTTGGGGACAGGGGCTGAATGGCTTGTCCTATCTAATTTCCATTAATGCATAAAGAATTGAATAAGCAAAACGCAGAGACCATCAAGTCACCCTCCCACACAGGTGTATTCTTTTTCCGTTCTGTTCTAGAGGGTTCCACCTCTCTCTCATTTTAATGTCAGGAATCTCAAAACACCTCCACATCCTGCCTCCAGGCCACCCTGACATCCGGCTGGCGGCTGTCCCTACGGCCAGAGAGGCTGATCTGCTCTCAAGGGGAGGAAGAGGCCTCAGCTTCTCGGATCCTGGTTCCCTCTCGGGCAAATGAACGTTCTGAATACACAGTCAGAACCCAGATGTTAGGCTGTGTTTGCCGCTCACCGACACCTTGCTTAGGAGAAGGCCAGCTCTGGTACACACGTCTTCCCGAAGGTCCCTCACTCCTGCCAACAGCTCAGGGACTGAAACCTCCCCCCAGGGAGCAGTTACTGCATTGTACGAGGATTAATGGGCTCAGAGTTCATTCATTCATTCAAACATGTAGCCAGCACCATTCTAGGCGTTGGGATGGCAGCGAATGAAACGCAGCATGCGAAGGTGAGTAATTAACATACAGAGTTTGCAGCTGGCCATGCGTGCTCCGCAGAAGAGGACAGCGGAGGGGGAGAGGAACTTGGGGAGGGGGCTGCTTGGAAGTTTAACTGGAGGAAGGGGTTTGTAGACCCAGCAGAGCAAGGGGGCTAGTGAGACCGGGGGGCAGAGAGCAAGCGGACAGCAGGACATGGCCTGGGGGCGAGGGGCCATGGGAGCTCCTCCTCTGGTGATGTGGGGCTCTGTGCAGAGTGAGTCCATCCCTCCCTCCTCACTGGAGACCCCCACTCCCGTTAGCCGGCTCTTCCCTCCAGGCCGAGCTGTGCGAAGGGCCGGAGAGCACTGTTCCTCTGGGCCCGTGGAGTCAGGAGCTTCTAGCAGCACAGGGTTTGCAGGGCTCATGTCTGGGGATCTGGGGAGTCTGCTTAGTCATTCGGGGTGCTGTTTGAGGGGCCTGGGCCTCTGGTTTCCAGGAAAACTCTGAAAAGCCCGCCACGGGTGGAATCACACTGAGCTGCAGACTCATCAGAATGAGCTCGGAGCCATCGCCTGCTTCTGGACACCAAACAGAGGGACAAAGAAAACCAGTTGACCTCGACGTCAAGGTCATTGTGTTGCTATATTTTGGAAAAATAAAATGTAAAAAATGCTGCCAGCTGGGTACTACGCAAGATTTCAATTGATGGGGCAGCTCTGATTAGCTTTACATTTTCTGAGCCAGAGAGACTTGAAAAGGCTTTCACTTAAACACATGCGTGTACCAAGTGACATACAGCTGCTTCCAATTTTGCTAGACCAGGAGGGTTCGGTGTGACGGCCCCCGGCGAGGGGGTCCTGCCTCTTGCGGTCTTGTGTGAATCTACTGAGTTGCTTAGGGGATGCATCTTAGCGACTCCACTGGAATCAATTAGCTCACGCAGCGGGGCTGGGAGCCCACTCACGTTTTCTTCTCAAAGCTGGGGCCATAAACCTCTCCTCCCTCTGCCTTGTCAGGGCTGGCAGGCGGGGCTGGGGGTGTCCAGGGTGGCAGGCAGATAAGGAGGGAGGGCTCAGTGACCAGACACTTGGCTGCGTGTGGGGCTCAGAAGAGGGGTCTGCTCAGCCTCCCCTTGTCCTGGTCCAGGGGCATTCGGCCACCTCATCTTTTGTCTCCTGTGTCCTCAAGTCAGTAACAGGACGCACTGATGTGGCAGGGACAGACCCCAGAGCCACGGTTCCTGTGGACAATCTGGGAGAACCAACAGCTCAGCGGGGGAGCCCCCGGCAAGGGGCTGCTGTACACCCCACCTGCACCGCCTGCCTCTCCCCATCCTCCGAGGCTGTATTGACAGGAGCCGCAGCCCAGCCCTGCCCCTGG
>NW_006436283.1:3906916-3908490 GCF_000325575.1 Pteropus alecto | reverse complement strand
TTTCCATCGCTCCTGCCAGAAGTTGACTTAAAGTCACAGCAACAGTCTCGCTTTTGAAAAAATTATGAAATATTTCAAACATACGCGAAAGTACAGCAATCCTTGTCATATAGATTTAATCAGTGTGGACGTTTTGCTATTTTTGCTTCGGATTTTTTTTTTTTAAAGAAATAAAACATGACAGAGCGAGCAGAAGCCCCATGCCATGCTTGGTTCTGTCTCTGCCCAGGGCGCTGGCCCCGGCGGGTGCCCAGGACAAACACACCACCTTCCGCGCGGTCAAGTTCAAATCAGTCCATTTCCTCCATGTTCCTGGTCAGTCCTTTCTCTTCTCCTGGCTGCCTGGAACCTAATGGCCAGGGAGGTCTGGCTAGTTAGCTGAAGCTGCTCAGAAATCAGGCCTTTCCTTCCCTTCCTGAGGACTTTATTCTGCAGAAAGCATGGGCAGCGGCCTTGTGAGTGGCTTCGGTCCTCATCAAATCTGACAGAGGTACTTGCAGAGAACCGTGAAATGTGAAATGCGTACAGGTGATGATGAGAAGGGGATTAAGAGACACCGCTGGAAATGGAAGGTCCAGGTGGGCCCCTGCGCTTGGAGACAACTCACATTTTAGAGATGGGAGAGGAGACAAAGGGCAAAGGAGGCAGGAAGGGGCGCAGGGCATGGGCTCTGGCCCAGATGTCCTCGGGGCCATGCAGCCCCCTCCCTCCACTTGCCCCGCCTCGTCCCTCACATCCTCCGCTGGGGATCCCAGGGGCGCCCAGCGCCCCCAGCGGTGCGTGTGCGGCCTGGAGGCCGGGTGCCACTCACCGTCTTCTTCCTCAGGCCCCTCTGGGGGTGGGCCCTCCTCGCCATCGCGCTCCTTCTCCTCTTCCTGCAAGACAAGGAGAGGGTCAGAGCCTGCACGCGACAGGACGGGGGACTCCGTAACGCTGTCACTCAGGTGTCTGACCCTTGGTAAAAGCGACCTGGCTGCCGGGCACACTCCCGGGAGCCATGTCCCACAGCAGCATGGGGACCAGACGAGAGTGACCGCCTCGGTCAGGCGGGGCAGCAGTGGGCAGACCGTCGGGGAGAGAGGAAAGGGCTGCCGAGGGCTGGCCTGAGCACGCGTAGCCTTTGAGCGTGTGTGGGAAGACCGCGTGGGGGCCAAGGTCAACAGTGGGTGAAAACTATATGATGTCAGTGCAAATATCGTTTGGCCAAGGTGATGAGGGAGACTCTGGGCCGAGGGGCTGTGTCTTCGGTCTTGCACCTCTCTTTTCCAGGTGGGTGCTGGCCAGAGCATTTGGATACCAGGTTGCTAAGTGGACTGGGGACTCCTGCCCCCTCGCTGTACCACCCCCTCCCTGTAGTGAGTAGAACGGAAGACACAAGGGGAAAGCTAGGGGGTCCCCTGGGGCTGGGCATCGCAGGGAAGCTGATTCCCTGTCACAGCCTCCGTCTCTGCTTCCTCTAATGTTTCTATCCCTAACCATTTCAGTGTCCATTTTCCCAAGACTGGAGCTCCACCTCTGTCGGCCTGGTTCTTGCCCACAGACAGACACAATGAACAGACAGCTGGAAGGGACGT
>NW_006436283.1:3893673-3906872 GCF_000325575.1 Pteropus alecto | reverse complement strand
GAAAGGGATGTGCTTCAGCCGTGAGGGCTTGAAGGGTGTGGCATGGGAGGGAAGGGGGACCTACTGCCAGAGGAACCATCACTTAGAAGCCCAGTGGGCGAATATGCAAACACCGGCAGATTTAAGAGTGGGGGGCACGAACATGAAGGAGCTGCCCCAAAGCGGAGAAGCCAGCACAGGGGACAAATCCAAACCCAGGCGTTTAGGACTCTGGTTCTGGCGTCCGGCCGGTTTGCAGCTGGAGCACTGAGCGTCAGGCAGGCGCCAAACTAAACAGAGCAAGCTGAGCTGGGAGGCAAAGTTTGCACAAGCCCAGCAGCCAAACCTCGAAGGGCCGCGAGTCCCTTGTGACTTTCGCCTGGACCACACAAAATGCAGCCGGGAAGAGCTGGGTGGGACACGGGAGCCGGCCCCTCTCCACTGAGCCTCGGCACCACCTCGGTGTGGGCGATGCTGCCCTGAGCACTGGTCAGTACCTGGGGCTTCGGTGTCCAGGCACCTCCCAATGTTTGCACACAAAGCGTCTTCACGCCACAAAGGAGACACGCCGTGGGCTCAGCAAACCCACTTCTAAGGCTGCTCTGGACTCAGAACCTGCTACCCGGGTTTTTATATAATGATTCCGATTGTGGGCAGCAGAAAACAAGACAAAACCCGAAACGACTAAATGTCCATCTGTAGGGTTAAATAGATTATAGTGAAGTATAGCTGGTTAATATGTTCACCAAAATATTAACGGGTTAAGGACATGATGGTGCACGTATACCATGCAACGCGGTGCATTAAAAAGGAGGCGAGCATGTGTACGGCCACGCCCCCCTGAACCAGCCCGATCCCGGCTGATCTCGGAAGCTAAGCAGGGTCGGGCCTGGTTAGTACTTGGATGGGAGACCACCTAGGAAGACCAGGTGCTGTAGGCGTAAAAAGTAAGAGATTGTAAGCTGACAAGGTCCTTGCCTAAAAAAAAAAAAAAAAAAAAAATTAAAAAAATAAAAAGGAGGGAAGCAGACGTCGTGATGTAGAAATGCCTCCAGACAAATTAGCAAGACGAAAAAGCAAGCAGCAGCCCAGCGCGAGGACGGCAGTCTTCTCGGTGTAAACATTAAAACGAAAGTGCCTGTAAGCACAGGGAAAACATTTTTTGCAAGGACACACGAGACACTGTTACCAGTGGCTACCTTTGGGGAGAGGAGCTGGGGATCAGCCTTGTCATCCAACACATTTCAGTATCATTTGGATTCTCTAAATATGTAGGAATCACTCTCGCAAATTTCTAAAATGCTTTACAGCAGTTTCTGACCAGTAAGAGTGGGCTATTACATTTTTTCTTTATTTAAAAAAAAAAAAAAAAAGACAGACAAACAGCCATTAACCTATACAGGGCTGGATCCCAGAAAGTATTTTAATATTGAGACCAGAGAGGAGATTGATTCTCCTATTACGTTTGAGGGACATGAAGATTAAAAGAAAAATAACAACAAAAACCAGCACAGTCCCTGTCCTTGAGGAGCTCATGGTCCTGTAGAAAAGACATATACGCAAATAACTGCCACCCAGGGTGAGAAATCCAAGAGCCATGGCAGACCCCGTCACCCCAAAGGGAAGCGGCACCCGTCGACCGGCCGACACCCTCCAGGGGAGAGGCTGCTCTACATTTGGATTCCACAGTTGGCTTTGGACAGCGGTGACTTTTAAACTGATTGTGACCCATTCGGTGGGTCATGAAAGCAATTTAGTAGTTGCTACCAGCTTTTAAAAAAATGTGCAGCCAGTCTTCGAATGATTTTAAGCTTTAATAACTTCAGAAGCATAAATGCTACAAACATAACAAAAAAATGACATTTGAAAGGTTATTTACATTTGAAATATACTGATGTTTCTCACTCCAATCCATATAATACCACCACCTAGTGCCGTACGAGGCTCGAGTTGGTTTTCAGACTTTGAAAAACACATTCATGGTCAATGTCTAAAGGGACGGCCTTTGTGACCTCGGCCGTAAGAGGACTTGATGCACACATGACAGCTCGGACCCGGTGACAAGGGAGGTTGACCAGGTCTCCAAGGTGCCCAGGGGCGAGGCCTCCTCTCTCTGCCCATCCTTCCAGATTCTGGCACACGCAACAAATAAAAATGAAAAACTTAGCATTCAAATGTCAGAGAACTAAGTGTAAGAGACATTTAAATAAGTAAATATTCGACCAGCGTGTTGGTAGGTTTGTAGCATTTACACTTCTTAAGTTGTCGAAACTTAAAACGTCACTAAGACTTTGGGGGTGCCCCTGTATCCCTGAACTAGATTAAAGGTAAATAGCATGGTGTGCGGGGCAGAGGTAGACAGAGTTTTACAACACCTCTGGACTGATTCTGTGCCTTTATCTATGGGGCGGCAAACGAAAATCAATTTTTCAGTGGGAGACTTAATATAAGTTTAGGAAACACGGCCGAACTGGCCGCTTGCTGTTTTCTGTCTGCACAGAATCCCTCTCCGCCCCTTGAAGCCCGTGGTCCCAGTGGGAACTGTCAATCAGGACAGTGGGACTCCACCCCCTCCACGCACCAGATGTGGACGTGACCCAGAGGCCCAACTTCTGCTTCGGGACGAGGGACCTGTGGTCCCAGAGCTGTGAGCCCAGGAGCTGGGGCAGGAGGTGTTGGGGGGGAGGCCCCAGGGGCCACCTCACACCTGCCTTCTGCTGCATGTGATGTGAGCCACCTGAGCTGAGTTCCTGTCCCCGACAGCCAGAGGGCCCCTGACCACCGTCACCGTCCACTCATACCCCACTTTGCAAACCCAGAACGTCTGAAGTTCTCCTGGGGCGGGGCTGCCCGCATCAGGTTCCAGAGGCACAGCAGGGGGGGTGAGGGGGCGGGCAGGTAGCACAATGAAGAGGTTTCCAAGTTGTGCCCCAGGGAGGCACCCCAGAGCCTCACGCTTATCTGGGCTATTAGTGGGCTTTCAGATAACGTCGAACTAACGGAAAGGACTCCATTGTTATTTTTTAAAGTAAAACATCATTGATTTTGCGTTTCGCCCTTATTTCCTCCTGGAGGTGGCGGGCTTCAGCCCCAGGCCAGTGAAGCATCACGGTGGTGAACTCGTGTGCGACAGCGAAGAGAAGGAAAAACAGACAGCGGACAGCGCGGGAGAGCTGCGCGGTCAGAGCCGGGGACAGCGCGGGAGAGCTGCGCGGTCAGGGCCGGGGACAGCGCGGGAGAGCTGCGTGGTCAGGGCCGGGGACAGCACGGGAGAGCTGCGCGGTCAGGGCCGGGGTCTCGCGTCCTGGGCCGCCGGGGTCTGACCTTGGCGCCGTGGGACCGCACGCTCCGTCTTCCGTCTGCTTTGACACACACGGCTTTGCGTGTGTTTTCAGGACCACACTGTGCAGCCAAGAGACACAGAGGGGCCTGGAGGAAGGGGAGCTGGGCTGAGCCCGAGGGCTACAGGGGAGGCCACGGAGGGCGTGAGAATTCTGAGCCAGGCGTGGGACACTACAGCCTTCCCGGTGACTCTCTGGAGTCCGGCGTGACTGCAGGGAGGGAAGGGAGGTGGTCAGGGATGCAGGGCCTGGACCTTGGAGAGCTAGAGGACAGGAGGGGCCACCGAAGCTTTTCAACGGGAGGCGCAGGATGGGAGCTGCGTTTTGGAGCGGCGTGTGGGACGCACTGGCAAGAAGGCTCCGCATTTATGAGCTAAGAGGCTAACAGAACGCGGCCCTCAGCTCTGTGTTTATTGAGTCAGTGAAGGATGGGCTGAAGTTAGCCAGAAGCGACCCCTTGGGGTCTCGAGGTCTGAGTCCCACTCTTGGGGCAGCCATGCCTCACAGCTCGGCCAGGACCACGCCTGGGAGCAGCACCAACCTGGTGGCTGCTCAGAGTGCTGACCGTGAACCTCACAAAAGGCCATCACTGCCGACTGCCCATCAGTGTCCCTGGTCCTGTGTGCTACATGGTGCCCATGTGTATGGGCTGGACTGTGCCCCTCCCCAAATCCATGTGTCGAGGTCCTAACCGCCCCTCCCCCGACCTGAGACAGTGGCTGTATTTGGAGAGAGGGTCTTTAAAGAGGTACTTAAGTTAAAACCAGGCCACTAGGGAGGCCCTCATCCAACCTGACTGGCGCCCTTCTAAGCAGAGGACGTTTGGACCCACGGGGAGACACCACGGGAGGAAAAGCCGTGTGAGGACGCGGCAGCGAGGGAGAGGGTCTCAGGAGAGACCAAAGCTGCCGCCACCTCGACCTCACGGTTCTGGAGAAAAGCAAGGTCTGCGGTTTCAGCCGCCCAGTCTGGGGTCCTTTGTTCTGGCGGCCTGAGCCGACAAATGCCCCCTGCTGTCATGAAAGTAAATCAATTTAATGAACATTGCGAACTGGCGACACCCTCTGAGGCAGACAGCTGGCGTCATCCTGGCTGGTCCCCCAAGCAGACCCGGGCTGAGACCCAATCCCAGCCACCCCACTGACTGGAGCCTCAGCATTCTACGACTGAACAGAGACTAGTTTACACTTCACAAGTTCTGGGATACTTTTCTAATTCAGTTTTTCCTCCAAAGGAGGGGACTGTTGTGGGGAGGGGCACAAAGCACAGGAAAGTACCCCCTGACACCTCACCAAAGCCAGGAGCCCAAGACCCAGGTCTCCCAGCGGCGAAGAGAGAAGGGGTGGCAGAGGGTAAGGCAGGTGCCTGTGGGGCGCAGAGGGACTCAGAGGGGGGCTTCTAGGAGCCCCTGCAGGCAGCGCATTGCCATTTACGGCTGCCCTGGCTGATCCAGGCCTGGCAGACCGTGCTGAACAGGGAGGAGGGAGAGAGGGAGACAGAGACAAAGGCAAAGAGAGACACAGAGAGACAGGGACAAAGCGACAGAGAATTAGAGACAGAGAGAGACACGGGTATCTTTCTGTCTGTGTACCGACGAGGAGATGGTTCTACCCTTGGGTCCTGCAAACGAGATCCGTTGGGACACTGTGACCAGCCACCTGAGCTGCCTCCTGCTGTGACTACGCCAACCCCCTTCGTGAATCCGGAATGACGCTAGAGGACCACATCTCCACCCGGCGGGCAGACAGCGAGGCCTGACTCCCCCGGGCATGCCGGCCCCTCCCTCCCCCTTGCAGCGGGCAAGGACGGAGACAACAGGAGGCTGTCAAGGGGCCTTCATGCTCTGCCCTGCAGACTGGGTGGACCCCCATCTCTGGAGGGTGGCCAGATGGGCAAGGGCTGCCTCCCGCTCCCACCGCGGGCACGGCGGGCCTGGCAGCTCCCTCCCTCCGGGAGCGTTAGGCAATCAGGCTGTTCATCTTCTGTGTTCGGAGCGGCCCGCAGGCCTGGGGTGAGCCGAGACAGCAGAGCCGGTGCCAGCGTGGTGCTAGGCGGGAGGGGCCCGGCAGAGGTCACGGCGGACTCTGCACAGGCACCATCGAATCAGCTCAGCCACCGCAGGCCTCCGAATGGCGTCTCCAGGCCCAAGGCGCTCAGGCCATCCCTCTAAAGCCATATCTGCAGTCCGGTGACAAGAAACTAATGTCTTCTCGTCCCAAACTGGCCCCCTCTCAACTCGTCAGGGTTTCTCTGTGGTCGCAGCACCCGTGACACTTCTTCATGGCCTAGGAAGGTGGATTCACGCTTGACGCGTCCATTCTGACTTCGCGACTCTCCCCGGCCTTCGAAAGGTCTCTGGGACCCGCCATCTCACTCACGGTCCTGCCACAGCCTCTCAGTTCCGTCATGCGGCCCAGGGCCTGTGACCTCACTCTCCTCCAACTCATTGCTCTGAGAACACCTTAACGTGCTGCCTTTCTGAGGCTTTCCCTGCTCCGAACCCCAGAGTGACGGTTGCCACGTGCAATTCAAATCGTCCCCAGCGTTCTGACTCGTCCGTCCTGCTTCCAGACTTGGCGAGGCCAGTCCCTAAGGGATTACTGCGAAGCACTCTCCTGTCCCACCCACTGGGTGCGCCACGGGGTGGGGGTGGGGGGACAGCTGGCACTTAGGTTCACCCTTGGGACCAAGGCCTCCCTCGGGCACAGCATCCGTCCTTCCCTGCTCCCCTCTGGGCCGTCCACCTGCCTCCCTCTGAGGTCGCAGGATCTGGCTTGAGCCTTGGACCGCCCTGAGCTCTGTGGGGGTCCTGCAAGGACTGTGGCGAGGAGGAGGGGGAGGAAGAGGGGCCAAGACCCCCCCAACCCCACCCCGGGAGAGTTCTGCCTCTGCTTTATGCACTGGCCTTCCATCTACGATCAAAGACAAAAAAAAGATATCAGTGCTTTAAAAAAATGTCAGGAAACAAGTGACTTAACGTGGCTTCGACTCACTACAAAACTCTGATAATAAAACCAATGCCGGTTATCCAGTCTCGGAGTGAACACGTCTAGCCTCGGGGAGCTCACTACCTTCCAGGGCATCTGCCCCTTTGGGGCATAATATGTAGTTCTGGGGTGTGCGTAGTAGGCAAGGCAGTCGCGGCCTGGGGCATGAATCGAGGCGGCTCCTGCCGCTGCCCAGGGCCGTCCTATGAGGAGGCAGCACCTGCCCGTTGGCAAAAGCCGACAGTGCTTCTTTCCCTTTCTTTCTGTTGTTATTGGGGCTTAGTCATTCAAGAAGTGCTTAGTGGGAGCCACCGTGTGCCCATGAGCTGACATCCCACCGCAGCAGACAATGCACACCGAAATCCAAGAGGACTTCAGACGCGTGAGTGCCAACACTTTGCCCCCGCTAAGATGGTCAAGGACACGGACCTGACAGGTGAGGGGGAGCGAGCGTGTGACAATCTCGGCTGGGAAGGGCCGGCCGGGCGGAGTGAGTGGCAAATGCCAGGGTCCAGACGTGGCGTGGGCCTGGCGTGTCTGGGCACCGGGGAGGCCTCCGGGGCTCCAGTGGAGGGGCGGGGGTCCCCTGGGACAGGAGGCAGAGCCGCAGGGTCCTGCGGGCTTAGGGGCTGTGATGAGAGTTTGGGATTTATTCTGCACGCGACGAAGCCGCTGGAGGGCTTTCGCAGGAGAACTGGAGGGGCGGTTTCTGTGAGCGAGGTCACGGTGTGGCACGAGGGGAGGCCGAAGTAGGGGAGACAGTGCGGAGGTTCCTGAACAGCCTGGGTAAGCCATGGAACTGGAGCCCTGGCCAGAGGGATGGAGAGAAGCGGCCGAATTCAGGAGGTTTCTGGAGACAGAGGTGCCAGGACTTGCTGACCGAGTGGCTGTGTGACTGTGGGCGGCAGAAGGAGAAAGAGAAAGAAGGGTGACCCCGGATCTGGGCCTGAGCAGCTGCGGGGCAGTGGGGGAAGTCTGAGATGCAGAGCACGGGGGGGTGGGGGGGGACAGAGGGCACGCCACGGGGACAGCATAGACTCTTCTCAATGCCGCCTCCCTTGATGTTATGGGAATAAGCTTTTCTTTGTCTTTTGGGGACAAAGAGCAAAGGAAGGGCACTGGGTAAGTGAGTCCCAACCCAAGGGTGGGGCGGGGAGGGGGAGAGAGAGGGAGAGACTGAGGTTTAGGGTTCACATTATACACCCCCTAGGACGGTGTGGAGCCAGGCTGCAGGGCCCTGCGCTCCTACATCCAGACGAAAAGAATCTTCCTGGTCTCCACCTCACACCCCCACGGAGGACTCGGTCACAAGCCCTGAACACTGTCTCTCGCTCAGAGGATCAGTCACAGTCACGCCAGATTCAATCCTCTCAGATTAAGGGTTTTTGGCATCTTTCCTACAAAGGGGATTTAGAGGACATCAAAAGCTTCATGAAAAACCACCCTGGGGCGGCAGCCAGCTCTCTCCCCGACCTTTATCAGCAGGTATTAGGGCCAATCCAGTCCCTACTTTTTTGGGGTAAATAGAAAAGGTAGAGCCCCGGGAAGAAAACCAAGGGACGGACAAAATGAGCTGTAGGAGGGAGGGAGGAAGTGAAATCATCGTGTTGGGGACATCCAGGCTGAGATGACTAACTTTGAGGATGATAAGAGAAGACAGGTGGCCAGGGTTTAAAATTCCTTGAGAGGCCTCGACCGTGGGAAAAGGACCCACTTTAGGCTTCACGAAGAACAAGGATAAGAATGGCCTGAGCCTGCAGTAAGGTTCTACTTTTCAGGCTAGCACTGGGCTGGAGGCATTTTCTTGTCCTGAGATTGAGCTCAGACTCTGAGTCTTCAGCAGAGAATCTGGCCAGGAGAAAACCTACGAATACCAAGGTCACAGAATTAGGCCCTTGCTGAGAACATGGCCAGATATCTAAGAGGTATCAGACATCACTTTAGTTTACTCCCTTCTTTTGGTGGATGGGGAAACTGAGGTCCAAAGATTAAGTGACTTCCCCCAGTCCTATGGCCCTTCAGAAGCAAAATATCAGATAGACAAGCTCCGTGAATTCTTGCACTGTGTGTCCTTTGGACCATGGAATCGCATTAGCTGTTCTTCAGCCACTGTGGCCTGGACCAAGTGACCGAAGCCTCGTCAGCCCTGACCAGGCACCGAGTGATCAGAACGCCAGCAAAGCGCTGTGTCTGTGTGTCAGCCCCGTCTCGGAGGGGGCTTCTGACTCCGGTCAGAGTCCAGCCCCATTTCTCTGACCCTAAGAGTGGCAGACCGAGTGTGGTCAGACTCAGGTTGTTCCAGAGAGGCTCTGACCAGCAGCGGTTTGGCAGTTCTCAAGAAATGTCCTTGGTCGCTCTCATCCCTCCCAAGCTGTGCTTTGGGCTGACTCCCTGGGAAAGAGCAGAGCAGCAGAGGAGAATCTAGAAGTGACCATGCCCAACATTTTGTTTCTAAGTCCCCAAAGCTAGGCAACTTTCTTCTTAAGACACGTTCTTTACAAATGTATTACTTCATAAGCGAAGCAGGGTCGGGCCTCGTTAGTACTTGGATGGGAGACCACCTAGGAAAACCAGGTGCTGTAGGTGTAAAAAATAAATAAAAAAGTAAAAGATTGTAAGCTGACAAGGTCCTTGCAATCTGTGAGGTCAACCAAGGGTTGCTTTGCCTAAAAAAATAAAAAATAATAATAATTTTTAAAAAGCTTATAAAAAATTAAAAAATAAAAGTGCATTACTTCTCACTAAGTAGAAAATTCTAACAGCTAATTCTTCTATGTGCAAATAAAACTCTCTTTCTCTGAAAGAAAGAACAAAGTTTAACCATCAGGAAAGCGCCCCCCACCCCGGACTTTTTCTCATTTGAAAACAAATTAAATTATGAGCTTAAACAACTTTACAAAAGATACACTGTCGCCCTACTGAGCACTGAACTGCTCCGTCAGCATTCATCATAGTAATTACTGCGAACCCATTATTCCTGATTTATGTCCTGCTTTTCCCCTTACTTATTTGACCAATTTGCTAATTAACCAATGTCCTAATTAATGGACATTTGGATTATTTCCAGTTTTGCTCTCAGCAAATCACTAGACCTGTTCTAGACAGATTGTGTCCCCCAGGATCCATACATTGGACCCCAACCCCCCCCAGTGATGGCATTTGGAGGTGGGGCCTCTGGAGGTAATTAGGATTAAAGCGGGGACCCCCCCGTTGGGATTAGGGCCCTTATAAGAAGACGAGACTGGAGCTCTGTCTCCGCCATGTAGACACAGCAAGAAGGCGCTGGTGTCTAAGCCAGGAAGCCTTGATCTTGGACTTCCGGCCTCCAGAACTGTGAGAAATAAATGTCTATTGTTTCAGTCACCCAGTCTGTGACATTTTGTCATAGCAGCCCGAGCTGACAGAGACAAGATTCCAAAGTGAGATGAACGACTGCCAAATATCTGCTCGGCCCTCTCTGAGCTGGCTTCCGCCTTTGTTGAGGGAACAGCAAGTAGGGCCACGATGACATCACCAAGGTCAGGACTGATGACGGGGGAGGGGATTCACCTGCTACTCGATCATTCTGGGAAGGCTAGGGGCTCTCGGCTGGGGCGGGGCACACCTGCTGGTGAGGGTAGGGGACCCAAAAGGGACCTAGCAGCAGGGCAGCTTCAGAAAGGCGAGGACGGACAGGTGAGGCCGCGTGGCTGGAGCATTGTTTTGGATACCAGCGTATCCGAAAAAATTTCCTGGGCAAGTTCCTTCTTCCCAGCACCATATTTTAAAAAATTCCAAACCCACAGAAAAGTTGCAAGAATAATGCAACGAACACTCACATGCCCTTCATCTAGATTCATCAAGCGTTAACATTTTGCCATCTATGCTTTCTCTGTCTACAGACACACCCACACTTGTGTGTGTGTTTGCCTGTTTGAATCACGATGTGTCATCTCGTAATGCTTCAGTATGCATCTTCCTGAGAACAAGGTCATTTTTCTCCGTAACCACAGCCCCAGCATCCCACTCAAGAAACTGAGCTTCGACACGATACAATGACCTAATAAACCATTCTTTTGAAAAATGTCCCCATTGTCTCCCCAATGTTCTTTATAGCGCCCCACCCCGACTCTGATCCAGAATCCAATCAAAGATCAGACATGGCATTTGTCTGTTGTGTCTGTTTAGCGTCTCCCTTAATACAGAGGAATCTCCCTGCCTGTTTTGTGTTTGGTGACACTGGCCAGCTGCCCTATAGGAAGTCTCTACTCAGTTTTTCAGTACAGCTAGGACACGAGGGCCAAGTGGAGCTCTGGCACAGAGACGGCGATTTCGCTCTAACGCCATTCGAATGACCCTTGACCCTTCGCTCTTGACCACTGTTCCGGAATCTTAAGATAGGGCCTTACTGGAACCCACACCGCCATGAAGTAGGAACCTGGCGATCCTAGAACCCCAACCTACACATCGGCACCAAGAAGCACTGTTTCTTGGCCGTAAAAAAGACCAGCTCTTGCTCTGGACCTCGCGTGTCATAATTCTTCACGAGGGTGGGGCACGCCCGTCTTGCTTCCTCCGCCGCCCACCCCACACTAACCCGAGAGAGAACGAAGAGAGGTTCTAATGCTGTAACTGCCCTGTGCTCGGTTCCCCGCCCCGCCGTCCTACCCCCATTTCTTCCGTTGCCGTTAGGTGTCCCAACTCTCCAGGACACTTCCTAGCAGGCCACAGCCCCAGCGGAAGGCTGCTTCCCGGGGCTCCAGATCCTTCTCAGTAATCAGCTTTGCGAGGCAGAGGCAGCAGCTGCCCCAGGCTTCCCGGGCCTCGGCCTCGCGATTGGATTAGAAGGGATGCGGTTAATGGAAGATGAGGGGGGAGGGGAGAGGCGACTTAAGTGCTGCTCCCGAGGGCAGTGACTTCCGGCTCCCTCTCTCCTCTCCCCTGCTGCCCCTCACTCAGTGAGAGACAAGGAGGCTGGCTGAGGGCCTCACCCTCTGCTTCCCCCAAAAGCCACCAACCTGAGTTCTTTACCTCAGGGGTCCTTCCGGCCAGCTCTGCAGGCTCGGGCAGTATGACAATCAGAAGGCAGCACTGGGAACTGCTTTTGAAAATGCCAGCGTCCATTTCCAGACAATCTCTTAGCAGCTTCTTCCAAAAGAAAGCCCACCACTGAAAGGTGGGGTAACGGTGGGTACCCGGGGTCCTTGCCCCCAGCCCCTGCTTGCCAGTTAGAGTTGAGGGGGGCGTGCCAGCTCAAAAAGGGCTGGGGATCTGAACCCAAAAGGGAAGGGCAAGACCTCACGCCGAGTGAGGACACGGACTACAACTTGATTCTGGAGTTGGGAGGATTATCTCAGATCAGGTGTCATAAGCGAGCACTGGCATCAGCTGTGGGAGCACCTGAGTCTGCGCCTGCCACGTGAACCTCTGGAAGGCGTCTTGTCCTTCGAAGCACTCGCTCGCCCTCGCTTTCCCCCGGACGAGACCAATTGTCCTGGGCTGCTATTTACACAATGACACTAAGTCCGTTACATGAGATATCATTTTGCAGAGAGTCCAATGGCCTTGCAGAAAGTTCCTTCAGAAGGGCTGTAACCCAGGGGATCAAGATAGGGCTGAGCGCCCCTAAAGCAGCGGTCCCCAACCTCTGTGGCACCAGGCACCGGTGCTCCTGTGAGAATCTCATGCCCGATGACCTGAGATGGAGCTGAGGCACTGGGGAGCGGCTGCAAACACAGATGAAGCTTCTTTCTCACTGGTCTGCCGATCACCTCCTGCTGTGCGGCCTGTTCCTAACAGTGGGGTCCCCTGCACTAGAAGCTGTGGCTGGGTGGTTAAAGGCCACGGCGTAAAGTGGAGACGAAGGGCTGAGTTCGAGCAAGCAGCAGCCTGAGAACAGCCCCACACCTCTCCCCTTCCCAAGAGCCAGGAACTCCAAAAATGTGAGCAAACCTAACCTATCAGCACTCGTCCAAACCCTACCTGCCATCGCCAGGGGTGAGGTTAGCAAGAACAGCTGGGCCTCGGTTCCCCGCACAGAACGCTAGTTCTCATTAAACCAGAGTCCCTGACCCTCCTGGGACAAACACCACAGCCCTCTGCAGGCTGGTTAGAGTCCACTCTAATGACACAATTAGTCACCTACTTGTCAAGCAGAGTGCCTGCTCAGAGGGGGTCTGGTACACTTACTCAGCAAACAGAAATGCCTGTGCCGGCCTGGCAGCCTCACCCTCTGCCTGGGGTCCTGCCCGGTGTAAACCACTGCATCCGGCAAAATTCAGAGTGGGCACTGCAGACGTGCTGACAGAGCACCAAAGTCACTTGCTCGCGGCTTCTACCGCCCCCGCCATCCTCCCTTTCAAGAACAGGAGGAAGAACGAGGTATTCTAATTCGTCTTGGGACCCTCCATGGTGGCCTGGAGGGCCCGAGGTGCTGAAATCCTGGGACCCGCCTGGCCAGCAGGCTTCCAATCTAAAGAGGAGCATGGGGAAAAGTGTTTGGGGCTGGCGGGGTGAATGCAGGCGAGCCACCAGACACAAGACAGAGGTCAGGAGAGAACTGAGGGACAACATGGGAGCCAGCTGGGTCTGAGGGGCTCGGCGGGGCTGTGGGAGGCTTTGCTGCTTCATTCCACAGTGGCCAGGCTTCTCTGCTACCCCAAGGGAGATGTGCCAGAGCGCAGTGCTGCTTGAAAACAACAGTAAGAATGGCCGCATCGTCGGTGCCTTTTCTACCGGTCCCATCCTATGCGCTTCATACACACCCACAACGTGACATCACTGACTCTGGAAGCTGGTTTCAAATTGGCCCCAAAAGAAAAGGTAGCTTTCCTTTTCTTTCTTCTTTAAGTATTATTTTTTTCACAAGCAAGACAACTGCCAACGCCGGCCTTGATATAAGCCACATGCACGT
>NW_006436283.1:3877636-3892938 GCF_000325575.1 Pteropus alecto | reverse complement strand
GGGGCGGCAGACCCGGGGGCGGGAGCCCGGAGCCCTTGGGAAGCGCACCCGAGGCCGGAGGAGGGCCGACCCTTCCCCGCCCGGGCAGGTCTGACGCCTCGAGCTTAGGCTCCTTCTGAAAACCGGTTCGACATCACTCATGGCTCAGGTGCCCGTAGACTGTCACCTTCCGGCGGCACTTAGGCCCTGGACGGAGGGTCGTCTTAGAGCACCCTGGAAATGGAAGTGCTAGTCTGGGCCCCGTAAAGCCAGGCAGGCTCCCGCAAACTGGCGCTGGGCTGCCTGTAGGACAATGAAAACCAAACGTCAACCCTGCTTACTTTTCGCCACTTTCTGCAGGTCGACAGCCGCCGTTATTCCTCAGAGTCGCCTTAATATCTATGTCCAGGTCCTGGCCTGCGAACGCCCCTTCCGGGCTGAGACCCTGCGGCCTTCAACACCGGCCGCTTTGTCAGGCGGCTGCCCCCCGCCCCCCAGACGGGTTCCTGGAATTCAGCTCCAATGCTTTGGGTCAGCTGCATCTCCCGCGGACTTTCCTCTTTGCATAATTCTGGGGGTCCCGGAGGGTGGAACAGGGAAGGGAAGTCTCCAGTTTTTGTTTCTCCAGATCGTCCCAGGGCCTGTTGCTGAACAGTGTATGTTTGAGATAAATACGTTGTAACCAGAAACGTTATTTGTTTACAACTCCCAAACCCCACCCTAGTCATTTTAAATAAATCCTGGGCTGGCGAAGTTTGTCAGGTCCCGTGGCAAATAAGGCTCAATGCCGAAAACAGTGTTCTGGTTTTTGCTGAGGATGCGTTTAATACTTTTTGGGAAAAACTGCAGCCCGAGCTGCTGTCTGACAGAAGCCAAGATGCTAGACAGAGCGCCTCCTCTGAAATGGAAGATGCACGTGCGCTCCTTGGCTTCGTGAGCTCCTGACAAACAGGATTCCAGCAACAGGGTGAGCTTAGTCCTGCTGCATCACATAATACTAAGGGGAATGTGCAAAATAAATAAATAAATAAATAAAAATTAGTGGCCGTTGATGAAAAATGCCCCACAGCTATAATATGTGGAATGGGGTTAATCTCTTGGCTACTGGCTTTTGACCACTGGGGGACTTTTCAGTCAAAGTGTTGGGCCCAATTTTTGTCCCCTGTCCCAGGTGTTTTAAAGTATATATTTAAGAGGTCCTACCGTGAAAACGAACTCAGTTACCACAAAAAGAAACAAAGATAAAACAAAGCAAAAAACCCAACTCCAAATCAAGTTGCTTTATTGAAAATGATGAACAAGTTTCATCCAAGTGAAAGTTAAAAATACCAATCAAATGGCAGAACCACAGGCATTTCGTGGTGGACCCCACGGCGAGACGGACAGAACCAGAGGCTGCTCAGTGTTCGGTTTGACAGCTGCGAGAGGCACGGGGCCCTCAGCACAGCCCTGGTGCTTCTGCCTGTCCAGTTACCCGCGAGACAGCCAGCCTGGGCCAGTGCTCCTGGGGGATTCGGTGGGGGCCGGATGTTTCAAGTTTTTGAACGAACAGTAAACAAAGTTGGGAGCCACCACCCGAGGGCACACATGTAGTTCGTGTAGTTTTGCTGTACTCAACGTAACATCGATGTCACATCTTGACGGAAGCCAGGGAGGGGGAGTGTGAGGAGAAATAAGACTCCACGTGGAACGATCGGCAGGGCTGGAGCCCACATGACGAACAACTTCCGTGTGGAAGGCGACTCACAATTCAAGGAACCTAAGCTGCATGCTTATCCGCCTACCTCCTAGACAGCACTTTTTACATTTATGCAAAACTCCTGTTCCATCCCACACTCTTGCCTAAAGTCCTAAACCACATCAAGGCTGAACCTCTAGTAAGTTTGCAAAGCACTTGCACCGGCAACCTTCTCGCTGATCCTTAGTTTAAACACCTTTAGCTAATTTACAAAGAAGCCACGTACTAAGTGAAGAATACAGTTATCATGATAATTATGTTCTTTTATGAAGATCTCGTAAACTTGCATTTAATAAGGTCTGAACTTGCTTTTCCGGGCGTGAAAATCTGAGCACAGCTCTGCTTACCCAGACCAGCGGCCCTGTGAACAGCAGCACATTCACTGCCCATTAGGCTCCACCAGGTCTGGGCTTGTCACTGCTACCTCGCCTGCACCTAGCGCAGCGCCTGCTGGCACCCAAACATCTGCTGAATGAAAGGGCATCTGCAAACGAGCAAAATGGGAAGAATGTCCCTTTTTGGGTGGCTCTCCCCTCAAAGGTGTCACGTTATACATCACAGTCCTACTCAAGAGCCTAGAGGCACCTGTGTGCAGCACTGGGTACTCGAGGCGGATGATGAACCACTGGTGCCTTTCTCATGCCCAAAACCCCCGAAGCCCCCGCCACATCCTGGCTGTCCTGAGTCCCGGCTCCCGTCACGCCTACCCTGCTCCTCCCCATCCGGTTACTAGTGCACGATCCCTTCTTTCAGGACTCGTCTTGCTGGTTTTAAAATCAGTAGGAGAGCAGTCCTGAAAAACAGTTTAATGCTGTATCCTTCACTCACAGGAGCGGCTCACGCCAGGTGGGTGGTGGGTTAACTCTGGGACAGGTGGATGGACCCCTTGTTCCCATGTCCTTCCCGACCCTGATGGCCTGGCCCCCACTGCACTCCTTTCTCACCAGCTCATCCCTGATCCCTTATTTCTGGATGTTGTTTATTAAACAATCTTATTTGGCATCTGGAGAAGGAAACCGGGGTGGCTAATCTCTCAAATTCAAATTGCTCCTGGCCCCTCCCAGCCACTGCAACGCGTCTCACCACGCCCCCTGGCGGCAAACAGCCTTTTGGTTTGGCTTTTTGCTTTAAACTGGCTGAGGGGAACGGTGGGTATGAATTTGAGAGGTGAGTGTTGACAGCCTGGTAGCGATACTGAGAGAGAGAGAAAACCATTTTGAAGATAGCACAAAAAGGTTTTCGAAAAGGAGGAACACCATTCAGATATTTATACAATGACTATGCTTTCATGGTTTGGCTTCGCTCACACCCTGGAAGCAGAGGCTGCTGCTCCAGCCTGGGTGCCCGGTGGGGGAGGGGAGAGCAGCACCATGGGCAGGTGGGACGACAGGTGCCGATGCCAGGAAGGTAACAGAAGCTCCCCATCCAAACCAGCCACGTGTTTAGGTAGGCATTTTAGGATGCAGAAAACTGGTCTAGGGCACAATAGGGACCAGCCTCCTAGACAAAAGCCACATGACCCACCCGGCATCAGGAAATGCTAAACGCTCCATTAAAAATTCAACACTGGAACTGGCCCCTATGTATAATTTAAGTTCTATGGTAAGAACACACTGAACACCTTTCCCACTCTGTTCATAAACAAAAAACCCCGATGTGTCATCCCTGCCCAGAATATGCCACACAAGCCCATCCCTGGAATTTCACAGCCCCTCTGACCGCGGAGAAAGGGAGCAGATCCTAACACAGCAGGAGGCAGTGGCGATTGGAGCTGCGCACGCCGGCTGGGTTACTGCCACCGACTGCGTCTTTGGATGGATGGTGACGCGTGGGAAGGTGGCACGTGTGGCACTTCTTACGTGTAACTGGTTCACACACAAATCCAAGTCCACTCACCACTTCCGGTGTCTGCGTGTGTGCAGCCGGCTCTGTGGACAGTGGAAGTTCCGCACCAACATCAGTGAGGTGCCAGATGCAACGAGACAGTCAGAGGATCGCGACCCTCCAGCCTTGTAGTCGCCCAGCTGGGTTTTAAAGGAGACGGCGCAGAACCTTCTCACCCAACATCCCGTCGGCCTGCAGCGTTTCACTGAGCTTGCCGAATTTTTACACTTCTTGACAATCTAGTCTTAGTGAGCAGTGAAAACAGCGTTCGACTGAAGACAGAAGCTTGGACCAGAGAAAGATGATCCAAATTCAGAGACAAAGGAGAAGGGAAGAGCAGAAGACGTGAAAACGGAGCCGGGTGGCCACCAGCAGCTGACACAGGAGCCACCTCAGGGAGTGTCTTTATCTGCTCAGGGGTGAGCACGGCCTCCACAAGTGTCCCTAATCCTGCCAAAGAAAGTACAACTGCCTGTAATGAGCAGGTAGAGAGCACGCTGGCGCAGAGCTGGAAGGAAACGTTAGCAGCACCCCCAGGGCCCCCGTGGCGACTGAATCGCACCTGAAGGACAGACAGACACAAGTCTGCAATAACAGAAACAACTGAAAAAGACAAGAGGCATCTAAGGGTGGCTGTGAAAGGACAACTCGGGCTGAGACGTGCACATTCTAGTCTGATAAATTCACTTGAACAAGACACCTGAACTTGCCCATGGAATTCCAGCCTGACCTCAGGGAACGAGAAAAGACGAAGGAAAGGACTGTGGGTCTTGAACTTTCAGAACACACTGGAGAAAACACTCAGCTTCCGGGAGGACAAAGAACCTCACAGGAAGGACACCTGCTGAGCAGTTAAGGACTTCACACACTTAGCATCCTACGAAGTTCAGTGTTTTATTACCTTCCCCGAAACCTCACCCCTCAATGCTGCTGACAGTGACACTTCGGCCAGCATGTCAAACGCAGGGCTCTGGGACTTACAGACCCTGGACGCCTGTGGAGTCGCCAGACTTCACCGTGAGCCCGCTGTGTGCCCAGCACGAGGGCAGGGAGGTGCTTGCGTGAGACTACGGTTTAACTTATTTATAAGTCCAATCTGGCTTTTCATCGGAGACACGGTTAAGATTTTGATAAAAAATCTGAGTTCTCTGCTGCGACCCGACTGGCAAAGCAATAACGGCAAACGGAGAAAGAGCGGGGCCACTGCTCAGGCTTTTTGGAAGGTGCCAGAACAGCTCTTTCCCCCGTTGCTGCTGCCGCGTCCCCCGTGAGGGCGCACACCAGTGGCGTCACTGCTTTCAAAGACCACGATAAGAGAAACATGGGAAGGTTCTGGTCTTCTCGAAAGAAAAAAAAAATCAAGATAGAAAAGGTGTTTAATTTTTATTAAATAACGGAAAGGATTCCTTGGCACCATCCACATGGGTTCTCGCCTTTATGCGTAACACGAGCCACGTTACTCGCGCCGGTAGCAGAGGAAAAGCCACTGCAGCAAATGCTAAGTGGATGGACTCGCGTTCCAGGAGCGTGCGTGCTCCGCATGCGCTGGCGCCCCCGTCTGCGGGGCCCGGCCGGCTGCCCTCCCTGGGCCCTGCCCCTGGCTGCGGGCACGTCCTCCTACGCAGGCCGCGGCCGTGCTCGGTCACCTGGAGGAGCTGCGCTCTTTGCTCACACAGTCGTCCTGGGAGGTGGTGTCCCCATTTCCCATCATGCTGCACGTCCTCCTCTTCTTCCTGCGGTGCATCGTCCCGTCGCCTTCAGACCCTGACTCGCACTGGACCCGGGAGGAGGAAAAACAGAAATTCAACCTGGACGTAACCTCTGATCTCAGGAGACGACGCAAATATCGCCCGCTGTCCCCCAGAAGCGCGGCGGCCGCCCGTGAGCGCTTCGTAGCACGGTCTGCATACGCATCTCCCCAGACGTGCCCGGCTCCCGCAAGACCAGGATCTCCCCTCAGGTGGCGAGCGTCCCCACAGTGGTCTCTAATGGAAGGGTCCCAGTGTGAAGTCAGGACGCCCACTCCAACACCACGTACGGCCAGCGTTCGGAGACCGCGCCACGGCCTTCCGCTTGGCCCACACGCAGCCGATGCGCGCAAGCGAGCGCAGCACTTAGCATACGACGCGCCACCGCCCGCACGAGAGGGACGATCGGACCACGCAGTCCTGAGACGGAAACGTCAGCTGCTGAGGGCACGGGACCCTCTCGCCCAACGTTAGCTTCTGCAAACTGCTGAATCTGCTGGGTTTCTAGCTCACACTCCACCGCCCACTGGGAGAATCCTTAACCTGGACCTGAGGTCAGCACGCTGGCGTCTGCGACACCGCTGCCTGCCAGCTGTGCGCCCCTGGGCCATTTACTTAACGGAGTCCCCAAGGACTCTTTCAACCCCTTGACGCCGTGACAATTAACATACACACGTGAAGCTACCAAATGGGCAAATGTCACCACACGGCAGGAATGGTGGGAGTTGTAGTTCTTGGAAGACAGTGGAGACCCTTCACGTCTTTCTCCCTCCTGGGGAGGAGGGCGAGTCACATCTGGTTTTCACGGGGTGACCTGCCCTGGAGGCCTGGGGAGAGGGCAAGGTCTCACCTCTGAGTCTGAGTCGGACGAGCTGGAGCTGGAGGAGCTGGAGGAGTCGCTGGAGCTGTCTGAGGCGATCCCTGTGGATTCCTGAAGGTCAACGGAGTCGGCCAGGACCGCCAACTCGGGGTGCTCTTGCTTCAAGATCCTGAGAGACAAGACCCACGTTCAGTGCTGGGACAAGCAACGACACCCACACACAGTAACCCAGACTCAAGGCTGAGCCCTGCCTCTCTCAGAAGTGCCCGGGGACGCCAGGCACCTCTGTCGGAACGAGTGACGCGGAGCGCGGTGAGGACGTGAGTCCGAGGCTGGGCACGGAAGCCCCGACACGCTGCTCAGGCTTTTCCAAAAGGAAAACTAGCTACGCGCGGTCTCCCAGCACCGGCGCCAACGAGCCAGACGGGCCGCCGACTCGGCGGGCGACGTTTCGAGTTCCTCTTAGTTTTTTCCCCTTGGGAGAAACAGTCTCTTCTCATTTTTGCCCTGAACTTTTCCTAGCTGATTTCATGTTAACCTTTTCCTTCCACGGCACAGCACTTACTGATTGGCACTGGGCTTGGTCAAACTCTATTCGTAAACGTAGAAACAATTAGGTTTGTAAGAAGTAAGAAGTGTCAAGTTACAGAGAGGGCCCCCCTCGAAGGTAAAACTGAGCTGGACTCTCAGAGGCAGCAGCCCTCCCCGGAGGACCCTGACCTAGCATCCTCTGTAACCAGGGACCAAAGGTCTGCCTTAGAACGACCAAAATGCAGCACGCAGCGGCCTACGGGAGGGAGGACGTGGGCCTCAGATGCCCCAGAGTCTGGGGAGAACAAAGCCACCACCCTTGCTGGCCCTCTCAGCAGGGCGGCTGAGCACTGAACAAGCCAGAATCCCTCTCTTACCCCGAGAGCTGGTCCCTCCAGGTCAGGGTTGGGACACAGTGGCACGGGGTGGCTGGGGGTGGCTTGCACTGCCGCTGCCCGTGCTGTATCTGTTCTGTGGATAAACAGAGGAGCTAAGTCTCCAGGGCAGTCACCTCGCTCACAAGAACTGAAGGTAATAAGTTCAAATGGGAATAATGCTTCTGGGTAAGTAAAAGAAATAACCAAAATAAAACTCAAACAAAATGGCTTCCTCTGCTAGTGCTAGCTTTGGGAAAAAAACGAAAATCAGAAAAAAAAAACCAACAAAAAACGAGAAACAATCCCGATCGTGACCGTGTTTTGACTGACTGGCTTTGATCGACATGCAGTCTCACCCTGCTGCCTCGAGGCTGGCGAGCATCCTGAGACTAGCCCTGACCAGGGACCCGCTCTCCTTGACCCACGGGCTTTGGCGGCCCCAGCTTTCTTCCAGGCGGGTCTAAAACCAGCACGTTACTGCAGCAGGGGACACTTTCCATTTTATCTCTGGGGCAGAAACCGGAACAAAGCAAAAATGAGGAAAAAAACATCTCTCACCTATACCATTTCCTCGATAACTTTGGTCTCCCTCTTACCGTCTTGTGCCAAACAACAGGGAAGTTGGTGCTACTGGCAAAATTCTGTGTGATGGCAATGGTGGTGTCAAGATTGAGGACAACGTGCCACCAGCCTCCTGAAATCCAACAAACCAACAGTTAAACAGGGTTTGATTCTGCCCACAAGCACTCTAAAACATAAACTTCACATAGCCTATGGGCTTCAGAGGCAGGGGATTCCGATGCACAAGGGAGAGCCTCAGAGACCTGATGCAGCGTGGCAAACGCTCCTCCTGGGCCGAGAATCACCAATGACCCGTCTGTGTAAAGTTCTATGGAGGATGGCCACGCCTGTTGATTTATGGATTGTCTAGGGCTGTTTTCCCTGCCACACGGGCAGAGCTGAGCAATTGTGACAGGGACCATCTGGCCGCAGAGCCTAAAATATTTTACTCTCCGGTCCTTTACAAATAAGTGTGTGCACCCCAGCTAACCCAAAGCTGTGACCCAGGCTGTAACGGGAGCAGTGCTTCGGCTCGGAGAAGGACGCCTACCTTACATACTCCCAGAGCTCGGCCTGTCAGGAGGACCCCGCAGAATCAGGCCTGGGGTTTCCTGCCTCTTGGCTCTAAGTCACTAACTCCTGACTCAACCCACCCAGTGCCACGCTGTACCAAAACCCCAATTTACAGAAATATGCACGAGTCAAGGAACATACACACGACACCAGGTAAGCACTAAAGATAAAAATGAGTAGGATCCTCACATAAAATGGGTTTATCAATAGTCATTATATATTTAGGTTATGAAACACATGGCCAGCAGCCCCATATTACTGTCGGAAGTGGGCACAGGTCAATTCATTCAGTTAGTGTGCAGACCGTGTGAGTCTCTTTGACTCATTCTAAATGTAGTTCTGCTCCAAAAGGACAAATCACTAAATTCAAAGAAAGTACTTTCTTTCAGGTCATCTATACCTGGTACGAAGACAGTCTCTCCTGGTTTTTGTAAGATTTCCAGGGGTTTAAATTCGGGTGGCCAGGTTGGAAGTTGTGTCCGGGGATAAATAATATTAAACCAGGTAATAGCTTCATCTTGTTGGTTCCCTCCTTCTTCACGGGTCACCTTGATGAGTTCCCTGGGCGTGCTGGTAGGGAACAGGCACCAGCGCTTGTGGCCTTGAACTAAGGCATTCCAGGCACTGGTTCCCAGTGGGTCGATGTGAATTCCGGTTCCGGAGCGTGGTGGCCCCATCACAAACCACCTAAAGGAACGGAATATCCGATACGTGACGGGCAATTTAACTACCGACGAAACAGTAACTCTGCAGTTTTATACAATGTTATCTTTGTTTCAAAACCACACAAATTGTGGGACGTAGAAATGCTGAGTGAATTGTGCACACAATAACAGAAAAAAGAAAAATCACTGACGTGGCTTACTGCTGGGCTTTTAACTATCAAAACTTTCCTCATAGATCAGTGGCTCAATTTTGGTTGCATGTTTGAATCACCTGGGACGCTTTCAGAACTCCTGATGCCCTGGTAGCACCCGAGACCAATTAAAGCAGTCTGACAGTAGGACCGGGCGGGCATCAGCAGCCCCTAAGTCAGCCCCATGTGCAGGGAGAACCATTTCTGGTTCTGGGAAAAGGTTAGCAGAGAGCTGAGGCTGGAACCGGTACTCTACCTGTAAGGGGGCCTGCGCTTCTCCCCCGCATACTGGAAAAGGTCGTCAGTGAAAAACTTGGGCACCTTGTAGTCTTCCAAAAGTTTTCTTCTTTTGGGATGTTCACCGTAGCTGCTGTCAAAGATGTAAAGGGGGCTGTCATCTCGAGTGCTCTCCATGTACTCGATGTAGTACTTCATCTTCATCTTCACGGAGTAGCCATCATTGTCCTCCCCACATTTGAACTTCTGGTTCCGGTACTTCCTTTTCAGGCGCTCCAGAGTCCATTTCTCCTGCGCAGACCAGCCTTCTTGGGCATTCAGCAGAACCACGGGCTTGTAAGGTCTTTCGTATCGCTCCACAAATTCTTCCACCGACAGCTGTAAGGCGTCTGCCCTTTCCACGTTATCCTGCGGGCATCAGAAAAGACTTATCCAGTTAAAAAAAAAAAAAAAAATCCGGCAGCAAATAAGGGTGTTCCCAAGGCCAATTAGTAACGACATCCCTGAGGAGCCAGATTTTTGTTCTGGCTTCTCTTTGGGAAGAAAGGACCTGCGTGTGTTCGGGCACGTCGCACCCAGCGCCACCCAACCAGGAGAGGAGGGCTTCGCATCTCCCACTCGTGGCCTTTGACAGCCGGGTCCCCCAGGACCCCACTGTCCAAAGGGGTCAAGGGGCGACAGGCCTTCTCTTTGAGGGCGCCAAGGGCGTGAGAGTCCAGCTGCAGAGGCAGCAGCAACTGCGACACCGGGACTGGGAGGCCCGCCCTGGAATCCGGGCCCCGATGACCCCGACCTCGGCAGGGTGCGGGTGGGCCCATCGGAACTCCGCGGTGCCAGGCTCGGCGTGCGCGGGGAGGGAGGACCCTGTCCCAGCGGAGGTGCGCGGCCCGCGATCCCCGCCCGCTCACCGCCACGGCCGCCGGGTTCAGCGAGAAGCTCTCGTAGTAGTTGTGCCGGGTCCAGTCCAGCGAGTCCTTCAGCTCCGGCCGCGCACTCCGCTTGGCCTCGCGGATCCGCTTCTTGCTCTTGTGGTTCATCCTGCGGGGTCACCAGCTGGTTCCGCGACGACCTCGGCGCACACGCTTCCTGCCACCAAAGCGCGCCCCCTTTCCGGACCAGGCGGCGGCAGCACTGAAACGCCCTTCACTCTGGCCCGGCGCCTTTAAAATCGCTTTCCAGAAAATTCACTCCCCAACCACCTCCCGGGCCTCGGGTTGGGCGTGCAGCTGCCGTCTTCCCCGCCCCCCGGCCTCTCACGGTCAGCCATTGGCTTTGGCACCTCAGGTTCCGCCCTCACACGCGTCGGATTTCCGCCATGTTGGGAAGGTCAGGCCAGCCAAGGAGCCGCCTTTCCGAGGCCCCGCCTCTCCCGCGCCAGCTTCCGGGCACGTCACTTCCGGAAGTGCGCCGCCTTTCCGCGTCCAGCTTCCGGCCGGTGCACCGTGGGGCCTGTGTGCTCTGCGTCTCATTTGCCTAGTTTTGGTTCTGTTCTCCGTGCTCAGTCACTTTGTCGCCCGGGAATACTTCTCCCCTTCTTGCCTTCAGGCTTTAGCGACCCCACGGGGCCCGCGGAGGGCCACGTGGCGCCGGGGAAGCGGCCCCAGGCGGCACAGGGGCCGGCGCGCGCAAACTGGCAGCCGGGCGCCCTCCGCTGCTGCCCGCCCTCCCGGGGGCCACCGAGTCCTCTCTGAGCGAGCGTGGCCTCCGAGGGCATGTGGTCCGGGCCCAACGCTTTCGATTCTCGGAGGAGCCGGGCCCGGGGGCGGAGGGGGCCGTGCTGGAGGTCTGCGTCCCGCAGGTGCGTGCTGCTGCATCTGCTGGGAAGCGTCTCTGGTCTTTTGCGGTGGCGCCCTAGGGCAGGAGCGCTTCTCGGGTGGTGGGGTGGGGTGGGGTGGGATCCGGTCCGCGGCTTCCTGCCTCAGGATGGACCACAGAGCGAAAGGTTTGGTATGAAACCTTTTGGCATATTGCATGTCTTTCAGTAATGAATTTGAGGACCTTGCCAGGAATGGGCCTCTTCACACCAAGTATTTCCTGTCAGAAAAATAGTACCTAATATTTTCTTTGATCTCATTGAAGGGCTTCTTAATTCAGCTTTATCTGGGACCGGGGATTTTAACCACAGAACCCGAATAAAGTTTTTTTGGGTTGGCACTCACTTCCTTTTAGCTCAGGGCTGCCCCAAAACTCTCAATGATAGTTATATCTAAAATGCGTCCGGGTTTTCAAAGCACTTCCACGCGGTGTTTCATCAGATTTTGACGTAGCAATTAGTAACAGTTTAAAATGAAAAACAGTTTGCAAGGATTTTAAGACTCGAGCGGAACCCATTTCTGATAGTTTCTAAACGCCTTTAAGTTGAGATACTCATTTGGATTTCTTCCCAACTTTAAGAAGTGAAGATATTCTCTGTGAGAATAGAGACCTCTTTTCTTTACACGCAAATCTGCTCTGTTCAGAAATCATTATGCTTCCGGGTAAAATCTACCAGGGCAAGCATTTTTGTCTCTTTAATTCATGCCTAGCGTATTTTAGGCGCTTACATTTTTGTCGAGTGGATTGAATAAATTCAGACCTTAGTTCCTTCACCTTTGACTCTTTTACGACTTCGGCCCCCTTTTCTACCACCCCACCAGGGCACCCTTTGCTCTAGAAAATGAAAAGATTTGCGGTTTTGCAGTTTAATAGTCTCTAACTGTGTATGCTTATTTTGTGACTGGCACTGTACTGTTTGCATTGAGTCTTCCTAGTCATCCTATTAGTTTTGCAGTTGAGGGCACCGAAGCACAGACAGGTTTAATGACTTAAGTGAGGTCACAGCTAGCAAATTACAGATGTGGAGTTTAAACTCAGGCAGGCTCATTTCAGAGTTGTGGGCTGTCGTCTTGCCTCTCTACATACCGGACTCACAATTCTTTGCCCTTTCAAAGGCGCTGTAATTTTGTACGCTTCCCGCCTTCCTCATATCAGGATTCAGCTCCACTCAGACCTCTTCTATATCTTCCTAGGACATTGTTTCCCTTTAGCATTTCAAGTTATGCCTGTGCTTCAAACCCGCCAATATCTTCTTACACTTAAAAGCTAAACTTTCTGTAGCCTACTAGACCCCACATGGCGGGCCTTGCCTTCCCTGTGACCTCTGCTTGCACTGCACAAACTTACCTCCAGCCTCTTATCTATGCCTGTGGTGTAATCCAGCCAGAAGCTTCAATTCTTGCTTCTGGGCCTTTGCCTGAATCATCCTCTCTCCCTATCTAGGGCAGCCACCTTGTGGCCGTTGTCCTGTCCACCTCCTCCAGTTACTCTTGCGTCCCCAATTTATGTCGTTTGTAGCATTATCACCAACCAAAACAATCTTCATTTGCTTACTTGTTGCCTCTCTCTCCAGTAGGGTGTATATATGCTCCGTGAGTTACATCCTCAGCCTAAAATAGATTCTAAGCCACTCAGTCCGTGGATAAATGCTTGTTGAATAAATGTGTATGGAGTGCTCATCACATAGTTATTGCAGTTTTATACACCCCCATAGATGTGAATTAGAGCAGACAACTCTTTTTTGTAAATGGATACTAGTGCCCGGCACTCAGTAATTTCTATTTAAGTAAATATTCTGGCTTCCAGCAGATGAGCCATTTATAGCAAAAATTCTTTTCAGGTCCTGCATCTTCAATATGGAATGTATGTTTGGCCCTGTGCTGTGGTCCTGGCCCAGTACCTGTGGTTTCACAGAAGATCGCTGCCAGGCAAGGCTATCTTAGAGGTACAGGTACCCCCGAGGTTTTGAAAGATCCTGTGTTCAGTTTGATGTCTACATGTTTGCTCTTGGCCTTTGTTAAACATTTTAAAGTTGGGGTGACTTGGCCAGCTTGTAAGGCATGTGAGCTGAGGATGCTTTTTACATTTGTAGTGTTTTAAAAAAAAAAAGGCTCATCAAGACTAAAATATTTACTCTGGCCCTTAGTTTCCTATTCAAAGCCAAGCCAATTGACTAGTTTTAGTTATGGAATCTTGACATGGAAGCAGTCGTTACAACCATCTTTCTAGGGTGTCCCAACAGGGTCATTTGGGCTGAACACTTGTAATCTTTCTCACAAAACAGCCCTTTCCATTTTCTGAAACCTTGATATTTAAAAATGTACCCCAGGCTTTCTCATTCTACCTGACTTGAGACTGCTTAAGGCTTGGAGAAACTTGTCAAGTTTGCAGAGATGGTAATGTGCTTAAACCCGAAGGCTAAAGATAAATCAGAAGCTTAAGAACATCTAACTCTTGAAAAACCTGTAAATGAAATGAAGGGCAGGGAAGGCATTTGGCATACTTCCGGCCCCAAATAGTGGCACTTGCTAGGCATTCAGAAAAGATTGAGAATCTCTATGCCAATCCTAGTACTGGAAAAAGTGTAGGCTTTTGTGTTGCAGTATGTTAAAAGCATTCTTTGGTGTTCCTTAGTGCCTTGTCACTTTCAAGACCCCAGTGGAAAGTCCTCTTTAGTAGAAAACCATGTCGTAGACCTGTCTTTATCCAAATAAAAGCAATTAAAATCGGTAGTAACTGGCTGTGCACACATGTCACCCGTTGAGCTTCCAGGGACATGGTGTCCTTTAATTAGGAGCTCCTTTACAGACCATAAGAGAACTGAAAATGGCAGAGTAAGCGTCCCCAGACTTCCTCAGACGAACTGAGATAGAATTTGGAAGCATTCAGTTGTAGAACACAGGGCCCTGTATAATATAACTGCCCTTTGACCCAATTAAGGGGAACCACGAGGAACTCGTCATAAATTCAAAGCCCAAGCTTCATGGTTTTGTTTTATAGACAAGTTCAAAAACACACTAAGCCTGTACTTAGAGGGATGAAATGGTAAACTGAGATCCCAAATTCTCGGTCTCCCAGTTTGAAATGTCATCTTTCGAACTTGTATTAGATTGGAGCTGGAACAAGCCTACCAGGAATTATAGCTGCAAAATGTGGTGCCGAGGTGATACTGTCGGACAGTTCAGAGCTGCCTCACAGTCTAGAAATCTGTTGGCAAAGCTGCCAGATGAATAATCTGCCAAAGGTGCATGTTGTGGGACTAACATGGGGTCACGTATCTCAGGACCTTCTGGCTCTTCCACCACAAGACATCATCCTTGCATCTGATGTGTTCTTTGAACCAGAAGGTAAACCTTTTTTCCTCTTGAATAAATTCGGCCAGATGTGCAAATGTTAAGTATGTCTATTAACAAGTCCTTTCTTCTCAGACTTTGAAGACATTTTAACTACAGTATACTTTTTGATGCAGAAGAACCCCAAGGTTCAACTGTGGTCTACTTACCAGATAAGAAAGTAAGCCTAATTCTCTCAATCATATTAAAAATTAACTTAAGCCTCACTAATTTAATACCTAGTTTAAGGATAAAATGAAAATATATCTGAAGCAAAACAGGAAAATCATGATTTTTAAAAATGATTTATTTTTTTTCAGTGCTGACTGGTCACTTGAAGCTTTGCTCTACAAGTGGGGTATGAAATGTGTCCACATTCCTTTGGAATCTTTTGATGCAGACAAAGAAGATATAGCAGAGTCTGTCCTTCCAGGAAGACATACTGTTGAAATGCTGGTCATTTCCTTTGCAAAGGACAGTCTCTGAATTACACCTACAAGCCGTTTTGGAACAATGTCAATACTGATTAGCAACCTGGCATGCCAACTAGGACTCAGACCACTTCAGCGTCTTGAGAATACAAGCAGTGGATTTGAAGATGGTCAGATCTGTTTGCCTTAGTTTGTGATGGATCACCTAGACAATACTCGGTGGGTTACGTAGCCATGAAAACAAAAATTAAAACACCTATTAAGAAAAAGGACGCAGATTGTTCCTAAGTCATTAAAATAGGGGATAAATTAGGTTATGAGAAGGGGGCAGACACCCACAAGCTCAAGAAAGTGCTACCTTAAGAGCATTGATTTCAGGGACGGTGGGTGCTGAAGTGGCATTTCCACTTGAAAAGTCAG
>NW_006436283.1:3863254-3874835 GCF_000325575.1 Pteropus alecto | reverse complement strand
GGTCCCCGGCGGCTATGGTGCGAGTCCGGGGGGCGGCCGTAGCGCGCCATCTGCACCCGCAACTCGCGGCCGTCCAGCACGGCGCCGTCCATGGCGTCCATGGCGTCCTCGGCGTCGCGCTTGTCGTGGAAGCGGACGAAGGCGAAGCCGCGGGACTCCTTGGTGTAGCGGTCCCGCGGGATGTACACGTCGCCGACGCGCCCGTACTTCTCGAAAACGCGCCTCAGGGTGTCGGGCGAGGTGCGGTAGGTCAGGTTGTCCACCTTGAGGGAGGTCATGCCCTCCACATCGGGAGGCGGGCGACCGTAACTCATGGCTCTGGAGAGTCGGCCGGGCCCCGCGACTGCGCGCCGAAAAACCTAACGCCCTGGGGGCGGCCGCGCGCGCGGCTGAGGCGGTTTCCCCGACGAGCTCGGCTCGACGCCGCGCCTCTCCGCCGGCAGTTGGCTCCCGCGTGGAAACGTTTTTGAAAGGCCCCACGGAACGCGAGCGGATAAAGCCCAAAGCCGACTACAGCACGCAAGCAACTGGGCGAGCGGCCGGCCCCAGCGCCCATTTATATGCCTCCTCACAAAATGGCGCCCGCACCCGGAAATGAATCCTCTGATTGGCTCGCCCCGCCCCGCCCCGCAACGTCTCTGCCGCGCGTCCCGCCCCTACCCAACGCGCCTGCGCAGAACCGGGCGGGCGGGCCAAAAAGCGCGGAGTCACTACTGCTGGGAGGGGGAAGCAGAGTTTGCGGGCAGTTGGAAAGCCCGCGAAACGCTCTTTCTGGCTGGGCGCTCTCGGGCAGGCGGAAGAGGAGGTGCTCCTCTCTGGGCTCCGCCTTCTCCTCCATGCCAGTCTTTGAGTCCCGTGTTGCTTTTCAGCTCGGACCTCAGGTCTGCATCTGTCAGAGGGAGTTCCCATTCCCTTATTTGGCTCTCTGTGTCTCTGGCTGCCTTAGGCGCAGCTACGCCGTTTTCAGGTCCCTTTTCGGAATTTCCCACTTTTTCGCTGGGTTCCGGTTTCAGTCCCCCCTCGTCGGCCCCCGCGGGCTCGGCCCCTCTCCCATCCTCGGGAGGTGAAAGAGCCCTCGCGCCACGCCTGCGCGTGTCGGGCTGCCGGGGACTACATTTCCCAGCGGGCTGAGCGGCCGTCGCCACGGCTGCGGTCAGGTGACCGAGTCGCCTGACCTGCGTTGAGTCAGGGCCCGGCGGGCGGGGCCCTGTCGGCGGCTGCTGCTCGCCCTTGGTCCCCTAATCCCCTCGCGGGCCCCTCAACGTTCTTGGCGCGTCTCCGGGTGTTGGGCTCTTCCCTACTCGGATCGTATCCTAGGAATGTCCTGACGGTGCCCGTGGGGAGAGCTTCACCCTAAGCCCGGGATTCTGACACAAGAACTGCAAGTTGACAGCTTGGCTGCCCTGCTCCTGGATCTGCGTCCTCTCACCATCTCATCTCTTTCCCCAGGATTGTCAGTGGGTTCGCCCCGAGGAGAGCTGACCACCCTGGGCTGCGGCTGATCTCCGGCAGAGTTGAGCCAAAATGTCCCCGGAGTCTAAAAAGCTTTTCAACATCATTATTTTAGGAATTGCCTTTATGTTTATGTTCACCGCCTTTCAAACTTGTGGAAATGTGGCGGTGAGTTGGGGTCTGTTGTCCCTCCTTCGAAGTGCCTATCTTAATGCATCCCCCAAATGATAATAAACGTTAATTATACCTAACAGCGCGCTTAAATTGCGCCCTTTATTTTCCCACTTCGCTTCCTCGTTTTTTTATGATTAAGTTTGATTTCATATATCAGACGTTTCTTCATATACGGGATTTGAAACTACTGCTTATTTCTGATTAGATTTAGGGTTTGTATGTTGACCTAGTTATTTTATTTTTTTTTGTGTTAAGGTCTACATTATACTTGGAGAGTTAAAGAAATAAAACCTAAGGCATAGTTTTAGCAAGTCCCCCTTCCCTGCCTCCGACTTCCCTGTCATTGGTTTTTCTCCTGTTTTGCAATCCTTTTTCTTTTCTTATAGTCGACTTTCAGTATTAAATATTGAGCGTCTTGAATTTTTACTTTATTCTTAGCACTTGGAGACTTTCCAGGGGGAGGGAGATTGCAAGACGTTTCGTTTCGTTGATTAGTTTTATCTTCCACACAGCAAACTGTCATCAGGAGCTTAAATAGCACAGATTTTCATGGCAGTGGATATACCAGGTATTGTACTGTATGTTTGGTTTTACTTTATATATTAAAGTAGTTGCTTAAATCCCATCAAAATCATCGGCAATAAAATACTGTGATTGAATTAACAGTGATTGCTTTTTTTCTTCTCTGTATCTAGACTGGGAGAACATAATAGTATAAAGGTGATGAGTTTAGGTTTCATGTAGACTTGACACTGGGTTTGAAATCCTGGCTTCACAACTCAATTGCTGCATTATCATAGGCCAGTCGCTTCTATGAGCTCAGTTTCCTTGCTCAGATAAGGCATGTAATACACTTGGCACAGTACTTGGCATTTAATAAGCACCCGAGTATTGTCATATTTTATCTTCCCAATCTTAAACAGAGGATGTTTTATATTATTCCCGAAACATTTGGTCTTCCTGTTTTTGTAATTCCACGATGATTCATATATTGTCACCAGGAGCTTTTAGATTTTTATTAAGGTGTTTAGTCCCAATTTCGCACAGTGGAGAAACTGAAGTGGAAAGACCTTCGTAAGTCACTAGGACACTGACTGGAACTGGGAATGTGATATGTACGTGTGTCTAAGCACAAATAGGTTTCGGAATTTCTCTACAGTGAGATATTGGACTGTAGCCAGTACCCATCCCGGGTATCAGTCCCTTCCACCCACACCGGCCAGAGTCTTTTGTGGTTCTTTGTTACCTGTCTGTCCTAAGCCTGACCTTGTATATGACATCTGAGAGCGAAGGGATGTTAATGGCCCTTTTTCTAAATGATTAATAATACCGTAATTTTTGGTACTGCTTTCTCTTCCTGTGTGTTCTAAAGAGCAACTGAAAGAACATTTAGTATTTGACAGATTTATGAAAGCCGAAGAATAATTTACTTTGGATTTATAAGCAGTAAATGCATTCAGAACCTTCAAAATGGTTTTAGTCACACTTTGTCACAAGACATGTACTAGGTAGGGCTGGGTCTGTAGTAGCTTAATGTTGTTCAATGAGACCACTAGGTTGAGTTAAATAAATTCTGGCTGAAACAAGTTACAACTCTGCGCTTGTTATTTATAGCAGCGAAATCGCAATGCAGTTGCCAGGAGTCGTAGGCTAAGTTTGTAGAGCAGCCTGGTTGACTAATCTGGAGTCACATTACGGGGTATGAAATCCTGGCTGCCCCATTCGCCAGCTAGCCAGCTGAACTTTTGGCAGGTTAGTTAGCCCCTCTGTGTTTCAGTTTTCTTTAGAGGATAATAACAATGCCTTCTCCACTGAGCTGTTAGGATTAAAAAAGGAAATATGTATAAAGTACTTGGCACGGCTTCTGTTATATGTTATACATTAGCTGTTATTATAATTTACCAGTACCTAAAAAACCTTATTGTCCAAGGCGACTGATGGAAAGAAACATTTAATGAGACTTCAATATTTATACAAATAAAAACTTGAATGTGTCATTCAGTTTAAGGATATAACTCATAAATTCTGACTAAAGAATATGAACGCTTCTTGCAAAAAAAATCTGTAGACTCTAAGTAGATTTGAAAAACAGAACTTTTGAGAGTGCTTTCACGAGTTTTGCTTTGTTTTTGTGTGTGTTATGTGTACAGCATGGCAATCATTTATGGAGTGTTCTCCGCTTCAAATTTGATCACGCCCTCCGTGGTTGCTATCGTAGGACCTCAGCTCTCTATGTTTGCCAGTGGCTTGTTTTACAGGTGAGGAGTGTAGTTTTATTTCACGCATTTACTTAGAACGCCATCAGCATCTTTCAAGCACCTAGTAACCCAACGGGCACTTGTCCACTCGTATTGAGTAGAATATGGGCAATATTTTGGGGATTTGGCTGCTGACTTGATGCTCAGGGTTACCACATAGTTTTAGTGTGATGGGCTGTGTGTGTCTTTGTTTTTGTTTTACTATTGATACAAATAGTACCCCAGAATGTTTTTCCGTGACAGTTGAAAGGAACGTCCCCTGAAATAATCTTATTTTATATCAAATCGACTAACAGCAATTCAAATGAAATAACTGAACTTTTCCTCTGGGCTGTGGAACCACAGTCCCGTCATGTGCTGAGCTGTTGGCAAAGGCCAGTTGCAAACCCTCATTCAGTGTCGTTGATTTTACAAATTTGAAATAATAAATTGAGAAATGAGTAGGTCACATTTGTTCGTTTTCAACACGAGAGAAGTCCTTTACAGGTTGACTTTTAAAAGAGAGTCCTCAGAATTGATTCCTAGAAGGCATAACTGGCATTCTGTTTCAGGTATCGTTTGACTATAATACGTTGACCTGTTATATTTTAGCATGTACATTGCCGTTTTTATCCAGCCTTTCCCATGGTCCTTCTACACAGCCTCTGTTTTCATTGGAATTGCAGCTGCTGGTAAGCATGTTCATGTTCATTTTCTTCATTTCCCCGGGGCTCATCTAAGAGGATCGTGGATGTGTTCGGTATGCGAAGCCGAGCTATTCCACTCCCCTGCTCACCTTTGGGTTTGAATTTTAGTGCTTTGGACAGCACAAGGAAACTGCTTGACGGTGAATTCAGATGAGCACACTATTGGGAGAAACAGTGGAATCTTCTGGGCACTTTTACAATCCAGGTAATAATCCTTTTGGAGCTCAATCTTTAAATTTTTTTTTTTTTTTTTTTTAGAGAACTCAGATCTTCTATGTTACGTGACTTAAGTTCCTAGATGCATATGCTATAGATTTAACATTTCATAGAATTACTTAAAATGCATGTATCGGCCTCAAATGCATTAGAACTTATGATTAGTAAATAGAAAATAGGATTAACTACAGCGTATTTAACATTGATTATACTTCAGGGACCACTGGGTTCATTACTTAATTTCAGTAATTTTCACAAATTTATAAGATGAGGAAACCTGCAGTTGAGAAAGCAGAGGCTTAAAAGTTAAGTAACTGATTCGATTTAAACCATCATCATCTGGATCCCCGAGGCCACATCCTTCTGACCTGCCTACACTACCTGATAGCTATTTATTTATATATAACAGTGAGATTAACTCTGTCAACGGTGAACTATATAGCGTGTTATATATTTTCTAAGTAAAAAACAACATCATCCTGTCATGAAATTTGTCCTGAGGATCTACCCTCATGGATCCTGCCTAAACCTTTGGCATTGATAAGGCTTAACAAGTGCAAATGTTTAGTTTTAAGGAGTTGCACATTAAGAAACTGGACCGTGGGTAAACGATTCTTCTCTAGGAAAGTGTGCAAAATAAAGTATCTGATTAGCTGCAGATAACTAAATCAAGGACTTTTTTTTTTTTTTAGATTCTTGAAAATATAGGATTTTAGAATTAACATAAGCTTGTTTCTCAGGAGTCGTTTCCAGAGTTCTAATAATAAATCACATGCTTCAGAGTGAGTCAAGACTTCTTTGAAGGGCGGTTCTGAATCAGGTTACTGTCACGTGAAGGGAGACTGAACTCCATCTGGGTCAGTTAAGGTTTTAGAAAGAGTCAGGGTGCAGTTGTTGCTTTTAAATGATTTAGGGTGGGTTAGTACTTTCGAAATTATATGTACCTCCATCTTCCTCTCTTTTTAACAAGTAATGGAAAAATTGTTTAAAAACTAAATACGAAAATAATTTCCCAACAGTCTCTTCCCCCTTCTCCCCCCAGCTTGTTCTTTGGAAATCTCTACATATATTTTGCTTGGCAAGGGAAAACTCAAATATCAGGTTTGTTTTATTTATTTTGCTTTATTCAGATACGTGCAAAGCATAACAGCAGTTCTACAAAAATACCCATTATTGCTTTGTTGAGATGGTTCTGATGAACATTGGCATTTAACGTTCTCAGATTTTAGTAACTCTTCCCCCTGGATCACATTATTAAGTTAGGATTAGAGTTATTGACTGAGCTTCAAGTGGCATCTCGATGTGGGAGAAGGTGCTGCTGTGAATGAGGATACGCGTGCGTTGCCAGGCTTTTGAACTCAATTGTTTTGTTTGTATGCTGCTTTGATTAAAAGAATATGATTAAGTTCTCGTGTTTTTCTCTTGGCTCATTAGTATTTCTTTAACCGAAAGACAGGCGGAGATACCCTGTTTATCTCCTGTCCTAGGTTTTTATTGATACGATAAAGTAAAAATTTAATGAAGCGTTTTGACGGTTATAAAAAAACTGTGAACATCGTGCTAACTCTGCAGTTGTATGTACGGTCAGTGTTGTCTTCTTCTCTCTTCCCAGAGAGTGACCGAAGAACAGTGTTTATTGCCCTGACAGTGATTAGCCTCGTGGGGACAGTTCTTTTCTTTCTCATTCGGAAACCAGATCCTGAAAACGTCCTGGGAGAAGATGAGTCTTCTGATGATCAGGACCTAGACGTCAGCGAGTAAGACGTGGGAAACGGGTCCTTTTTATTCAAAAGTATATTTAGAGTAGATGCAGTCTAGAGATTACCAATCTTGTTATAGCCCTAACTGCTGCCCGATTTGGGGCAGACAGGAGGGTGTAAAGTTTTAACGTAATTAAGGGGCGGTGGAGGAAGAGGTAGACAGAGGCGGGGCAGGTGGGGGGGGTGCATACCTGCAGGACCTGGGGGCGGGGCTTATTTTAGAATTCTTGTACTGGAATGGCTTCCTGTGATATCTCACGGAGCTGAGTTGGGAGCGATGCGCATGTGAGTGCTAGCTGAATCCATTGTATTTTAACAGTCTGTAGAAGATGAATCAGTTCCCCCTTGTTTGGGGCCTGAAGTGTAAAAATATTAGAATCCTGCATCCGATCCTATCCAAGTACAAGTCGAGGCTGCTGTCAGTGAAGTGGAGTCTATATAGTACTTGTTCCCAGGGAGGGCACGAGTTTTTATGGTGAGGAAAAAAGTTTTCCTCTTGTTAGGACATACTTCCATTTTTGTGTCAGTAATTTATTTATGGAAGTCAAGTAGATCTCTGGTAGATCTCTAGGTTGGTTGGTTTGCTTGTTTGTTTCTTTTGGTAAACAACATCATTTAAACATATAGGAGAAGTAGGTATTACCCGCTTGGCTGGTAGTCTAAGAAATGTAATTTTTTAAAAACTTCCTTACTATAATCATAATAAGCAACTAGGCTTAAATGACATTATCTCCTTTAATTCTCACGAGTAAGCGGTAGTGTCCCTATTTTGCAAATGAGGAAATGAAACTTAGAGACATAAAATAATTCGTCTAAAGCCATGCAATTAATAAGTGACAAAGCAGGCCTCAGACTCCAAAGCCCACATTTTAAACCAATAGACTGTACTGCACCCAACCCTGGACCTCGGGCGGTGGTATCGCTCACGAAGCGTTTTAACACTGAAGAATTTACTCTTTACGTAATGGGAGTGGTGGGAAATCGAGTCGTCACAAATAGTTTCGTCAGGGTGAAAATGGCAGGGTAGAGATTTCTGTGCCTCCTGAGCAACCGTATCTGAAAAGGGCACGCCTGAAGGTGTGCGATAGATTTTGTATGAAAGAATCGTGCCCCCTTGTTAACAGTCACCCATATGGCACTTTAACCACAGTCCCTGAAGCCAGGACATGGGTCCTGACGGGACATCTGGGAGCAAGGGTCATTCGAAGGGCACCAGAAATATTTGCCAGGCCACGTGGGAGGCAGCGCTTTCACAAACGCCAATGAAACTGTGGTAGTATTTTCTCTTTGTAATTTTCAGGGGGAAAACCTTTTTTTTTTCCTTTTTATTTTATCAGGCCTGCCCAGAACAACATGACAAAGGCAGTAGATGCGTTTAGTAAGTATTTCCTGTGTCCGACGTGCAGGGACAGCTTGAGCGTTTGCCCTTCCGCCTTCCCCTGGTGGCTGTGGAGTGACGATACCCCAGTATTTTCCTTTGTCCGGGTCTGCTGCTCTGAGATACACGAGTCCTCTCAGTCACACCTCTGTGACACGGGGATGTGAGGGTGGGTGACACAGCGCTGCTGGGTAGCTGTGCGGGGGAGGCGTGAGGAGGCTGCAGGGAACGCGAGAAGGTGACGACACACAGACTGTTTCTTCATCATCGCTCATAGGTCCCCAGAACAGAGCGGGAATTTGGAGGGACAGTTGTGCTCATCTGTCGACGGTTCTTCCTGGCTAAGCCTCTTGATGTGTTTTACTTTATTTTATTCTCACGACAATTCTTTGAGTATCACATAACATGTATGATATGACCTGTAGATGGAAGCTATCATTATCTCCATTTTATCGAAAAAGCTGAGGTGTAGAGAAATTGTTTACCGAGGGCCAAACAGCCAGCACTGACTGAGCTGGGATTCCATCCCAAATTGTTGACAGAGCCAGCGAGTCCCATAATGACCATCTTGGGGTTCCTTCAGAAACAGGCGACCGTGGCTTCGATTCTAAGGGGGCCTGACACGGGTCAGTTCTTTGCTTCTGCCTACAGCTCTCAGCCTCTTTGTCTCTCTAGGAGGGAGAGTCTGACTGAAGTAGTTACTATCTCATAGGGAGCAGCCTGTTGGGGCCACATCCTCTCAGAGAAGCCCCTGTAGGCCACTGGGCCATGTGGTTACGTACTTCCAGCTAGCCCGTAGGCTGTTTTGGACTAGGGTACGAATTCTTGATCTCATCAGCTGTGGCCTAGGTCCGATGACACAAAGCACACCAACTTTTAGCCAGGAATTCCTGTGGCCTCTTTTTTTTCCCCCATTTTTTTAATTTTTAGTTTTCGATTATAGTTGATATTCAATATTACATTATTTTCAGGTATACAGCATGATGTTTAGACATTTATGTAATTTACAAGGTGACCCCCCTGATAAAGCTAGTACTGACCTGGCACCATACCTAGTTATTACAGTATTGTTAACTCTTGTCGACTATGACTATTTTGTAACTGTCAATTCTACTTCTTTTTTGTCATCCATCTTTATTGAAATATAATAGGCAATTAGTTGCATGTATTTACATTGTACAATTCGATGAGGTTTTTTTTCAGTCCTAGTTGGCATATAATAATATACCAGTTTCAGTTGTATAGCGTAGTGATCAGAGATCCACATAACTCGCAAAGTGATCACCCCACTAAATCTAGTACCCCTCTTCCCCCTCACATATTTATTAGAACATTATTAACCATCTTTCCCATGCTACACCCTACACCTCCATGTCTGTTCTGCAACTATCCATTTGTACCTCTTAATCCCTTTGCCTTTTTTTGGTCCCCCAACTCCCCTCCCATCTAGCATCCCTCTAAATATTCTCTGTATCTATGAGTTTATTTCCGCTTTTGTTGTTGTTGTTGATTTTGTTCTTTAGATTCCACATGTACGTGAAATCTCGCGACATTTGTCTTTCTCTATCCGAACCATTTCATTCTGCGCAAGACCCTCTAGGTCCATCAAGGCAAATCTTTTTCCATCCCTTTCCTTTCGGTCTGTGTGTGTCTTTTAATCTGAAGTGAGTCTCTTGTAGGCAGCATACGTAGGGGTCTTGTTTTCTTACCCATTCAGCCACTCTGTCTTTCGGTTGGAACACTTAATTCTTTTCTATTTGAGGTACTTGTTGATAAGAGTGTAGTTATGATCATTCTTTATTCCTGTTTTTGATATATGTTTTTTCTTCTTAAAGAAGTTCCTCCAACATTTCCTGTAATACTGGCTTGGTGTTGATAAATCCCTTTAGCTTATTTTTGTCTGGGAAGCTCTTTATCTGTCCTTCGACTCTAAATGTTAGCTTTGCTGGATAAAGTATTCTTGGTTGTTCCTGTGGCCTCTTTTTTTTAGGAAGGGCCTGTGGGCGTGGTAGTCTGAGGTTCACATACGTGATGTATCACTGTTAAGGCTGTTTGTCAGGTTTTTATTATGTGCACTTCTTACATCTCAGGAATACATTCATAATTATAAATTGGGCTACACCTTACCATTTAAAAGGATGTAGCCTGAATGTCCCCCAGCAAGATGGCAGGTCACCGCAGTCAAAGGTCTAGCTTTCCACTTTGCAGATCTAGAAACCTGTTTGTCAGAAGTCCCCAGAAGGGCAGGACTCAAGCTAAACAAACTCGCAGAAATCACAGTGTGTGTCTTTTAATCTGAAGTAGCCATTTATGACGGCATTTAACATTTTTTAGCCCTTTCGTGGACATTGCCTTCGTCTTATTGAGGGCCTGGAAAGCCCCATTGGTTTATTTGGTGAACATGGAGTCAGGAGAAGGGAGGCTGAGGACCTTCAGGCTGATGGGGTGGTTCGCCCGGCCTTGGGGAGGCTTCATGCAGCCTCCCTGCTCCATTCCTGGACCCCGCGTTCTGGCCGTCTATCGCTATTAACCAGATTGAGGACGCCCTTCCGAGGCAGTTCTACAGACTTCGCCTCAAGTTCTCTGTAAAGTGAAAAAAGAGGCACTAACACGATCAGGGCCACGTGCCTTTCATTGCGGAGCTGGGTGGTTGCTCGGTAGGGTTCAGGAGCAGTAGGTGTTGGACTGTCAGGTGTGGATGGGGAGAGAGAAGGCAGCAGCCAGGAAAGGTAAGGCACGTGAGGTGCTGTAGGGAAGCAGGTGTCGGTGATGGTTCCTGGGCACCTGGGGAGCGATGTGCGGTTGTGGGGTGGCCGGAAGCCACAGGCACAGAGGGACCAGAAGAAGAATGTCCAGACTTCACGTAATTCATCTGTGAGCCAGTGTTTCGCTTATTATTTATTCATGACAGTCCTTCAGTTGATGCTTTGACGGGTGTTATACAGAAAAGGTTCCGGCTTATATAAAAAGCACTGAGTTCCTCAACTGATTGTATGTGTTTAATGCAATTCTAGGAAATTTCAGTGAATTTTTAAAAAAATTTATTTTTTGGTCTTGATGAAATGGTCCTATAATTCATCTGAATGAATAAATGTCTGAAAAAAAAGAATAAATGTCTGAGAATAGATAAGATAATTTTTAAAGAGCAGAAGAAGGAATTTCCCTAATAAGTATTAAAACCTAATATGAATTTACTTGAAAACAGAATAGAAAGGGCAGGAGAACTAAGTCTAAGTCAGGTCCACGTCCATGTGGGAATATGTAACAAAATAAAAAATTCTTAAATAAGCAAGGTTAGATGGCTGACTACATAGAAAACTATATAGATTCATACTTCCTGTCTTATCCTAAAATTCCAGGTGGATTAAATGTAAAAATGAAACCAGAAAGGTAATCAAAGAAATTAATTGGGTAGAGAAAAGTCTGTCAAACAATAAAGAAAAAGACAGTTCTTTGGTTACCTAAAATATAAAATTTCAGTCTCTCAGAACAACCCACTAAAGTTAAAATGGCAAGGAAATATTTGCAGTATGTGATAAAGAGCTGTTATAAACCAATATGAAAAGCACAAACGCTTCTGTAGAAAGTAGACATTTTAGAAACATTATAAACATTCTTACACTATAATAATTATAAAAATTATAATTATAAAATAAT
>NW_006436283.1:3850766-3859659 GCF_000325575.1 Pteropus alecto | reverse complement strand
GTAGAGAAAAGTCTGTCAAACAATAAAGAAAAAGACAGTTCTTTGGTTACCTAAAATATAAAATTTCAGTCTCTCAGAACAACCCACTAAAGTTAAAATGGCAAGGAAATATTTGCAGTATGTGATAAAGAGCTGTTATAAACCAATATGAAAAGCACAAACGCTTCTGTAGAAAGTAGACATTTTAGAAACATTATAAACATTCTTACACTATAATAATTATAAAAATTATAATTATAAAATAATTATAAAATGTAAAATAATTATAAAAATTAATAATTATAAAAATTATTATAGTTTAAGTGTAAGAAATGCAAATTAAATATTTCTATCAGATTTCCAGAGATAAAAATGATTCTCAGCATTGTGGAAGGTAAGTATTTACACGCATAAGACCACACTGCTGATAAGAACATGGCACTGTATTACCTTCTGCAGAATGGATATCAGTATCGAAAGCCTTAAAACGTTTATACCTTTGCCCCGGCAATTCCACTGATAGGATTATCTTCAGGAAGTAATTAAGAATCTTTGTCAAGATTTGACTACTAAGATGTATGTATTTGTGAGAAACTGGAAGTAATTTAAATGTTCAACTGCAAGGCATTCGTGCATCTATACAATAGATGATCTAGCCATTAAAACGATCACTATGAATGTTAGAAAATAATTGCTCTGTTATGTGAAAACAAATTATGAAATAGCGTACACATAGTGGAATCTGTTTTTCTTTTTAAAAAGCACAGAAAGTCTGGAAGGAGACCCATTAAGGTATTAGATTATGTGTTTTTTCCCTTACTAGGATAGCTTTATTGGGATATAATTCACATACTATGCAGTTCACCCCGTTACCAGGTACAATTCAGTGGTTTTTATTATATTCGCAGAGTCATGCAGTCGTCACCACAACCAACTTCAGAGCCTATTCATCTCCCCACAAAGAATCCCGGTGTCCGTTAGCAGTCACTTCCCACTCTCTCCCCTCAACCCCCATCCCTAGCTCTAGGCATTCACTGATCTATTTTACATCTCTAGATTTGCCCCTCCTGGACATTTCACGTAAATGCAATCCGACAACACGTGATCTTTTACCACAGGTTTCTTGTACTTAGCATAATGGTCTCAGAGTTCGTGCTGTAGCATGTCGTCAGGTTCCCGGGGTTTCTAGTTTTTAGGTCTCGTGAGTAATGCTGCTGTGAATATTCGTTTACAGGTTTTTATAGGGACACGTTTTCAGATCTCTTGGATATACGTCGAGGAGTAGTGGGATTGCTGGGTCACGTGGCTCTCCGTGTTTCGCCTTTTGGGGAATGACCAGATTGTTTCCGAAGGGGCCGTTCTGTGTTACGGTCCCACCAGCAGTGTACGCGGGGTCCAGTTGCTTCACGTTCTTGAGTTACTATCTGCTTGTTTGGTTATAGCCGTCCTAGTAGGTGTGAAGTGATGTCTCTGGTTCTGATTTGCCTTTCCCTAATGGTAACGGTGTTGAGCATATTTTCATATGCTTATAAACCATTTGCATCTCTCTCTTTAGAGAAACGTTTACTCAAATCTTTGCCCATTTTTTGCTTGGGTTGTTTGTCTTTTTATTATTGAATCGTATTTGTCTTTTTGTTATTGAATTGTTATTGAATTGTAAGAGTTCTTTATATATTCGCAATAAAAGTCACATATATATGATTTGCAAATATTTCCTCCCCTTTAGGTTGACTTTTCATTTTCTTGATGGTAACTTTTGAAGAACAAAAGTTTTTAATTTTTGATGAAATTTGATTTTTTTGTTGTTGCTTGTGCTTTTGGTGTCCTAAGAAGGCTGTGCCCAGGTCACGAAGATTTACTGCTGTATTTTCTTCTAGGAAAGGGTTCCCCAACCCCCGGGCCACGGACCGGTATTGGTCCATTAGGAACCAGGCTGCACGGCAGGAGGTGAGCAGTGGGCAAGCTAGCAAAGCTTCGTCTATGTTCGCAGCCGCTCCCCAGCGCTAGCATCACTGCCTCAGCTCTGCCTCAGATCACCAGGCATTAGATTCTCTTAGGAGCACCGGTGAACACCGGTGGAGACTGCTGTTCTAGGATTTTATAGTTTTAGCTCTTGCATTTAGATCTATGATTCATTTGGAATTATTTTTATCTGTACTATGAGGTAGGAGTCCAACTTCATTCTTTTACATGTGGACATCCAGTTGTCCCAGCTCCATTAGTTGAAAAGACTATTTTTACCCCCATTGAATTGTGTTAGCATTCTTGCTGAAAACCAACTGACTGTAAGTGTAAGAATTTATTTCTAGATATATGTTTATCCTTAGTGCAGTACCTTGCCGTGTTGATATTGTAAGTTTTGAAATTAGAAGGTGTGGGTCCTTCAACTTTGTTCTTTTTTCAAGATTGTTTTGGCTATTGTGGGTCGCTTGATTTTCCGTATGAATTTTAGGATCAATTTGTCGATTTCTGCAAACATCCTGGGGTGTGTGTGTGTGTGTGTGTGTGTTTTAAATAGACTTCATTTTTTGAAGCAGTTTTAGGTTCATAGCAAAATTGAGAGGAAGGTACAGAGGTTTCTCGTTTACACCCTGCCTCACAGACGCGCAGCCTTCCCCATTATCAAAGACCCGCCACCCCCCCCCCAGAGCAGTATGTTTGTTACACTGATGGCCACATCATTATCACCTGGAGTCTGTAGTATACACTCTTGTGTTGTACATCTTATGGGTTTGGACAAATGTGTAATGACATGGATCCGCCATTATAGTATGAGGTTATGTTTTAAAATTTCTTTCTGTTAGCTAAATCTTCTGATTATTCAAAAATAAACATGCTTTGCTAATGTAACTTTTTAATTAAAATATTGTTTTAAACTTTGTATGATTATGTATTTTTTTCCTTGAAGTTCGTGAAAATGATTGCTAGAAATATCTTATTGTCTTTAGCCTGACGGTATTTGAGTAAAAATAGAGAAAAAAGTATCCTCTTTTGCACATGGAGAAATTTAGAACAGAGGTTTTGTGACTTATATCAGTTTCATAGCCAGCAGTTGAATAAGAACTAAAATCAGGATTCAGTCACTGTTAGTTTAGGATACTAGAGTAGTGACCTTAAATTATGCAATGTCAGCACGTTCAGAAAGACAGTTAAAACATGCAGTTTTTAGAAATACATTTTCCATCGCAGATTTCAACTAAATTGAGCAACATAAAAAACCTCTTAAAGTGATGGTAAACAAACATGCAGGAGTAAAGTTTCAGTCCTCAACTCCAGAGTGAGACTCTCAGGAGGTGACATGCCAGCTGCTCTGTGTGCGGAAGGGTCCCGGTGATTCTGAGTCCAGTCTTAAAGCAGCTCGGTGATAACTCCTGAGGGAAGTTCGCATTTTGCCAACTGTCGACTCCCTTAATAGCCTAACCTTTAATCAAGTCTTGAAATGTTCTGCTGTTTTGTCTGATTCTATTTCTTTTTTCCATTTCATGTTTGTATAATTGGAGCTAGAGAATGTGTTGGAGAAAACATGACTCTTGAATGTATTTAAGCAGTAGAAATAAACATTTTATTTATAGAGCAGATTTAGTTCATACTTTAAGCATTTTAATCTGAATCATTACCCTCTGTCCCAGTGTATTTATTTACTGGCATTATCGACAAAGGGCTATTTTGGCTGGATAGATGTTTTAGAATTTTTGTTGGATTAATCAAAATCTAGTAAAGCACTCCTAATTTTTTTTTTTTCTTTTTACAGAAAAGTCTCTTAAGTTATGTGTCACCAAAGAGATGCTCCTTCTTAGTATTACAACTGCTTATACAGGTAATGTGGTTATTTAAGTACCGGTTCGGTTTTTTGTAGATGCATGACAATAGGGGCCCCAAAACTCTTGGTTATTTCTCACAGTTCTGTGTATTGCCTGGGCTCAGCTGAATGGTGTTTCTGATGGTCTCAGTGGGGGACTATTGTGAGTGCTGAGGGCCACTGGGGCCGGAATTTCCAAAATCATTTCCTCAGCGCTTGTGCTGGGGTCAGATGCCAGGCTGGGTCTCTATCTCCCCAGGTCATCTCGGGCCAGCTGCTCGACCCCCTCCCACGTGATTTCTCCTCCCGACCCAGCAGGACAGCCAGACGTCTTAGTGGCTGTGGGCTCCGGAGAAGGGCAAAAGGAGAAACAACCAGATCTTAAACCTTAGCCTGGCACTGGCTCAGCGTGACTTCCACTGCATTTTGTGGTGACAGCAAATCTAGGGGCCAGCCCAAACTCAGTGTGGGAGGGTTCTACATGGGGGCTTATGATGTTAGGGCAAAATGGAGCACTGTGGAAAATAAGCATGGGTAAATCTTTGTAATTTTTGTATGGGCTAAGATAATTTCTAGAAAAAGCAATGATCTCTGTGGCTTGCCGCTGGTCACGTGATCAGTGGGATGCTGTTGGAGCACCTTAGGTCTGGAGAATGAGGAGGAAATCCGTTACCTTTTCAAGGTGCTATAATATGCCACTCATTGCTTTTGTCTTCGTAGGCCTCATAGGCATAAACTCCTTTTTAGGAGAAATAGAATAAATATTAAACATTTTTTTTTTTAATTTTCATAATTTATTTGAGCCAAACTGACAACATATGCCAGGGAGCAAGATTTCAAATGCTCCTATTAAACATTTTTAAAATTCGGTTAAAGTTTCTGACGTTAAGGAATCAGGTCTTATACTGATTTGCCCTAATTTTTACCCTAAGTTTTTGAATTTCTTTTCTTGGGAAAAAGGGTTTAATTAAAATGTTATCGTGCCTTTAAGCAAAAGTGGATAGTATGTACGTACTGGTTTTCCAAACATACGTTCCTAGTCCCTTTGAAAGCTATTAACAGTAATGAACACTTTCTTATTCATCATTACAGATTTATGTTAATTATTATGTCTATCCTGTCTACACACAGAGTGACCATTTTTAATATAAGGATGTCTTTGCTTATTTAAGTTGTATATTTTTATCTGAAATATGCGATAACTGCCATCTTGTGGCTAATTTCATTTCATCAGTTATGTAGTGTGAACTTATGCTGTGCTTGGGAGTAACATTTCAGCCTGAGTGAATTTTGTTTTATATGTATATAGCTCAAATATTATTAGACATGAAGAAAAACTAGGGAAGGGAGAATACGAATGCGTAATTCAGTCTGATTTTTTTCTACAGGTCTGGAATTGACCTTCTTCTCTGGAGTATATGGGACCTGTATTGGCGCCGTAAATAAATTTGGAACAGAGGAGAAGAGCCTCATTGGACTCTCTGGCATTTTTATCGGCATTGGAGAAATTTTAGGTCGGTTTGAAAAAATGTTTGTGCGTTAGGTTCGTTTATTATAGTTATAATAGAAGTTTTAAGTGGAACCACACAGTATGTGGTCTCTTGTGTCTGGCCTCTTTCACTTAGCCGATTTTGTTTCATTGTATGGACAGACCACACGTTATCCATTCACCGTTTGACGGACATTTGGGTTTTGGGGTTATGAATAGCGCCGCTGTGAACACCTGTACAGTTTTTATGTGCCCGTCAGTTTTCCTTTCTCTTGGGTAGCTAGATGCCAAGGACTCGAATTGCTGGGTCACGTGATAATTCTGTGTTTGACTGGTTTTTGTCCTCGTGGTGGGTCCTGTTTTCCTGCTGCTTTGCATGCCTGGTAATACTGCGGATACCAGCCGTCGTGACCTTCACCTTGTCGGGTGCTGGATGGTTTTGTCGTACTACACACATTCCTGAGCTTTGTTCTTGGACGTAGTTCGTTTACTTGGAAACTGATTCTTTCAGGTTGTCTTTCAAAAATTTGTCGGGCAGGACGGGAGCCATGCTCAAACGGGCTGATTATCCTCCCTCCTCAGGGAAGACCCTGCTGGGTGCACCCAGTGCCGTGAACTGTCAGATTTCCAGTCTTGCTGGTGGTTCAGATGCTATTGCCAGCCCAGGGCCAGGCACCAATGCGGCTAACGGCGCGTTCCCGGGCCTCTGCTAATTGATTCACACTACGTGCTGATCGGCACTCGGCGAGGACGCGGGGGCAGCCTCTGCAGGTCTCCGGAATTGTCCCCCTATGCAGCTCTCCTTTCTGGGAACTCCAGCTGCCGGGTCTCCCCAGACTCCCAGCTCTGTCTCCTCAACTCAGGAAGGCGTCGGGGCTCCGCTTGCCTTCTGGTCCTTCGCTGCAGCCTCTCCTCAGATGTCACAGGGACAGCTGCAGGGCTCACCTCCTTTGTTTCCTGCCTCTCAGAGATCACTGTCCTCTGTTGCCTGATAAGCCCGTGTCCTCAAACCCATCGCTTCATATTTTTTTGTCCTTTTTTTAAGGCAGGGGTCAATCCAGTCCCTGTTGCTCCATCTTCCCGAGAAGTCTGTTCTGACTTTTAAAATTTCTTCTGTTTCAATAGTTTTTTCTTATTTTGTATATTTGTGTGTTTTTTGATTAAATTAGCTATTGTTTTGTCCGTTTGATTTGTTTTTCAGAGAATCATGATTTTGATTTATTAACTCAATCTTGGGTTTTTCTGTTCTCTGCTTGATTGATTTTACAGGTGGAAGCCTCTTTGGCCTGCTGAGCAAGAATAATCGTTTTGGTAGAAATCCGGTTGTGCTTTTGGGCATCCTGGTGCATTTTATAGCTTTTTATTTAATATTTCTCAACATGCCTGGGGACGCCCCTATCGCTCCCATTGAGGGAACCGATAGCAGAGCTTACATCAAACCCAGGTACAGTGACTGTCATTTTTCTAGTAATTTAAGGAAGGGCGAGAGATAGGATGGCTGGATATTCAAAATGGAGTAGTTCATTTTTTTGTCTGAAAGTCTGCTCTCTGTATAAGGCCATCTGCCAAGTGTGAATGGAGCCAGAATGAGTTTAAACAGGCAGCCGTAGAGAATCTCGTTATTTTTGTAATTGTTGGTTTTAACCTTTCTCCCTACTAAATCTTTTTCTTGATCTATGAAGGAGCACAGAAATATCTGATTGGAGTTTTGTATCTCTGCTTTCGTGAGCAATGAAATCTCTAGGACTTAGAGCCTCAAGATAAAACAGCAAGGAGCAAGGGACAATGTGCCAGCTGGGCAGGCCGGCCAGTCCTTTCCCGGCCATTACTATAAGTTTGGAGAATTTTGTTTCATTGCACCCAACTCTCAAATTCATTATCGATGCAGATATTTCTGTCTGGGTCCGCAATGTGAGGGCCACTCTGATAGTTAATAGCCCAGCGTTGGCGAGACGGAGGGTGAGCGGCTCGTCAAGCAGAGTCTTCCTGTCAGTTCCAGTATTTATTCTTGTTCCGTAGAGTTGAAAACTTGAAAGTAAAATGCTTTTGTGGGTGTGTTGCTTTTACATTTTAAATGGGCTCTAGCAAATATTGTTAACACTCATTCTAAATTTATTTTATTCAGCAAAGAAATTGCCATCTTCTGCAGTTTCCTGCTGGGTCTTGGAGACAGCTGCTTCAATACGCAGCTGCTCAGCATTCTGGGGCTTCTGTATTCTGAGGACAGCGCGCCCGCTTTCGCAGTCTTTAAGTTCGTCCAGGTAGCGTGGTCTTTACATCGCGGGTCCCTTTCTTTCTTTAATTTTGTTTTCTTAATGTTCCTTAAATGAAAGGCAGGAGCCTCCTTTCAAAGGATTTGTGAGTAGAATTTGGAAGCGGTGAGCAGTGTGACCCCAGACCCTCCCACCCTGTGTTAGAGATTTTCCTTCTGGTGTCCTCGGCTCAGGTTAGGGACGTCCTTAGGTGCCTGAGTTGAGTTCATTCGTAGTGCAGACAGTTCTCGCTGTGCATGCACATTGTTTTATGCCCAGTCTCCCACAATATGCTATTTTAAATAAGAGGTTGTGGCTTACTTGATTGTCACTAGCTCTCGACGGGATTTTATGGTACGCGTTTGTCGTGCACGTGTGAGTGTGAGCTAGTGACACATGAGTGCCGTCTGGATGCAGAAAGAGCCGAGGGCACAGCCAGTCACAGCGCGCGGGGGGCTAACTGGGGAGCCTGGGCCACCTGTGTGCATTTCGTGATTTGTTTTCTTTGTCCCCAGTCCATTTGTGCGGCCGTGGCGTTTTTCTACAGTAACTACCTTCTCCTCCACTGGCAACTCCTGGTCATGGTGATATTTGGGTTTTTTGGAACGGTTTCGTTCTTCGCCGTGGAGTGGGAAGCCGCCGCCATCGTCGCCCGGGGCTCTGACTACCGAAGTATTTGATCCTGGAAGCCGGTGCCTCTTCAGACAGCAGCTGAGTGACAGGGCTTGGTCGGAGAAGCCACCTTTCATTTTCACAATATATTGGATGATATTTAGTATGGGAAAAATCAAAGAATTAAGAGTGCCGAGTCTGCTGGAGTCGGTGCTCACGTTTACAGATACTAGCTATTTAAAACAAGTGGAATAAGGAAATGTGTTGTCGGTCGTAACTGTTCAAAGATATTTTTCAAATCATCTCTCTCGAGTTCCTTATAATCATGTTATGGAATGTAAATGTCCTCTCCCTCCTGTTTCTTTGAAAGAATCTTACCTCCATTCAAAATACTAGGCCATGTGTCACATGAGGCTTCTTGCTGGGTATTGAGTATGTGTTACTATGTAATAATAGGGAGCATATGGCACTCCACATTATGTGTCTGGAAATGACATTTAAATAAATCATGAGATGCTGAAATGGAATCTTATCTTTTAAAAGATTTGCACTTTATTTTTCTTTAAATGTATGGTTTGATAAGTTTTCTTACCTTGCAGTTTATAGCAAGGACTGCCTCATAAAATATTGTAAAATGATGTAAAAATTGTCTGAAGTCTTGAAAACAGGAATTTGTGAATGAGCAAAAAACACATAAGAAAGCAAGCATATTTACTGGAGGAGGAGTTTTCCTAGTAATTTTCCTGGAAAACGTGATGCAAA
>NW_006436283.1:3847725-3850751 GCF_000325575.1 Pteropus alecto | reverse complement strand
AAAAAAAGTGAACCATGGTGGCAGGTGACGTCCCGCAGGCGGCGCCATTCTGCGTGCGTGTCTGGGGGATGCACTGTGACTTTGGGGCACGTCTTCATGGAGAGGTTAACTTTCTGTCCTAAGAGCTTGCTTAAAATGTTTTTAATTTAGAAACCATAAAATTCACCATCTTAGAACATATACTAGAGATTTTTTTAGTGTATTTACAAGTTCGTACAGCTATCACCATGATCATTCCAGAACATTTTCATCGCCCCTGAAAACCTCCCGTGTCCATTAGCAGCCGCTCGCATTCTCCGGCTCGGCACCGACAGCCACTCAGCTGCTGCTTTCTCTGTGGATTTGCCTGTTCTGGACATTTCCTATGTTCGGGAGAGCTCATTCTTAAATGTGATTTTCAACTGTACGAATGAAGAAATTTAGGGTGAAGTAAATTCAGTCAAGAGGACCAGTAATACTTGGTTTCCCGTAATTTTTATAAAAAATCTGGACAGTTAGAAGCTTCGCGGTTGGCTTACACATCTGAGGAACCAGTGGTGTGATTTTCAGACTCCACGCCAAGTGCAGGGAGTCGGAAAACCCCACGGGGCCAGAACCTTTACGGACGTTTCTGAACGTTTCGTTCGTGAGGAGCTGGAGCGCTGAGCTCTTGTTCTGCGTGTTAACGTTTGGCTTTCTTTTTTTGAAGTTGAGATAAAAACTCGACTGGCTGATCCTATATCAGTAATTTGCAAATGCTACTTTGGAAAGAACGCACGATCCGGCCTCTTTAAGCACATTATTGTTCGCCCCAGCGTGTTAGTTTTCTATCACGTTATATAACAAAGTAGCCCCAAAACTTATGTGCTTGAAATCACACACATTTGTCATCTCACACTTTCTGGTGGGTCAGGAATTGACATGGCTCAGCTGGGTCTCCTAGATTATCTGACTGTGCTCAGGGCCTGTCACAGGCCTGTCTGTGGTCAGTATACGTATACGTAACTCAGTATACGTGCAATGTTTTTGCACGAAAAGAAACCTGAAATATAGAATAATTCATAGAAAAAAAAAATCAGGCGGGGTGGATCCACGTCTCAGCTCACTCGGGTCGTTGGCAGGAGTCGGTTCCTCGCAGGCTGTTGGGCTAAGGGTCTTAGTTTCTCGTGGCTGTTGGCTGAGGGCCGCCCTCTGCTCCACGTTACATGGAGCCGTCCTCACAACATGGCAACTATCTTCATTAAAGAAGGCCAACGAGAGAGTACCACAGTAACTTAATCCTGAAAGTGGAAACCTGTCGCTTCTGCTGGATTCTCTTTGTTAGATGCAAATCACTAGTTCCGGCCCACACCCAGGGGAGGAGATTGCACAGGGAGCCAGACCCCGGAGTCATAGATTCTTGGGCCTGTCTGACTCGGCTGCTTACCTCGCCAACCGTTTTGCATTTACCTGAGAACTGGGTCCACCGCTGCCCCCATCGTGCATTCTCCCAGGCTCTTAGAGCTCCGTTTGCTCATTAGGCGGGTGGGAAGAGGTTAACAGCCCCTGTTAATGACACTGAGTGCTTGAACCAGGGAAGAGGTCACACCTGATCCCCACTTGTAGGCTTCCTGGGAACTGGAATGGAGTGCGGTGGCTCCTGGGCTGCCTCCCACTACTGTGTGTGATATTATTCACTCTAAGTTCTGTACTCACATTTTTGGTTTTTTTTTTTTAAACTCAGTTTTTATGTCTCTAAATAGCATTTCTCTTTGCATACTCTTGAGATGACTGCTAACATTAAGCTCATCTTTTAAATTCTCGTGATTTGAGTTAAAAATGAAATGCGACAATGAAATAGTTTGATTTTTATGCTTATCTTCCACATGCTGTAAAAGAATTTTACCATCATATCTGTAGGTGAGTAAAAAGTCTTGGCTTGGTCTGTGTGTGTGCGCGCGTGTGTGTAAATATGACTATGCTGCTCTTTCATTGACAATTTCATATGGCATGAGATTCGGCTTAGACAAATCTTGAGCAACCTTTATCGAATCACAAATGCTTTCTCTGTGCCCCGACAGGAACTGTCCTTGTCTGTAGTGGTTACCATTTCAAATGCCCAGATGGCTGCTACACAGCTGGGTGGTGCCTCCTAGATTATCTGACTGTGCCCAGAACTGTTCCAGAAAGGACCGACTGGGGGCTTTCCATGATTCGCTTTCCAGGGTTCACTAACTTGGGCAGGGCCTTCCTTCCCTGGTTAGGAATCAGTTGAAACAGGAGTGACCTTCCCTTAACTTTTGGAGACATTGAATAGCCCTCGATTCCCTTTTAGCTGACCAAGGAGGTGTCTGCGCTGTGGCCAACACCACTTGCTGTCCCTGGATCCGTGCTTCTGGAGAAGTCAAAACTCGGTTACGTGAAAGATCACGGAGCAAGACGTTTGGCTTAAAGGGTCACTCTTTCAACAGGGTCTTTCTTTGATTGGTTTCAGTCTCGGGACCCAAAATACACTTGAAACATTGGGAATTGTCCTGCCTATAGTGATTATAATCTCCCTGGTGTCGTAGTGTCTCAAAAGCTTTACATTCATGTTTTGCAGCTGTTAACTGCCAAGCAAATGATCTTCCTAAGAACATCAAAAGGAAACTGGAGAGAACGGCGGACTTTAGGGTTATTATGAACCTGGAACTGTGAAGGTGAAGGTCACAGAGATGAAGCAAAACCAAGGATCAACTGAGTTGCAGAGGGAAGCTGGGGCACTGATGCCTTCATTTTTGACCTCATCTCTCAGTCAAGCCGAGGTAAACAAAAGGAGGGAACCGTTAAAGAGAAAATCGCAGGCCCTGAACAGTGTCACTCATGCTAAAAGCCCATGATCCCTAACCCGGATTCAACACCTGATCCGATCGCCGTTTCCAGCCGCTCCCAGAAACGTCGTCTCAGTCAACCAGTCTGTAATGTTCTGGTCAACACCTGTGAGGTCATCTGTGGCCAGGGCCCTCGCCATCATCAGCCCCATCTGCAAGAGTTGATTTGCATGATAAAAACCCTTGCCTTCTCTTCCT
>NW_006436283.1:3818584-3847628 GCF_000325575.1 Pteropus alecto | reverse complement strand
CTGGGAGCTCCCTTTTGGTTGCTGGATGGGACGCTGCCCCATTTGTGAGTTGCTTAATAAAGCCAATTAGATCTCCACGTGGACTCCGTCAAATTTTGTTTGTTTGTTTGTTTGTTTTAACAGCCCTAATTCTGTATGAACTGAGAAAGATAATTTAAAGAAAAAGCTACTTGCAGTTGTAGAGACGTCATCATCCAAAAAAGGCTCATTTGAGTGTTTCTTTTTTACTTCAATTCATAGGTCCTCTTTTTTTTTCTTTCCTCCCTTAAAATGTTGTCAGATATTCCCAATTCTTCAATCTTCTTTGTTTATATTCTAAGCCCGTTTGACGTTTTTTTTTTTTTTTTTTTAAATTGGTTTAGTTATCTCCATTTTACATTTTCAAAGGGATCTTTTGGGATAATTGTCACACGAACTGAAAGCAAAGTCTTGGTGACTCATCTTGTAGACACCGAGGGAGCACTCCGAGGGAGAAACAGATGTCTTTTTCTCCGCTGCTTTTGTGTGGTTATAACCGTTCAAACAAATGAGGAGCACAGTAAATGTTTTCGGTTGGCATGTTGGGTGAGTCAGGCTGTCATACTGCCGATGCTGTCAGAGGGAGCCAGGCGGGGAGGCAGGGCTGGGCTCCTGCAGGTGGCTGGACCCACAGCTACAGCGTGTGTGTGTGTGAGTGTGTGTGTGTGCGTGCACGCACACACGCGTGTGCTCCGTTCTGTGGGAAACGATTTATTTTGCACTTGCTTAAGACCGAAGGCAGCAGCAAAGCCTCTAACTTAGGAGCCATTTGGCCTGTCGCATGACTTTTCAGGATGAAGTGCATTGTGTTTGGTACACAGTCTGTTTTCTTTCTTGAGCTGTCAGCGTTACTGTTTTATTCCTTTCTGGATTTGTGGCATCATCGAACAAGTGTGGACGGAAAAGGGGCTCTGTAATAAATTTGCCAAGTCCAGTGACCAAAAGTAACCTCACGGGGTGATCCCATGATAAAGTCTTAGCTGGGAAGCTCATGGGGGATAGTCCCACCCCAGGCCTATGACTTTTGTAAAAGGTTATCTTTGACTTAAGCGAACCCTGTGCCCTGTTTTTGTGCATCTGGGGTAACATAGCTTTGAAAAACCCCCTTTCAGACCCCTCAAGCGAATCCATCCTCGAAAGAGCACAGGATTTTATTTAACTAGCCGGCAATCCAGTGCCCGCCCTGCCTTCTCCCGACTCCATGTGATCTGCCTCCGTTCCTTCCTTAATTCCAAATGTATAAAAGAAACCGCAGAACTGTCGTTCTCCGGAGCAATCCAGTGCCCGCCCTGCCTTCTCCCGACTCCATGTGATCTGCCTCCGTTCCTTCCTTAATTCCAAATGTATAAAAGAAACCGCAGAACCGTCGTTCTCCGGAGCATTTTTCTCAGTCTGCTGAGATCTTGCTTCCAGGTGTGTCGTCTGTGTGGCTCGAATAAACTCTTAGGAAAATTTTCTCCAGGTTCGGACGTCTGTACATCAACACAAGTGAGAGGTGAACAGCCCAATGCAGAACATGACTGTTTGTGTCTCTTCGTGTCAAATACTCGCCATGCGAGGCGGTCTCCGGCACATCCACACAGAGCCATGCCCTCCGAGGCTCGACTGTTCAGGGCTAATTTTCTTTGTTTACAGACCTCTCTAATACCTACTGAGTGCTTAACGACACCAGGGAACTGTTGCAACACTTTACAAGTATTATAATCTAGGTACTTTTATTATACCCATTTTATACATGAGAAAAGCAAGTAGAAATGGTAATGGGAAAAGAGATAAAGTTAGTTAAACACCAAGATGGCAGAGCTAGTAAGTGATGAAGGTGAATTAAAATCCAGACATCTGTCTTAGAACCTAGATAATTAACAGCTGTGTTGCAGGTGGCCGTGACGGCAGGATGCCAGGATTGTCACAGCCGAGGCAATGTGGAGTCAACTCGTTTTCCGAGAGAGCTATAAAGTCGGGGGGAGTGTGTAGGTAGAATAAACCCTCCCCACCAATATGCTCATGTCTTAATCATTGGAACCCATGAACGTACTACACGGTAAGGGGGAATTAAGTTTGCAGATGGGATTAAGGATGCCAGTCAGCTGACCTCGATGGGGAGATTACCCTGGATTATTTTGGTGGGCCCAGTGTAATCACAAGGGTCCTAATAAGTAAAAGAGGCAGAAGGTCAGGGTCGGGGTCAGTGTCATGTGGTAGGAGACTCAACCTGCTGTGTCTGGCTGTGCAGATGAAGGGGCCGTGAGACAAGGACTGTGGGAGCTTCTAGAAGTTGGAAAAGGAAAAGCAAGAAGACAATTGTCTCCTAGAAACCGCAGAAGGAACCAGCCCTGCCGACACCTTGATTTTAGCCCAGCGAGAGCTATGTTAGACTTCTGACCTTGAGAACTGTGAGATAATAGATTTGTGTTGTTTAAGCCACTAGGTTTATGGTAATTTCCTACAGCAGCCATAGAAAATGAACACAGGGAGAGAGAAATTTTTTAAAACCCTACTTCTTTCATGATACTTGACAACCCATAGAAGGTGAGACATGTCATTTTCATTAACTATCCTGCTTCAGAAAATATTGCTGGTTCTTAATTTTCTACCCGATGAAGCCCAAACCTCTTAGCCTGCGATCCGGCCACTTCTAAAACCTGGTCCCACCTTGCCCCGTACTGCCAAACCACCTCTGCTCCCATAGTCTCCAACACATAACCCTTCTCTCTAGACAAGCTTATTTCGTTTTTGCTTCGTGAATACATTCTACTGACTCCAGAATCTCTGTCTTCGTTCGTATTGATTTTATTTTCTTGGCATGACCTATCGTCCCCCTCCCTCCCATCCGAATCCCATTTCTCCTCCCGGGCCAGGCATAAGTCCCACTTCCTTATGAAGCCTCCTTCTGTCCCTGATCACAACAGGTCCCGGCTTTAAAGGGGCTCCCACGGGCTGTATCTCGTCTCGCGTTGCTTCCTTTGTCCCGTGCGCTTTTCTTGTTCTCGCATTGAGATCAGCTCCTGGGGAGAGGGGCCGTTGGTTCATACATATCCTCTGTGCCGAGCAGGGCAATGATCTTTTTACCCCCAATACGTCCACACGGAACGTGTGGGACTTATCCCCACACCAGCCAGTTCTCTGACGCCAGCTGGGCGTCCAACGATTCCATTCGATTCAATGACCTGGAGTTAGGTTGGACCCCCTTAGGAATCAGGGCTCAGTCCCACATGAGCAGTCTCACTTCGGATGCCTGTTGCAAGTCCAGGCCACCCGTATCTCTGACCGACCTAGCCATAACGTCAGGGGAAAGGGTCGTTCCCATACCCGGCCCCTTTTGCGTTCAATAATTTGCTAGAATGACTCACAGAGCTCAGGGGGAAAAAAAACCGGTTTACTTACTGTGACTGGTTTATTATACAGCACACAACTCAGGAATGGCAAATGGGAAGAGACGGGTGGGGCGAGGCCCGGGGGAGCGGCGCCTGGCATTTCCACACCCTCTCCCGGCATGCCACCTCCTAGCTCATCTGAGTGCTCGCCAGCCCAGAAGCTCTCCAAATCTCAACATTCGAGAGTTTTCATAGAGCTTCCACCCCAGCCCGCCCTTCCAGGAGTCCAGTGGATGTGGCTGAAAGCGCCAACCCTCTAATCTCTTGGTCTTTCTGGTGATAGGCCTTATTGCAAGGCCACTCAAGGATTCCATTGTGAGGCCACTCAGGGGCCCCATCTTAACTACCCTAGTTAGCATAAACTCTGGTGTACTCAACGGGGCTCGTGTGAATGACAAATGACACTCCTAGGACTGAGGTTTTAGACTGTGCCTGGAACTGGGGACAGAGACCAAATGTTATTATTATACTTTAACTAGCATAGGTCTGAGCTTCAAGATAAGCAGTTAGCAACTGATTAGCTAATGCTCTATGACGATTTCGAAAACGTGGAAACGTGATAAATTCAGACTGGCGGCTCTAAAATCATCAGGTGCAGACACAGAAGGAACCTCAGAGACATTTAAAACTGAAGACACGGTTAAGGAACGTAAAGGCGTTTATAGTTCTTAATGATAGCACAGAACCTCACCTCTATCCTGAACCTTGCTGCAAACTTATGCCCACTGCAACCCTGCCCAAAGCTTAGACGTCATCAAAATCTTCCACTGAGGAGAACCCCGCTCCCCAGTCTGTTTTCCTGTCATCTGATCAGATGCATCCCCGCCTGCACCTCAGGATTCCCTTGTCTGTCTTCCTGCTGTTCCAGCTGTTCCTGTGGCCCTGAGTTTCGCCGTTTTCTCTTTTATCAAACATCTGGCTGAGAATGTTTTTCTTGGCATCAGAGAACGGAAGCGGTGTCCTTTAAGGAGGTAAAAAGTCCCAAAGCTGGTGTACGTGTTCAGGGAGAAATCCCTTATTCTGGCACAGAGAGGGAAGAATTATGGTCATTTATGAAATTCTCTCCAATTAAGCAGCCTCCCGCTTTGTGCTGTGGTTTCTGAATTACCTGGGCCATTCATCGGTGGATAATAGTCGACTCTTGACAGATTGTTGCTGTTATAATCTTTTTTTTTTTTTTTAAGAAAGAAAATTGCACACATAATAATATGTTTGAAAAAGCCCCTAGTGTTATATCCTTATTTGTTTTCTGGCTGCAGAACTGTATGTGCAGGTAAGATTCTGTGGTTGGTTGGTTTGTGTTTGTTTCAGTACAGAAGGTATACAGACTTAGAATTTCCTGTATTTGTACCTCTATTAATATCATGCCCATCTCCAAGGTATGCAAGGGTGTTGGCCACAGTCATAGTCTGCGATGATTGGTGAGATGTATGGGTTTAAATTTAGTGATGAGCAAGAACAAATAAGTAAATGTTGCAGCTTCCGACATGAAATGCGTCCCATGCTAATGAAACCTCAAAAGCAGAAGAACGAGATCACTCAGGAGAAACGGACAAATTCCTAGAAAGAGTCTGAAGCCAACTCAAGAAGAAACAGGAAATCCGAAAAGACCTAGACAACAAATACATTTAGTTAGTAGCTAAAAATCTCCCCACAAAGAAAACTCCAGCCCCAGATGGCTTCACTCGTGAATTATATCAAATGTTTAAAGAAGAAATAATACTTACCCTTCACGAACTTTTTCAAAAAATCGAGGAGGAAGAAAACGCTTCCCAACTGATTCCACGAGGCCAGTCTGGCCCTGAAATAAAAACCAAAGACATCATAGAAAACTACAGTCGAACTCATGAGCGTGGAGGCCAAAGCATTAGCAAACTTAACCTGGATAAGACAAACATTTACAAAGTATTACACATCATGACCCAGGAGTGCAACATGAGTTTACCATCCGAATATCGACTAACATAATCGTGTTGTTTTTGAGCACCAATAACCCTTCGACACCAGCTGGGTGTCCTCTCGTTAATTCAGTTCCAACACTAACTAAGCAGAGTTAGCACACACCCCACTAGTTGAAGGCTCAGTCCCATGAGACAGCCCCCACCTCAGATTCCACCTCCAAGTCTCCACTGTCCCCCAGGGCTCCCGTACTTCTTCCCACAAACTCAGAGGCTCCCACCGCCCCTCCCTCAGGTTCGATGATTCTCTAGAACATCTCTCAGAATCGGAAAAGTGCAAAGGCAGTTTATTGGGAAGGACACGACTCAGGAACAGCAGGAGGGGGTGCGCACAGGGAAAGTCGGGGTTGGGGACACAGGGCTTACACGCCTTCTCTGGGCACAATACCCTCACGCTGCCTCAGTGTGTTCGCCAACGGGAAAGCTCCCTCAACCCTGTTCAAGCATTTTTATCAAGATTCTGTTACTTAGACACGATTGATTAAATCATCGACCTCGCCGCTGAGAGAAATCGAAGACCTAAGTAAACTGAGAGAAGTTCCATGTTTATGAAAGGGAGGGCTCGAATTGTCAAGATGGCAGTCCTATCACATTGATTTATAAAACTGATGCAATTCTTATCAAAACCTCAGCTGGATTTTTTTTTTTTTTTGTAGACATCAACGAGATGATTTTAAAACGTATAGGCAAATACAAAGGACCTAGAATTGGCAAAACGATTTTGATAAAGAAGAACAAATTTGGAGAAACTTTCATTTTTTTTAAAATTCTAAACTTACTATGAAGAAACAGTCATTAGGATGGCACGCTGTTGACACAAGAATAGATCAATGGGATATCATCGAGAATCCAGAAATCCTTATTTTTATGGTCAGTTGATTTTCAAAGACACCACAATGGTTCAGTGGGAAAAAGATAATCTTTTCAACAAACGTTGCTGGGACGATGAGATATCCACAGGCAACAGAAGCGTACTTTGCATCATACGTAACAATTAATCCACAATGGATCAGAGACCTCAAGGTAAGAGCTAAAACCATAAACTTCCAGGTGAGGACGCTGGAGAAAATCGTGGTGACCTTGGTCGGGTAAAGAGTTCTGAGATACAACACGAAAATCGTGACCCCAAAAATTGATAGAGTGGACTTCATCAAAATGAAAAACTTTCGTGCTTTAAGGCGCAACATTCAGAAATGCAAAGACAAGCTGCAAGCTGAGAGAAAATACCTGCAAGTTATATATAAAAACAAACAAACAGACAGACAAAAACAGACTTCTGATAAAAACAGACAGACCAAAACAAACTTCTGATAAAAACAAACAAACAGAAAAAAACAAACTTCTGATAAAAACAAACAAACAGACAGACAAAAACAAACTTCTGATAAAAACAAACAGACAAAAACAAGCTTCCATTCAGGATGCCAGACCACGGGGCAGATGTCCTTCTCCAAAGTTCCTTCTTCCTTCTGAGATCGTCACTTGCTCTTGTGGCAGATGAGGAAGAATGACGAAAGAGAAAGCCAGGTACTGGTCCCTCGGGAGTTTTTAAACAGATCTAACCGCCCCATCTGGAAATGGGGAACATGATGGCTTCTAGGATTTCTACTAGCCAGGACAGACTCTGCTCGAGCAGACAGACACACCTCTGTTTGCTTCCACGTCCCTGGTCAAGCAAACACCCCAACCCCTGGCCAGTAGCTTCAGATTAAAGCCTAACGCGTGGGCAGAAGTTTCAGCCATGTCTCTCTAGCCCTCTGATCCTGCGTTGCTTGCAAGATCAACAGACCCCGGGTAGAAGGCCTGGTGTCTTTTCAGCCCAGGGGGTGTAGGTATTACCACTGGGCTGGTTTGGGAGTCTTGCAGGAAAGAAACCACAGAACGAGAAACCGGGCTCCTGTCCTCCTGTGCCCTGCAGAGGGCGTCCTGCTATTGCATTTGGTTTGTGTGTATCCGGAGGTGGTTAACTCTTTTTCTGTAGCTAACACCCAGAGCCAGGCTGGAAGAGGATTAGAACTGGCTTCGTAAATTCAAATGCAATTTATCCCAGATGAGAAAAAGTTAAGGAGGTCATCACCACCAAACCAGTATTACAAGAAATGTTAAGGGGACTTCTTTAAGAAGAAGAAGGGGGAAGAAAACCCAAGAAAAACCAGCCCCTCCAGTGTGGCTGCTGCGGCACTGTCTGATTCCCGCTCTGAGCTGCTGTGGAGGCATCTGTCACCGTCCCGTGGCCTTAATTCTAGCTCCCTCCTCGAATCCCCGGTTCACGGACCGTCCTTATCTTCCGTGAAAAGCACCAAGAACTCAGTTTGTGGAAAATTGAAAACCTTGCCAGACATCAGTCTTTTGAGAGTGGTTTTGCCTAAAAACATAACAACGTACAAGCTGGAGTAGGACTGATTCATTTAGCTCTTGCTGCCCTTGACCTAACAAGAAAACAGGAACAAGAAGCCTGAGAAGTAACGGCTGAAACCGATACATAAATTCGTTTTTAATTAGGGGTCTATTTTTTCCCCGGCACTAGAATTCCTAGGAAGTCCAGTAGACAGGAATATAAATACTTCGCCTCAGAACCATTTAATACCAATGCAGGAGCCAAGACGAGGCTAAACATGGGGCACATGGCATAGGAACCCTTAAGGCTGGCTCCCGGGGTCACGTGTCCTTCCTTCCCTTTGACACCTGTTGTTAGGCATCCCTCAACACCTGCCGTCAGAAAGTGGCATCTGCCATCCAACTTGAGCCGCCCTTACTGGGACTGGGGTGAGTTCCCTGTTCTTTTCCCAGGATGAGCCCGTTACTTCTGTGGTGGGTTGTAGAGTGTCCCCCGCTCCCAAATATATATAGTGTCCCCCGCTCCCAAATATATCTGCGTGCTCACCCCCGGTACCTGCGAATTCACCTCTTTTGTAAACAGGGTCTTTGCGGATGTGATTACGGTGAGGACCGAGGCGAGATCATCCTGGATTTAGGGCGATGGCGGCGTCCTTACGTCTTTACATCCTTACGGGAGAAAGGAGAGGGATATTGGAGAGGTGCAGAGGGGGACGGAGTGCGAAGGGCAGTGGCGCGGGCTGGAGAGGCGCACACGCCGCGGAACGCCGAGGATGGCTGTGGCTCCCACGAACCAGCCGAGGGGTACCGGGCATGGGACGTGGGACAGGTTCTCCTTCTGAGGCTCCAAAGAAACCCACCCTCCCGACACCTCGATTTCAGATTTCCGGCCTCCTGAGCTGTGAGAGAACACGTTTCTGTTGTCTGTTACGGCGGCCCTAGGAAGTTAAATCACCTTCTCCCCAAGTCCTTAAAATTTTGTCAAGGGTGTGTGAAAACGGCTGCCTCTCGTTTTTTGACTTCTGGTTAAACAATCTCCTGTTTTTGAATATTTTACGTTCCGAGACTTCCATTTTGAGATGAACCTGCTGGGCCCCCTTGCTTTGGGCCATGGTGACTTCGAGTGGTCCAAATCCTCCTCCCAGACTTCACCTGTCCTCACTGGCTTTCCTCCGGGGACCCTCGTGGGGCCAAGTGTGGGCTTTGTCTCTGCTCTTCCTGCCTTTCCTCTTGCCTTCGCTGGGGTGGGCGGCCATGTCCCGAGGTCCGATGGTGCATGTCGGAAGCTGAAAAGAGTCCCAGAGGGCCGACGTGTTCTCCTACCTTGTTCTCAGTTTTCTGCTGATTTCCTAAAAATAGGCTTTCCCTTTTACTAAGCTCTCAGCTTGTCATACCTGCTCAGTCCAGTCCTGTTAGAGAGGCTGGGAGCTCAGCAGCTGCTGCCAGTCCCCCCGCCCCCCCCGGGGGAAGAAGGTGACAGTGTGGGTTATCCAGGAAGCTGCTGGCTCCCGGCTATGCCCCCGGCCAGCCTCAGCAGGTGGACACCTCCGCAGTAAGTCTGAGCCACGACATTCACCCCCTCTCCCTGGAGAAGGGAGCAAGTTGACAAACGCTCACCGAGGTCGAAATGCTGTCGATCTTTTCCTGACACTGGTTTTTGCCACTGGATCCCGAGGTGGGTCCGGAAGGGCCGGGGTCAAGATGTAAAAGGCGAGGGGGTCACCCCTGGCTGTGGCTCCAAAGCCCTGGATCCAGCGGATGAGCTGTAGGAGGCTCTGTTCTGATTCTGGCACAGGGCCGATTTTCTCGTGCTGGGGACAGCTGACCTCCCGCTCAGCGTCACTTTACAGTGGCATTCAATACCCCGCTGCCCTGCCGCCAGGATCTTCTGCACGTCAGAGCCTGTAAGCGAACGAAGTCATGTCTGAGCTGCACAGACATAAATCATCCAGTTCAACCAATCCTTTCAGCAGCTGAAAACACGGTGCCCGTGGCCGTGTCACACGCAGAGGCCGCCCGCTGGGTCCCGGGTCCCTGAAGGAGGCATGCACGGAGGAGGGGACTGGTGGCCCCGGCCTGCCCTGGGCTTTGGGTGTGAGCCTGGGTATTAGGATGAAGAGAAAGGCAGAGGAGGTGGTGTTGGGAGGGGGCTGGAAGGCACGGGAAGCCCTCAGGGCTTTCGAAGACGTTTCTATTTGAAAGGAGTTGGTTCAATGACCTCTTCCAACACCATTTCTACCCAGCAGCACTTGGGGAATGGGATAAGGAGAACTGAGTTTTCTGGGGGGAGGAAGTAGCAATGCTCTGGGGTGGGATGCTGCCTAGACTCCAGGGGCCTCTGGCGGGAGCAGAGCGGGGGTGTTCCCCCTGGGGCTGCCGGTCTGAGTCAATTTCAGGGTCAAGTATTTGGGACTACTTGAACACATTGTATTTTTAATGTGAGCATATAGTACTTTTACAGTGAAAATAACTCTCTCAATTAAAAAATTTGTGTTTATGCAAAACCAAGGAAATACATATATGCATCGCTATCTCCTCTCTTTCTTACATAAAACGTAGCACACTATAGACTGTTCTGTATTCTGCTATTTTTACCTAATAATATATCTTGGAGATTTTTCATTAAAAAATTTGAATTTAAAAAAGTCAAATCATTGTCATAACTTTGTGAATGTACTATATGACACTGAATGGTACACTTTAAAATTGTTAATGCCGAGTGAATTTTAGGAAAACAAAAAAAATTTTTTTTCTAAATATGGGGGAATATTATCACAGACCAGAGAAGATTAAAGAGTAATCAAGCGAAATTCATAAACCTAAAATAAACACCAGTTTGAAAATAAGTAGTTATAAAAGACATTCTTGGGAAAATTTAAACATTTAGATTTAAACTAGGTATTAGATGATTAGATAGATCATTAGATGATATTATGGAATTACTGTTAATGTTTCCATAATGTATGATTTTTTTTTTTATTATCTGTGAATTGTCCTTACGTTTTGAAGATTTAAGCTGATATAATTACGGGTGAACTGTCATGATGTTTACAAGAGACTCTGAAATTGTACAGGGAAAGTATATGAGAAAAATAAACATACCCCAAAATACCCTTAAAATGTTCAAATCGCTCTTTTGGTGATTTTCCCCTAACATCCTTGATATTCTGTACTCTCCACTCCCCTGTACACATACAAACACACACACACGTGCACGTACACATGCGTACACATATACACGTGCACATGCACACACGTGCACACATGCACACATGCACACATACATGCACATGCACACATGTACACACACGCACATGCGCACACACCCACACACGCTCACACACGCGCATGCTCACGCATACATGTAACACATGTACACACGCACACACCCGCACACATGCTCACACACATGTATATGCGCACATGTACACACACACATGCACATGCTCACACACATGCACGTGCACATGCATGCTCACACATCCATGTACATGTACACATGTACACACCCACACACGCACATGCTCACACACATGCAGTGCACATGCATGCTCACACATCCATGTACATGTACACGTGTACACATGCGCACACACACATGTGTGCGCACACACGTGTACACACACACACACACGCCCACACGCTCGCTCCCTGCCCGTCTCCGCTGCGTCCTCACCACTGCTCTCCGTCTCCCAGCATCGCCGCAGCCAGTCTTGAGTGGAGCTGATGTCCTCACGTTCCATCTTAACTTTCAGCCTCGGCTGGCCTCACGCTGCTTGTGCCTCCCCCTGATTTCCCGTCCCGTTTCCCGCGCTGCCCCTACCTCCTGGGCCCAAAACACCAGAAGTGTATTCGCTCACAGTTCTGGAAGGCAGACACCCAAATCACGATGTCAGCAGAGCCGCGCTCACTCTGAAGACTCTAGGGGAGAAGCCTTCCTTGTCCCTTCCAGCTCCGGTGGCCCCTGGCGTTCCTTGGCTTGTGGCGGCCTCACTCCAGTCTCTGCCTCCTCCTCCCATGGCCTCCTTCTCCTCCCTCCCGAATCTCCCTCTGCCTTTCTCTCGTAAGGACACTTGTCACTGGATTTAAGCCCAGCTGGATAATCCAGGATGATCTGATCTTGAGTCCCTTAATGATATCTGCAAAGAATCTTTTCCCGAATCCGTATTTGGACTTTGCGTTGAGGTACAGCCGCAGCTGTGTTCCTGAAAGGTGGCCCGTCCTACTTCCTAAGACCCTTTCACATCTGCAGGCTCCCCCCGCACTACCCCCAGCACCTTTCTGGTACCTTATAAACCCCTCCCGGTTTTCAACCCAAAATAAACTAAAGACCATTTTTCTCAAGATCGCTTTCCCTTGAACTCCATTCACCCAGTTTTCCTTAGCTCCCAGTCGGCCCAGAAAGCAGCCCACGTTCCTGGTCTCACCACCTGGGCCTCCCGCTGAACTCCGTGCCGTCTGATACCGAGCCTGCCATCCAAGACCGTGGCCGCCGGATGGAGCTTCTCGGTACCCACCAGCTCTTACCTCGTTTCCTGGGTGGGCCAACGGGGGTCTGTACTGGGGTGGACAGGCCTGGGTGGGTCTCACGAGCTGCCTGGTGATGTTGAGTCTTCTCTGGGCCTTGGTGGGCTTAGCTGCAGGTGGTCAGACACTGGGGGGCGGAGCAGGACGAAGTGTCAGCAGGTGCGTGTGACTCTGCCGTGGGTGGGGAGTCCTCTAGGTGAAGGTGACTTTCCCTCTCTCCACACTCTGCTTTGAGGGGCGGACGACGGGCTGGGGAACGTTTCGAAGGCCCAGGCCCCTTGCTCAGCGAGGCCCCATCCTTTCCATGTGGCAGAGGGTTTCTTCCCATGAGGTCTCAGCACTGTTTCCTGGCAGAGCGAATGTTCCTGTCTGCCAATGATGAAATGCGATGCGGATTAACTCAAACGGGGGATGTATTTATTGACACTGAATTATTTAGTTTTCAGGAGAACAAATGATCATTTCGGCATTTTATTATGGATGTGCCAGAGCCTTTTTTGGGGGGAAGGGGGGAGGCATACTCCAAGCCTGGGCCCTTGGGATTCAGGGAGAAGCTGATCCCTTCGATAGCTTTGAGTGGCTTCATTTCAATAAGTCTCAAGGATGCTCATTTGTGTCACCACAGGTGTGGGGTTAATGCTTAAAGCCAGAGGGAAACATCCTTCATGGTGACGGTGGGCAGGGTCGTGGTGAGGGGCGGAGGGGATGAGCAGGGGAACTTTTTAAAAAGCCCCTCCCACAGAACACAAAGCTTGGGAGCTTCATAATCCTTCCCCCCTCTCCCCAAAGAGAGAGCCAGGAAGGAGCAGGTAAGAGAAGCTACAGATATTTTTGTCACCTAATCTTGGAAGTGACATCCCATCTCTTTCGTGTATTCCATCTGCTAGAAGCAGGTCCCCAGGTCCAGCTCACAGTCCAGCTAAGGAGGTCCCAGGAGGGCGCGAGGTGAGGAGGGGGTCTGGGGCGCATCTCGGAGGCCGTGTACCTTGGCCCTCCGTGGGAAAGCATATGTGCCGGGGAGAGGGGTGATGTTGGCTGTGCGGGAGCTAGTGACACCCGCAGGTTTACAGATCAGGAACAGTGTCTACCTGGCCCGCTCAGCGGCCCATTAACTTACTTGACGATTGCTTCTGCCCGTGCCGGCACACCCAGCTGAAAACCACAAACGGCAGGTGTGCGTAACGGCAGGCAGGGGCGTGTGTGTGGAAATGCCGGCCACGGAATGTCAGCATGGGAAGATGTTCGCCGATGGCAGTGGTTTGTGGATGGAGGCTCTGCCTGGACGGCGGGAGGGGGCAGACGTCACCCTCCAGGGCAGCTGGGCCAGACTGCGTGACCGCGTCCACACCCTGGTGCTTAGGCAGAGGGTTCTCTCTGTTTCCACCGCAGGTGAGAGTGGCTAGGCGAGCCTCGGAGCGGGCCGGGCCAGTTCTCTAGGCTCGGGGCAGAGTGCTGGGGAAGGGCGAGCAGGAATCAGGCCTCGCTCCTCCCTTTCCCGAAGGAGGGCATGTTTTAAAGCAGCCGAGAGACCCTCTAATTCTGGCCTCATGACTTCCCCGCTGTGGGGCCTCAGTTTTCCCATCTGTGAAATGGGGGTGATAATACAGCCGGACAGAGAGCTTCACAAGCGCCCCCTCTGGAAGCCTCTGGAAGCCTCTGGAAGCCTCTTCCTTGCCTGGTGTGGTTACAGGATGTCCCCTTCTGTTGGAGGCTGGGACTCAGAGTCCTTGGACGAAAAGAAGCACCCTACTTACGGAGAGGTTGCTTGTCGTCCAGCAGAGGTCGGGGGCGGTGGATGGACAGTAACTGATTGCGGGGGAGCCCCTGGTATTTGGTGGCTTCATGGTTGAGAGAAAGGCTCAGGGCTGATTCTGAGCCAGGTCAAGGCTAGACGTCTTTGGGCAGTGGTTGGATCACGCTCGTCCAGTGGCCAGCTGCAAGTTCTGTTCTTGCAGAGACCGTGAGGGCCTCTTGAGGCTCGTTCAAGAAGGACAGGCTACCACCCTTGACCGAAGAGAGGTCCTCCTCAGCCTGAGGGGTGGCCCTCATCACTGGTCCTTGTGGCTTTGGCAAGGACTTCTGGAGAGGGGCCTCTCGGTCCAGTTGGTTGCCTTTAGCTCCCCACCCCGTCCCCCGACCCAGCACCCCAGAGCAGAGCCGAGGCCATCTCCCCCTGCCTGGCCCCTCTCATTGCAGGGCCCTGTGGACTCGGCGGCCAGGCAGCTCCCAGCCTGCCGTACCCTGCGGGACATTGCTCCCCACCCCCACAGCCGCACCAGCTCTGCACCCCGCTAGATGTCCCGTGGTGCGTGATCTGATTTCGTCTTGTCCCTGATGATTTATGGCTATGTCCCGCCACCGCGGACCAGAAAAGGAGAGCCGACTTGTTCTCACGGTGTCCACTGGGCGCACGCTTTTTCGTGTGTGTGTTTGAAATATCTGGAGTCTGAGCATTGAAAGTTCGTCCCAAAGGGTCTAATTGCTGATAGCATCCGGCAGGGCGTCTTGCACGTGGTTTTTCGTGGATTTGAATCGGGAGGGGCGGGGCATTGGGAGGGTCTAAGTGATGGACAGTTTCAGCAAATCAAAGTTTGCATTTCTGGGTGGATTCTATCCTCTCTCGTCACCATTCCCTCCCCTCCCCCCAACTGGTTACTTCAGATTTTGTCACTTCCCATTGTCTCTGGGACCTGGTACAAATTAGCAACGAGGCCAGTACAATCTTGACAGTGTCCCCGGAGGACCCGGACCAGGGGGCACCTGCTCACAGAGAAGAAATGCACGTTTGTTGAGATCCTGTTTGGGCTACAGGCGGGGTGCCCACAGCTCCACAGAAGTCAGCAGTTCTCAAAGTAGGGTCCCATGAGGCTCAATGAGTTTTTCTTGGCACGTGTCAATCAAAACCTACCGAATGCAGAAACAGACACGCGAAATCCAGCCGGCTTCAGCCAGACATTAAAGAGAGGGCACGAATGCAAAACAACGCTTTTCTTCTCGCTAAAATCGTGTTGCTTTGGAAACGCGAGGTCTTTTTTTTTTTCATTAAAAAATGTTACTTATGTTAACATGGAATGGTTTTTTTATTGCTAGGTTTAAAGTGAGTTAACAACAAAAATTCAAATGTCTCAGTTTTAATTTCTAACAGGGCAAATACTGATCGATATACCATGCGTGTCAACAAAAGGTCTTTGGGACCGTCGGTGATTTTTAAGAGGGCGAAGGGACTCAGACAAAATGCTTGAGAACCGCTGGTGTAAATAGTATCATCGAATTCTCCAGCCACCTTTACGGGGAGCGGTGTTATCCCGTTTCACAGATGAATAACTTCAGCCCTGACGAGTCACTTGCCCGCGGCTTCACAGTAGATGGCTGAGTTGGGGCTGGAAAGAAAGCACTTCATTAAGAGCAATAGTTAATACGTGGTAACTGTGAAAAACAGTGGACTATGAAAAACTTAACCCATCTGTAAGTCTGTCATTTAATACAGGAATATTTCCTTTGTCCCCATACTTAATTTATACAGTTTATATCATTCCTGCCTGTGCAATTTTATATTCCAGAGCAAGGTTCGAACCTGCTCACTCCTGTCTGAACTCCCCTCCCCAGGGAGGCCTTGTCCCGCGCCCGCCCTGTGCGGGTCCCTGAGCAGATAGGAGCACCGGCCCCCCCCCCCCGCTGTGGGGAGCTTAAGGCAGGAGCCCTGCCCTGCCCTGCCCAGCTGCCTTCCCAGGGAAAATGCCTGTGAAATGCCCGTTGGCCGCCCTGGGTCACGCCCCTGTGCCCTGTCTCTCCTCTGCCTGTCTCTGAGGAGGCCGCTTTGCCGCTTTTCCATCTCGTCCTTGCCTCTGCTCCCACCGCCCTGACACTGCCCCTTTCCCCTCCCTGTTCTCCTTTTGGGTGAAGGGCGGAAGGAAGGAAGGTGGGAACAGGAGTTCCTGAGCGAGCGAGGAAGTCAGCATCACATCCTCATGTCCCAGGCTGCCGCTGCCGGGCCTGGGCGTTCATGCTGTGTCCTGCAGGGGGTCCCCCTCTCCGCTCCCTTACCTGGCCTGGTACCACCCCCAACCAGAAATGTCCTCAGGATTATTTCCTGTTGGACTCAGTGGGTTCCAGGTGCCTGGATGGATCCTTTGGTGCCATCAAATCTCAAACAAACACCTCCTCTTGGAGTTCAGGGAGAAAATTAAGCTGTTCCTAGGGGGAGGGGCGGCCTGCCCTCCTGTTGGGGGGACGGGAGTAGGCGAGACTTGTTGTGCACTTAGACCAGGGGGCATCCAGGGGCTTCAGGAGAGTCCCACCTTGACCTGGGTCTGTCCTGAGACAAATGGGAAGACCTTGGCTGGAGTCTGCCCACTTCCGCTGCCCCCTCCCCTTACTGCAGAGCAGGGAGCAGCAGCAGCAAACCCAAACTTCCCTTCCAGAATGAGCGCAATCCCACCCTAATTACAAGGCAGGAGAGGGCTGCTCCCTGCAGCCCTTACTTTAATTTCTCTAATTATAGCTGAGACTCCCAGCAGTATCTCCCCCTTAATCTGCTTAATGCAGACACACACTCCCCTCCCCCCACGCTTCTCCCTTTAACCCCTTTGCTGCCAGAGGGTTAGTTTTCTGAGCGAGCTCCTGTTACGGGCTGAATTGTACCCCCTCCCCAGGACCTCAGGATGTGACTGTATTTAGAGATAGGTCTTTAAAGAGGTAATTAAGTTAAAATGAGGTCATCAGGGTGGGCCCTAATCCGGTATGGCTGGCATCTGTATTAGAAGAGATTGAGACAGAGGCAGACAGTGGGGTGGGGTGGGGAAGGCCCCGAGAAGGTCCCACAAGCCAGGGAGAGAGGCCTCTGGAGAAACCAACCCTGCCCACACCCTCGGCTTGGACTTCCGGCCTCCGGAACTGTGAGAAAACAGCTTTCTGTTACGTAAGCCACCCAGTCTGCGGTGCTTTGTCATGGCGGTCGCAGGAGGCTGATCCTGTAGCCTTGGAAGAGGAGACGGCCTTTTCCCACTGCCTGACAAGCATTCCTTCCCTCCGAGGGAGCTCGTCCAGGAGGAGTCAGGCTCCAGGACCCACCTGTGGTCCCTCGGCCAAATGGACCCGGGCCTCCTCCTCTGGCCTGGCCTTACATTGCGACATGGGGTGGGGGAGGGGTTCGTTACCAGCTCTGGCTGGTCGAGCTTGCAGGCGTGAGCGTGCAGGCGAGAGCGGCACAGGGCGCTTGTTCCTTTATGTGTCGCCTTAGTGTGTGCACAGACAGGAAGGACCGAGCAGGCTCAGCTTGAAGACCAAATTTCCGTCTCCACCCTGTGGGGCACACAGTGGGTCCTTGCTTCTTTTCTTAAAGAAAATCAACCGAGTTGAAGTGTAGCTTTCAAAATTAAAATGCACATCTTTCAGATGCATTAACTAACATATTCATGTTGTGACCAACAGCGCAATTAAGATAGAGTGTATTTTCCAGGCTTATCGAGGTATAATTGGAAAATAAAATTGTAATATTTTCAAAGTGTACATCGTGGTGATTTGGTACATTGGAAAGGTTCCCACCGTCATAATTCACACATTTATGACCTCATATTTGCCTTTCTTTGTGAGAACACTTAACTTCTACCTTCCGCAAATTTCAACTCTACGATACAGTGTTATCGACTATAGTTGCCACGAATGACCTCATTCATCCCATAACTGGAAGCCTGTACCTTTTACCAGCCTCTCCCAGTGTTCCTCAGCCCTCGGCCCCTGGCGGCCACCTTCCTGCTCTCCTTCCTATGAGTTCAATTTTCATTTTTCAGATTTTACACATCAGTGATACCATGCGATGTTTGTCTCTCTCTCTCTGGCTTATTTCACTGGGCACAATGTCCCCAGTGTCATCCATGGTGTTGCAAATGGCAGAGTTTCCTTCTTTTTTAAAGGCTGAATAATATGGCACTCTACACGTGTGTACACGTATGTCTGCGTTTGCGCGTATATAGATAGACGAAGGAAACGGAATCTCTCTCTCTCTCTCATTTCCTTTATCATTTGTTCACTGATGGACACTCGGGTGGCTTCTGTACCTTGGCTGTTGTGTCTAATGCTGCAGTGAACACAGGAGCACGGATATCTCTTTGCCATCGTGACTTTGTTCCCTTTGGATAAACGCTCAGACACGGAATTGCTGGGTCACATGGCAGTTCTATTGTTAATTTCTGGAGGAAGCTCCACACTGTTTTCCGTAGTGGCTGCACCAATTTACACCCCCCGCCCAGTGCACTGGGGGTCCCCCTTCTCCCCGTCCTCGACGACGCTTCCCGCTGACCTTTTCGATAACAGCCTTCCTAACAGGTGTGGGGGTCCCTCGCTGTGTTTTCATTTGCGTTTCCCTGAGGATTAGTGATGCTGAGCAGCTTCGCATGTACCTGCTGGCCATTCGTATGTCTTCTTTGGAAAATCGTCTATTCGAGTCCTTTGTCCATGTTTAAATTCTTGTGTTTTTGTTGTCGTTGTTGTTATTGTTATTTGTGTTTTCTTGTCGTTGTTGTTCTTGTATATTTTCCTTGTATATTTTGGGTATTAAGCCCTTACTGGGTAAGCGGTTTGCAAATATTTTCTCCCATTCCATAGGCTGCTTTTTCATTTTGTCGATGGTTTTCTTCGCTGTGCAGAAGCCTTTAAAAATGATATAGCGCCACTTATTTAGTTTTGCTTTGTTGCCTGTGCTCTTGCAGGGTGCCATTTCAACGAGGATGTCAGAAAATCAATGAGCGTCTGGTCAGGTCAGGAGCAGCCGAGCTGAGCTTGTGCTTCCGTGAGCGTGACTGTCCCTGATGATCTGCAGGGAAAGAAACAGGGGCCGAGCTCGCGTGGGGCCGACGGATGAGTTTCAGCGCCCAGCAGGCCACGGTACTGTCTAGGACCCTGAGCCACACCGTTGCCGCCCGCCCCCCCCATGCTCGCAGTCATACCTGCGGGCACTCTCGTTGTAAGGGACCTTCTGAAGGCCGCTGCCAAATCGCGATGCCGTAGGTGCATTGTGGGTCGAGGGGAGTCTCCTCGACAGTGCCCGGCCCAGCATGGTCACCCTCAGGAGAAATCACGGGAGACTGACTGTGTGTCGTGGAAGGGACGAGGTGTGGGTGTGGAGACAAGTCACGGGGAAGACCTGCCATAGACCAGGGTGGGCTCTACGGCCGCGAAAATGGTGGTCACGTGAGTGGGAGGGCCTGGAGGAGGTGGGCGTGGTTAGCCCACGTGGCCTGCAGCTGCCTAGTCACCAGCCCTGGGAGCAGGATTTCTGCCCTGGAGGCTTGTACCGTAGCAGTGGAGAAAAGATGGGAAGCCCACACCAGCAGACTGTACACCCCACACCTGACTGGCCACCAGCATATCGGGCGGTTCTGTGAGGGCTTGACTCCCTACACTGCCTCCTACTGTGCCTTGTGCCATCGTGACCCTCACCTGGACAGCCCCTTCCGGTCATTCATGATGGTTCTGCCGAAGGGGTTCTGAGTCTTCAGACTATTGGTAGCCAAGGCAACCTATAAATATAGCACAGACTGATGCTGTTTTGGATGGAGACTTTTTTATTAGCTTCCCACTCGGTTCCCATCTTTCTCTTTGGTTGCCCTGGGTTTCAGGGTCCCTGAGACTGCTCCCACATTTGGCGATTCCCTAGGGGGATTCACAGGGTTTGGCATATAATCGTAGCCAGGGCTAAGGCTTAATATAGCAAAGGACACACACAGGGTCAGAAAGGAGAAGACACGGGCAGAGTCTGGAGAGACCTGTGCCGGGGCTTCTGATGCTCCTTTGCCCCGTAGAACAGTGAAGAATGTGGTGACATGTGTGACGCGTCTGCCCGGGGATGCCCATTAGAGACTCAGCGCCCACGGTGTTACTGGGGGCTGGTGACACCGGCATCTATACTGAGCAATTATCAACATTACAGACTCTTCTGAGCAAATTAAGCATTCATCATTTGTAGAACATGTCTAGACGAGGCAGATCCATCGAGACAGACATCAGTTAGTGGTTCTCGAGGGCCGGAAGGAGAAAATGGGGAGTGACTGCCTAGTGAATATAGGGTTTTCTTTTGGGGTGATGAAATGTTTGGAACTAGATAGAGATGGTGTTTATAACAAGAACATTTGCCAGAAAGACCCAGCTCGGCGGGAAGGGCTCTGTCCACACGCGGTGGATTCTGAAAGGACAGCAATGCTGGGGTCCCCGCCAAGTGCGTGCTGCTGTCCCATGTCCCCACGCCTGGCTTCTCTGGGTTCCAGAGACCAAGTGGGGGATCTGTCAACGATCTGTGCACTCTACCGTGCACATTAAACACAGTGAGGCATCACATGTACACCTAACCAGCAACCGACCAAAGTAGCACTGGGGGCAAACTCGGAACCATGCCCTACAAATAACTGCACTTCCCAAATGCACAGGAAATGACAACATCTGCTATTATCTGTCTGTCTGTCTGTATCATCTATTTATAATTTTAACTTTTATTGTTTTCAATTATAGTTGACACGCAATATTATTTCCTATTAGTTTCGAGTGTACAGCATAGTGGTCAGACATTTATATAGTTTATGAAGTGATCCCCCTGGTAAGTCCAGTGCGCACCTGGCACCACACACAGTTATTGCGATATTATCAACCACACTCCGTGCTGCATGTCACATCCCATGACTATGTCATAGCTACCAGATTATCCTTGACGACATCTCCGTTAACCCCAGGCCCGTGGCGTGTCCAGGCTGGGCGGCTTGCGGATGGATTACGCCGAGGGAGGTGCCAGCATTGCCCGAGGAGCCACTGGCAAGTCTGATCTACCGCAGGCGCCCGCACTCGGAGGCAGGAAGAAAGAATGTGTTCAACTCCGTCCGTGAGGCTGGACGGCTCATGCTGGACCTTGGCTGAGAAACCGATCGAATCAGGAGAACGGGGACATGGGCTCCCGGCGACAGACCCTGCTGCTGTGGGCAGCCTTCCTGCCATCAGGGTTTAGGTGATGGCGTTTGGGGGGAGACAGCACCAAGCCGTGGGGCCTCCCTATGAGGTGATGTTGGCAGCCCCTGAGCACTCACTGCGCTCTGACCCCCGTGATCGCCCGGGCTTCTCCCCTGCCGAGGACGGAGGTGTCCTCAGGACCCCCCTCCCACGGAGGACGAGCCCAAAGCTCTGCCAGGCGGGGGACGAGCTCTCATTCGTGCAACTGTTGTCCGGTGCCAGGATTTGGACTCAGGGCCGTTTGACCCTCAGCCTGTGTTTTAGGGTTTAGCTCACTGGGAGGCAATGACGCTGCCACCAAGTGGTATTTCCACGTATTTCAGTCATCCCACGCCAAGTGTCAACAAGCCAAGGAAGGCCTTTTGCAAGAGAATGGTTCTGAGCCATCAAGGCGTCCTGGAGACCCAGCACCCTGGAGGCTGGGAGAAGCTTGGACGACTCAGGATGGGGACTTAGGGGTAAGCTCCTACGTGCCTGGGGGTCCCTACCTGTGACAACTCCATTCTTCCTCCAAGCCAAGAGCAGCCTGGAAGGACGGAATCAGAAAATTCCACCACTGGGTTCATTGAACTTCCCCTGGGGTCAAGGCGGAGTCTAGGCTGGCCACATCTGTGGGACAGGTGGGCCTGAGCACAGCCCAGGAGCATGGCCAGGTTCTCTGAGACCTCCCAGCATGTTCCTGAAAATACACAACATAGCTCCTGCTCCCACGAAGTGGGGGATCAAGAGGGGGTGCAATTTCAGAGTCCCCCAGGAGATGGGAGGGAAACGGGCAGAGGGAATGGGGCCAGGTGGCGAGGTGGGGGCCGGGCCTCATGAGCGAGGTGTTCGGGGAGCTCTGGGGTCCCGTAAGAGAGTTCGTGCAGAGGTGACTCATCCCTCAGGGTCGCCTTACCGAGCTGCCTCTTCTGCTGATGTTCCCAGATAAGACCCAATTCATTATCATCCTAAAAATTGCTTTACAGGGGGAAGAAAAAGAAAGAACCCTCAGCTCCAAGAACCGCTGAGATCTGGGATGACTGATGGCTTTATTAGCGTACTTCAATTTTATATTTATCAAATTAAACCAGCAGCCAAGGGGCACTTAATTAAGATTCTTTCTCATCAGCCGAAGGAGAGAAGATGGGGAGAGAAAGAGCCTGTGACCATATTCTAGAAGGAAAGTTCTAAGTGCCCGAAATGCCATGCTAGAGGCCTTTTCCGGGGCTCAGTGGGTCACAGGTGGGGATAAAGGGCTGTGTCCACACTGAGAACCTTGGGGCCAGGTCTATTCCCGTGCCCTCTAAACGTTTTCTCTTTTTTCAACGTTTGCCAGCCAGAGAAGCAACATTTATTTAGTGCCTGGTCCACAGGGCGCCCTTGACGCTGTGTGTGCAAATCTGTAAGAGCACAGAGCAGTCAAGGACGCCGAGCTTGGAGGCAAAATCTGGGTTCAAATCCTGGCTCTTTTCTTTACTAATTGCGTACTCGTGGGAAAGTTCCTGCATTTTTAAAAACTTGAGAGAAAATTCACCCCTTTAGAGTGTACGGTTCAGTGGTTTTCAGCAGGTTCGTGAGATTGCGCAATCATCACCGTTATATTCATCATCCTAGACATTTTCATCAACTCAGGAAGAAACCCGATACCGATCGCAGCCTCTCCCATTCCACGGCCCTCCAGCCCCTGGCAACCACTAACCCGCCGTCTGTCTGTCTGGAGTTGCCTGTTCTGGATATTTCTCATAAATGAAATCATAGACTATGTGGTCTTTTGCATCTGGCTCATTTTGCTTAACAGAATGTCCGTGTCAAGGCTCGTCCATATCGTAGCACCGGTCAGAATCCCTCCTTCCGAAGGCCGATTGATAAGCCACCGTATGGACAGACCACACTTGGTTCCCCCTGGACATTTAGTGTGCTGCCCGCCTTTTGGTTCCTGTGAAGACCGCTGCCGTGAACCTGGGCCTACAAAAGTCTCTTCGAGACCCTGCTTTCACCTCTTGGGGGCACATACCCCAAGGTGGAGTTGCTGGATCGTGGGTTGTTCTGTTCTTCGTTTCTTCAGAACCATTCCTTTCGAAGGCTGAGGAGCGCTCCACTGAACGGACAGGCCACATTTTGTTCATCTATCCATCCATCGGTGGACGACGCGTGTGAACATTGTGTACAGGCTGTGTGTTCTCCTGGGCACAGACCAGGGCTGAGATTACTTCGTCCTTTGAGCCTCGGTGTGTGTTTGTGAAACAGGGGTCGCGATCTCGCAGGCTCAGTACCAATTGATGAGATGCACGCCTGGTGCGGGGCGGATGCCCGAGAAATGGAAGCTAATAACGACCATGATTTTGTCTTTCTCTGTACCTGAAACTCGTCCTCTAGGACCTTGTAATTGAGTAGGGAAATAAGACAACAACAAACAACAACAAATCAGTACTGACTGTGCATCGGGCCCTGTGAGAAGTCCTTAGGTGCCATTGTCACTTTAGAGATGAGGAGACCGAAGCTCCAAGAGAAATTTGCCCAAGGTCACAGTCAGGAGGGAAAGGCAGGATGGGAGCACAGGCCCCCTCCTCTCATGCAGTGAACAAGAAAGCTTGACCCAGGGCTGAGAAGACCCCGCCCCACCCTGCAGGCACCGCTGCGCTGCAGTGGCCCAGGTGAGCATTGCACAGCCTCCTGTGTTACCTGTGCCTTTGTGGGCAGGGCAGGGGGCTGGGCCACACCCGGAGGGCTGTGTGGATAAACGCCCAAGAGAAGCCAGGACTAGGGAAGGGGGGCTGAACCTAGGGGTGATGCCCAGAGTAAGTGGGGATTTGTGCAAAGGAACCAGGTTTTGGGGCCCAATCTCCCTGCCGGCTCACGTCTGCCCCTTGGACCCCTGGACCAGAGTTTCAAACCCGATAAGTGACAGCGGGTAAGAGTATGGGCTCAGGGGTCTGCTGGGCCTGAGTTTGGAGGCTGGATCTGCAGGGAGCCTTGGGCACGACCCTGGACCTCAGTTTCCTCACCTGTGGAGGGGCGACGTGGGCCCACTCACGAGGAGCATGGAGCGACACCATGCCTAGCAGTGAAGGCTCTGAAAAGATGGAATGTTGGCTTTCTGCTGCAGCTGTAACAGACAACTGCACGCTTAGTGGCTTAAAACAACACACACTTACCATTTTACAGGGCTGGAGATCCGAAGTCCAAAACGTGTCTCACGGGGCTAAAATCGGGGTGTCAGCAGGGCTGCGTTCCCTCTGAAGGCTCTGGGGGAGGATCCACCTCCTTGCCTGTCGTGGCGTCTAGTGGCGGCCTGCACGCCTTGGCTCGCGGCCCCTTCTCCTATCTTTCGAGGCCAGCAATGGCTGGCTGAGTCGCCTCATTGTATCATTCTGATGCTCTTTTCCTCTGCCTCCTCCCCTGTGATTCCATTAGTCCCTCGCCCAGGTTATCCAGGATGAGCTCCCCACGTTAAGCTCAGCTGATTAACAACTTAATTCCCTCTGCAACCTTAATCCCAGGTGTCCTGCGACGTGACGTAGTCACAGATTCCGAGGATCAGGCTGTGGTCATCTTTGGGAGTCTATGATTCTGTCACCCCCAAGTGGCCACTCCCATCTTCCTGCAGTGTGACCTGTGATGTGACTGGGGAAACCGTCCAGAAAGAAAAGGAGTCATTTTTTTTTTTAAAAAAGTTGCCCCGCTAAAGCCAATTTAAATAAAATAGCGTTGTAAACATGGCATCACATTTAGAGTCTCCGGGTTCTTTCCCGGCATGTAGTAGGTGCTCAGTCAATGGACTCTCATGATCACGTTAAAGGAAGCGTGTGTCTCTAGCACCCGGGAGGGCCCCCTGTCTGTCCCGCCCCTGGTGTCCCTGCACCTCTGCCCACGCACACACACGTGCACACGCACGTGCACCGACACCAACGGCATCGCTGCGGCTCACTTCCCGACAGACCAGGGAAAGTACAATAGCTGGGCTCCCAGCTCCCACAAGCGGTGCAGCAGAATGGCCCTCGGGCATACATAAAAATAAACCCCAGACGCTGCTTTTCAATCGGAGGATTAGCCTAACTGCTGTGGAAGCATGAAATATGCATTGGAGAAATAGCTCTCCCCACTCCCCGGCCTCCCCGCTCAGCTCGGGGCGGCTGGCGTCTATGTGGGGCTGCTTGTTCCCGCCCGGCGAGGCTGTAGATGATTTGTGCCCAATGTCAGTACATGCTGTTATGACATTATTAATGCTCCGCACTCCAGCCAAGGACAATGGCCTATTGCCTCTTAATGCGCTATCTGCGGCTGCGGTCGGAGCACATTAAATGGGGGTTTCAAACGTCAGAAACTGCTCGTTTCTTTCTTTCTTCTTCCTGCTTCAGGCCCGTCTGGGAGTTCCAGAAGCAACCTCGAAGCCTCGAGAGGGTGGGAGCTGCAGCCGAGGCTCCGATGCCCAGGGAGGCTGGATGTGGGGAGACAGCGAGGGGCAAGGAGGCCCCCAGGAGACCCCCAGAACGCACCTAGTGTTGACCTTCCCTTGGGTTCGGGGGGCATCTTTGCGGTGGAAGGGTGGGGGGTTGGCTGCAGGAAAGCAGTGGGCTCCCCGCTCTGCCTTCTGGGGACACCTGCAGGGGACATAGTCGACCAGTGGATTTTATTGGTCTTGCACTAAAAATTGAGTTTACGCTTTAAAATTATGTGACTTCACATGAGAAGCCTAGATTTCTGACTCTCTGGAAATAACTGGGCTCACAGTCACACAAAGCAGCGGTGGCATGTCCCCTCGGGGACCTTCGGTCCTTCCCATCTCTAACCACTCTGGCCCCTTTTCACTAGGTTCCCGTAATGGGTCGAACAGTCTTCTCCCCAAATTCACGTCTACTTGGAACCTCAGGAGGTGAACTTATGTGGAAGCAGAGTCTGTGCCGATGTAATCGATTAAGATGAAGTCATTCTAGATTCGGATGAGCCGAATCCAATGACACGTGTCCTATAAGAAAAGCAGAGGACACAGAGAGATGCGCACGGAGGGAAGGCCCTGTGCCACAAGCCAAGCAAAGCCAAGGACCACCACCCGCCCCCACATTCAGAGCGCCTAGGCTGACCAGGCTGCACCCCTTCCCGATGACAGCCTCGAAAGAGAAAAACAATGGCAAGGGGAGGGTTTGGGAACCCGGTGTGACCTGATGTCATCGGTTCTTGGGTGACCCCAGCAGGGAGTGATGACTCCAGCTCTCCCATTCGCCTCCAGCTTGCTTAGCGTGACTTCACTTTCTTACCAGAAGGCGGTGGGTACTTATCTAGAGCAATGGGTTTCAGCCTTCCCAGTTACGTGGGCATGACCTGTGGCAGAGAAGAACGGATGTGTCCAGGCCTCACCTTAGGTACCATATCAAGGTAAGGACCCTGTTCTGTCACATTCTGCAGGTGGTTCTGCTGTGAGTCCAGGCGGAGAAGCATTAGCCTGTAGGGGAGGGTCTGGGTTCGGGTTCACCAGCAGTAGATTTTGAGACAAGGATGAAAGTGCCAGAAGTTTATGTGGGAGGCGACCCCAGGCCATGGACAGAGGAGGGGCAGGGAAGGGAAGGAAGCCAACACGCGGTGTATGACAAAGCCAGTCACCACCGCCGGCAGCTGGAGCTCCGTCTTGCCCGGGAACGCTGGGAGCCGGTGTGGAATGTGCCCAGCGACCCACCTGAGGGAGAAGGAGATGGGGATCTCTCCATTTCTTGAGGGCTCTTCCAAGTGCATTAGTTCCCTGGCACTCCAGCCTTGCCCCTGCGTGTTCAAACATATTCCCAGAGCCAGAAAAATGAGCCTCAGGCATGGTCACATGTATTCTCTGTCTTCTGCCTTCTGGCACAGAGAGGCGAAGGCCCAGGGAATAGGGCGGGCACCAACAGCATCTGCTACAGGTGGACAAAAACAAGACACAGCATCATCACCAGGCTGGGAGGGCTCATAGCTGGTGAGCAACGGACAATTTACGTGCATTAACAGGCTCCATTCCACAAGGGCCCTGTGAGGCTGACTACCAATAGCCCGATTCACAGCGGAAGAAACAGGCATGAGAGGTTGTAGCCAAGGCTGCATGATGCGGGGATTCACAGTTTTTCTCCTAATATCTACAGCGCAACGGAGAGCAAGCGAGGCCATTTACACCGAACCTCACAGGAGACAACAGGCTGACTAAAGGGAAACAGACTTTGAAAAGCAGAGGCAGCTGCGTGGACTGTCCTCTTACCACCCCGGCCTGGCCCGAGCCTCCATCGGATGGAAGCGGGCACTCTCCCCCTGCCCACCTCAAAGCCTGTCCCCAAGACTGCAAGTCCCAGAGGGAGTGGGGCGTACCCCGCTCCCGCCTTCTGAATTCTTGCCTCCGGCTGAGGGAAGGCCACCTCCCCAGATGAGTCACCCCAGACATGGCCATGCCTTTGGGCTCCCCCACCTTCTCCCCTTCCCTTTGGCCTAAAATGCCAACCAGCTATAAATGCAACCTCCTCAGGTTACATGAGAGACACACAATTGGAAGGGCCATTCCATCCCTTAGTGTAGATGTGGCTCGCCTTGATATCCAGGGATTAAATGATAACCGAAGTGTGTGACAGATGTAGGCATCCAGGCGCGAGGTATGATTTAGAGGCGCAGCAGAGACCCCTGCCCTCCGATATTTCCTTGGGCAGCCTGCCGTGATGCCCGAATTTCCGGCCGCCATCCGTCACTCTTCTGCACAAAGGCGCAGTCAGCATGTCCTTGTTCAATGCAAATTTGTTACCTAGCTGGAGTAACACATTAATCCGCCAACACCAATTCATCATCGGTTTCCGCGTTCGCTCAGAGCAAGGCGATGAGATAATGGAATACAGAACAGGTGAATTTCGATGAAGAAGGAGCAGGAAAAGCAGGGGCGTGAGTCACTGCTGGTGAGAAATGGCTCTGAAGGGGGCCGGGAGGTGGGCCAGGAGGCCGGTGAAGGGGCTGGTTGGACAAGACCGCACAGGTGGATGAGAATTCAGGTTTTCTCCTGTCCTGAGCCAGGCTGCAGAATCACTGCCTGGGATGGAAAGACCCTCAGGGTCGCCCAGGTCATTTCACACATGGCTCAAGTCCTTGGGCTCTTCCCAGCGCCAGGCTCCCATGTCTACACTTGCCCAAAGTCTGGTTTGGCCAGAGCTGTTGCTGCCTGAGGACTTACTGGAAGCCGGGCCTGGCTCTGGGAGCTGCCATTGCTGGGTGCTCACAGGCGCCGTTGACGCATCTCTGCAACCGCAAAACAAACCCACCTCGGAGAAGTGGAGGGGACCGGATGGGACCGGATGTAAATGCGTGATAGAGTCGGAAGGAGCCTTGGCGAACTTCCGGTCACTCTCAGTTCATAGTGGAGAAACCGAGGCCAGGGCGACCCCGTGACTTGCACCAGTCACTCACTGGTTATTGGAGGATCTGAGGCTAGAATCCAGGCCCACAGAGCGCGCCCCGGTTTCTGGGCTCAGCGGAAGAACCTGAGTGCCACAGGCTGAGCTTGAACTCAGATCAACAAGCGAAGGGGAGTCGCAGCTGTCCCTGACCAGAGAGGGCACGACCAGAGAGGATGGGTGAGGGCGGCAAAGCAAAATCAAAGCGGGTGCGAAGGGGCCGGTGCAGAAGCCCACGGGGGCGACAGGGGCAGCGGCCCGAGGGAGGGCCCTGGCACCCGCCAGAAGCGGGTCTCTTCCCCGCGCCGCCCTCTATGTTCTGCAGGAACCCAAGCTGCAGCCCTCGGCCCTCGGAGCTGGTGGCGCCCAGGATGCTTCCGAAAGCGGACCCCAGGGAAGTGGCACGGCTGGAGGGAGGCGCCGGGATCCCCGCCCTCGCGTCCTTAGCGACGCCCCCCGCCCGCCACCG
>NW_006436283.1:3817549-3818008 GCF_000325575.1 Pteropus alecto | reverse complement strand
CCCCGCGCCCCCGCACCCGGCCTCGCCCGCGGCTCCTCGCGCAGACAAGTTTGAACAATGATCACAGTCAACCCGGATGGGAAGATAATGGTCAGAAGATGCCTGGTCACCCTGAGACCCTTTCGGTAAAGTTCTCTCCCGGTTGGCGCGGGAGATCTTTTCCCCCGAGGGGCCGCGGGGTGGGGGGCGCGAGGTCGGACCCCGCGAGGGTGCATGACCCGTGGCAGACAGGGCGTCTTGTGCTTCCGCCCCTGGCGACGGCCGGCGAGGCTGGGGAAGTGATGGAGCTGGGATTCGGCTTCGCTTGGCGGGGGGTGGGGGTGGGGGTTGTGTAATTCTGGGACGTGTCCCGAGTTGGTTTAGGTTGGAGGGGACTCGGGGTGCGAAGGTGGGAATGGGGGCAAGAAGCACCCAGGTTGTGGTCCCGAGCTCGAGAAGTCACACCAGGGCGCCCCTTCC
>NW_006436283.1:3801425-3817445 GCF_000325575.1 Pteropus alecto | reverse complement strand
ACCTTGGCTAGGCTCGCCCACCCCTCCGCTGTGCCCCCCCATCCCCCGCCTTCGTCGCGTGCTCCCCTTCTCGCGGCGGGGTGCGGGCCTTTCCTCTAACGGGAGGGTCACCGAGATTGGGGCAAGGACCCCCCTGCCCGGGGATCCGACGCCTGATCGCGGGCGGTGGAGGGGCGGGGGCAGGGTTGGCTCTGCGGAAGAGCAGCGGGAGCCTGGAGGCAGGATGGAAGCCAAGACCGGTTCCCCGCTGCCCCGGCCAACCCCAGCCTCGGGCGGCCGAGGCCAGGCAGGGCTGGGGCCGTGCGGCGCTGGCCAGGCTCTGCTGGTCCCACCCCACAGGCCCTCAGAGCCGGGCAGCTAGCTCCCTTCTCCCAGGAGCCCGTACAGCCCGGCCTGCAGCCCGAGTTGGGGAGGGGGCGCTAAGCGAGGGGTGCCCAGCGGGGTCGGAGTGCCACCTCGCCCAGGGAGTGGGGGACAGAGGGCGCTGAGGGAGCCAGCAGTGGAGGCCAGGGCGGGGGCCGCACTCGGAATGCGGCCACAGGTGAGTCCGAGGGCGTGAAGGAGCCGGCTAGGGCAGGACCTGGGCATGCGGAAGCTCCTGAGGCTTGGGCCGTGGGAGGGGCCGAATGTGAGCCCCTTCCCTCCAGGCCTCTGGCCGGGACCCCGACCCCTCCCAGGGCCCCCTCCGGTCTCCTCCAGGGGAGGCGGTGGCTTACGTGGCTCCTGAGCCCCGCACGTCCAGCCCGCTCCATCTGTCAGGTTTGTCGTGCGGGGCTGAGGATACAGCCTCTGGGGACAGCAGGGGTTATGCCAGACCACCGCAGTCTGGAGGATGCGGGCGGACTGTAGGGCTGGGGGGTGGTCTCCGAAAGTGATTGGAAGGGTGTTTGGAGCCTCCAACGTAAGGTTCCCATGGAAAGCGGGCGTCTCTGGAAGGGGCCTTGCTCCTCCAGGAAACCCTCTAATCTCTAGCCAGCCAGTTCCGGTGAGAGGGTCTTCACCCCGTCTCACGCACCCCACGTCCAACCCGTGGTCCAGGCCGCAGGAAGCCCAGCCGCTGACGCTAGCTTTAGAGCTGGACGGTTGCGGTGGGCTCCAGCACCACGGACAGCGCCTGCTCCAAAGCGCGTCTTCCCTCTGGGGTCCCGCCCTGGTTCTTCTCACGCTTTTATCTGAAGGCAGGATTCAGAGATGGGATTGCACAGGTTCCCTTCCCCGCCCCCTCCAAGTTGTGTAACTTCACCTCAATCTCTCCTTAGGCTTCCCAGACACCCACTGCTTCCAGTGGAGTCTGCGTGTCCCCTTCAGACGGGGGTGGGAAGGGACAGGCCTCTGACCACATCACCCCTACTTGTAATCCCCAAGCATGGGCTAGAAGGGCTCTGGGACTGAGGTCTGGCAGAGAGAGATGCAGACGAGGTGTGTTGGGGGCGTCAGGTTCTGAGCTAAAGTCTTAGATGCCTTCGCATAGCGGGTCTTTGGACCCTGGCAACCCAGGTCCCCAGCTCCAAGTACCACTCCATAGCGGGGGAAGTCGGAGGAAGTGAGGGATGAGAAATCTGTCCTCAGGCTGGGAGGACAAGCAGCTGATTTCCCCAGGTCCTTCCTTGGTGTGTGACCACCTCCTTACACACTGCCCCTCTGGCCGTTGGCCTGAGCCCAGCTGATTTCATCTTGAGGATCCCAGGGCCTGAGTCCCGCCCCTGAGCTTGGTGGAATTTGGTGAGGGGTCCCTGGGAGGTGAGGGAGCAGTGTCTCTTGTGTCATCCGGCCTGTCCTTCCTGTTCTCTCTTGGCGGAAGCTCCTAGTGCCCTCTCTGCTTTTGGATCCTGCCCCGTCTCTGGTTTAATCTCTAGCAGCTTCCTTTAAGTGCGGGCTGCGAATTTTGTTGTGCTTTTATTTTCTTCCACAATTATGTGTTTTCTTTAACGGACCAAATTTTAATTAAATGCCGCTCTGCCAGTTTCAAATAACGAAGATTAAAATGCATAAAGCAAGTCTTTGCAAATGTGGGGTTCGAGGTGGGGGGTGGGGGTAAGAGGGATGGAGGTCTCTGGCATGACTTGTGGGGCTCCTTGTAAACTCAAGATGGAGTTTTTCACCCTGACCTTGGAGGGGGGAGGGCCCCCTTTCAGCTCTGCTAGCTCATCAAGTCCTCTGATTGATCCAAGGTCCCAGAACAGCTGCCACCTCTGGCCAAACAAGGCTGCTCTGGGGAGCTCAGTTCCTCTGTTAGGGGCCCAGGATCTAATATGGAAGCAGCAGAACCCTAAGGTCGGACTTGAGGGTGGGTTTCCTATTGTCTCTGTGGCTACCCTCGTGCCTGGCACCTGCTAAATAATCAATAACTATGTGTCGGAGCAATAAACAAGTCGCGTTATGGCCAGCTCTCCTGACCAGTTGGAGAATGTACAGCCATGTGACACCCCACGCACAGGTGTCAGCTCACTCCAACCAGTCCACGGTGCAGGCCGACGACCTACCATGTGTCTGTCTGGTGAAGATGTGGGTTAGGGAGAGTCTGGGCACAGAAGGTGGCCACATGGCCCTGCCCTTCTAGGTCGTAGCATCTGGTAGTGATGGGGGCACACGCCACCCCCCTGGAACATGATAAGGAGGGGTTCCGGCAAGCTCATGACTGATTGCTGTGGCGAGGCCTATGTGTACAAGAGCTGAGTGGGGCCTGGTGATTGATGGGATCTAGGTGGGTTTCGTCTGGAGTAATTACTTGCCTTCCAACTGGCATCAGGGCCTACTGTTTCCGTCTATGCCGACGGTTCTCAAACTTTAGCATGTGCCAGGATTGCCTGGAGAGCTCGTGAATACAGTGCTCACCCCACCCCCGGAGCGTCTGATTCGGGAAGCCCGAGTTGCGACTCATGAATTTACATCTCCGGCATTCCCAAGGTGATCTGCTGCTGCTGGTCTGGGGGCCACACCTGGGGGACTCTGCTAATGAGCTGGGCTCTAGAGGAGGCTGGAAGCTGCCCAGCCTCGCCCCTCAGCGTGTGTTGCTGAGCCCCAGGGCCTCGCGTGCGGCTCGCGTCCGTCCGCTCCCTCGTCCTGGAGCTGTCCTTGTCCTGTGATGATGGGAGACCTCCCGGCCCAGGAACTCGGCCTCCTGACCTCTCATTGTCCCCCCACCCATCCCGTCCTCACTCATTCATTTGTACGAGCCCCGACTGCATCGGGGCGCACGCCGCTGACCTGCCCCGTTGCTCTCCGCAGGCTTTTTGTCCTGGGCATCGGCTTCTTTTCCCTCTGCTTCCTGATGACATCTCTGGGAGGCCAGTTCTCAGCCCGGCGCCCGGGAGACTCCCCCTTCACCATCCGTACAGAAGGTATATCTCGATGGGGGAGGGGTGTCAGAGTGGGTGCAGGCGTTTGCGGGTGAGGAGAGGGAGGCCTTTGAGCCTAGCACCACAGGTGGCTTTCAGTGGCCCTGTTGCAGGCATCCTGGCCACCTCATCGGAGGACATGTGAGTTGAGAGGGGCCATGGCTTGGGCTGTGTGACCTTACATGCTGCTTTGGTCCTGGCTGCAGTCACCAGGGTTCCTCTGGCCTTGACTCTCAGGCCAGGGTAGGGCCTTTGAGCCAGCGTCTCCCAGGCATCAGGAAAGGCTGCCTGTGTTGCTTTAGTAGGGTGGGGGAAGAGTGGGTTCTGAGTATGACACCTGTCCCTTTGAGACACACATACTCTGTGCCTATGGTCCAGGCTGTGGCCATGGTGGGGGCACAGGGCAGGCCTGGCTGTGGGCTCATGTGCCTTATCTCTGAGCTCTCAAATTCAGTCAAGATCTTCATTGCTCCTGGCCCACTTGAGATTTTGAGGCAGTGAACAGAGGTTCAGATCATGGGCTTTGGGACCAGATGGACCTGGTTCATACCCTGGCTCATCACCTACCAGCTGTGTGCCATTGGCCACGTCACTTAACTCACCCACAGAGACGGAAAGCAATGGTTGTCTTCAGGGGTTGGATCGAGTGAGCTCACCTGGCACGGGGGTGTGACCTGGGCAGCCTCTTCCTGAGGCGGGTCCTGCTCAAGGAAGGTGGAGAGCAGTGTGGAGTCCCGCTCAGGGAATTGTGGGGGCTCTTCCGGTCAACAGTGGGAAAGAGGAACGTAGGGCGTTCGGGCAACAGAGGCAAATTTTCTGGACGGGCTCTGTAGGCTTCCCTGCCCCCGGAAGTCTCTCTTTGATGTCCAGCCTCTCGAGCCCCCAAGGCTCGGTTGCCTGGCTCCCCTGTTCCAGGTGACGAATAGACCCTCTAGTGGAATAGTCGTCATCTGGGGTGGGGGGTGCTCTAAGGGGCACTTATTATGTCATCCATCTGTGTCTCATCATTGGAGTCATTCGTTTGGTTTAGCATGCACTTCTTTAAACTTGCAAGGCTCCTGGCAGGAATTTCACATTTATTAGTCATTCAAGCCCGAGTGTAAGTTAATTTATCCCGTCTCTCCTCGTGGAGATCCCGCAGTCTCTCTGAGCCTTCGTTCTGCCTCTCATAAACGGGATGATGCTTCCCCAGGATTGTCACGAGGGGGTGTTCAGAGAGCAGAGAGGAAGAGTCTCGACCGGCATCTGGCCAGTGGTCCAAGCACCACCCATGTTTTACTGGCTGCGTTGAGTGCGAGGTGGGAGCGTTGGCGAAGAGGGTATTTAGGGAAAAGGACCAAGAAGATGCCGGGGTTGCTATGTAGGAGACGGCCGAGGATTGAGGCTGGACGAGCAGGTGGGCCCGTGGGAAGGCGCACCGGAGGGAAGCTGGGGGAGGGATGCTGGAGGTCACGGTGGTGGAGGTGGAGCTTGCGAGGACGGGGCACAGGGAGTGATGCTCGAGGTACCTGGGTGCCACCCCTGGACTGGGGATGGGTCTGTCTGGGTAGGCTCCTGGTCAGAGATCCAAGAGATGGCAGTCGGAGGCTGGGGGAGGAGGGCGGCTTGGCTGGCTGCATGGTTCTGCTTTTCTCCCTGAGCGGTCGGGGCCCCGTCCTGGGCCCAGTGGCCCGGAGTCCGAGGGGCTGACGAGAGCCCTGCCGACCACTGCACTGTGCAGCTGTGCCGGTGGACGGGGGCGGCGCTCAACTCCAGCCCAGGGCTTGCGTCTTAGGGGTGGGCAGAAGCTTCGCGTTCATCTGCTCTACTGTCGGTGGACGTTCGTTCGGTGTTTCCGCTTTGGGGCTTTGGTGGACAGTACGAACATTCTTGCACGTGTCCGGATGACACACACAGGCACCCCTGTTGGGTGTACCCAGGAGTGGAGTTGCCGTGTCGCCTATTAGAATAAGTGCCTAGAATATGGAATTAAAGAGTGAGAAGAGGGGAAAATGGATGGGGGGGAGGGCTCTGAGAACCCCAGAGGCCTGACCCTGATTTGCTTCATCTCCCAATTCTCCTTGGCCCCCCATTTTCTTTCATGCCCTTGGATTAAGCTGATTTGCTCGGAGAGATTCAAGTGTACCCCGTGGGTTTAAAATCCTCATCCTGCAAGAGATGCTCCCTCAATCGACACCACACCCCACACTCGCCTGGGGCAGCCCTGCCGCAGACTAGGAGGTGCCAGCGTTTCTGCCTACGCACTGCTGGAGGGAAGGTCTGGGTTGGAAGGGGCCTGGGGGGGGACACTGGAGGTCATGGGTCGTTTAGGTTGGATAGCGTTTGTTCCTGGAGTCTGCACGGCCTGAGGGCAGAATCAGGAGAAGGAGACCCATATTTAGAAAAAAAAAAAAATCTTTGTATCGGTCAACAAAATCATGTGAGCCCAGATGGGGAAACACTCTCTCCCGCTTGTCAAGCCTGAGGGAAGTGGGGTCCCAAGGGGACGTAGCTAGGCAGGGGCGGTGAGAAGGTTTTTCCTAAAAGGAGCGAAGACCCTGGCACAGCCTCTGTGGACTGTGGCCTCCCTGAGGAGGCTCCAGCCTCCCCTCTGGTCCGGTTTATATTGTATGATAAAGTTCTCTAGTTTGGAGATGAAAATGTGACAGACGTCTCATTCCACATTCTGCACACTCATCTCAAGATTCAGGAGAAGGAGGCTGAAGGGAAAAGCATAACTCGAGGAGGTCTAACCTAATTCTTCCCCGCGCTGCAGCTGGGCCTGGCTTGGGCTCGGGGCGAGGGTTTCTCCTGCGCGCCCTCCCTGGGCGGCTCCCTCCCTTCCCGCCCCAGTCCCTCCTCCCTGCCCTCTGCCTCCCCTGCCCTGCTCTTGTTTTAAGGAGGAACAGGGGATGCGAAGTCGTGTCTGAGGCCTCCTTCCCGATGTGGCTGCAGGTTCCCCAGACACGTGTGGCTGTTCGCAGCCGTCTGTCTTGTCTTGAAGAAGCAGAGGTCGGAGGCTGTCCCTCGGGGCAGGTCTGCTGGCCAGAGGTCCTTGGGTCAGCCGCATGTGTCTGCACTAAGTTTCCCCCCTGGCCCTGCCCTGCCAGACCTCCTGGCCCCCCACCAGGACTTGAACCTGGGGAAATAGTCCCGTGCCCCATGGCTGTCTCTGGCCCTGGACCGCGGGGCTAAAGGGTTCTGGGGCGTGTCCTCTCCGAGGCTGGAGATGGACGGGTGGGCCAGGGCCTGTCCTCGTCCCCTCCACTGCCCAGGGCCTGAGTTCCCACGGCCTTAGCTGGTTTCTGAGGGGGCCGGCTGCAGAGGGACAAATGTGCTCACAGCTCCAGCTGCTCAGACGCCACGTCACAGCCCCCAACTCAAGAAAGGGAGGACAAGCGAGGACGAGAGACTCAGAAACGGAGCCCATCGGGGAGGGGGTGGGGCCTCTGCGGGCCATACTGCAGCCAGGTCTGTAAATGTGAGGAGCCATTCGTAGCTCCCATGTCCTCGCTGGCCTTATTTATAGAAAGAGGGAGGGAACGTGTGTGACTTCCGAGATGTGTCACTGGGGCCTCACATTAAATACATTTCAATTCAGCCAAAGGCAGTGAGGTGATTCGGGGCCAGTCACGTCAGGAGCTTGCTCTGCTGACAGTTCTGAGGCTGGTGGTGACATCTGGGGAGTGTGTCGTGTTGGGGGGGCAGCTGGACTGGCTGTGCAAGGCCTGCTTCCCTCCCAGGGACACCCCCCCCTTGCCCTGGACAGAAAACGTGCCTGGTGCCCTGGGAGCAATGCAGAAGCGGGGTGGGGTGTGTGTGGGGGCGAAGGTGGCGGGAGTTGGCTGTCTCCTGAGGTCTCAGGAGCTTCCAGAGTCCTGTGCCATCTGCGGACGATGGGAGTGGTCCCCAGCCCAGCTGCAGGGAAGGCGTCTTGTGGTCCTGGCCTGGTCCGATGGAGGCCAAGACCCACCCGAGAGGGGAGATCCGTCTCCTTAGTGATGACCATAGCCCTCTGGGGTCACTCTTTCTGTTGACATTTTTAAGAACTGGCTTAATCCCTCCTGCGGACAGTTCGGATCCCCGAAATATCTCGAATGACTCTCCAGGGCTTGTGTTTCCCTGGTCACGCATCGCTCTGATCTGCTTCCGTTCATTTATTCCACTCGGCGTCTCCCCTCCGGCCTCTGTTCCCCGCACTGACCAGGTGGGAAGGACACCTTGGCCCCCCTCAGCCCTGCGCGCAGCACAGAGGGAGGGTAATGGGCTGGGGCTTGGAGCACCGCTCGGCACGGCAAGCACGTGCCGGTCCCTCTCGCATCCTCGCCCCTCAGAGCTGCCCCCCCCACCCCCCGCATGATCCCGCAGCGGTTGCTTCCCCACCTGGCCGCCCCTGCCTCCTGTCTCTGTGCCTGTCTCTTTGTCCCCCAGGCCGAGCAGGGAGCCCATGCCGAGCGGTGGGGGGTGCTGGAGGCAGGTGTGCAGCCTCAACATGCACCCCCACAGCTCAGTGGGGAGGGGCGGAGTGCTGTCTGTCATCCCTTTGTCGCTGATCTGGAGACAACGTGAAGAATCCAGCTTTCTCCTCGTGTCCCTGCTCTGGGTGTCTAGACCCTGCTCTGACCCACCTGGGGGTTTAGTGAGACAGAGCAGAGCTGCCTCCCTAGGGGATCCTGCCAGCTCTTCCCTTTCCCATCACCCTAACCCCTGGAGGCAGGCGGGGGAAGGTGCTGGCCTATATAGAACCTCCGGGCTCAGTGAGTCCACCTGCTCGCTTTGCAGGAGGGGAAACTGAGGCACAGAAAAGGAAAGCGACGTGCCCACCCGTTCGGGTGATGCCCGTTTGCTCCAGCACCCAACGCCACCCTGTGTCGGTCTCAGGCAGCTCCACGTGCGTGTGTGTGTGTGTGCGTGTGTGTGTGTGTGTGCGTGTGAGTGTGCGTGCGTGTGAGTGCGTGCGTGTGTGTGCGTGTGTGCGTGTGAGTGTGCGTGCGTGTGTGTGTGTGAGTGTGCGTGCGTGCGTGCGTGCGTGTGTGTGTGTCCCTCTCTCTTCTCATTCAGGCTCATTCTTTTCTTTGGAGCCAGTGACCCTGGCTCTTTAAGGGACCTGTGGCTCCTCCCTGCCCTGGATGCCCAGCGGGCACTGCCGGGCACTCTGGGTTCCTGCAGAGGGGAGGGGAGGGGGGATGGGCTTCCGCTCCTGACCCCTCCTCTTCCTGGGAAGAGGGGAGTGGGACTGGGGTCTGAGCCACCCCAGTCTGGAGACCAGGTGGCTTCAGGTGGCCTCCAGGCTGACCGTGGCCGCACTGTGCCCACAGTGATGGGTGGGCCGGAGTCCCGAGGCGTCCTCCGCAAGATGAGTGACCTGTTGGAGCTGATGGTGAAGCGCATGGACGCGCTGGCCAGACTGGAGAACAGCGGTGAGCTGCACCGGGCTGCAGGCGACAGGCACTTTGCCCTGGACAGGTGAGGGGGACGGTGGAGGGAGCGGGGCCTGCGGAGTGGCGGGGGTGCTGGGGGCGGGTGTGCAGCCTCAGCATGCACCCCCACAGCTCAGCGGGGAGGGGCGGGGTGCTGTCTGTCATCCTTTTGTTGCTAATCTGGAGAAAACGTGAAGCATCCAGACAGTAATACAGCCCAGAGCGCCCTTTGACCTCCCAGATTCGACAGCCGTTAACATTTCGTCGCGTTGTTCGTTTTAAATAAAACACCACAGATGAAAGCTGAAGGGCCCTTAAACCGCTTCCCCCGAAGACAAGTGCTTTCTCGAATTTGGTGTAAGTTCTTCTAGCCCCTTCTAGGTACTTTTACATGTGAGGGGCGGGGTGCTGTCTGTCATCCCTTTGTTGCTAATCTGGAGAAAACGTGAAACATCCAGACAGTAATACAGCCCAGAGCGCCTTTCGACCTCCCAGATTCAACCTCCCAGATTCGACAGCCGTTAACATTTCGTTGTGTTGTTCGTTTTAAATAAAACACCACAGATGAAAGCTGAAGGGCCCTTAAACCGCTTCCCCCGAAGACGAGTGCTTTCTCGAATTTGGTGTAAGTTCTTCTAGCCCCTTCTAGGTACTTTTACATGTGTGTTTTATACATGTACACGCCGTAAGCTCACAGTGTGAAGTTTTCACAGATCTTACACAGGTGGTGTCCCGCAGGACCTATTCGGCGGCACCTGCTTTTGTCACTCAGCGTGACGATGTTGAGCTCTGTCCGTGCAGAGGGGCATGTGTGGGTGTCCAGGTGGACTGTGATGGCCATAGTGATCATCTGCTCTCCACCGACGGCCCCGAGCCACCTTTGCCAAAAAAAAAATGTTCTGGTTTATTCATTCTAAATGTCCCCCTACTGAGGCCAGAGTGTGCAAAGGTCCCTAAGAGTGAGCACTACGGTCCCACGTGCCTCAGCAGCGTCCCCAGGGACCCAGTGGTGTGTCATCGGTGTGTAAGCGGTCTCCAGACTCTAAGGATGAAGCCAGGGCATGCCGACTGGGAGTTCTGGTCCCCGGTCTCAGATGCTGGGGAGGGGGCTTGGACCTTGCCATCCTGGAGAGATTAGCTACACCTGGCGTTTTTGATATTGGGGTTCTTTAAGAGGTGGATTTGCTCAGTGTATTCCAGCTGCTGAAAATTAGTTGGAAACCCACATTCTGACACAGTTTGGGGAAAGCTGTACCTCAGCCAGCGTGATTTGCTAAAAGTGTTCACTGCTAAAAAAATGTGCTTGAAATCCACGCTTTGAGACAATTTGCAGAAAAGCTATATCTCAGCCAATGCATTTGATGTAGAAGCCGAAGCTCCAGCAATTTCCAAAAAAAAAAAGAGGCGGGTCACTCCAGCTTGGCAGGTGGCACGTTTAAGAAGCGAGGGAACTTACGTACCAGGCTGGTCTTGGGCGCCACGAGATGAGGCAACCTCACCTGCTTGCCGGAATCCGACAGTCTGTGTAGAGGCCTTGACCGGGGTCAGTCGTGTACACTGTCCAGGCGTCCTCAGCAGCACCCTCCTCTTTCAAGGCCGTGTCCTCCAGCTGGCTCCCACCGTGCGGACAGCGGGCAGGGCATGTGTTCCAAGGGCGGGGAGAGGCGAGGACCCACGATGGCCTGGGTCCAGCTCTCAGGTCAACCTGCGATCACGTCCTCTCGATGACCTCCCCAAACGAGGAGGACACCGAGGCACGGAGGAGTTTGGGAACTTGCTCGAAGTTGCGCAGCGGCCAAGGGGCCGGACCTGGCTCTGGGCTCAGACCGGCTGCCTGCAGAGCCCACTGTGCTGTTGCTGGCTCCTCATTAAGTGTGCCACTCGTGGGGGCTAGGTTTTATTCCTTAGCAAGACTTTTTGTATCAATTAATTCACAGCTCAAGGGGAAAAAATGTTTTGGTTTGACTCTTGCTCGGATTTTTTGGTTTGGAAGATGTGGGCACTGAGATTATAGTTCTGGAGCCTGGGATGAAACGTGTTCCCGGAGGTGAAGGGCCTAGCACGGGGCTCGGCTCCCAGCCCAGCACGGGGCTTTGCTGGCCCCTGGTGGGAGCATTTTGCCCACAGGAGCTCGGGCCTCCTGGGTGGGCCGCTGTGTGGCCATGTGCTGGGTTCCTGTTTAGACGCTATCTCATCATCCGGGGGCTGCGTATCTGACTGAATAAATGAAAGAGATATACTTGTGAAATACGTATTGGACCTACTAAGCGCCAGGCACAGCTACAGGTACTAAAGATACAGAGATGGTCCTTATATCTGTGGGGGAGAATGGCAGTAACTGAGCAAAAGCAGTGAGTGAGATGATGTCAGCTACAGATCGACGCTCTGAAGGATCAGGGTTAGGTGACTAAGAAAGGGGCTGTTCGAACAGGTGGCCCGGGAAGGCCCTTCTGGGTTGGTGATATTTCAGCTTGATTCTGAGGGATGGGAAGGAGCCAGGTGCAGGAAGAGCTGGGAGTAGAGAATTTGAGGTAGAGAGCAGCAGGTGCAAAGGCCCTGAGGTAGGAACGAGTTTGGCGTTTTGGAGGAAAGGACCAGTGTGAAGGCTACTGGGGCAAAGTGCGGTGACAGGTGGGAGGGGTCCACGGGACAGGTGGCGTAGGGTCCACGGGACAGGTGGCGTAGGGTCCACGGGACAGGTGGCGTAGGGTCCACGGGACAGGTGGGAGGGAGGGGTCCACGGGACAGGTGGCGTAGGGTCCACGGGACAGGTGGCGTAGGGCTTTGTCAGTCCCAGTAAGGAGCACTGGGACACTATTCTAAGAGCCGTGGGAGGTCGCTGGGGGGCTTTCAACCAGGGGTGATAGGACCTGGCTTCTTTTTAAAAAGATCATTCTGCTCCGTGAAGCATAGGAGGTGGCAAGAAGGGAAGCAAAGGGGCCAGTGACAAAGACGGGGAGATGCAGGCCATGCATGTAGGGGCCTCCGGGTCCCCTCTGAGGCGTGAGACCGTTTTCTTCTCCGTGCACCCGGGTCGATCTTGCCCGATGCTGTCTGTGTCCCCTCGGACCCAGCCCCTCCCACACCCCTTCTGCCCCCAGATGTGCTGCCTTCCTGGGCTGGCGACGCCACTGCCAGCACATACAGTGTGTCTGGATTTCTCGCAGCCCTGGCCTGTCCCTCCCTCCCCTGCCCTGCCCTTCGTCTCCTCCAGAGGAGCTCACACCTCCTCCCCGCTCTGTCCAGGGAAATAGCAGCAATCCATCATGGCGGCAGAGCCCATCAAGCCCCACAGGCAGAGCCATAAATTTCAAGAGCACTGTTGCTTCTCGTTTCAAGGAGAGAAAGGGTGGGTGTTTCGAGGGCTTATGAGGCTGCTTGCTCACACCTGCCCTGTGCGCAAACACTCCGGCCCTGTCCCACCCTTAATTCACTTGGGGTTGACCAGCCTGGAGCTAGACAGGTGCGAGTCCCGTAGACACACGGTCTGCAAACGCTCAGTTACCTGCGCTAGGATTCCGCACTCCGAAATCATCTGTGGCTTAAAAAGATGCCACTTTTGTCTTCCCCTTGCCCTTGTGCAAGCTTCTTGGCTGTCGCCTCCCACCCATGAATAGTGTGTCCTTGGGAAAAGAAAATTTGCTTTTTTAGCCAAGGAAAACATAATTAGGAACTATTTGCAGATTTGCTGCAAATGGCATCCTATTATGTATCCTAAAGTCAGATAGTAATGATTTCTGAATTTTCCATAAGGCTTCTCAGCCACAGCACAGATGACCGGAATTTGAGGCTGTCTGCCTCCGAGTCAGTCTGTATTTGTTGAATCCTACTGTGTGCGGAATCTGGGCTGGGATTTGGGGAATGGATGGAGAGGACACAAGGGACAGGACATGACACTCTGTCCTCGAAGTGCGTATGGGCCTCCTGGGGAGACGGAGCCAGCTCCCCATCCCTGGGCACAGCTAGAGAATCACTACCAACAGGTCTGCGTTAGAAGTCACAAGATACTCTGCCCTGGCTGGCCTGGTACAGTCAGCCACAGTGATTAAGCCCCTGGGGGCTTAACACACCTTGTGTATTTTCATTCATTGTTTGTTCGCTGTCTGTCCGCCATGCTGGACGGTTCTCTCCATGAGGGCAGAGGTCCTGCCTGCTTCACTCTGGTGTCTCCAGCCCCAAGGGCGGCAGTTTGCAGGTTCTTGCGGGAAAGAGGCGAAGCTCAGGTGCCCTCGGGTGCTGTGCTAAGTGGACATTGAGGGGCTGTGACGGGACCCTGCGGCCCAGCGTGATGGGGAGATGGGAGCATGTGAGGTTCTGGCCGGCCCCCCACCCCGACGGTCGGGCCAAGCCTTGGTTCTGCACGTCCAGGAGGCTGGACCAGCTGGGGGTCCGAGCTGGCGCTGTGCTGCCTCTGAGCATGAGCGGCTCAACCCGGGGCCACCGGCCACTGTGCGTGGAGAATCGTGAGCGTGGCCACGCCCCTGACCTGGTCATTTAGGAAAAGAATCCTAACTCCAGAAACAGTTCTTTGACATTTTGGTCATCGTGATCTTTTTCTTCTAGTGTCAGGAAGTTCGAGCAACAATCTCAGTGCTGGCTGGTGAGGAAGCAGTTACACACACACACATGCACACGCGCACACGCACACATGCACGCGCACACACGCGCACACACGCACACACACGCACATGCGCACATGCACATGCACACACACACACATGCACACACACACACGCTCTTGATGGCACCCCCTCCGGGTGAGCTTATGCAACCGTTGCAAAGCATGTCGGTGGGAAATGAGGGGATTTCAATGGTTGAGAAAATGCAAAAGAAAGCAGTTATGTAATTATAAATAGAGTTGGGTTACATAGAGTGTAAAACTCAATAAAAATAAAATACTGCAGAAAAGACGACAGAAAGGAGTTGCATCAAAATTCTAGTCTCTGGGTAATGAGATGAGGGATTTTTCTCCCCCCGCTTTTATTTTTTTCCAAAAAGAAGCTTTATTTAAAAACTCCAAAATTCTTCTGGGCCTTCCCAGCCATCTCTGTGCTGCTGGGGCCCGATGGCCTGGAGAGTGGCTTCCCTCTGGGTCTGTGTGTGAGTACAGGACCTGGGACAGGGGACACTACCTGTTAAAGCACTTGGGGCTCAATTTTAAAAGACGTGTTTCATTTCTCACAGAGCGGGTGCGGGGCTGGCCCCGGGCTTTGCCCCTTCCTCACAGGACAGCGTGGGAGCTCGTCTGCCTCCGGGGCTGGAGAGAGGCCGGGGGGATAGGGAGGGATGGCAGCGGGGTGAGTCCGAAGGTCAGGCAGTCGGTCCTCCAGGGCTGAAAGCTATCGAATGTGACTATAAATGTGAATGGGTTAAACAGCCCTGACAGAGACACAGATTCTCAATGTCCCGTTATAGCCATTTGTAAGACAGACCTAAAGCTGAATGACTCAGAAACCGAAGACGAGTGAGAAATGTATCTAGACATCACGGTCGAAAAGAAAGCTTGGGTGGCAATATTTGCACCAAAGAAAGCGGAATTTGAGGCAAAAGAACATTTAACAGGACAAAGAATGCGGGAAAAATTTCAACGTCACCAATAATAAAAATTCCACTTTTGGGAAACAGTGTAACTTATCAAGCTGGCAAATACGTTTTAATGATAAGACTTATGTCATTGAGGGGACAGCCAGACAGACACATCTGTCTACATGATATCGTTAAGAAGACAGTGGGGGAAAGGCCCAGGCAGTATGGACACCCATGATAGGGTGAAATGTAACCGCTAAAAATCATATTTTAAAAACTATTTAATGAATGGCAATGGACTCATACAATCTAAGTGAAAGAGGCTAGATACGAGGCATGCACAGCGGGACCGCAATGTCTTAAATAAAATATACATGCGAGATATTTTTTTAAATCCTCCAGAAGAAGGCTGGGTCTTGGGGCGGATTGGGGGTGCTGTTTCCCCCAGGCCAGCTTTAACACCCTGGCTTCTCCCCATTCACTGGTACTGACCCTGTCCCCACGTGATGAAACTGCACACCGCCCACTCCAGCTCTGTTCTTAGCAAGAGTGGAGACGTTATCTATCATCTATCTATCTATCTATCTATCTATCTATCTATCTATCTATCTATCTATCTATCTTCTATCTACCTACCTACCTACCTACCTATCAATCATCTATCATCATCTCTCTCTCTCTCATCTCTCGTCTATCGATCATCTCTCTGTCACTTACCCAATATCAGTCTGTCTGTGTGTGTATTTCTTGGTGCAGGAGAGAGGGGACCCCTCTCCGCTCTTGCTTGGGGCGGGGCTGGCAGATCCATGGTCATGGGCATCTGTTTGGGGCCCCCACAGCATCAGGGCCTCTGGATGAGGGTGAAGAGGGGCGAAGCTGAGGAGGGAGCAGTAAAATCGCAGGGAAGGCTGGACACTAGGGCGGGGGCTTCCTGCGTCCCGTGCGGTGTGAGGGAGAGGGAGACAGATGGACAGACAGACAGACGGTCTCGCCTCCGCAGCGCCCGTTTCTGGCTGTACACGCTCGTGTCTCCCAGGGCGCGTGTCTGCGGGCACCCAAGTGAGGGAGTCTCCATGTTTTTAAAGTTAAAGGATTGGTTTCATAACAAAATAACAACTCTCAGCAAGACGCTGGCCAACTGTGCAGAAATCGATATCCCGTTAATTGAATGCGACCCTCGTAAATCATGGGAGGAACCCACAAAATTAAACCTCTTTCCCCAGGCGCCCTGAAAGCTCTTCAGGGGCCAGGGCCATGACGGCTGGGACTGGTGATTGCCTGGTGGTGGGGGCGGCCAAGTGATGCATGGAAGGGAGGAGATCAGCACACCCTTGGCTTCCAAGAAGATTGACTTCCTGGGGAAGAAAAGATAAACATAGACAAAATGATTTTCTCTGACTCTCTGTTTCTCTGTGAATCAAAGGGTACTCGTCCTCCTCTTGGCCCCGGTACCAACTTCCTGGATCTCATCCTTCAATCCTGCCACAGGTGCTGTGGGCCCCAGGCCTGGCGGGTCCCAGGTCTGGCTGTGATCCAGGCTCACAGCTAGAAATAGGACCCAAGATTTAGAATAGAATGTTACATTAATGTAGTAGGGCTCCTGTACCGAACATATGTAAACATTCAGCTTATTACATAACACGTGTGGCGGAATGCCACTATTGTACTCTGATATATGTGGAGCCCATGCGGTCCCCCACAATAGAAGTGTGCTCTCTGCAATAAAGGCGATGCCTGCCATTTCATTCTCATGTAAG
>NW_006436283.1:3776928-3801055 GCF_000325575.1 Pteropus alecto | reverse complement strand
TAATTAGGGGTTCACCCTATGCACAAGGGGTGGGACCTCACTTGGGGCGCCCGCCATGAGTAATAACAGCAATAGGTGCCCTACGAGTGGCCATTGAAACCAAGTGCTGAGCACTGCGGGCCAGGCTCAGCGCGTCGTCCCACGCAGTCCGCCAAGCAGCCAAACGGCCGTCGCCTCCAGGGCTGGGCCTGCGTTTGGTTCTCCTGTGTATCTCGGCCTGCGGGAAATCCGTACAGAAGGCCCACCTTGGTGGGACCCCCTCCCCCGAGACCCCAGGCCTGCCCCCTCCCCGCCTCTCCCTGGCACAGCTCTGGGTCTTCCCTGCCCGTGCCCAGGCCGCCCTGCCAGAAGCCCCTGGTCCAGGCTCCTCTGGGTTAGCCACCTTCTGCTTTGAAAACGCACGCACCAAAGATGAAAAAGGAGAGAAAGGGAGTATGCCGTAAGCAGGAGGACAAAGGGTCATCGGTCATCTGCGCCAGCGGAAGGAAGATGGGGTGCCCTGGGCGGTGGGGGAGGGCGAGGGCGTCGACCCCGTGCCTCCCCTGCCTGGGTTTGCGCCCTGGTGACAGGCCCTGCAGGGTCAGCATGGGTGTCGCTAGGGAGACTGCAGCCAGAGCTCTCTCCGCCTTTGTCACCTGCCAGGAGGGTATTGACCGTTATCGCAGTCGAAACTGCTGAGGATCCCACAGCCAAGGTGTCACTGTCTAGACCAGGGAGGGCCTGTGGCCTTCGGCTCAGTCATGGCCTTGGTGCCGATGCCCTGCCCCCATGCCCGCCCGGAGGCACAGTCCGCTTCCGGGTGAACTGGTGCACTGCCTCGCGGCCCACTTGTGGGTACCTCCTGCCCGGGATGCAGGGGATGGGCAGTGGGTTTTCTTCACGCGGCCCCGTTACGTCCCAGCGCAGCCTGCCTTTGCCGAGCCGCTTCCCGTACTGAGGACACAGGACTGGGGCCCTCGTGCCAACTGCAATCTCTGCACGTGGGTCCACGCGTTTGTCTGGAAGGCCCGAGCCCCTCTCCTCCTGCAGCGCCTGTCACTCGGCCTCCCCCAGGAGCCGCTTCTCCCTTCTGCTCCTATGCAGCACGGCAGCCATTTTTTCCCGGCTGGGGCCTGATTCTCGCATTTAACAGCCGTGTGACCCTGAGCAAGTGCCTCGGCCTTGCTGGGCCGTGGTTTCCTCATCTGTACCGTGGGGCCGTGAGAAGGACTCATGGTGCCGGCAGAGTGAAACGAGGCCACGTACAGAAGGGGCCTGGCAAGCGAGTGCTCCCTGGGGGCTGTCGTCATCACCCGCGCAGGATGTCTCTGTCCTGTCCTCCTCGCGGACTGGGAGAAGCGCCACCTCCCCCGGGCCGCACCAGGACTACAGGGCCCCTTCCTCCGGAAGAAATAGTAAGAGTTACGTCGGTTTCCTAGGCCACTGTGACAAAGAGCCCTACGCCGAAAAGCTTAAACAGCAGAAATGTATTTTCTCTCCATTCTGGAGACCGGAAGTTCAAGATCAAGCTGTTGGCAGAGTGTCGGCGGGGCCACGCTCCCTCTGTGCCGGGCCCCTCTCCCAGCTTCTCGTAGTTTCTTGGTGGGGGCAGCATAACCCCAGCTTCCCCTCCGCGTTCTCTCTGCGTGCGGGCCTGTGTCTAAATCCCCCCTTTTATTAGACCAGTCGTGTTGGAATCGGGGCTACCCCTGCCCCAGGATGGCTAATGACATCTCAATGGCCCTATTTTCAAATAAGGCCACCTTTTTAGATACTGGGGTTTAGGACTGCAACGTACAAATTTGGGGCACAATTTAACCAATAGCAAAATTATATCTTATGACAGCATTGGTAGAGACACAAGTTTATTAACATTACATATAAAACATTTCCTTTGACCTATATTTGTTTCCCGATTTTTAAAGAAATTAAATATGTTTATGGACACCTAAAAGCATTGCGGGCCCTGGCACTGCACCCCCTGAGTGTCAACCCTGCCACGGTGACAGCACCAGGCCTCTGGGTTCTCTTGGGTCCCACTGGGCGGAGGCGGCTGCATGCCACCTCCTCAACCCAGCCCCCCTGCCCCCCTTTTTTTCCCATTTAGGCATTTCCCAGGTCACCGACGTGCTGTGATGTGAGGTCTCGTGGCATGTACTTTCATTGTCACTTAAAAATATCTTCTCAAAGAAGCCTAATCATATATTACTTGAAAATAGAAAAGTGCCGCACAGAGGCTGAGTCCAGTATAATAATCGTGACGCCAAGTAATTCTGTTTCGAACAAGTTGAACTTGTTCAATCAGACAGATGCCATCTGCACTATTCAAAGCCCATGCTAGCGATGTGCTTTATGCAGAAATGCTTGTCGTAGGAAAAGTGCTGAATCCCCGAAAAAAGTAAAGTGCTTCGCTCTGTGGTTAGACTTGTGATACTTCCTCTCGGGGACAGGGTGACCACTGTAGGCAGGGAGGGAAGGCGTCACAAGCATTTATTGAGTACCTACTGTATGCTGAGCATTTTACATCCGGTCTCATGTCTAATCCTTGCAGTCACTCTGTGAGGCGGTTTGAGATCGTTCAGATTTTATAGGAGCTGACCTCTGAGTTCAGAGGTCAGGGAACTTGCCCGAGGTCACGCAGCTATCCAGTGGAGCCAGGACTGGAATCCAGGACCTCTGACTTCGAAGCCTTCACACTTTCTAATCTCTGAATAATATGGGGAGACCCAGGGCTTGGGAAGTCAAGGGCTCCCCCCCAGTTCTTCATGTCTTGTGACAATAGCAGCAGAATGAGTCTCCGCCTCCAGCATCACATGGCTGTCTTCTCCCTGTGTGTCTCCATGTGGCCTTCTTATAAAGACACCGGTCGTTGGACTTAGGGCCACATTAGTCCAGTATGACCTCATCTAATCACATCTGCAGGGACTCTATTTTCAACTAATGTCATATTCTGAGGTTCCAGGTAGATGCGAATATTTGGGGACACCATTCGACCCAACGTAGTGATAGAGCCCTGGGCCCATGGCCCGTGCTGGGCAATGTCAGGCTCCACGTACGAGAGTGCCTCCTTGTCCTGTGGTCACCTAAATGTTCATTCCGGTCACGGGAGGGTCCATCCCGTCTCCAAAGGTCGGTAGGGAGACAGTTCCACAACCCTCACTCGGGACTGATTTCAGAGCCCAGCGAGGTCAAGGTCATCACGTTTCTCCTCTGGTCTGACCCAGGCATCTTGGATATGACAACAGTCTGTGGCTCTCCACGAGCCATGAGTGCAAACAGAGAAGCAGAACTCCTGTGTGCTGACGTTCCCGGGGGGGAGGGTGAGAAGGAAGAAATGTCTAAAAAGGCTCCTCAGGCAGGGGTGACAAGGAAAGGAGGTCGAGCGTGCCCGGTCAGCCCGAACCCCGTTCGCCAGAGCCCCAGCCGCCCCGCAGCGATCGAATACGCACAGGCTTCCTCCTCACGGGCATGGCCGACCTGGGCTCGTCACGTTTCCCTCACTCAGGCCCCACGACGACCCTGTGAGGTTGGGGCCATTATCTTCTCCGTTTTGAGAGAGGAAAATGCCGAGGCACAGAGAGGGTGAGTGACCTACCCGGGGTCACGCAGCCCATCTCCCTGTGTGCGTCTGTAAACGGAAGACAAGCCGACGTTCTCTTCCCAACAGCACTTCTGATGATCTGAAGACAGGAGAAATAGTCCTGCTTTTTCCCCGAGGACCTTCTGAGCAAAAGAAGCATATTTGTCTTTTAAATCTCTCCTCATTCTTTGTAATCTCATAGGAGGCTTTCGTGGGTTGAGCTGTGTCCTTTGCAAACGTTTGTTGAAGTCCTAGCCTCGTACCCGTGACTGTGGCCTTCTTTGGGAATAGGGTCCTCGCAGATGTAATCAAATTAAGACAAGGTCACGCTGGATGGGGTGGCCTCCGTCCAACGACGGGTCTCCTTAGAAGGAAAGGGAGTTTGGGGGCACAGGGAAGGCCAAGTGAAGACAGACACAGAGATAGGAGTGATGTGGCCATAAGCCAAGGGATGCCTAGGACTGCTGGCGGCCACCAGAGGCGGGGAGAGGGGCCGGGGACAGATCCGCCCTCAGAGGCTCCAGAGGGGACCAGCCCTACCGGCACCTTGATCTCAGACTCCTGGCCTCCAGAGCTCTGAGCGAATCAGTTTGTGTCGCTTTAAGCCACCACATCTGCGGCGGTTTGTTACAGCACCCCCAGGAAACGAATCCGGAAGCATCGCCATTTTCCATTCGAGTTGCTTGTTTTTGAGCAGATCGACCGATTGTGTGTGCACTGTGTGCGTCTCCCCTTCCTGTCACCTTCTGCCTTTGGTCCCCACCCCTACCGCCTTTCCGGTCTCCCACACTAGCCACCCTTTTCAGAAAGCAGAGGTAGGAGGGGCAGGTGGCCTGAGACGGCCAGCAGCCACCGAGGGTCACCAAAGCGCCTTCTCTGGTGGCCAGGTCACCAGTGCAGAAGAAGGGGGGAGGGTCGAAAAAATCCTCCTTCGTCCGATTCCAATTCTATGCAGCGACAAAGAGCCAGTCTTTGTAAAGGGATAAACAGAGCTTAAACGGGGCCTGCGAGGCCCGGGGTTGGCGTGAGAATCAGAGGAAACGGAAGGAACGTGCTCCAAACGGCAGGTAACTTCCTGAGCAAGGCCCCGGGGCCTCCCGTGAGCGGAGACCCACCTGCCAGCGGAGTGAGACCCGCCTCCTGGGAGTGTTTGCCGTGAGGTGGACCCTGCGTGTGACGGGTGATAAACTCCCCTGAGACCTGAGTGGCGGTCCGCGTGGGGAAGTAGATTCTCCCCAGATAAAGGGGACATAGGTATTGGCGGGGCGGGGACCCCGATGTTCGTGGCAGTAGACAGACACAATTAAGGTCCCCGGAAGAATTCGTTCTCGGAACCCAGCATTAACTTATTAGGGGCTTAAGAGCTGGCCAGTCCGTGGGCTGCTTTGGGCGGAATTTATTTTATCGTGAGCTAGCCCCTCTGGGAAGAGAGAGAGAGAAGCTGGCTGTGCCCGGGAAAAGGGCTTCTGTCACCTAGGGTCCCTGGGCCGATGCTGTCCAGGCCCTCGAATGGAGTTCCTTGGCCTGCTTCGTCAACCATGCAGACACGCCTGGCGCCTGCAGCTGTGGCCTCTCCCGTCCAGTATAACGTGCGCGGTTCCGTTCGTGGCATGGTGGGGGCCCGTGGGGGCCGGGAGCCCTGTGTCCCCGCTGCCTTTGCTTGCTGGTCAAGGCCCGGCTGGGGAGGCCACCCAGGCGGGCTCCGCTGCTCAGCCCTGGCTTCCCCCACTTAGGTTGCCCCCCGGGGCCGGCCTCATGGAACGGATCCAGGCCATCGCCCAGAACGTCTCGGACATTGCCGTGAAGGTGGACCAGATCCTGCGCCACAGCCTGCTCCTGCACAGCAAGGGTGGGGCCGGGGCGCCCCTCTACCCCCGGGAGGCCGGGGGACCGGGTGGGACATCTGGGTTGGGGCCCCGACTTCTCCACAGCAGCCACCCTGGCTCATCAGTCGCCCTGTTTTAATCTCTCAGCAAGGTGACTGGGGGTTCAACCACCCTGACTTGGTGTGAGGGTGCTAAGGACAGCGGAGGTCTCTGGAGACTCAGGTGGCCCCCTCACTCCCCTTGATGTAGGGAACCGCAGTCTGAGGTTGCAGGCCCAACCTCTGCACCCCTAAAAATGGTGGGAGTACCTTTGGGTGGGTGTATGAGGTCTGCCCACCCAGGCAGTTGGTCTATAGCCAGTCAAGCCAGTTCTTCACTGAGTCCGAAGCCTCTAAGGAGGGTGGCAGTGGCGGCAGAGGGGGGCAGCCCTGGCAGGTGGCTTTTCAGGTGAGAAAAGTCAGGCTGAAGGCTGTGCCTCTCCCCCTGCCCCTCCCCCCACCCTCCCAGACCAGCCCACCCCTCACACCTCTGCCTCCCAGGCTCCATCCAGCACCCAGCTCCTCAGCAAGATGGCTTCTCTCCCTACAGTGTCCGAAGGCCGGCGGGACCAGTGCGAGGCTCCCAGTGACCCCAAGTTCCCTGACTGCGCAGGGAAGGTGGAGGTGAGGCCTGGGGCTGAGGGTGGGGTGGGGGTGACCAGCCAGGGGGCCTCCTCCGCATGGGCCATGACCCAGACGAGCTCTGAGAGTCCATTGCTGGCAGGGCTATCCACTGGCCAGGGCCCCTCTGCCCAGCCCCCGGCCCCTGACCCTGGACTTGCTGGCAGAGGCCGTCCTCAGGGAAACGCTTCTCTGCTGGGGCCATCTGCGTGGCCCACCAACCCATATTCCCCAGGACGAGCCATGTTTCCGTACTGCTTTTAAATAGCAAACAAACTATTAAATACATGTGTGCTACCAATAGCCTGAGTCCCAGCGCATTCGGATGAGGAGCGGCCTTAGCCTCCCTCTGCCCATCCCTCGTGGTCCAACCAACTGGACCGAGAGAGCCCCTCGGGCGCCACCTTCGGGGACCTATGGCTGCACGAAGTTTGTCCACCCAGGGGCCAGTGCACAGCCCTAAAAGCCAGCTCCTCACTGGTTCTGAACTCCCTCAGAGGGCGGGGCGGTGGCACCGCAGACCCCTTCCTCTGCGACCGAGCAGGGACCCTGTGGCTGGGTGCTGCGCCAGCCCCAGCCCTTCCCTGCTCAGAGGCCTCAAGCCCTGGGCTGCTGTGCCTCCCGCTGCGTCCTGACCTGGCTTCAGGTCCTCCTCTTCCCGGGCCTGGGGGATGGCGGTCCAGCCCGGCCTTCCCTGAGGTTCCCCGTGGCCAGGGCGTGGTCCTGGGGCCCTGGTTCAGCCTCTCTTCCCTGCTTCTGTCCCTTGCTGCATCTTCAAGGCGGGCCCCAGAGACCTTGTCCTGGGGGACCTCGGGGACATGCCTGCAGGGGGGCCGCAGAGGGTACGGGCGGGCTGGCGCGCGCTCCCTGGCCCAGGCTGGCCTCTCCGCAGTGGATGCGTGCCCGCTGGACCTCGGACCCCTGCTACGCCTTCTTCGGGGTGGACGGCACCGAGTGCTCCTTCCTCACCTACCTCAGCGAGGTCGAGTGGTTCTGCCCCCCGCTGCCTGGGAGGAACCAGACGGCCACCCAGATGGCCCCCAAGCCCCTCCCCAAAGCCCAGGTATGTCTGGGAGGTGAGCAGGCCCTTGAGGGGTGGGTGGACGGGCCAGCCGACCTCCCCGGGCTGGACTTCCTTGGGGGACAGTGGGAGGAGCCCTTCTCCCTTGGCAAAATGAGGCTGGCCAGCTCTGCCTGAGGTCCCAGCCCTCCCTCCCGGAGGGGAAGCCAGCCTGACGGTGCCTGTCCCAACTTCTGGGGATGCTGCCAAGCTGGGCCTACTTGAGGGGTAGGTTGGGACCCTGGAGGCACCCCCTTAAGGGACTAGAATAATAGTAATGACAGCTGTTACTTCGAGAGCATGTCCTGTGTGCCAGACGCTTCGTTTGTGCGTGGCCTCCCCACATGCGTGATCGCATTTAACCGACAGCGAATCAGTGGTCCAGGCAGCTGAGCTCACTTGTTCGAGACAGACAGTTACTCTGGCCCCACAGGAAGGCGGCCCTGCCTCCCTGCCATCTGAGCCTCTGTTCTGGCCACTATCCTCACTACCTCCTTGTAGCAGCTGGGACCCCCGGGAACTGTCACAGCTGACGGCCTCCTGGAGGGCTCGGGAGGCTGATCAGAGCTGGGCTGGGACGGACCAACTTGACTGGGGCGGGAGAGCTGGGCTCCCCAACTGCTGGGGCCAATTGGGGAGAGAGAAGCTGGAGCAGGCCCTGGCCTCACTGGGAGGGTGCCAGCCCCTGTCCCCAGGGCGTCAGGCGACAGCAGTGGCGCAGCTGCGGGTCTGGGGTCAGAGAACCAAGGCCTGGGCTTCCCTCCAGGCAGTTTTCCGGAGCAACCTGTCCCACCTCTTGGAGCTGATGGGCAGCGGGAAATAACTTTCATGAAGAAACGGACCAAGCGGCTCACCGGCCAGTGGGCACTGGCTGCCCAGCGCCTGGCGCAGAAGCTGGGGGGCATCCAGAGGGACCAGAAGCAGGTACCTTCCCCTCTCTGTGTGTCCAGGAAGCTGAGCTCGGAGAGCTTAGGAAATGAGCTCAGGGCCCTGGGATTCCAAGGGGACCCTGGGTCTGCCCTCGAAAGAGTTTTATAGAATTTACTCGAATTTGAGCCAGAAGCCGGAGGGGAGGCAGAGTCAGGATAGATGTGTGTGGTGGCCCCTTTCAGGCCGGGGACCGAATGACGAGTCCTCCTGCCCCCTTAGGGGTCCTGCATTCTGTAGACATCTTGTTCTTGTCTGGCAGAAAAGTCATGGCATTTGTCTGGAATGTTGGGAATAAAGTAGCCTGTGTGGCAGAGGTTCGTTGGTCCATGCATCCATCTGTCCATCTGTCCGTCTATCCGTCTATCCATCCATTTATCTGCCCATCTGTATCCAGCCAGCCAGCCATCTAATAAACACTTGCCTGACTCTCGGGCCACCCTGTTCTTTTCCGAGTCCTTATCATTTCATGAAATTCTCTCTTGTCTGTGTCCACTGTCGTCTCCTCTTCCATCTGGAATGTCAGCGCCTTGAGGGCAGTATATGGGGGAACTGTCTCGTTCCCCCGTATCCCCAGTGGCCAGCTCGGTCACTTTGCTTCTTGGTTCCCCTGCTGTGCCAGAAAGCTCCTGCCCAGGCACAGCCTGGAGACAGTGTCCGTGGCTGGCCGGGTCTCCCTGGGGTGGCAGGCTGGGTGCTATTGCTCCTCTGGGTTGATTCTCTGTGTCCCCCCCCGGCCCCCCCTGCCCAGATCCTTGTCCACATCGGCTTCCTGACCGAAGAGTCTGGGGACGTGTTCAGCCCGAGGGTGCTGAAGGGTGGGCCTCTGGGGGAGATGGTGCAGTGGGCGGACATCCTGGCCACGCTCCACGTCCTGGGCCATGCCCTGCGGATCACCGTGTCCCTGAAGGAGCTGCAGAGGTGAGTGCTGGGGCAGGGGAGGGGTGGGGGGAGGGCGAGCCCGGTCCCCAGGAGCTCCCGCTCCACCTGCTCAGTCTGCCACCCACCCCCTCCTCCCCCGTGGTGACACCTGGTGGCGTTCGGGATGCTCCGAGGAAGCATATTTGCGTCACGCTGTTCCCATGGCTGACTTTCCCATCTCTGGGCTGGCGGCGCCCGCTGTTTGCGCTCAGAGGCTGACAGATATTGGCTTGTGGATTGAGCCATGTGATACAGATGAGTCCCCTCTGCCCGCCCTCCTGGTGGTCTTGGGGCAGACTTGGAATTTCTCTTCTGGAACTGGGCTCCTTCCTGAGCCTGTTATGGGGGCTGGGGGACCAGTAAGTCCTGAGGACGGTGAGGTGGGCTGCTGATGCCCACGCCGTCCCCAGTGCTTGCCTTTCCAGGGTCCCTCTAATGCCGTTGCGGGTGGGAGACTGGCAATTCAAGGGGCGTAGGATTTTGTGGGTGAGCGAGTATAATTAGGTTTGTATTCAACTACTAGATCCGTGGGATGTAGCAATACATATGACTTTTCTTATTTTATCTATTGAGGTTGATTATTTGATACATACAGAAATACATGTAACATATTTTGTGAAGCACGTGGTACAGTGATGTCCCATGATTCCACCGTCCGACTTAAGAACGAGAGTCTTACTCTCCTGTGTTTGCCTGGGGGCCCCCTCTATCGCCCATCCCTCGCCCCCCCCGAGGAAACCTCTAACTGGGATTTTGTGTCTATCTTTCCTTCGCCATTTCAAAGAAAAAAATTAGGTTTTCTTTCACATACTCATGTATCCATAAATAATATACGGGTGAGTCGTATTGTTCGTTTTTGAGCTTTGTAAAAACAAGTCGTCTCCGAGGCTTGCTTGCTTCACCCAACACCGTGTTTCCAAGATTTATCGACATCGTTGTGCGGGGTCCCTTCTTATTCATCTCACTGCTGTGTGATGAGATTCTGCTGTGTGAACGAACCACAATTATTTATCAATTTTTCCCCGTCCGTGGATTTTTTTTCCTGTTTTTACAAGTTATTTTGAACGATGCCGTGGCGGACCAGTGTCAGAGTTTCTTTCGGGTATAAACTTAGGTGCACATTTGCTGGGACTTTGGGAGCGGGAAAATCCAACTTTACAAGAGAACGCCGGTTGGCTTCCTAGGTGATGGCCCCAATTCAGTTTCACCACGTGTGGGTTGGTTCCCTGGGCCACATTGTCACCAGGCTTAGTGTTATCGGGCTTCCTAACCGAGGGCGTGAAGTGGCATCACGACATCTCGTGACGGTTTTCCTGACAGTGAGGCCGAGCATGCTGTCCTATGTTTGTCTGTCCTTCTTTCCTCTTGAGGAAATGCCCAGTTGTGCCGTTTGCTCTTTTTTTTCTGCTGGGCTCGTTTTATCATTTCCTTATGGAGTCGTAGGAGCCCTTTATGTATTATGAGTATAAATCCGGTGTCAGTTGCATGTGTTTAAAAATCTCCTAATTTATGGATTGTCTTTGTCGGTTCCTTATGTTTTTTGTTTGTTTGTTTGTTTTTGTTTTTGTTTTGAGGAAGAGAAGGCCTTCTTCATTTTAATGGAATCAGAGTCCTCCACCTTCTTCTCTATGGTCAGGAATTCTGTGCTTGATGGATTTCCATCCCCCTTCCACTGGCATTTGGTGGACAGAGCTCTAACCTCGCCCTGGGGAATAACTGAGGAAGGCCCCAGAGTCGTTGGCCTGCGAATTGACTTTTCTTCATCAGCCCATTAACTCATTCTCAGGTGGTTTGCAAGCTAAAATGTGACTCCTGTCCAGAGCCCACCCGCCATCTGCGTGGTCTGCTGGTTCTAGATGTCTCTTTCTGATTGTCGATGTCTCTGTCTCCATCGACAATCTTGGGTCAACTGCCTGCCAGTCACTCGGGCAGAGCTTGTCGACCGCAGTCAGAGGGAGGTACCACGGCCAGCCATATTGGGTAGGGGAGGAAGGAGGCTGAGGGTGGGTTGTGCTGTGAGCCCACTAGGTAGCCTAGTGATTTGAAGGTTTTCATCGCTGTGGCTTGAAACTCACACAGCTGGAGTCATTCTTTTAGGCAGATGCACTGGTCTCCCGTGGGCCTAATCAAATGAAAAGTGTCCTCAGAGAGGGGCAGCACGTGTAAGTGAAGAGGGGACGGAGGTGACAGGGGCTAGCGAGGGGCCGCGTGGCGGTGGCAGTGTTGGGAAGCACAGTCCCAGGTGGGCAGCGGGTTCTGGGGGAGGAGGCACCACCTGGAAATAGCACCTCTGCTGTGTCCAGCTGAATGTCACCTGCGCTGGCGGGGCCTGGGCTGGGAGCTGTCCCCGGGTGTTTTTTTTTGCTGCCCAGTGCTGGGAGAGGGAGCCAGCAGGCCCCTCACGCTGGCCCTCCCCATGGTGGCATTTTGTTGTCAGACCAAGCTGTTCAGATTGCACGGGCCACTCCAGGGCCCGTGTGCCCACTCGCTGCCCGCCAGCGCACAGTGCTGCTCTGCGCTGTGCCCACTCCCGGTCCCTCCCAACGGAGCATCAGCACTGTCTGTGCGGCAGAACGCTGCAGGGGCAGCTCGTGTTCGCAGATCATGGACAGAGGCCTCTTTCCCCGGCCTCGGGCCTTCTTCTGGGGAGGTAAGGCAGGGTGGGGGTGAGGAGGAGGGAGGAGAAGAGGGACTCAGTGTGTGGGAAGCCAGAGAAGTCTTGCAGAACTTATGGATGGCACAGCCAGCAGCTGTGGGAAGCCACGGGGCCAGACCTGCCTCAGGCTGAGTGGCAAGCAAGGGTCCGAGGGCTCGTATCCCCTGGGTCATCAGAGATCCCAAGATGCAGTGGGAAGAATCCCGTGGGTGGGAGCTGTCCAGAACCCTCATCCCAGGCTCTGCCACACATGAAGCCCCCCGTGAGTGCGGAGCTCCTTTCTGTCGACATCGCCAACACCCCGCTGCAGGTCAAGGTTAGGTGAATTCACGTTCACCAAGCAGCCTTCAACTCGATACCTCCTTCCCGACCATGCATCCTCTGGGGCCAGAGAGGTGAGAACTTCCTTCCTTTACTGTTCCCTCGGGGAATGGAAAGGCTGGTCCCAGGCATTTATGACGGTCCAACACCACGCTTAGAGAATCCATTTCTCAGCCCATGCTGGCTGTCTCCTCTTTTAACCTGCACCCTGAGTCCTCACCTGCCCAGAGTACTCTCCCCCTACCCCCGGCCACACCCTGGGCCTGGCGCTGGGCCTGCAGTCAGCGAGGCTGCATTGCCTGTCACAGGGCCAGGGCAGTGAAGATGAGGCCACTGCACTCCGGAATGAGGCCCCGGTGAAACGTGCCAAGATCTGAACTACCCTCCATCTGCCATTTCTTCTACCACGCATATGCACCCACGTGCACACACACGTGTGAACATGCCAGAGGGCCACTGTGCACAAGCACACATTCAGACCCATGTATCTGTGCACACACGCTCTGCGCATACCCCATGCATGCACACACACAGGCACGTCACATCCCTGCACACAGATACACACCTCCACACACATGCAAACACACCCTCGCGCATCCCCCTGTACATGCAGCATGCTGCACACACGTGCACACGTGCACACACCCATGCACAGCCGCACACACACCCCACAGAGAATCCCTGTCTTCCCACCACTGGGTCACTTCCTGCCACGCTTGTGTGAAATTCCTAGAAGCAGGGGCTCCAGGGAGAGGTCACCCCACCTCCGATTTGCAGTTCGTTAAATAGGCAGGTGCAGGGCTGTGCCCCTTCAGCTCTGCCCTCTGTCCCCTATGCGGTGAGGTGCACTAAACGCGCTTGCTCAGACAGGGCAGAACTGTGCGAACAGCTCAGCTACCTCAGGGGACAGCCTTGGGGAGGCACTTTCTAAATCTGTCACCAGATGTAATTTTAGAACAACTAAAATAATAAAGAGGAAAAAAAAACCCACCTCACCCAGAGGCCACAGCACAGTTCTGTCTACAAAATGAACGGCATCAGCTGTGGTTGGAACAGGTTTCTGGTGGGGATTATACGCCCTGCCACAGCAGAATCGCCTCAGAGAAATACTGATGTTTGGGTCCCACTCTTGGTGTCTCTGATTTAATTGGTCTGGGGCCAGGACCCAAGTATCAAGTTTCCAAAGCCCCCCAGGTGACCATGAGCAGTGAGATTTAAGAAGTGGGGAGCTGAGGCTGTGGCATCTCTACGCACCCCTCCCCCACAATACACTGTCCAAGTGGGGATGTGGGAACCAGCCCGCATGGCTTATTCAAAAGAGCTGTCCTCTGTGTACCTTGTGCAGGCCCTGAGGGGCAGGATCAGGGCCTGGGGTGGGGGCTCAAGGCTCTAGAAGATTTGCCGAGTGTGTAGGTTCCTCTCGAGCCTGTATTTGTGCACCCGAAATGAAAGCATCCACGATACCCTTAGTTGCAGGGGTGGGGGCTAAGTGGAGGGGGCAGGCCAAACCTCACCGCCCTCAGAGGTGGCCCAGATAGTAGGGACTCCCACACCCCTCCCAGGGTGTCAGGTGGGAGCCTGCTCACCTGGCGTGGGTTTATGCCACGCCCTATCTTGGATGTATTTTTTTCCCCCGCGGCAGATGTGGGCCAGGGCTGTGAGCTCCTGGAGCTTGCTCTCGGCCGGGGCCGCCCCAACACTACATAAATGCAGCCCTTTCCTCCCAGCGGAGACTTCAATCCAGACATGTATTATTAGTTTGCTAGAGTTGCCGGAACCAAGTGCCACAGACTGGGCAGCTTAAACAACAGAAATGTTCTGTCTCACGGCCCTGGGGGCCGGAAGTCTGAAATCAAGGGGTTGCTTGCTTCCTTCGGAGGCCGTGAGGGGGAGTGTGTCCCTGGCCTCTCCCCCAGCTTCCGGCGGTTTGTTGGTGATCTGTGGCGTTCGCTGGCTTGTAGAAGCATCGCCCCGATCTCTGCTTTCATCCTCCATCCATATTCCCCTTTCTTATAAGGATGCTGTGCATATTGGATTAGCGCCCACCCTCACTACCTCATGTCAGCTTGATGACCTCATACAGACCCTGTCTCCAGATCAGGTCACATTCTGAGGTGCTGGGGGTTAGGACTCCAGCACAGGACTTTGGGGAGGACGCAATGTCACTCATAATGTGACAGTGGCCGTTTGTGACCGGAAAGGGACTGTGGGCAGAGACGCCGTCGAGGACACGGGTGGTGTTGCCGCGGGCTCTGCAGAGGGAGGCAGGGTCGTCCGGCAGCCTTGCCTCCCAGCCTCGGGGAGCTGTTTCACGCGCGCGGCACCAGGTTAATTTGGAAATAGGTCAATCTGAATTCTGAGCGTCGCAGCTTGGCTTCTGCGGCAGAAACGTCTCCTTGGGCCGGCGAAAGGACCCGTGTGGGGAAGGCAGCAGGTCGAAGATGCTGCTTGTACGTTTGTTCTAGTTTATTCACAGATGTTCACAGCAGATGTCTTGGCCACCGACTAGGCAACAAGGCTGGACGGATGAGCCGCTTTTCTCTGCGCCCGTGTTTTTGGTGTTTTCATTAACCGGCTCACTGGAGGGGTGTTTAGGGCGGTGTGCAGAATCTGCAGCTGGCTTTGCTGCTGCAGGATGCTTTCGGGGTGGGAGAGGTGGCGGGTGGGAACAAAGTGACAGACTGCAGGTTCCGTCAGACGGTCCCACCTGCGCCCCCGCCGCTCGCGGTGGGGAGGAGAGGTGAAGTCAGAGCCCCCAGCGGCCGCACCCTGAGTCGTCGTCATGAAGGCACAGCGGGCATTTTAAAGTTGAGACTTCCCCTTCCCGCCCGCCCAGAGTGGGCTGTGCTCGTCCATTTTATTTGCATAATTTCAAGCATCATTAATAGTACATGGCAGGAGGAAAAATTACTGAGCTCTTCCTCCATCCATGAGTGAAATTGGGTTTAGTAGAAAATTAGTTGACTTAACTGGCAAATGATGAAAGCTGAAGAGGAGAATGTTTAAATAATGGTGGGGCTGAGGAGCGAGAACTCTTGGCCGTCAAGCATGAGGCTCCGGTGGAAATTCGTGTCCTGGCCTTTTTGTTTGTTCAATGTTCATTCAGGGGACATACCAGGAGGGTCCCTAGAGAATGACAGGGGCAAGGACCACGTCCTGTTCCTTAGGATCAGCCGAGCTTGACCAAGCTGCGTCTGGCTAACCCTCTGAGGAGCCATAGAGGCAGGCCTGAGTTTGCGATCTGGCCGTGACGGCTCCCACAGGCCCGAACCAGGCTGAACTAGCTACTGGGTGGATGGTGGGGCCATTCTCCGAGGGGTAGGGGGGTGGAGAAGAGAAAAGCATTGGGTTTGGGGGGCATCTAGAGAAGACCTTGAATTTGGGTTCAGACGCGCTGACTTCGAGGTACCCATGTGGAGGCCGCTGAGCGATGGGGCCAGGGCTCAGAACGGAGACAGCACGTTGTCAGCTGACGGTGCCTGAACCTCGGTGTGAAGGAAGTTCCCAAATGATACGGGGAAAGGCCGAGAGCAAAGCCCGAAGAACCTGCAACGGTTCAAGGCCTCCTGGAGGAAGAGGTGCTGGCAGGGGAGACCGAGACGGAGTGGCCAGGACGGTGTAGAGTCATGGGGGCCGAAGGAAAAGATGCTTCTAGAAGGAGGTTGTCGCCAATGCTGTCAAATGCTCATAAAAAGTAAAAAAGAGGTAAAACTCTGCTGCTCTGGCCTGGGGCATTTTTATTCCCGGTGAAGCCGGCAGAAGCGTGGGACGGCACGAATAACCCCTCGTGCTCCTCCGGCTTGCCCTTGAATCATGAAGGGGCTTGGGCGAAAGGGCGGCCTTTTCCTAGGGGCCAGACTGGTCTCCCCTAAGCTGCTCTGGAGCGGACGCAGAGCCCCCCGTGTTCGCGCCCAGCATTCTGGCTGCGTGTTTCCCTTGATGAGCCCTCCCGCAGGGTTCGCGCTTGTAGGGCTGAGCGCAGAGTTCCTCCCCCTCTCGCTGTCCTCCAGGGCCCTGCACAGCTTGGTTCTCCGTGAAGGTTTGTGGAACTGGATAGGCTAGCGAGGGCTCTGGGACCTGAGGTGGGGATGAACGGAAAAGCCAGCATCCTGATGACCAGGCCCCACCCCGGAGCGGTGGGGTGGCATCGCTGGGGCCGGCCTGGGCGCCAGGAGCCACGAGGGTGTCTCCACGAGTCCAACCTGCCCCCGGGCCTGAGAGCTGCCACCCTGCGTTAACGCAGAGCGTGGAGGGGAGAAGCCTTGGTCCGTGCTCAGCGTTCACAGGCATCTGTCACATTAATCGGCCCGTCTGCGAGGAAGGAGGCAGGGAATGGCCAAGGGGACGGATTCATGTCCCTGTTCCCGCCGCAGTAGCCCAGGCAGCTGTGGGAGTGAGTCTGTGGTTTCCTGCAGCTGTCCCGGGAGCTGCAGCCCCGTGCTGAGCAGGAAGGAAAGGCTGGGGAAGAATGGGTCAGCTTTGGACAACCAGGCCACTTGGTGCGGGGGGAGATGCTGCCCCCTGGGGCTCCTCAGAGCCCTCCAGCCCCTGCTCCCCTTGGTTTGGGCTAAGGCATTGCTGGAAAGTGCTCCCATCTATTTCTCCTTTGAATTCCCTTCCCTCCGTCCCCACTCTGCTGGGGACCTGGCGGTCCTCCGAGGGCACAGGGATATCTGCCTCCTCAAGAGATGGGAGCCGAGGGTAGGCCATCTCGGTGGCATCATCAGGCTGCTCCTGTCGGGCACGGGAGGCTCGCTCGTTTCCGGGCAAGCGCAGGAAACGCCACAGGAGACCGTTGCTCCCTTGTTAGTGACCCTCCCCTCCCATCCTAAAGCGGCTCATTAGATGCCCAGTCAACTCCCAAGGTTACCTTCTTCATGTCCCTTCGTGGGAAGAAGCAGTGGCTGCTCTACTAATGGGAGAGAGACGGGCAGGGCCACCATGCTCAGGAGATGGGCACCGGGCGGGGGCAGAGGGACAGCAGGCCCCTGGGGAGACAGAAACATCCTGGCTCGCAGCTAGTGTGCTCCGGTAATGAGGTGGATCCAGAGAAGCCGAGGTGCCCTGTGTGCACTTTGGCACCTGGAGCCAAAGATCTCTGAGCACTTGGTAAGCATCCTTTTTAATTAGGTCCTTCCCACGCAGAGCAGAGAGACAGAGAGAGTCGTGCGTTCCCGATTTGGGGCACTACCTGGAGAGGCGCTTTGCCGCTGCAGACCAAAGGCACAGGGAGAAATAAAACCGGAAGGCTTTGAGCCTGGAGGGGACCGTGCAGACGCGTCCGACCGTCACATGGTGGGAGCAGAGGCCGACGCCTGAGCAAGTCTGTGTCGTGCTCACTCCCGGGACGGAACTCTGCATTTCGATTTCCGGCTGTGGGTTTTTTCTGTCCTCTTTGGGGGTAGATGTATTTTGTCCTCCCTTGTCCCATCTACTCATCCTACCTTTTGATCCTCTAGCAGAGAGAGGAGTTGTCTCTTCTCGATATTTGCTGACCCCCCTCCCATTGTGGCTAGCTGGGAGTCCCTGGGGGGTCCGGAGAAGATGGGGACACCGGCACCTCTGGGGGACAGAGTGCTGAGCATGTCCTCGTGGGGACAGACACGGGTCCTACGAGTGTGGATAGTTAGGCCTTTTTTTTAATGGTAGTAAAATACACATAATATAAAATTTACCATCGCGACCGTTTTCAAGTGTACACTTCAGTGGCGTTCGGCACGGTCACGTGGCTGTGCGGCCGTCATCACCACCCTCCACTCAGAACTTCTTCATCTTCCCCAACTGAAACTGTCCCGCATTAAACACAACCCCCGCCCCGCAGGCTGGATTTCACGTGGATGGGTTTGGGTTGGGCCTGGGGGCCAGACAATAACCCGCTGACCCCCGGAAAAGCTCTATTTCTTTAGGTCACCCCTCCCCCCAGCCCTTCCATTTTGCATTTCGGCTCCCACGCAGGTGGCCTGGGGCCTGGGGACTGGGGACATTTAGAAACGTATTCCAACCACCCAGTTCCGAGTCCACTCCCCAGTTCTTCCAAGCGTCAGAGACAGCAGTGGGCAGGTGGGGCCACCAAGTCCCCTCAGCTGAGATGCCACCTCTCCCCAGCTCCCCTGAGCGCTGAGGGCGGGGCGGCGCGGAGAGACCTCCATCCCCCCACAGCTCGGGGCTAAGAATCCGGAGAGAAATGAGGACTCTTGGCCTTGGATGTCCGAAAACGCCTGGACAGGGGCCTTCTGAGGAGTCAGCGCGGAAGGCGGGGTGCTCGGCTGAGCCCCCGTGGGCGCCGTCGGCTGAGACCATCAGAGGTGTTTTTCAGTTCACGTCCCTGCTCCAACCCACCACGTAGCGATAACACCACAGCCCCCCCGCCCCCGCCCCGTAGCTGACCCGTCCACTGTCCTCCCGCGCAAGAGCAGGGAGTCACCGCACACACTTGTCCCCCGTGACGTCGCCTTGAATTGAAAACCCTTGTTTTCTGGGACTGGGGGTGGGGGGGACTGTGGGGGCTTCTCACGAGCTCCTCCTGGGAAGGGAACAGCAGGCTCTGGGCCAGTCACGTCCTCCTGGTCTCTCCGCGTGTCGCTTCAGGATGAGTGGGGCCATCGCGTCCAGCCCAGGCGGCTCGTCATCCTTGGGCTCTTCTCCCTCACGCACCTTCTCGCCCCTGATAAGCTTTTCTTGGCCGGACGTTCAGCCTCTAAACCAGTTCTTACTAAGGGGGCTCACCTGGTTCATTGGTTTGTTTATTCATTCATGAACACAACAGATACTTATTGGGCCAGAGCCAGTCCTGGCTCTGGGCTTTCAAAGATGACCTGGCCCTGCCCTCAGGGGACTAGGTCCCCTGAGGAGGTGACTCAGGACAGTGCAGAGTGAGGGCAGGGGAGGGATGGAGAGAACCAGGGAGAGGGGCGTCTTGCTCTGCCCAGGGATCCAAGGAAGACTTCCTGGAGGAGGAGGAGGAGGAGGAGGCAGAGGTCGGAGTTGAGGATCAGGAGGCGAGAGATCTCCCGCTTCTAGGTGAGAACTGACCAGGGCCTTCAGTGGGGTACGTGTGAGCTGGGGGTGGGGGAGGGCGGGTAGAAAGGAGTCGCCAGATTCTGAAATTCGGAAGATAGAGCTGATAACTGAAAGCAATAACGGTCAGCGGGACTTCCACTCCCCCGCCTCGCTTGGTTCTACCAGGAACCCCGTAAGGTGGGCATTTTCATCCGTCTTTTGCTGCTGAGGAATATGAAATTCCTCGAGGCTTATGCCTCCTCCGAGGTTGGCAAGGAGACTGGGACTGGAGCCAAATCTCTGCTGGCAGCCTGGGGATTCGATGTGGGGGGCGGCACTTTGGTCTGACCACCTACCCCGTACTGTCCGATGCCCAATGGGCCTGGGGAGGCAGGAAGGCTTCTCAGTGTGTGTGGGGGCCGGTGGGGGAGTGTCAGCTCTAGAGCCTGACTGCCTGGGTTCCCGCCTCAGCCCCGCTGCTTCCTGGCTGTGTGATCCTGGGTCAGTTACTAAACCTCTCTGTTTCCTAATCTGTAAAGAGGGGAGCAGGATAAGAACGGGTCTGATCTCGTCGGGAAGTTGCCCAGAGGGGACGGATGAATAAATTGGAAGCGCAGACAGTGGTGCCTGTGTTCCCAGCGGCCGCCGTGAAGATGACGGCACGCTCGCTGGAACTCGCCCACGGCGTCTGGGTTCATCCTCTCTTGCTTTCTGGGCATTTCAGCAGAAAGCCCGAGAAGCATGGCCCGCCTTGGAAGCGGGGGTTCTGAGAAGCCGACGTGGAAAGCGGGGGGAGCCAGTGCAGGGCAGGCTGGATGGGGGAGGAGCCCTCGGCCGTGTGCAAGTTTATGGATCAGAAATGAGGAGAAAATGGTTATTCGATGTTTGCATCTCCCTCTCTTCACGTAGCAGCCGAGGTTCCTGGAGGCGAGCCAGGGTGGGGAAACTGAGTGAGGCTGGGGGCACTGGCTGGTGGGGGCCAGCACAGGAAGAGCCCCCCCTTGCTACCCTTCTCCATGGGGCGCCAGCCGACCCCTGCAACTTACCCCACACCTTTCCATCGTGTGTGGCCTTGTCATCTGGTTACCATAAACCTCATTGTGAAGGTGCCGTTGGGCAGTGTGCTCAGGGGACAGTGCGCACTGCTTCTGATGGTGACATGCTGAGCGTGATCAAAGGCAGCACAAAGACATCCAGGCCGGTACTTTTCCGCCTGACTCGAACTGTCTCAGGGAGCCCGAGAACTGAGCGATTGTCACCCTTTGCCGTTAATGAGCCAGTGACCTTGTCAGAGCTTCTCACATCCCACCTGAGTTTGCTGGTCGCAGGGATCCCCGAAGGGGCGTCTGGACCACAGAACCAAGGGCGGTGGGAGATGGGGAGGCAGGCCGCTGGGCAGGGGAGAACACTGTTCTCCGCCCGGCTCAGACAGCGCTGACGCCGGGCGGGAGGCGTCAGCAGACTAGGCAGGGGCGAGTTCACACTGGCTGCTGTGGCCAAGTCCTTCAGGCTCCAGCGAGATGACCCAAAGGCTCCAGCGCTAGGTCCCCAAGGCAGCTCTGTCCCAAATGAACATGATCCTGTAAATACTCTGGCAGGTGGGATGCACTTGCGGGCAGGGCTGGGCGTCTCCGTGGGCCAGGGGCTGGTCGGGAGAGCAGAATCGTGTCTTCTGAGGCAGGGAGCTGGGGACCCTCCAGTTCCAACACTGCGGCACACTGAGGACCACGGGGGGTGTTTATGGCGCCCTGCAGCGAGCACGTCTGTGGAAATCAACCAGAGGCGCCCCTTCCTCCTGGCAGGAGGCCCAGGCCAGCTGGGGACCCTCCAGTTCCAACACTGCGGCACACTGAGTGGCCCAGGCCAGCCGCGTGGCGTGGCACGCACGTCTGCTGGCCCGGGCTGGGTCTCGGCCTCACTCGCCCCTCCCTGGTGTCTCTCGTGCAATGAGGAACCACCACGACTGTGTCTGGACACCCCGCTGGTGTCCTGTCCAGGAGCCTGCCAGCGCCCAGGGCAACCTCGCTCTCCCTTCCCACGCAGGGCCGGTGGGCAGGTGGGTCTCTGCAGCCTGTGGGTCCCGCTGGGGGCTCAGACTCTGAAGGGCTCTTCTCTCAGTAACTTAGGGGTGCCGCCAGGCCGGGGGAACTGCCCGCTCACCGTGCCCCTGCCTTTCGACCTCATCTACACCGACTACCACGGCCTGCAGCAGATGAAGCAGCACATGGGACTGTCCTTCCGGAAGTACCGGTGAGAGGGCGGGATGGGGTGGGGGGTGACCGCTCGCAGCAGCCCCACCTGCTCCGGCCCCACCCCACGTTCCGGCTGCCAGCTGGTCCCCAGGGCGGGAGCACTGCATGCTCCCGGGGCCCCCGGTGGAAGGAAGACGGTCCTGTCTTCTGTGCTCCCCTCCCCCACCGCTGTTCTCCAAGGAGTTCTGCTTCCCAGCTGACTCGGGGGGCAGTAAACCTGAGGGACTCGCTCCGGTGGCCCTCGGCTGCATGGCAGGCTGAGTGGTGGAGGTCAGAGGTCACCAGAGGAATTGCAGGGAGGAGTGGAAGGGCGTGGGACAGTGGACTGGGGCTGTGACCTCTCCTGTGTGGGGTTCAGCACCCCCAATGCCCATCTGAGGGCAGGTCGTTCTGGCCTCTGCAGCCAGCAGGACACGGGTTTAATTTAGCCCAGGGAGCCCTGCTATTTATTACTCCAGCCCTATTGACAATCCCACATGACTTCATTAGGGGACAAATGTGACAGGCAGTGCTATTGCTTTTATTATTAATGCGTGTTCTCCGTGCATGTGGCGCCTCCCCCTCATGACCGGCCCTTCTCCAGGGGAATAGTGCTGACCTCAGCAGTATGTGGCTGATGCGGGGTCACTGGGAAGGAGGCGGGGTGGGGGAGCGCCTCGTGGGGGCGTCCAAGTCCCAGGTGCCCACGCCTGGGGGTGGGTAGACGGAGGGGTTATGGCCATGAAGGGCAGCCTCAGACTGGGACAGAGGCCAGACTCACAGAGGTGACTTTGAGGCACTGTCTTCCTAAAGATGGGCTCGTGGCAGTGGCCGGTCTACCCAAGGCCCTGCCCTTCTACATCTCGGCCAGGGTGGGCCAGGCACAACCTGGAGGTGGCAGGCTCCTGGGCACAGGGGCTATGGACCTGAGTGACTGCTGCTCCCTGCCCGGGATAGTGCAAACAGGACAGGTGTCCCCTGGGGCAATGGGAAGGACAGTGACTCTCCTCCCAGGGTCCCTTGGGGCAGCCGTAATAACTAACAGTTTCTGAGTGGTTCATGGTTCAGGTGTCTCCACGGGGCCCTGAAATAGTGGGACCGTTGTTATCCTCACTTGAGAGATAGGGACACAGACCCAGAGAGGTGAAGGTGCCTGCCCATGGTCACACAGCTAGGTGGCATCTGAGCCCGAGCTCTGACCGCACGTCGCACTGCCCTGACCAGCCAGCGGCCGGTCACAGCGCCCACAGCAACCCTGGCCCAGGGAGACATGAGAGGCTGCTGATCCCGGTTCCTGGTCCCTGGGGGCAGGTGCCGAATCCGGGTCATCGACACCTTTGGGACGGAGCCCGCGTACAACCACGAGGAGTATGCCACGCTGCACGGCTATCGGACCAACTGGGGCTACTGGAACCTCAACCCCAAGCAGTTCATGACCATGTTCCGTGAGTGCCCCAGCCACGTGGCGTGGGCAGGGCCGAGGGGAGATGGGCCCCTGTGGTTCTCGGAGGCGGCATTGGAGGAGGCAAGGTCTCACTCCCTCCCCAGTGCGGGGCTGGGACATGGCAGGCACCGACCTCCCCCAGGAAAGCCTCCTTCCCCTTGAAGCAAAAGTGTGACGGGAAGGACGCCTCTGCTGGCGTCTAGGGACAGGGGCATGGAGGGAGCAGCCTGGCGGGCTGCTGGCCTGGCTTCGGAGAAATGTGGTGACCTTTCCAGCACCAGTGGGATGTGGCCTTTGCCGTCTATGAGCACATGTGGCTCTCCAAGGGTGGCTGAGCACAGTTGCAGGACAAGGAGGATTCTGTGACCTTCCAGAAAGAGAGGCCAGAAGTGGCCTGAGTGTGAAGGGGCAGGACACGCAGGCTTTTCCACACGAAGGGAACAGATGTAGTGAAGGTGGATGTGGAAAGAACTGGAAGGTTCTGGAGACTCAAGCGCTCCGGCAGGCTCCAACATCAGGGATAAGGGGAAGCGAGGCTGCAGGCAGGGGCCGGGGCCCCCGTGCGACCCCTCGGATGATGGGCTTCGGGCAAGGAAGGGAATTAGAGCTGGGCTCTAGCTATTTTTAACGAGACTCTAAAACATATAACATACGCCAACCTACCCTCTTACATGCGACATGTCGGAAATAATTTAGCCTTTTCTACCTCCCTGGTGTAGGGGGCCTCCCCCGGGGACGGCAGAGGTGTGCAGAGCTGTGTCCCCTTGCTAAGTGGCCTCTTATGTCACTGTTTGATACAGCACTTTTTCTCCTTGTTGGGAGGCAATCAGCTGTCACTTTTAATTGCTGTCAGTGTATCGGCCGCCGGCAGCATCTTGCACATCTAATCCGCGGCTCTTGAAGGCTCGGGTCGGAGAGCTGGATCAGCACCCCCCGCCAGGACTATAACTAAATTAAGGGCGAAGCGAGTTCTGAGCAGGGTCCCGAGGAGCTCGATGCAAGTAAAGTAGCTGATTTTCACTTAGTCTGTCAAATCGGTGCGTCTCTTGAGGCGCTGAGAGTTCTCATTTGATTTGTTCTCCCGGTTCTAGCTGTGTTAGAGGCAGACGCTGATTCTGGGTCTGTAAGTAATGGCTTGATTGGATCCCAGAAGGTCGGGAAGGCAGGAAGCTTCCTTGGAGCCCAGATGAGGAAGCTGAGGCCCAGACAGGTAGAGTGTCCCATCTGAGGTCACAAGGCTCTGTGGGGACCAGACTCCCACCCCAGGGCCCATTGCAAGGTTGCGTGAGGCTTCTCTAAGAAAAGAGTGACTGTCCTAACGGGCCATCTGAGGACGTGGTGCTCCCAGGGGGGCGAGTGCAGTGGGGAGAGTCCCAGGTTGCAGATTTCTGGAGGCGCAGGAAGAGGCAGGTAGCAGCACGCATGATAGCAGAGAGGATGAAGAGCAGAGTGAGCGCCTTGGAAAATGAGCTCCGAGGTGCGTGAGAGGGACACGGCGGATCCGGGACGGGGGGGGGGGGGGGG
>NW_006436283.1:3775338-3776463 GCF_000325575.1 Pteropus alecto | reverse complement strand
TTAGCAAAGGTTCCTGAGTTTATATTGGATGCTGTCATTTGAGAGTCACTGTAGTTTCCTGAGCTAGAGAATGCCACGGAGAAAAGGGTTTTGGAGACACTTTATTCCGCAGACTGCAGAGGGGCCAGTGGTAGAGGAGGGGGAAGCAGGAGGAGGGTTAAGAGCTTCTGCAATAATCTGTGCTGAGAACATGAGGACTTGTCCTGGGGTGGAGTCCCCCTGGGTGTGGCAGTCCGAACCTGGCAAACTCCTATCCGTTCTCCAAAACCCCAAGTTGAATGTCCACTCTCTACCGTCGCTTTCACTGATCGACTCCTCTCATCTTTTATTCTAGGCAGAGTGTTTCGTTAACTCTTAAACCTCATTCTGTTAAAGCATATATTGAAGGATCTGAGAGTTATTTGCTTACACATTTGTTTCGACCGATAGATTATCAATTATGCAAAAAGGAGCCGTTGGCTGATTTATCTTTATTTCCCTGGAGACTTGCGAGGTCCTCAGAAAATGGTAATTGATTGAATAAATTAAAGAGAGAGAAAACAAAACCCAGAGAGGCTTGCCAATGTGCCAAGTGCCGGATGAAGTTCACAGGCAGACCTCTCTCCCCATCTAGCCACTTGATTTCCCCGGTGAGCTAACTGGGAGGCCGGCTGCCTGGCCCAGCCTTAACCTTGCCTTGGCCCCTGAAGCTCAAGGCTTAATGGTCCCTGTTATTTTAATTGGTTGTAATACTTCATGTCCCACGCCCACTGGTTTAGCTCATTGTGTCTAAAACCTGTCTCTTCCGGAGGAGGTGGCAGAATGGGGGATAGGGAGGAAGTAGAATCTGGGAGAGAGGCCTGGGCGGCGGCCCCAGCCAGAGCCAGAGCGAGGCTGGAGCTGGGCGGGTAAGTGGAGTCAGGGAGGGTCCGGTCTGCCCTCCTGGCCTCTCCTGGCCTGGGCAGAGCCTCCCGAGACAGGACGGCTGCTGGTGCCCTGGCCGTGGCAGAAGTGACGCCAGGCCTCCCGGGCCCCCTTATGCCTCTGAAGCTCTAGATCTTTTGCCTGAGACCAGCAGAGACCCGCCCAAACCAATGAAAACTCAGGTCTTCATTCCCGAGAATCCATGAGCTTTCTGGACACTTC
>NW_006436283.1:3774049-3775307 GCF_000325575.1 Pteropus alecto | reverse complement strand
TATCGATTGTGGCTTTTTGCGGATGTCGAGGAGTGGGTAGAAATACTATATTAAATCTGCATGTTTGACCAAAGTGTGCATCTCAGTTTCAGAAATGCTCACATGTGGATAGTGGGCATCTGAGACAAAGAGATGGGGTATCTGGTTGGAATCAGGGCTGTTATGGGGAGGCAGCCTCTCCTACCCGGGAAGGTAGAGTCTAGGTCACGGGGTTCCGGGGTTCGATAGATATTCTATTCAAGGTCCTCTACACGGGAGGGAGGGACCTCGTGCCTTGCAAGTAATGGCACTTGTGCCTGTGCCCCCATCCCTGCCATGGCAGACACTGACCAGTAGGTCGCACAGGCTCAGACACACCCCCCGCCTCTGGCGCATTGAGTTCTGGGGACGGGTAAGTCGGCGCGAGCTCTGAGATTTAACGGATACCCGAGCATAGTGTGGTGGGGCCGCAGAGGGGAGGACACGGGGACCCCAGGGAAGGCTTCTGGGAGGAGAGGAGGTGACATGTGAGGGAGGCTCTGAAGGCTGAGTAGGATTTTTCTCATCTAAGAAAAGGGAGGAGGGCCCTCCCTCTGGGCAGAGGGCAGAGGGCAGACGCTTGGAGGTGAGAGCGAGATGCCTCCCACGTTCCCAAACCAGCCCCCCGGGCTGTCCCAGGGGCTGAGGACACAGAAGTGAACAAAACGGCTTCTGCCCTCACCGGGCTTGTAGTCTGACAAGAATACGGGAACGAATCAATATGCAATACGATGTCCAATCAGGGAGCACCGGGACCAAAAATAAGGGTAAGGGGCCAGAGACTGACGGGGACCAGGAAAGGTCCCTGAGCAGGGCCACGTAAGCAGAGACCTGTGTGAGCGAGGAGTGTGCCTGGCAGGGCCTGGGGACAGGGCGTGAGGGGCCGTCGCAGGGGGCAGAGGGCGGGGAGCAGGTCCTGCAGGTCTTTGTGGGGACAAAGTGTATGAGGCCACAGTGCAGGATTTTGTGCAGAGGAGGGACCAGATCGGGCCTAAATGGGAAAGGATCGCTCGGGAGAAAAGGCGCGAGGACCATGGAAGTGGGGGCGTGGTCACTGGGGGCGTGGCCACTGGGGGCGTGGACCAGGGCGGGGCGCTGGCCGAGGTGGCAGCGTGATGGGCTTTGCCCACCTTGTGCCTCATTTCCCTCGTGTGAAAACAAGACAAGGGGACTAGGTGACCTCTCGGGTTTCCTCTGCTCCAGGGCACGAAGGGATAACCACCCCCTCTCCCCATCAGAC
>NW_006436283.1:3773651-3773957 GCF_000325575.1 Pteropus alecto | reverse complement strand
CCGGTCCCCAGCCCTGGTCCCCAGCCCCGCCGAACGGGACCCCGCCCTTGAGGCTGGTCTCAGTAGACCCGGGTGTGTCCTCGGCTATCTGGTGACCCCTTCCCGACCCGTGGTCTGGCTGCAGCTCACACCCCGGACAACTCCTTCATGGGCTTCGTGTCCGAGGAGCTCAACGACACGGAGAAGCAGCTCATCAAGGGCGGCAAGGCCGGCAACATGGCTGTGGTGTACGGCAAGGAGGCGAGTATCTGGAAGGTGAGCTCGGTGGCCGCCCGGGGCCCCAGGTACCAGCCCGCCCGCCCCGCC
>NW_006436283.1:3763145-3773454 GCF_000325575.1 Pteropus alecto | reverse complement strand
AAACGCACTGCGCAGTGTCTGTGCCCTGCGTCGCGTCCGGTTGTCACGTGGCCACCTTACTAATAATTCTCACACTGTGTTGGTGAGGACTAGGCTGAGCTAACAGTGACTTAAACAAGATGGACGTGTGTTTTCTTCCCTGTCACAAACTCTGGAGGTGTCAGTCCAGGGCTGGTGTGGACTGCCTCGGCCTTGTCTCCTCGCCGACGGTAGTTTCTGCCCCGAGTCCTGCCTCGTGGGTCAAGATGGCCATGACAAGTCAGTCATTCTATGTGTCCTCCAGCCCGCAGGAAGGAGGAAGGGGCCAGGAAGGGCCACGTTTAGGGCTGTTTCCTGGACGTCACACACTACCCCTTCCCCACACTGCCCCTTGGCTCGATCCCGGCCACGGGGCCCTGCCCAGTTGCAGGGGATGCTGGAAGTGGCCCTGCTCCAGGCAGCCATGTGCCCAGCTCAGTCCTGGCCTTCTGTGACCGAGGGAGGAGGAGAAAGGATAGATCACGGAGACAGCTCGTGGGCTGTGCTGCTAACATTCATTCGCCCAGAGCTTACTGTGTCCCAGCGCTCACATACGCGGACCCGCCACACCATGAGGCAGGTGCCATGTGGCATCGTGCCCATTACACCTGAGGGACCTGGGCACAGACGATTAGAGTGACAAGCTCGTCATGGGCATAGCTGGGATTCGAACCCGCCTCCAACTCCAGAGCCAGGACACTTAACTCCAGCTCTCCATAGCGTCCCGGGTTATAAAGCCTCGGATCATGGCAGACAGAAGCTCTGGGAGCAGGACCGAAGGTCCCACACCTGGGCTGAGGTGTCAGTGCCCACTGAGGGCAGAGGGACGAGAGGCCCTTATCAGAGGATGCTCAACGAGCTGGCTGCCACAGAAGCCTGGGGTGCTGGGGACAGGGGATAGCACAGGACGTGTCCGCTTTTATCAGAAAACACCGTTAAGAAACTACCCCGAGAGGATGAGAGCCACGAAGTCTGGGGGAGAAGGGTTTTCTCTCCCGCTTGGGAACCACTGTGATTGCCAGGAGCGCAGGCCTCAAAGAAGCCGCTTCCAAAAAAAAGACAGCTTTGCTCTGTGACTCTGTGACTGAAGGAAGTCAGAGGCAGCTGGATGACAGTGCTATCGGGGACCAGGTGGCAGGGAAGTGGAGGAGGGAGGAGAGAGGGTGACGTCAGGTCATCGCGTCCTGCGCGAGTGGCAGCCAGGGTCAAGGTGGGGGTTTTGCTGGTGGCTGTGCCAAGGAGGCCTGTCTTATTCTGGGTCCCCAGAAAGCAGAGCTCGAGGCTCAGGCTTCTTGCTGCCATTTTAGTAGAGCGTGAAGTCCCAGGGGACAGGAGGGGCGAGGCCGCTGGCTCAGGCGCAGGGCAGACCCTCCCTGTGGCTGGAAGGATATTCCAGATGTCAGAATCACTGTCTGTGGGAGCCTGGGGGGTTTTCAAACTGCAGATCGCAACCCATGGATGAGTCGTGGAATCTACTCAGAGCTCTGGGGTTTGTCTCCTCAACCTTTTTGAGGTGTAACTGACAAAGACAAACCGCATACACCTAAGCTATGCAGGACGATGGCTTGAAGTCCGCATCTGCCGTGAAATGATCACCACGGTCAAGCTCTTTGACACCCCCGCCTCCCATAGTTCCCTTTGGTTTTGGGGTGGTGAGGACCCTTACGATTTACTGTCTTAGCAAATGTCAAGTGTGCAGTACAGTAGTCATCACACCGCCCGTGGGATCCCTTAGAACCGAAGGTTTCTCCCCTTCGACCAGCCTCCCCCCACCCCCCGTTTTCCCACGGCCCCAGCCCCTGGCGACCACCTACTCTCTGCTTTTGTGACCTCGACTCTTTTTAGATTCCATGGATAAGCGAAACCCTACAGTATTTGTCTTCTTCTGTCAACTCGGAGAGTCTTAACGAGCCTTTTAACATGAACTAGAACGACACAGAAATAATAGAATTAAAGAATATCATGGGACCTTCCGTGTAGTAAGAGTAAAGATGGTTTGTGAAACTTTGTTTACATGCGTGCATAGGTGTGTGAGAGAGACGAGGCGGGAAAAATTTGCTGAACTGTATGACGAACCTATCAGCGTGCGTGTGCCTTTTAGAGGCACCCAGAAAAAAACACGCGTGATCACTGCCTCTGGCAATGGAATTGGCAAGTCGAATGAGGACTTCAGCAACATTTTCTTATACTTTACATTGCTGATCTGATTTTTTTTCCCTATGAGCATATTCAGTTTTAAAATTAGTCCTTTTCCATTTAGTATGATTATTGATGTCACTGGCTTTGACTCTACCATCTTCCTAGGTGATATCTATTTCTTTTTCTTGACTGGTCCACGTTCTTTTCCCCCTTATTTCTTGTCTCTTTCACATTGATATATATTTTTAAATCCACTCCCCCCTTAGCTGACTCATTATACTCTTTTATAGTCCCTTAAAAAGAGTATAAAAGTGGCTACCCAAAGGTCATAACATGCATCCCTGACTTACCAAAGTTTAATACAAATTAATACTTTTACCTTTATGGGGTAATGAAAGAACCTTAAAGTGCTTAAATTGTATCCATTTCGCTGATATGCTCTTATTGTGTTTTAATTTTACAAACATTTTCTAAAAATGTCTTTATTTCACCATGATCCTTGGGGGATATGCTGGCAGTAGCAGAATTCTAGCTTAGTCGTTATTGTCTTTCAGCCTCAGGAAAATATTCTATTGTGTTCTGGCTTCTGTCGTTTCTGTCGAGGAGTCAGTCAGTGTCTCACTGTGGTGCCTTTAAAGGTCATCTGTATTTTCCTTTGTCTGCTTTTATGACTTCTGTTTGTTTGGGTTTCAGAAGTTTTACTAGGAGATGCTTCATGTGGTCTTCTTCGGATTTATCCTACGTGGAGTTGGTAGATCTTTTCAAATCTATGGTTTGACCTTTCCCTAGTTTTAGAAAATTATCAGCTATTATCTCTTTAAATATTGCTTCCGGCCCAACCTCTCATTTACTTCTCGGACTGCAATCGCGCGTCCGTCGAAGCTTACGTTCTTTCCTTTAATTTCTACCCCTTAGTTTCTCTAGATAGTTTCTTTTGCTCTTTGACTCAATGAATTGTCTTCAACTGCGTTTAACCTGCTGTGTTAATCTGCTGTGGTTTCGCATATTCTGGGTCCTTCCATCGAGTTCTTCATTTCAGTCACGGTCGTTTTAATTCCTAATGTCCCTATTTGATTTCAAATCTTATTTTCTATTTCCTTGACTCTATTCAGCCTATTTACCTTGAAGTCTGTGTCTGGTAACTAACTCCAGCTTCTAGATCTCCTGTGGGTCTGTGTTTATTGTCTGGCTTTTGTCATCTCCTCCTCCTCATCTCCAGGCCATCGGTGATCTGCTTTCTGTCGCTTTAGATTTGTTTTCATTTTCCATGATTTTCTATAAACGAAGTTATATAGACTCGTTTTGTGTGGATTTTCTCACCAAGCATAATTATGTTGAGATTCATCCATAGCGTTGCATGTATTAATAGTTTATTCCTTTTTAATAGCTGAGTAATATTCTATTAGGTGGACTTACCGCTCTTTATTTATCCGTCCATCTATTAATGGGCATTTGGGTGGTTTTGAGTATTTGGCTATTACAAATAAAGCTGCTACGAACATTCGTGTTCTAATCTTTGAACGGAAGTTTGCTTTTATTCCTCTTGATAATACCTAGAAGTGAAGCGGCTGGGTTATATTGTAAAACTATTTGACGCTTTAACTTTTTTAACAAACGCGGTTGCGTTATTTTCCAATCCTGCCAGCAATGTCTGAGAGTTCCAACTCCTTTACGAATTCATCAATATTTGGTCTGATCAGTCTTTTTAATGTTAGCCGTTTTAACAGGTGTGCAATGTCTTCTGTGGTTTTAATTTGTAATCCCCTGATGACTAATGATGTCGAAGATATTTCTGTATGCTTATTTGTCTTCCATATGTCTTTTTTTAGTGAAGCGTCTTTTCAGAAATTTTGCCTGTTTGAAAAATTGTGTCAATTATTTTCTTATTATGGAGTTGTCAGAGTTCTTTACATCTGCTTGGCAAATATCGTCTCCTAGTCAGTGGCTTTGTCTTTCTCTCAACAGCATCTTTCAAAGAGCAAAAGTTCTTCATTTTAATGAAGTTCAATGTTTTCTTTTATGGATTGTGCTTTTGACATTATATCTAAGAAATCTTTGTCTAACCCAAGGTCACAAGGATTTTTTCCTGTTTTTTTTTTTCTGTAAGTTTTATAGTTTTAGGTTTTACATTTAAGTGTATGATCCATTTTGAATTAATTTTTATATATGATATGAAGTATGGATTGAAGTTCTATTTCTTTTTTGGCATCTAGGTATCCAACGTTCTATGACCATTTGTTTAAAAGACTATTCTTTTCCCACTGATATATCATTGTACCTTTGTCAAAAATCAATTGATCGTACCTATGTGGGTCTATTTCTGTTTGGTTCTGGACTCAGTTTGGTTCCATTGATCTATCTTGAAGTCACTATCACACCATCTCGAAATCAGGTAATATAATTCCGCTCACTTCTTGTTTTTCAAAGTGGTTTTGTATATTCTAGGTCCTTTCCATTTTTAAATGAGTGTTAGAGTCAGCTTGTCAATTTCTACAAAAGGGCCTGCTGGGGTCTTGACTGGGGTTTCATTGGTTCCTTTTTTATTTTTATTTTTTGGAGTTCTGGAAAATGAATACGGATAATTGTAGAAATCATTTGAGGTCAAGGATGGTGCTCTTTTCTTCCAGAGAGGACTTACTTCTACTATTGGCTTTTGGCTGGGGGCTCTAGCAAGCCCAGATCACTTTAACCCACAATGGTGACTGAGCTGATTTAAAACAGTTCAGCCCCCGAAGGCCCTAGTTCTGGTCCAGCCTCTCTTTCAGGTGTAATTCCTCAGTTCCGACCCAATGTATGGGGTTCATCAGGCTTCCCTCTCCTCTGCAGGGAACTCTGCCTTTTGTCCACCAGCTCTGCAAGGCGACCAAAAGCTCTGCTTTGTCACCTAGATGCTGCCCCTGGAATCTGCAGGTGCCCCGCCAGGGGGAAAGCCGACCCCATGCTGGCCTCAGCAATCTCCCTTTCTTCTTCTCCTGGATCTTGGCCTTGCAATTCTTCATTCTCTGTTAGAATGTCATGGCCTTCACAGGTGTTTCCACATAGCCCCATATTTCTGGGTTATTCTCAGAAGCAGGGCTGGTCTTTGTTACCTAGTGTGCTGTTACCCAAAGTGGAAGGCCTCCTTATGACAGATTTCCAGTTTAAGTTTCAAAATGTGAATTGTTCATTGCGTTGATGTACATCGATAACATTCTTCAAAGCTCCTTTCTGTCTGACCTCATGGCTGGCCAGCAGGCTGTGGGAGGACCATGGGTTCTTTCTCTCTGACCCGTTGGCCTTCTGGGAACTAGCCTTTCCTGAAAAGAGCCCCCTCCCCTGTCCCCATCCTTGTCCATGATCTTGAAGCTACTTTCCACCCTGCTTGTCCTTTCCTCTCTTCTGCGGATCTCAAAAAATCCCGAGAAGCAGTAGATCTCATGCTTATACCTACTGAGGTCCCATACTGACCACAACTCCCAGCTCAGGGCCCTGGCCCTGGGGTCAGATGGGTGCCCAGAGGCTGAGGTGCCCTCTGTTTATCTATGCTCTGCCTCCCTTTGTCCCCTTCCCCTGCAGACTGGGTCCGTGTCCGTGTCCAGCCCCTTTGGGTTGAGGGGAAGGGGACCCTGGATTTAGGACTCTCGGGTCTGCAGGGGCTGACCCTTTGCTAGTCTGTAGGTTTTTCACTCACAGGTGTCCTCCATGAGAACAAGTACTCTGTCTTGAGCCTGCTGTGCTCCCAGCACTGAGCTCAGTGCCACTACTTAGCAGGTGCTCACTAAATATGGTTGCATGGATAGATGGATGGTTGGGTGGATGGATGGATGGATGAACGCTGTATGTGTGAATGGATAGTAGGTGGAAGGAGGAGGGATGAATGGATGAACAGGATGGGTGGTTGGGTACGTGGGTGGAGGGAGGGAAACAGAGATAGTTAGACGGAGGGTAGATGGAGAGATACATGGATGGATAGATAAATGGGTAGAGGGAAGAATAAAGGGATGAGTGGATGAGGGATGGATAGATGGGCTCCAGAGAGTTCCACAACTCCTAGGTCCTTGGAGGTCACCAGGGATTCAGGGGAGGCCAAGCAGCTTCACCTAGATGCACTCGAATGTTGGTCCCCAGAGAATTTCTTTGGAAAGAAAACAGTTCCACAGCTAAAAATAGACTCGAAGCCTCAGCGAACAGACTCGACGAAGAAACTGAGGATCGGAGAGGAGAGGGCCTTTCCCGGGGCCACACAGCTGGCTGACGGCCCCACGTCCTCTGACCCCCAGTCCAGGGGTCTTCCCCCTGCCGGCGTGGCCTTCCGTGGCGGGGGCGGGGCTCCCACCTGTCTCTGTCCCCTTCCAGGGGAAGGAGAAGTCGCTGGGCATCCTGAGCAAGTACATGGAGATCCACGGCACCGTGTACTATGAGAGCCAGCGGCCGCCCGAGGTCCCCGCCTTCGTGAAGAACCATGGCCTCTTGCCACAGCCCGAGTTCCAGCAGCTGCTGCGCAAGGCCAAAGTGAGCCCCCCACGCGCGCTCCTCGGCCCAGCCCGCCACAGACACCGAGGGGCGCCCCACCCGCCTGTCTGCCCCATGTCATCGCTCATGACGCCTTCTGTGTGTGGACAGGCCCCACCTTGATCCACTGCCCTGAGCCTCAGGTCCAGGCCTTCCGGTGGCTGGCCAGAGCTGGGGACAGAAACGGGGTGTGCACCAAGCAGGGGGGTGGCCCACAGTGAAAGGCTCAGTGATGGGGGAGAGGTTGGGCCACCCGCATACCCCGGCCCAGTGGACTCCGGTCAGGCCTAGTTTCCAGAGCCAGTGAGGGGGTGACAGGCTGGGGGTGGCAGAGGGGCTCCTAGGTGGAGTCCCGTGGGGCCGTCAGTTCTGAGTAATTGCTTCTGGAAGTCCCCGAGTTGTGTCCCTGGAGTGGCGACTGGCACAGTGGGCAGGACCCCAAAGTGTCAGCTGAGGCTGGAGAGTGTCCAGCCAGCTTCCGGGTCCTGCCCTGACCTCACCAGAGCTTCCTTCCTCAGGCTCGGATGTGTGTGTGCGCGTGCGTGCATGTGCACGTGAGTGCGCGTGAGTGTGTTGGGGTGGAGAGAGGGTACCTTTGTGCAGTGAACAACCTGAACACCCTTACACGGCAACCCAGCCTTCGGAATCGCTTATCAGGTGCCTTCCGGGGGGCCGGCCCTGGGGACACTCCTAGCACAAGCGGGGTGCTGAGTGAATGCTTTCCGGATGAGTGAGTAAAGGTCCTTCGAGGTCAGCTACAGGTGTGGGTCTGAAGCCTTCTGAACTCGAGACCCTCGCTGTTTCTCCTCCCTGCAGCCTCTTAGCCTGTCAGAGCAGGAAGAGGCCATTGATATTGCCTAATGGGACCCCCTTGTTTCCCAAGTGGGAAAACCGGCCTAGAGAGGGAAGTGCCTGCCACACGCACGGCTGGTCCAGGCTGTCTTCACTGCCCTGCTGTCTCCTGTGAAGGAAGGTCCCAACCCCAGCCTTGCTCCTGGCCTTGCAAGGCTCCTGGGCTGTGGCACCTGCCCTGACCTGTGTCACCTGGCCTCTTTAGCTCTTCATAGGGTTTGGCTTCCCCTATGAGGGTCCCGCCCCGCTGGAGGCCATCGCCAACGGCTGCGTCTTCCTGCAGTCCCGCTTCAGCCCACCCCACAGCTCCCTCAACCACGAGTTCTTCCGGGGCAAGCCCACCTCCAGAGAGGTGAGTGGGAAGGGTCTGAGGTGGGGACCCCTGCAGCTCCTTGAAGAGGGAGACCGAGGTGTGGTGTGAAGGGAGAGGTGGGCCACATGGGTTGTGGGGCGGGGCCTGGGAGGTCGAAGGAGGAGCTGCCAGAACCCCTGCCCCGGCCAGGTGTTCTCCCAGCATCCCTATGCAGAGAACTTCATCGGCAAGCCCCACGTGTGGACCGTGGACTACAACAACTCGGACGAGTTCGAAGCGGCCATCAAGGCCATCATGAGAACCCAGGTGAGATCTGGACCCAGCCAGGACTGCCCCAGCCCCAGAACATGCCGCGGACCTCTGCCATTTTTAGAAAAGATGCCCCTCTCGGTGACTTCAGACCCACAGGCCAGGGCTGGCAGATCTGACAGCCTCACAGACGTGGGGAGACGTGGGGGAGGGGTGCCTTTGTGCAGTGAGCAACCTGTACAGCCCTCCCTGGCAGCCCTGGATCCGGCATTGGCACAGAGCGGAGCGCCTGGGGGCGAGGGCGGGGGCGGGGCAAGCCCTCTGAGCACTCCCGGCCCAAGTTAGGCAGTGAGTAAGCGTTCGGGATGAACCTGGCCATCGCTGCGGGTCTGTGGCTCTTTAGCCGCACACCTCAAACTCTCACGTGCAGAAAGATTTGGCAAGTCCTGCCTTTCTAAGGAGGTCTGGGGGTGGTGCCAGGGGTGCCCACCTGGGAGACGCCCTCTGAGCAGCACGGGGCTAGAACATTCCGGGTGTGCGTTGGTGTGTGTGAGCGCATGTGTGCGGGTGGGGGTGGGCGTGAGGAGGGGCTCGTGAAGTCGCACACCCCCGTGCTCTTCTGGTCCCTTCGTTCCGGGAAGGGGCCAGGCCGTGCGAACAGCCCCCTGCACGCCACAGTCCCCGCGGCCCCACTTCTGGCTGTAGCTGAGACGCCAGGACGAGCGGAATAGGCTCCGCCGCCCAGCGTCCCCGTCCCCTTCACGGCACCGTGTCCCTGGAGCGCTGCTTGCGATGAGCTCGTGGGTCTAGGGGCAGAATCAGAGGTCATGAGACTTGGGGGGTCGGGGGCCACTGCAAGCGAGTGACATGATGGACAGGTTCTTTCTGCAGGGGACAGCCCCGCCCGGGGAGGACACACAGCGGCTGGCGCGTCTGCCTCCTCTGGGATGTGGGGGCACTGCTAGGCTCAAGGGGGTGGATCCCCGCCCCATAGGGTCGTGAGGCCTGAGCTTTGGGCCCAGAGCCCTGCCCGGCTGTCCTGGCCTGGGACAGGGACAGGGTTGCAGTTTTTAATGCCCTCCCCTGCACTCGGACCCACAGCCTTTGTCCATCCCCTTAGCAAACAGCCTCCAAATCCCTTACCTACCCCACCCCCTCCAGCATCCTTCCCACCTTCTGTCTCTTTGTGTTTCTCTGGTGACAGTGCCAAGAAGGACACTGCCCACACCCATCTTTGGTTGTACAGATAGGGCCAGGTTGACCTACAAAGTGGCTGAACGCGACCCTTTACCAGCTGCGGGGGAGGGGAAGAGAACCCCCGGCTTGGGCTTAAGCACATCTCCCGTGCTGTTAGTTGCTCCAGGTCCTGGCTGGTCTTAGATTGGGTCCCTCTACAAGTGACCTGGAGGCAGGACTTGAGCACGAGTAGTTTATTTGGGAGGTGAACCAGGAAGGCAGGTCCTGGAGCGACAGAGTGAGACAGGGTGTGTCATCGAGCAGGTCACCTTGGCTCAGCCCCGGTGCCAGCCGTGCCCTCTGAGAGGCAGGTATGTCGGGGAGCAGGAAACCGAGCACTTACCTGCCAGCTCCATCCACCAGCTCTCCCGCCTGTCCCTTCCGAGCTGAGCCAGTGAGAGCTGGCTGCACGTGGGGCTGCTCCAGGGAGCCTGGGTGAGGAAGGAAGGCTCTGGTTTCGTGTGTGTTTTGGTTTTTCACTCCTCAGTAGGTACCTTCTGTCTCAGGATCCCCATTTCGCAATCCTCCAGGGCTTCTATCTCAGGGGGCGGGGGCAGGGGCAGGGGCGCGTGGGGACAGGAAAGGCTCTGTCCACCCCTGGGCTCGGGTCTGGCCCGACCTCCTAGACAGATTGTTGAGCTCAGTGAGTAGTGTACCCAGCCCTGTGGCGAGCCTGTTCCCGTCCTCAGGAAAACCGGGGGCTTGGGGACGGGCGGGGGGAGTAAATGTGCCCACCCACCCACGCGTCACTGCTGGCTGGACGCTGGACACACAAGAAATTGGTAACGCCGGCTGTTCTGGGGGAGGGGCTGGGTGTCGGGCTGGGAGGAAAGCTTCCTTTTACTGTTTTTCCTTTTAATTTTTTTTTTACATGAACATCTGTTTAATTTTGTTAATTAGTCAATTTAAAAATTACAGTAACCAAAGAGTCAAGGAGCTAAGGTATGATCAATCCGCCAAGCTGAGACTGGCAGCTGGGCCCAGAACCCGTCGGGGGCCCCTCTGCTCTCA
>NW_006436283.1:3749476-3763061 GCF_000325575.1 Pteropus alecto | reverse complement strand
CTGGGAGTGCGCATTTTAAACGTGCAGCCTGGGAAATTCCCGGAATCCTATTTTAGAAAGCTGACGCTGGCAGCGGCTGAGAGAGCCGATGACGGTCACCATCAGGGGACGGAGCTTGTACTGCGAGCCGTAGGACGGGGCCTTTCTCGGGGCGGGGGTAGGAGGAAGGGAGAGGGACCCACGGCACGCAGCCCCGCTGTCCCCCAGCTCCGCGGGGGGCCCTTTCCGTCATCTCTCGGCCTCGGTGGGCTTGCGCCTGGGCACCTCTCCGTCCAGGCGCGGGGAGAGGAGGGTGCTGGCGCTTGACGGCCGCTTGTCATCACGGGCCGTTATCGTAGGACCGGCACCTGCCACTGTCGAGACTGATTACTGCGCACACCTGTGATTAGACCTAATAGGCGCAATTTCAAGGCGGGCTGGCTCCTGCGGGGGGGGTGAGGTTCACCGCAGGCGGGACGCGGCTGGCTGAGAACTCTCCCGTCACACAGGGTCCTTTGAGTTACCGTGTGACAGGGGCTTCGAACCATGGGGGGGAGGGGTGACATGGGGGAAGTGCTGAGTAGCGCAGGCAGTGACATTTGGAGGGGAAAATCTTGATTTATAACCAGGGCTTGAAAGCGTGTGCTCGAGAGACGTCCCCCAGAGACCAGGCACTGCTGGGGCACAGCTGGCTGCAGGGGCCTTCGGGGGCCACCAGCTCCGGAGGAGGGTGGTTGGGACCTGGCTGGGCTGAGCTTAGGGCTGCAGGCTGCCTGGTGGGTTGGCTGTGACATGGTGGCTGGATGCGGGACCTGGGGGTCCCCTGGGAATCCGGAACTGCCCCCACTCACAGTGCAGGTGACATTGGACTGGGGACAAAGTCCGGTGGGTGGGATCTTGTCCCAAGAATCAGTTCTGGTGGCCGGGACCAGTTTCATGGGCAGCAGTGGCTACTGCTCCCCTGGGACCCTCTTCGGCATGAGTGTCGGGGATGTCCCCTTGGCCAGAGGGCCCAGGACGGGCCTCCAGCCCCAGGGTCTTCAGGAAGCAGGACGTCTGCCACCACCTGCTCACGGGCCGCGGGCACCTCCCCCATTCTCTTGGCTCCTCCGGCTCCAGCTACTTCCTCCCCCCGCCCCCATCTGCCCCCAGCCCAGGCTGCTTTAAAACTTAGATATTTCCACGGACGGCGTGTGGCCTCTGCCATCTCGCTCCACGTCCCTGTGTTCCTTTGTGGGAACGTGCCCGAACACCTACCATATGCCAGGCAGCGGGGGTCGACAGTGAACAAGTCGCAGTCCCAGCTCTTGGAGGCTCACAAAGCCCGAGAGACACAGAGAAGTGATAACGCGCTGGGGGAGCCTGAGGTGCCGCGGAGGAAAGTACTCCTTGGGACTGCTTCCTGGAGGAGGTGTCGCCTCAGAGGGGAGCATGAGTCTGCTGGGTTGGCTGTGGGAAGGGCAGGTGTCACAGCCTAGGACCAGGTGGAGTGCTGAGTTTACTGAAGTGGGCGGAGCTCTGTGCGCCTGGAACCAGCGCGGGGGTGTGTGTGGGGGTGACCTGGCCCAGGCCTCGTGGGGCCTGAGCCCGGGAACAGGGGATCTGAGCAGAGGTGGGTGGGTGGTTGGCTCTCCGGCCACGGGGTGTGGGGCCCAGATCTCTGCCCTCAATGCGGAGCGTGGCCAGGCCCCTGGCGGCGGATCTCCTCCCGCCCCACGTGTCTGCCTGTCCCTCCCACAGGTAGACCCCTACCTGCCCTATGAGTACACCTGTGAGGGGATGCTGGAGCGAATCCACGCCTACATCCAGCACCAGGTAGGGGGGCCCTCCCCTGGGGCCCTCGGGTGGGAGGAAGGGGCCGCCCTCGTCCAGGGCAGACTCCCCGTGAGACTCCCGCTTCTTCTCCCTCCTGTCCGTCGGTCTGTTTACTTCCTTTCCGGAAGCAGCGGGGTGGAGGTGGGCGGGGAAAGCGGCAGGTACTGCCATACTCAGCTTTGGAGGCCCAGCCCCTGTCATAACACAGAAACACAGGACTTTAGAGTCGTCTAAAATCTCGCAGCTGATCGAGTGCATGGTCAGTGTGGATGATCCCCCCCCATCCCCAAGGATGAGTCGGCAGACTGGTGTGGGGGGTTAAGACCTCTGCCCTGAGAACCCCGGAAAGGGCCTGCTGCTGTGTAAGTGGAAGTCCTGTCCCCCCCTCAGGGGACCGGAGCCTCCACAAGGGCTCACAGGTGGCCCAGGCAGAGCGCTGCTCCCTCAGACCCCGTCTCCGGGGTGATGCTGGACGCGAGCCGCAGGGCCTGCTGAGCTATCAAACCAGCTACAGGTGACTTATAACCACTAGCTCTTCAGACAGATAAAATGTGGCCTCCGTCTGAACCTCGTCCCCAACCCCCCAAATGTCAGGGGCTAGAGAGTGGTTCTAGCCCATTGCATTACAGACAAGACTACCGAGGTCCCCAGAAGGGAGGACTTGTTGGGGTCCAGGCCTGGGCCTGATCCTGGAACTCTGGGCTCCCAGCCACCCAAGGGATGCCATCATGATGCTCACAGAAAAGCACTTGCTGGGCCCTGCTGGCCCCTGGAGCTGACCCCTGCAGGGAGCGCTCTGGCCAGCCCCTGGTGCCTGCCCCCACCACAGGAGGGGTGACCAGCAGCCAGGCGGTGCGGACAACTCAGAGATAGACCCGAGTCCCAGTCCTGCCTCCGCCCGCTGGTGGTGAGGCCCTGGGCAGGTTCCCTGACCTCCCTGAGCCTCTGTTCCTCCCCCATAAAACAGCTGGAGACACATCAGCTGTTAGGGCTTGGTAGGGCCGCGGCGAGGAGTCACTGAAATGATGCCCAGAAGGCCGCCTGGGGACGGAGCCGCGGTGGCAGTGCCTCTGCGATGGCCGTCGTCGCGAGGCCACCCCCCCCACGCGTCCGCCAGGGGCTTCCGTGTCCCGTTTTCCCTCCTCACGTTGCTTTCCTCCTGTAGGACTTCTGTGCAGCCCCAGGCCCTGTCCCACCAGGAGCCCGGGCCCCGCAGAGCCCCTTCGTCCTGGCCCCCAATGCCACCCACCTGGAGTGGGCCGGAAACTCCAGCTCCGTCCCCGGGGCCTGGCCCCCAGCTCACTCCCTCCGGGCCTGGCTGGCCGCCGCCGGGAGGGCCTGCACAGATGTCTGCCTGGACCACGGGCTGGTCTGCGAGCCCTCCTTCTTCCCCATGCTCAACAGCCAGGACGCCTTCCGGAAGTGAGCAAGCCCTGCCCGGCGCCCCTTCCCCGGCGGGCCAGCTCACCTGCAGCTCCTTCCTCCCGGTACCACCCACCCCCAGCCCTGCCAGCAGTTCCAGTGAGTCAGGAGGGATCAGAAGAGACCTTCCGGTCGGAGATCCATGTCACACTGCCACACTCCTGGCAAAGCCTCAACCCCAAGCCACCCCAGGAAGCCCCCTGCCCAGTCACCACCCTCCTCCCTCCTTCCCTCAGCCCCTGCCAGCCTGTCTGGGCATCCTTTGGGTCTGGGCCATGAAAGCTGCCCGCAGCCCCGCCCTCCTGCCCACCCTCTGCTCTCACAGCAGGTGGGAGAGGAACTGCAGGCCGGGGTTTGTCCTGCCGCCTCCTGGAAGTATCTCCTTACTGGGCCTGGGGTGGGCTGGGCCAGGGAGGGGGAGTGGGCAACACCTGGCTGCAGCCGCCTGCGCCCTGTCCGCTGAGTGACTGCCGCCCATGGTGCCCACCCAGGCTGCAGGTACCCTGTGACAGCACCGAGTCGGAGATGAACCACCTGTACCCGGCCTTCGCGCAGCCCGGCCAGGAGTGCTTCCTGCAGAAGGAACCGCTGCTCTTCAGCTGTGCCGGCTCCAGCACCAAGTACCGCCGGCTCTGTCCTTGCCGAGACTTCCGTAAGGGCCAAGTGGCCTTGTGCCAGGACTGCCTGTGAGGGTGCCCGCCAGCTGGCCGTCCCTGCCGCAGGAGAAAGCACCAGCAGATCCCAAGCTCCGGCGACCCACCCTCCCTGGACGCCCCAAGCTGCGGCTCCCTTCCCGACCAGCTCGGGCATGGGGTCAGGGGGCAGTTTGTTCCAGCGTGCTGTGCCCACCACAGGCAGGCTCCCCGTCCTCCTCCCCGGGGCTCGTGGCAGCAGCGTAGCCAAGTGGCTGCGGGGTTGGTCAGAAGGTCCCGCTGGCCCAGGAGCAGGTGGTCAGAGGCCCCTTGGCCAGATCTGGACCAGATAGAGAGAGGGCCCTGGTCCTTCCTGGGCCCAGGATGGAGCGCCTTGATGTACCAGAGGGAGCCGGGCAATGCCTGCCTGGTGGCCCAGTGGAGGGGCCGGGGAGTGATGCCCGAGGGTCCAGGCTTCTCCCTCTGGAGTCGATGGGGGTGTGGACAGAAGGGGCAGGGGACTGGGGCAGGACAGGCAAGTTCCCGAGTTCCCGTCCATGCTCCCTCTTAGCCCCGCCCCTCCCACTTTCCCCGGCTCCCCTCCCTCTGCACCTGGGGACCACAGTCGGGGGTGCAGGGCCCACCTAGACCCTGGGTTGAATTGGTTCCCCCTCCCGCTCGTCCCGACTCTCTTCCCATTGGACTCCTTCTGGCATGACTGTGATCCCAGACCATGGGTTTGTTCCCGAAGCCTCGGTCCCCGCCCCGTCCTCTGCGGACACCCCAGAACCCTGCCCCCAGCATCTACTGTAGGCAAAGGCTTGGGGTGGGCCTTCTGCCTTTTGGCGCCCTTGGCCCAGTTCCTGGCTGCCCAGGCCCCCTGACCCCCACGTAGCCCCCTACCCCATCAATGCTGCGTCCACGTCCCTACCTCCAGCATCAAACCACCTCTGGATCCAACTGTCCACCTCTGTGCAGCATGCCTGCCCCGCCCCCGAGCCCAGAGCCTGATTCAACAGGGAGGGCCTTCAGAAACACTGCCACCCTGCCCCGTTTTATAATCCCATTCCCTCCGGGGGCAACCCCACCCGGCCCCCCTGGACCTGCCCCTCCACCTTTCCGGGAGGAGGAGACAGCCTGCTGCGGGCTGCAGGAGGCCGCCTCGCACAGAGAGCCCTCAAGGCCTGGGCACCCGCGGCTGCAGAAACTCAGTGGCCACCAAGGACGTGACCTTCCGGAGAAGCAATAGAGACTCCTCTCTCTTTTTTTAAAGATTTATTTCTTGAAATAAATATTTTACTGGGACGTGAGCTACAGAGGAGGACCTATGCCATTTGTCACCTTCCCCCTGGGGGTGCCCAGGGCAGGAGGGGCGAGGGGGCGTGAACGCCAGGCGGGGAGCACTGGGCGTGGACAGCCGTGGCCCCCAGGCCCGGCCTGTGTCATCGGAGCCCACCGTCTGCCAAGCTGGCGCGCTCTGCACCAGGCTGCCCAGAGGAAGTTCCCACAGGTGCCGAAGACCACGAGCCTCTCCTGCCGCCCCCGCACCGTGATGCCAGGGGCTCTGCTCGCCAGCAGGGCTGTGCCCGCTCTGTTCCCCTCAGGCCGGCCTCTGCTGGCTGGGGCAGCGTGAGGTCAGAGAACACAAATGCGCTTCGAGGTGAGCCCGAGCCAGATCGTGCTAAGAAGACAGGCTAATACTTACCTGGCGTTAACTGTGTGTCAGATGCTGGGCTGAGGACTTGCCGTTTTACGTGCTTGGCTGTCCTATCCGATGGGTACTATCATATCCGCGGTTCGCAGCCGAGAAAGCTGAGCACAGAGAGGTTAAGTAAGTCGCCCAAGGTCACACAGCTGGTGTGAAATGGGGATTGTTTCAGAGTTGCTGAGAGGATTCGATGACCCAGCGGAGCGACAGCTCGGCGTGGCGTGTGGTGCCTGGTCCGCAGGATGCAGTAACGGTTTGACGTGATCCCGTGTTCGAGACATTCCAGTTAGGGGCTTCCTTCTAGCCAGGGGTTCTTCCCTGGGGACCATCAGCTGGCTCTGTCTGGAGATGGTTTTGATTGTCACACCTGGGGGTTGAGGAATGGCCTGCTACTGATATCTAGTAGGGAGAGGCCAGGGATGCTGGTCCGCACCCCACAGTGCAGGGGGTCATCCCCAGCAACGCAAAGGATCCGGCCCAAAGCGTGAGCAGCGTCGAGGTGGAGAAAACCTGATGTGGGTTGGTGGGTCTCAAGTCCGGGCACACGTGGCTCACCCACCTCTGAGCTTATCAAGCACAGGTTGCTGGCCCCACCGCTAGAGTGTCTGAATCAGCAGGTGTGCCGTCGGGCCCGGGAACTGGCGTCCGAATAGAGATGCTACCTCTGCGGGCCCAGGGCCCACACTTTGCAAACCGCTGGGCTAGACCAGGAGGCTGCTAGTAGGCATTTCACCTGGTGTTAATTGATTCTTAATGTGCAATTCCCTGATGACAGAGGATGCGGAGCATCTTCCCATGTTTTTACTGCCATCTGTCTATCTCCGTGAGGTATGTGCTCCGGCCTTTTGCCCGTTTCAAAAAGAGGTTGTTCATTTTCTTACTGTTGAGTTTTAAGAGTTCTTTGTAGAGGAGCCTATTTTTGAATCCCGTCTTAAACCCTTAACGAGGTGGGTGGGGTGCAGCCGGCGCAGGGGGTGTAGGGGCGGGCTCGTAGCAGGAGAAAGGGAAGGAGAACCCGCAGCCCAGATGTGAGGCCGGATGCTGGGGAGAGGGGGCGACCCTGCAGGTGCTCCAGCCCCTTGTCCCGGAACTGAAGCTGGCCCCTGCTCCAGCGCCTCCCCTCCCCCAACTGAATAGCAAGGGAGCGAAGAGGCCTGGCTTGTTCAGTTTGTGTTCATCTGTTGCAGGAGCCGCCAAGGTTGGAGAGAAGGGGTCAGGTGTCTGCTGCCTTTAAAGACAATAACCTGGCAGGCAGAGCTGAGGGTCCTCAGAGTCACGAGCCGAATGGCCTCTTGGCCAGGCCACTGGCCCTGGCGTGCAGCCCAATCCTTTTTTTTTTTTTTCTCAGAAAAGCACGGAGCTTGCTCAATAAAAATCCCAAAGGAAAAACAAAAACACTGGCCCCCCAGGGATCCAGGCCGATCCTGACTCACACCAGGACCTTCCCCCGAAAGAAAAAAACCCAAACGGGCCCTCAGGAGCCTCAGGGGGCAGCATTCAGGTGCTCACGGCAGGAGAAGCAGGGACCGGCTCTGGAGCCCGACTTCCCAGGTTGATTCGGGGACTGTACCCCTCCTGCTGGATTCAGCCTTAAATCACCTCGCTTAGACTCTGCTAAAAATAGCCCAGCCTGACTTCTGCATATATTTGAATGTCGGGCTCAAGAGACCTGTGATTCTGGAGAAACAGCAGCTGACTCCCCGACGATGGGCGTGAAGCTCACAGAGCGGAAGCCATTTGCTGCCCCCATGCAACTCCCAGCTGCCCCAGTGGCTGCCCAGCTTGACCATCGACCACCTCCTCCTTCAAGAGCCGTTGGGGATCTTCTCCAGTGAGGGCTCCAGGGCTGGGGTGGGATTGGGCAGTCGGCTTTTGGAGTGCAGCGTTGTGAGGTTCGGGCTGGGGGCTGGTGGGGTGAAGACTCCTTGGGTCCACACAAGACACCCCTGATGCTTCGACCTCCCTCTGTTCCTCAGAAACCCCGCCCCGTGCCTGCTCCATTCTGGGGTCCTCAGAACGTGGGGTGGAGGGGTGGGTAGAGATTGCAAGTTCCCTAAATCTAAAGCTGGATTTAGGCGTTCTCATTTTCCATCTTGTTTCTCCCTCCCCATCATTCATTCATTCAACAAACATTCGCTCAGCACAAGTGCTCTGTGTGGCGCTTGGCCCAGGGGTACAGTCAGTCTCCCACCTAACACCCGCGCCTTGGACACCATTTTCCGGGGCCCAGGCCAGCTAGGACTCACCGGGCCACCGAATCGGACGATGCTTGCTTGTCATTGGTTCTGGAGACCATTCAGCCAGCACGTCCTGGTATTTCGCCTCTCCCACAAAAGCAGACCAGCCTCCTCATCTCTGTGCTGGAACGCGCGTCTCCTGCTCTACCCTTCGTTAAGGTTCATGAGAAGCCTGACCGTACGCAGCTGAAGACAGGCAGGGGGAGTTGCCCCTTACTCACGAAGAGTCAGCCTTTTGTTCTACTCAGGTCCTCAGCTGATTGGACGAGGCCCACCCACGTGGGGAAGAGCAATCTGCTTTACTCAGGCCATCAATTCAATTGTTCATTTCATCTGAAAACACCGTTGCAGACACGCCAAAATAATGTGCGGCCAAACGTCCTGTGGCCCATGACATTGACCATCACACTGCCCGCAGGGAAGTTTTCAAGCCCGTCGCACACACTGGGGTGCTGGGGCCAGGAATTTATAGAATTTCCAGGAATTCTACAAGTCGGGTGTTAAATTGTTGGCTCTCTTGAAGCTGGCCGTGGTGGGAGTGCTTACCCCTCGGAACTTGCCATGTGCTGCAAATCAGGGCTTTTTGTCTTATTTGCGTTTTATTTTCCAGAGAGTGGATCTATCGCACATGTAAGGTGCCCCAGCCACTGCTCAGCAAGTGATAGATCTCTTCTCTTTCCCCCTTCACTGAAGACAAAAGTCCTCGCCACTCGACGGAGGTGACATCTCCACGGGTGACATCTCACCCGGGTGGAGGGTTTGGCTTCGTTTTGTTTTTGCCAGTGTGGACTTCACGCTGTCCCTTGGCCTTCTTTCCTCCCGCAGTTTGGGGGTCCCAGCTCTCCTCCGCTGCTCCCCCTCCCACGCCAGGCCCAGAGGAGCCTGACGGAGCAGCTCCTCGGAGCCCCATCTTTCAGGGTTTGACAGCTGACATACGGCTGCAGGCTGAGTGGGGCCCTCCCTCCCCTAGCCACTGCTCAAGGAAATAATAATCATTAGTGAATAAACTGTGTATTGAGAGCCGTTTACCACAAAAAGCCTCAGGGTACATGGCATTCAAACATAATTAAAAGTAGCATTCTTTTAAACTTGGAAGTAGGAAACTGGCTCTGTTGGCCAGCCCAGGGGCCCCCACACTTCCCTCCGACCCCAACTTAAAGGATGGGGGACGAGGGCCTCGTCACAGGGGTGAGGGTGCAGCCGGAAGGTGTGGGTAGGGCCCTGGGGAGTGGGTACCCAAAGAGCAGGGTGGACCTTTGGATCTGAGAGGGCTGGTGCAGCTGTGGCCACTAGCGGGGAGGGAACCAGATGGACTAGAAGCAGGTGGCCATCCTCCCTGAAGGGGCAGGACGAAGCCGCCGGTGCCAAGCTCAGCCCATTGGCCCCTGTGTGCCAGTTGAGTCCAAAAGGGGATTTTTCCCTTCCTAGACCCAATGCTCCGTGCTCCTTTCCTAGCTAGTGACAGTGATTCATTCATTCATTCATTCATTCATTCATTCATTCATTCATTCATTCATTCATTCATTCATTCATTCATTCATTCATTCATTCAGCAAGGTTTATTGAGGACCTACTATGTGCCCAGCACTGTTCTGGAGATAAGCCGTGCACACAAGAAGGTGCCTGCTCTCATGGAGCTTATATTGCAGCTGGTGGACGACAGACAATAAACAAATATTTACTATCTGCTATAGAGAAAATGAGAAGAATGGGAGAGAGCAATTAGAGCGATGAGCAATGGAGGCGGGAAGGTGGTTATTGGTTTACGGGAAGACTCTTGCCGAGATGGCATTTGGGCAGGAAGCCGGAGGAAGCGAGCCAAAAGGAAGAGCCATCCAGGCAGAGGGAACAGCCCGTGCAAAGGCCCCGAGGCAGGTACACCATGGAGGAAAGAGGCTCGTGTGGGTGGAGCAAAGAGAAGCCGGGAGAGAGTAGAGATCGCACTGCATTCTCTCTACAGAGTCCTAAATTCCAGCCCGGTGCCTGGCCCCAGGCCAGTCCCTCGAGGTACAATGTTTGACCCCAAAATAGAGGCATTCAGGTGGCAGGGAAAATGTAGCAATAGAACCCGCACCTCCCAGGGCTTCTGATGACCACCAGGTGGGGGACCTGCCCTAAGGCGTCTAGGCAGCCCAGGCTTGACCAGGACAGGTGGAGCCTGAAGAACCTGTCCCTCTGTGTCTCTCACCTTTCCAGCTCTGCCCCCGCCCCAAGGTTCCCTAGGGACCGCCGCCCATTCGGCTTTCCAAGTCCTCTGTCTGACTCTCTTTGCTTCCCTGGCTCCGTCAGCCCTATTCTTTTCCTGTTGAGACCCCTTTGGGAAAACTCCCCATATGAGGCTGTGAGTCACTGCCGACTCTAGGTAATGACTGCGCCCTTCTCCTTCCGCTGGGAGAAAGGATGGAATTAACAGGGTACATCAGGGCGCCAGGCGCGCCCCCAGATCAGCCTCGAGAACGTGGGCCATCTGCAGTCGCCCTGCTCACTAGCTCTTTATGTTTCTCTAAAATCAGGAGACATTTATCCCAAATACGGCTAACAAAAGCTGCATTGGGATGACACCGCGGACCCCCAATTCCTCCCAGGAGCGGGAGAAGTAATGAAAGGGATTAGCCGAGGGTCCCCAAAGGGGGCTGCTCTGAAGGCTGCAGAGCAAACCTCTATGCTGCCCCCTCATCGGTAAGCGTGTTCCAGGTTCCAGCCAGGATGGGGGCAGCGTCTTACGAATCCTGCCTTTGGGAGAAGGCTGGAAGCAGGGCGGGCAACATCAGGATGTGAGGCGGGCTGGCACTGTACAGGAAACGGAGGAAAAGCAAAACCTTTTTGGCCAGGTTCTTGGTCTCTTGGTGTTCTGTAATTTTCATTTCATTTTGATGAAAGAAACAAAGTTGGTTCTAGCCCAGAAAGCAGTAGGAGGCATCCCTAATTTTGGAAGCTTCCAAAAAGGCTGGCTTGATCTTTGGGGTCCTTGTTTCCAGCCATCCACCTGTCTGTCACCCAGCCAGCCATCTATCCACCCATCTATCACCCACCCATCCACCCCCACCCATCCATCACCCGCTCATCCAGCCAGCCAGCCAGCCAGCCATGCATGAATTAAAAAGCAAGGACAGAGTGCACAGCCTGAGGCAAGCACTATGTTTTAAGCCCTCAAGACATAGCTTTGTCCCTCTGTCCCTGGAGAAGGAGGACTCACTAAATGTTTAATGTTCCAGTGGGGTTACAATTATGAAAAGCGCACACATTGCGATTTGGGTTTAGGTTGAAAGTATTAATTTCCTGGTTTTAATTATTCAATAGAAATTAATGAAAATGTAAAAGGAACCTCACAGGAGCCTCTGTAACCAGCGGGGGTGGGGTGGGCAGAGGAAAGTTGCATAAAGTGGAGTCTAGAAAAGTGGGGTGAACAGAATGGCCAAGGGCTCCGGCACCTGCCCCCCCCCAGCCAGGCTATGAGCTTCCCAAGGGCAGAGACCCTCTTGCATCAACCCAAGACTTGCTTTCTCCTCGTTAATTGGGGGGTGGGGGATGAGGACCGCATTGTGCTCCATCGGTGGCAGGTGCTATGCCAGATGTTGGGGAGATGACTAAGACCCAGCCCTGACCCACGGGGGAGACAGACCGGTGACCCCCCCATTTCACCACTGTAGGACAAGAGCTGCAGCCCTGATGTCCGGGTGGCAGAGCAGGTGGCTCAGCCAGGTGGGGATGGCTCCGGGAGGTGGGAGAGGACAAGCTTCCAGGAAGGAGCAGAGGGACCCGAGCTCAGAGGAGGGGGAGCACTGGGCTGTGCTGGGCAGAGCAGCTGGCACTTTAGCTGCACCTGAGTGTTAGGGGACACCAGGTTCACCACGCAGCAAGGCAAAGGGATGCGGGGGGCGGGGAACCTGGGCTTCAAAGTGAGCAGACCCCGAGTTTGAATTCTGGTGCCACCACAAATGACCTACCTTCTGTGTGTCTCAGTGTCCTCAGCTGGAAACGTGGATGGACATCTGCATGGCCCCCGTGTCCCGGATTGCTGAGTGGACATGGGTGTTTTTCTAGTGACCCAGCATCTAAGTTTTGGTTTTGTGGTAACAGCACCCCGATTTTCCTTGGGAACTCACCTCTCTTTCTTGCTGGGTCTTCTTGGTGGCATGTGACCCAAGGCAGATCAACGGGACAGCCCCCTCCCCAGGGCCTTATCTCTGAGCGTGACGTGGGACAGACAGGTTTAACTCGGGTCTGGGGCTGGAGCCACTCTGCTTCCTGTCCTTGTCCCCAGCCTGGCTGTCCAGCCTCCCCGTAGGTTCTGAGCTCCCCAAGCCATAAATTCCCAATTCTGTTCCAACCCGTCACAATCGCTTATTGGGTGTAATCAGTGAGTATCAACTGGTATAATTACAACCGATCGAAGAGCTCAATGTGCCGGGCACTGTGCTTATTGAAAGACTGAATACACACACGAACCATGGCAAGACCGTAAAATAAAACACCGATCTCCCATCCACAGTAACCAGCCCAGGGGGCTGGCCCACTGCGAGTCAGACACGAGGAAGTCAGACCGCCATCTGCAGCAAACAATCCAGGAGTCGAACGACCAGCCCCGAAATAGCCGCCGAAGGCCAGAACTTGATTCATAACCGCCTGCTTCCCTAACTTCCGCCCCCACTTCCGACTTAGGACGGACCAGAGAAAGCCAACTATGTACCGCTCATCGACCACAGGAGGCGCCCAGCTCCCAGCCGGCCTGCCACCAGCGTCCCTGTGCCACCAGCCTCCAATCTGAAGCACATCTGAAGCCTTTCCAGGTTTTGCTGTAAGCTTTCCCGCGCCCCTGCCCGCTCCGCGAACAGGAAAGTGGGGGCTACGGCAAGCTTTGAACAAACTGTCTGTTCTCACGTGGTTGGTCTTCATTACTTCCACGTCGCTTTTTACAAAGATGTATACGGCACCTACTGTATACCAGGCACGGTGTGGAGCTTAGCTCATTTATGCTAAGACCTTGACGTGGGCAAAAAGCCCCGGGAAAACTGATAATGATGCGAATCATTCTTGTCGATGGAAGTGCATATGAGCTGAGTCCGGAGGAGCGCGATTGGTGACGTGCCTCTGAGCAGTCCTGCATCTGTTGGTGCGTTCGGGTCAGCGTTCCTGACTGCTGACACCCCCCTGTCCTTTGCGTTCCCCTGTGAGCCGGTGGTAACATCTTGCCAGTTTCCTCATGAATTAGTGAGTTCCGAGAAATCTTTGACACATGTTCATTTTGTATCTGATTGAGTCATGATTTTACCTTTATTAAAAAAAAAAAAAAATGTATCCTTTAGCCATGTCTGGCAGCCCTGGCGGTAGGCACAATAATTCCTCATGTCACAGAGGAAGATTAAGAGGCACAGAGAGGTTAAGCAGTTTGTCGAAGTCACACAGCCAGATGGAACGAGGGGCAACCTGTGCACCTCTAAGAGAACTTGAGCTCTGCGATCTATGACCTACCCGCACGAAATAGGGACAAGTATTTACAGATGAGAACAGGGGGCACAGAGAAGTTAAATAACTCAGCCCGACTCCCTCGGTAAGTGGCTGATTCTGCAACAGGACAGCTGTCCACAGCAACAGAGGTCTGATACTGGCGCTGGGCGAACTTTAGGTGGCAGCTAAGGCTTTCCGAGTGCTTCCTAAGTGCCAGCTCCTGTGCCAGGAGCCATGCCCAGGTCATCTCGTTTACTCTTCACAGCGGCCCTGCAGACAGGGACACCCGGAGGCACCCAGAGAGTGAGTGCACTGAGTCTCACCCCCGCCCCCCCCTGACGCCC
>NW_006436283.1:3730345-3749455 GCF_000325575.1 Pteropus alecto | reverse complement strand
GGCCTCCCCACTTACCCCGGGAAGGTTTCTCGACTTCTGACAGGGTGGTGTCCAGTGGCCCAACCTGCTCAGCTGATCTCTCCAGCTGGGCGGGGCTTTGTGGCCTCGAAGGTGGAGTGATTACGGGTTGTGGGAGGGAGCCCCAGTCCGCTGGGCCTGGGCGAGATGGGACGGGGTGCACACCGTGGCCACCTCTGTTTACCAGGGACCCGTCAAGCTAATTGAAATGTGCCGAACAGCTGCCCGGGGCGGCTGCTGAGTTGATGAGGTATTGAAAGGAAGAAACACTAGAGCAGCCGCTTCATTTGCAAGGGAAATGACTTGGGGGGGGGGCTTCATTTGCCGTCTCTCGCCTGGAGGTTTTGATTAGCTGCGGAGGAAAAGGTCTCTCCTGTTTTATGTATGAGGGGCTACGAGGGGCTCCATTGGGGACCCCGTGGGCCACAGGCTCACTCCCACCCCACGCTCCCTTCGCGTCCTCCCCAGTGGGGAAGGAGATGGTCCGGGTGAGGCTTCCCAGAGGGCTGGTCGTTCGTTGCCCAGGCCCACGGCCACCCCTCAGTGGCAAGAGTGGAAACTTCCAGAAGCTTTCCTCATCTGTGAAATGGAGACTGCAAGACCTGTCCTGGGGTATGGGGGTGGGGGGCTGGGCAGGGGGTGACTTGATGAGCTCGGTGTGCAGGTGCCTGGCACGGGGCTGGGCCTGGGTAGCAGGTGTGCCCTCAGGGTCCGCCCTCCCTCCCCCCCACCCCGGGGTCCGTGCAAGCGCCTCCCAGCCCAGAAACCTGCTGCTCCCCCCACCAGCCGCCTCCACGTCCTGCAGACCTGCCTTGTGCCTTCTCTGAAGCGACCCCGCACCCGGCTTTGGGCTCTGCGGCTCACACTTCCGCTGGGAAGCGGGGAGAGTGGAAGCCTTGAGCTAGATGCTCTTTGCGAGTTTTCTCTCTGACACCAGTTCTGGGGACAGTTTTTCTTTAAAAGGCAGACGTTACTTCCTATTCCTTTCCTTGCCCCCCCACCCGCACCCCCACCCATCACACTGCCTCCGCTCCTGGGGTTTTCCCACCTCCTGCTCTGCAAATGGAATTAAACGCTGAATTAAGCCCCGCTCCCAGCTGCAAGGGCTGGGGTGTCAGCAGGGGCCAGGGCCGCGGGGCCAGGCAGCAGAGGGAGGCCTGACCCAGAAGAGTGTGGGGCCGGGGTTCACCCTCCAAAATTCCTGAGGGTCACAATCCACAGCCTTGGGACACCCAGGCTGGGGACCTCGAGCCCAGGCTCTGGGGCTTGTCTGCCCCTCAGGGCCAGGCCAGGCTGTGTTTGAGGCGGGACCCCGGACACATAGCCATGAGCACCTTTCAGACTGACCAGCTGGTGGCTGTGGACAAGCCCCTCAACCTCTGAGCCTCGGCTTCCTCCTCAGAAGAATGGGGTGATTGTCTCCTACCCAGAAGTTTCTTGGAAAACCATAGATGATGCTCCTAGCGCACGTGGCCTTGGCAGGTGTCTTCAATACACAGGAGCTATTACTCTGAGCCTCATCAGGTGGTGTTACCTGCAGACCAGGCAGCGGAATGAAGGGCGGCAGCTCTGCCTCGGGTATCCCACCGTGCCGGGCACCCACCCACAAGGGAGAGCTCATCTCCCTTCCCCTACAGCTGCCTTCAGAGCAGGCAGTGGTCCCAGGTCTGTTATTAACTCCAAAGAAGCTGCCCCAGGGTTGGTCAGATGGCTCCTGGATCCCAGGGGGCTCCTCTCAGGGGGGGCAGCAAGGCCCCCAGAGGAAGCCTGGTGTTTGCAAGTTTCCTGGAGCACAAACATGGGTGGAGGTTGAGGTCGTGGGGGCGTGGGTGTGTGGGACAGATCTGTCCTGGCTTCTGAAGGCTGGGGCTGTACTGCGGGGTGCTACAGAGCCACTGGCCTCTGGATCTTCCAGATAAAAACGAGGTTCGAATTCTGGCTCCATCTTTTCCTAGCCACGTGAATTGTAACAAGTTCCTTAACTTTTCTGCATCTCAGTTTTAGACTGTAACGTGAAGATAACAATAAGAACGTGAAATAAATGAGATAAAGCATGTGAAGGCCTCCGCCGGGAGTGTTACAAACACCAATAAGTGGCCAATTTCATTTGTGCCCCGAGAGCCTCTATTTCCTGCCAGGCCCCCATTCGATCTTGGGGTGAGGCTTCCATTTTGAGATCCTAAGAGCGAGGTTTCCTGGGGGAAGGCGAAGCCATAAAATTTATGGTATGATGGAGATATGATTAAAAGCAAAGGGTGGTTGTCACGAGGCATGGAAAAAAGTGGGGAAAAGGGATGGGTGTGGATACACCTGTTACAAAGGAGGAGTTAAGAGATACTGTCAAAAACTGGTGTAACACGAAATAGTTTCCTAGTGAGAGTCAAAGGTACTCGGGAGAACGAAATGAGGATAATGACAACCTTCAGGCTTCGAGAGGCAGAGGGGGAGAGAGAAGGAAGTGAGCGAAATCCTCGTGCTCGTTCAAAAGTCATGACGTAGACCTGGAGAAAATATTTGCAAACTCTCATAACTCAAAAAGAAAATAGACAACTGGCCAATTTAAAAACATGGGCAAAACATCTGAACAGACACTCCACCAAAAAAAAAAAAAAAAAGAGGCTGATGGCCAATAAACATATGAAAAGATCCTCAACATCGTAAGTCATGACAGAAATTCCAGGGAAAACCACCATGAAATACCATGATGCACCGATTAGAGTGGCTGATGTTAAAAACGCCTGACGATAACAAGCTTTGGTGAGGATACAGGTCAACGGGAACTTCTACACGCTGCTGGTGAGCATGAAAAATGGTCCAGCTGCTCTGGAAAACCATCTGGCAGTTTCTTATAAAGTTAAGCATACGTTTAGTATAAAGCCAGCATCTCACGCCTAGGTTTTTATCCAAGAAAAATGAAAATTGATGTTCACACAGACACTCGTATGAGAATGTTCATAGCAGCTTTTGTTCATAATCACCAAAAACTGGAAACAACTCAAATGTCCACCAACTGATGAACGGACGAACAAACGTGGTACATTCATGCAATGGACTATTATGCAGCAAGAAAAAAGGATGGCCTACGGTTACCTGCAGTAACACGGATGAACCTCAGAAGAATGACACTCTGTATCTTGATTGTGGCAGTGGTTACACAACTGCATACACTTGTCAAAACTTATAAAACAGTATGTGTAAAAAGTGCGAATTTAACCGTATTTAATTATACTTCAATAAACCGTAGGAAAAAAGGCCATTATAGACTCAGTCCACATTTAGAAAGATCCAGATCCTGGGAATTCTGGTCTGAGGCCCTTTGCACTGTCCTATTATATCCAGAATATTGTGTTCTTCTGTTCTGGGCACAATGTCCCCCTAAGTGTCTTTAAATTTTATTTGTTGGAGTAAGTAATATGTGCAAATGATACAAAATTCAAAAAATACAAAGGTATGCAGGGAAAGGTGTATTTGCTTGCTATGCCTTTCCCAGTCATCCACCCTCTTCTCCAGAGGTAAATACTGTTACCAGTGTCTTAATGCAGGCTTCCACCGATGTGCTTAGGAGAGAGAGAGAGAGAGAGAGAGAGAGAGAGATTATCCAACTGGAGAGAGAGGGGGAGGGTGTTCGTCTCTTAACCAAGATGAGCCCTATAACACTCATTCTGCACCTTGCTATTTTTTAAATTTAACATGAAATCTCAAAGATTGTTCCGGATAAATACATTCAGTTTCTCATCCTTTGTGACAGCTGCACAACACACTGCCGCGTCTTCGCACCAGAATTCATTTAACCAGTTCCTTACCGATGGACATTAGTTTCCAATATTTTTCCCTTACAAACGATGATGTCACGAACGCCTTTGGGTGTGCTAGGTGCCAAAGTTTAATTTTCAAAAAGCGAAAAGCATGATTCTTCTATCGATAGAAAGTCGTTATGTGTCCAAGACTTAATGAACTCATTGATGAAGGAACCGGCAGGATGGCAAGGGTTCAAAGGGAATCGGAGAGACTGGGCACGTGTAGCCGCTGAACGGAATCTGGAATAAGACGGCTGTGTTAGAGGCACGACTGGCTAATGTCTGAACTCCAGGCCAATAAGTAAAACTGTAACCTTTGAGATTAGCTTTTCTACGGGACAGAAGTCATTTGCATCTCTGCCAGACGAAATTCATTTGAACTGTTATTAGACAAGATTCATTTGCATAGCTAACCGTTTCCTACAAGTCGACATCTGCCCTTCAGCGTTGTCAAATAGCCCGAGCCGCAGTAGAAAGTAGGTCACACCGAGGTGCACACGTCTACGTCATTAGATGGTCCTCGAGTGGGTCTGGTAGACAGTGTCCTGGCAGGACACTGGAAGGACAAGCAGCCGTCATCTTACCTATGTCCCAGTTCTGGGTTATTTTTTCTTAATACAGGACAAGCTGTGGGGTACACTCCCAGTGGACTTGCTGGGTCCGAGGCTACGGGCATTTGTCATTGGCACAGCTGTGGCCCGGAGCCCCACGGAGCTGGTACCATTATGGCTGCTGCCTCTGGGATGTCACGGCTCATTGTGATAATTACATCCACGGGGATGCAGAGGATGCAGATGTTCGGTGCTGCAGCTCGGAGGGGAGGAGGGAGTGAGCGCAGCGATGGGTGCTCACCCTCCCGTTGCCATCAGCTCTGCCAGTTGGGGAGCCACACCCCACCGCCTGCCCTGCCCACAGTGGAGTCGCCACTGCGCCTTCTAGTGGTGCCGGTGACCTTTCACCCGTACATCCTTTACTCTCTGGGGAACGAAGGGTGTGTCCTCTGGGCCTCTCCATGGTGTGCACCCTCTCACAGCGCAGCGATGGGTGCTCACCCTCCCGTTGCCATCAGCTCTGCCAGTTGGGGAGCCACACCCCACCGCCCGCCCTGTCCACAGTGGAGTCGCCACTGGGCCTTCTAGTGGTGCCGGTGACCTTTCACCTGTACATCCTTTACTCTCTGGGGAACGAAGGGTGTGTCGTCTGGGCCTCTCCATGGTGTGCGCCCTCTCACAGCCTTGGCCTTTGACCCCTCCTGCCCCGGTCTGCCGCGGAGGCTGGCGTTCCTACCTCACGTGGTGGGGGCTGTCACCTGCCTGTGCGCCCGGAGCCATCCTGCCAGCGTGTTCGATCAGCTCCCGGGGTCCTTGCCAGGGACTGCTCCTGTGTCCTGCTCCTGTGTCCTGCCAGGGACTGCTCCTGTGTCCTGCCCCAGCCTTAGGTTCCACGTGTGCTCGTCTGGCTCCTGCGGGGACGGGCTGGCTGGAGCCCAGTCCCATTGGGGTGAGGTTCTTCTCCTTTATCAGACCCAGCGTGTCCTCAGCTGAGCACACCGCGACTTCACTCCACTTGGTGGCGGCCACGAGGAGAGCTGCGGGCACTTTCCGACGTGTGTCGTTTTGCAGGGGAGAGGCCTCTGCGCTGTGTTCAGGGCCCCGACCTGGGCATGGCAGATCTTTCTGGATTGAGAGTTTAACCTCTAGGGAGTTCTGCTAATCTCAGGGCCAAGTCTGGGGCCTTGACCGGCTTCCCGAGGCCTCATCCCAAGAGATAAGAGCCTCTCTATGCTCCACCAAGAAGGCCCTCCGTCCTGCTCAACTCGCTCTTAATTGCCAGTTAACCACTCTCAGCTTTTCATTATCTTTTTCTGAAGCATCGCTGTCCTTGTTTGATAACTGTTTCTTTCATTTTTACCAAATGCCAGCTATTTCACACCAGTCGGGTACATTCTCACCCTCCGCCATGCCAGTTCGCCACGGGGAAAATTTTAACAGTTTTTGCCACCTGCGCCAGGATCTGTCTGTGCTCCACCCCCCACCACTGCTGGGGTCCTCATAGCCCACCAGGTGGCGGACGACCCAGCTTCGACCTCCACCCCCGTGTGGGCGTGTCTGGCTCCCACTGTCACAGGTGTGTTCCCCGAGAGCCAGACCCTGAGTCAGAAATTAGCATCACAGGTTGATTGGGAAGTCTGGGGATCTCGCCCAGGTGATGGTGCCAGGAGGCGGGGCCTTCGGGGTGATTAGGTCATAGGACTGGAGCCCTCGCTGGGCTCAGCAGCCTCGTGAGAGGAAGCCAGGGAGCTCACCGTCTTCCTGCCACGTGAGGGTGCAACAAAGAAGTGGCCATTCGCAGCCTGGAAGAGGGTCCTCGCCAGAGCCCAGCCCCGCTGGCGCCTGACCTCTGACTTCGTGCCTACAGAACTGTGAGAAATGATGTCTGTTGCTGATAAGCCGCCCGCTCTGCTAAAGCAGCCGGAACCGATGGAGAACAGGGTCGGCCCCGAGGAGCGAGTGTGGAGCCATCTCGGGACGGAGGGGAAGATGGCAGGAAAAAGGCTCGGGAGCCTGGTTTGGCCTTCGTCCTTTGCAGAGTCCCGGCTGATGGCACACGCGAGCTGCCTGAGCACACAGCAGGTGGGACTCCTCTAAACGGCCTGTCCCAGTCCCTAGGACACGAGTCACGTAGCGTACGTACCCTGGCGTGCATGTGTTCCATGGCAGGGCCACACGTGAGCATGTGTTCCATGGCAGGGCCACACGTGAGCATGTGTTCCATGGCAGGGCCCAGGGGGGGTGGCGGTCCCCACGTAGGCTGGGTGGGCAGAGAGCGTGGGCAGGAGACCCCAGCCCGAGCCAGGAGACAAGTGACTGCTCTGCTCTCAGCTCTTCCTGCTCAAAGGGCTGGCGGGGGAGACCCCATCCCCTTCAGTGGGATAAACTTGGACAGGTGCTTACGACCCAGTGGTCGGAAAAGGATTTTTCTCAGGGAAAAAAATGTTAAAGTTTATGTTAAGGAAGCTCCGGGTAGGCTTTTGCAGGCAGCCAAGACCTCGAGGCAGAAAGAGAGGTTTGCTGGAGGCCTTGCTGAGGGCGGACAGCAGGAGGCCCTGTCCTGACCTGGTAACTAAGCGTTTAGTGTCAGACCCTCGGGCAATAGCAACTCGGATCCTAGTGGAACAGGACTGATTTAGTCCCCGCTGGAGCTCCAGCGAGGGTAAAAAGCAGTCAAACGAATCCATTTGGGGGAAGACGGAGCACAGGCAGGAAAAATAAACACTAAAAGATTTCCATATTTCCTGAACCAAAATAATGGCCCTGGACTACCCCGCCCCCCTCAAAATGGGAATGCACTTAAAGAAAAATGGCGCCAAGAGCCAGGTCCGCGGCATGCTGGCCGCCCCTCCCCAGCGCTCCCCGGCCTGGAGGACACAGCTATTTCCTGCTCCCTCTGCACGTGGCTTCTTCCAAAACACCCTCCAACCCCAACCCTGGTGACGCGAGGTAACCACAGGACATCTCTGGAGCGTTATCAGAACAGCCATAAACGTTAAGTCGCATTCTGTTACGCATCTAACAACCCTCCTTTATTGAAAAGAATAAACTCTCATGAGCAGAAATAGAAAATCCTGCAAAAATACATATCCGTTAATATAACAGCTGAAATTGCAAGGGTTTTAGAAAACCCGGGAAGAATGGCGTCTGTCACCTCAGGAACCCTGCCCCGGCACCTCTGCCTGACGGGTAAGACACAAACATCTTCCACTTTCACAAGCCCCCTCCCCCCAGCTCCTCCCAAATCCTCACTGGGGTCCAGCTCAACTTCACCAGTGCAGGAGCCTGAAGCCTGGGAGCGAATCCTGATTTTGTGAATCGAATTCTATTTCAGAGCCCCCAGGGGTGTTTGCTATTTAAAAGGGAAACTTTAGCTGCAATGCAAAAATTATTAGACTGCAGCTCAGCCTTCTTCCTTCTGTCCTTTTTCGGTACATCTTGTTTTCTTCCTCTCTCTCTGCTCAGGGCTGGAGTGTCGTAATCCAGGCTGAGGGCAAGCGCTGAACTGCTCCAGGGAGTTTGTAGGTAGGTCATGATCCAGCTGAATGTTCTGGGCGGCAGGCAGACTGCGGGTGATGCGGGCGGTGCGGGTGATGCGGGCGGTGCGGGTGATGGTCCTATTCGCACTTCTTCGTGGAAGGAGCTGCAAGGGCTTTGAGATCCACAGGTCAAGGGAACCAGCTGGCTGCTCCATAGAAGTGACCTTCGACCCTTGACCCCAGGTTGCCCTGCGTGATGGTTTAGCAGAGCCTTGGTGCCGCCGTTTAGCATCCCCCGTCTCTTCTCACTGTTCTCGTTCGGACCCTTACCTGCCACCTGGACCAGGTGCTCCCTACCAATCCCACCAAGCACTGCCCCAGAGCGAGTTATCCCAAATAAGCCATCCCTTAAAACTCGGATCCACCCTTAGATACAGGCAGGAGAGGCCCCTGCCCTGGGCCCCACACCTGAGAAGGCCCTACCCTGGCCCTTCACCGGGGACACCGTCCCCTGGGACAGGGGTCTACTGAAGTTGAGCCAAACTTCATAAATTAAGGACCAGCCTTTTTGCTTTGCGTCATCCTCAGAAGGAAAATCACCATGAGTTTTGCATGGCCGCGAAGGCAGCTACACGCCAGGGAATGCCTCTCCGGCCTTCCCATCCCACGCTCCTCCCCGCCCTTGCCCTAGGCAGCTGGCCGTTGCCTCCCAATTTGTCCTTTGGGGTTGGTGGCCGGTTATTTGTTTGGAAAGAGCCGGAGCCGGCGACACCTCCAAACCAGCTGTCCCCACAGGCCTCGGGCAGTTTCCTTACCCTGCACTGGCACCTACCCCACGGGCTCATTTCTGCCTCACTGGGGATGATGGGAGGAAAATGGGAGACACTGCGGTCATTTGAACCCCAAGCTTCCTGCCGAGGGTCAGCCACATCCATCATTGTTCCGCTACGAATTAATAGAGCGGTCCATCGCCGGTCACTATAGCAACCGCCCCCGCCCCCAGAGCTTTTGTGATCAAGAAATGGAATTCATGCAAGTGCCGTTCAGGGGACCCCTCTCCAGACAAACGGATGGAGGAGAGAAAGCGCCGGAAGCCAGCACCTACGAAAGGCTCTTTGTTTCCAGACAGTTCAGTTGACAGGAGACCCGGACGCCACTGCAGGAAAGGATCCCTGTTAACCACGGTGTGTCCCAGAAGTGGCCGTAGCCCGTGGAGTGCGCTCCGTAGACCCCACACAGGGCCCCTGGCACCGCGGTTAAGCCAGAGCCCTCCAGACAGTCAGAGGCGAGGAGGTTTCATTTTTCTCTCCCGCTGTCCCGGGAGGACTCAGCTTCAGTATTTCCCGTCCCGCCTCGAAGTGCTTTACGGGGTCCCATCTCAGAGGAGTGTGATGGGGAGCGGGCGTCTCCCCCTCCCCTCTCAATTCTTCCAGCTGCTGGAATAATGAAGGGGACGTCGGCCGATGAAGAGGAGAAAACCGTTCTAATACCTAACGCAAGGTGAATGCACACAGCCTTGAAAATTCTGCCGACCGTAAGGCGAAATGAGGTGATCGAGTCATTGTCTGCTGGGCCGTTTAGGGACAGTAGGGGACAGAGGACTGAGATCAAACAGGCCTTGCTGGGTTCCTCCCTGTGGCCACATGAAGTTCAGATCACATCTGGTTATCGACGGCCGTGGTTCTGCTAACCTGATCTGTTTCCGATTCTTTTCCGAAGTCTGAAGGGAGGGCGAGGGTCATTCCTGAGTCTTTGTTTCTTAAAAGATGCCAGAGAGACACATTTTAGGGTGGCAAATTTTGCTTCCCCACAGATGCCACATGCGGGACAAGCAGCTCAAAAGCAAAACATCCAGGGAGCCCCAAACTGTCGGCCGCGTTAAGGAAGTTGAGCAGGTGAACTTGACCCCCTCGAAGGGGTCAGGAAGGTAAACAAGCTTCACCTGATCACAACCACAGTGACACTCCAGACCTGGCTATAGAGAAAGGCTCCCTCTTCCACATGTGTCCCTTTTTCTAAAACAACAACAAAAAATATTTCTCCAGTTGCAGAATTCGGATCTCCAGTAGAAAAATTAGAGAAATAGGGAAAAACACAAGGAATAAAGCAAAGCCGATCAGAATCCCCGCTTCCACCCAGATGATCACCGTGAGTGTTTTTGCATAGTTCTCGGTCCTTCCTGCATCACGGCCTTGTGGACTTGCGACGTTACGGGAGAAATACTTGCTCTTGTCTCCCTCCACCCCTCGATCTATTGCAGAGGAGGACGTTCATCTTGCTTCTCACCAACTTCTCTCCAGTGACAGCTCCATGGCCACCTGAGGTCACAAACAAGGTCTTCACTCGGTCCTTAGAATATTAAGCCCATGGTATTAATCATACCTCCCAACTGGACTTGAGGTTAAACTTGTCCCTCCCCCATCCAGCCTGCTCTGGTCCAGGCGGCCACAGGGGGAAGGAGGCCAGGAGGAAGGGGGAGGAAGGAGGGTTGACCGGCCATATGGCTTCTTCACCTGGCTCCCACAGGTCCCTTAAAGATTCTTTGCCCGACTCTGGGGTCCCTGTGACTGCTGGAGTGCTCCTCAAATTCTGAGTGGTCCCAGCCACTCCTTCCTCCGGCTGGACATCCATCAGGAGCCCCTCCAGCATCCCACTGTGCTTTGCACCCTGCTCCCATCAGACAGGTCCCTGGGTGGCCCCTTGTGGGTTCTCTCTTTGGTCCATAAAGAACATGCCACCTCCTTGCTTGGAGAGGTAAACCTGGGCCTGTGGGCCGTCCTCCCAGCCCCAAGCGCCCTCCTGGCTGTACCATCCAGGAAAAACACTCAAGCTTTTTTCAGACTCAGCCAGGTGTCCATCCTTTGCATCTGTCAACTGTAAGGGACACCTTTCAAGTCTCTCTAAAGGTCCCAGGGATTCCCATGATTCCTGGGGTTGGAAGGACCCACCTCCACCTTCCACCAACAGGGCAGTGGGTGGAACGCACAGCAGGACAGCAGCTGTGCCAAAGCCAACTCCTACCTGTTCCCCTTGCCTGGTGCCCCTGCTCACTCTCTCCAATATTCTGGAGAGAGCAAGAGTGTTTAAAAGAAAGGACAGACCCTCCTTCACCCCCACTGTAAATCGTGCACGTGGCGGAGTTGGGGGATGGGGACGTTGTGGCGCCAGGTCTTCAGGCGGGAGGAGCACCGTGCTCACAGCCTTTGCCTCGGTCCCTTCAGGCCACCACGGACAGGAGCTTGTGCACCGCAGACATCTGTGCCGTCGAGGCTGGAAGTCCAGATCAAGACACCAGCAGGCTCAGTGTGTGGCGAGGGCCTTTGTCCTCGGTGGCCGTGGCCTTCTACTTTGTCCTCATATAGCCGAAGGGACAAGGGAGGTCCCTGCGGTCTCTTTCTTAAGGGCACTAACCCCATTTGGGTGGGCTCCTCTCTCAAGACCTACTCACCTCCCCAAGGCCCCGCCTCTAGCCCCAGCCCTTAGGGATGGAGGTTGCAACTTGTGAGTTTTAGGGGGACACAAACATTCAGCGGAGGGTGCTCTCTCTACCTCAAATCAGAACAGAGGCTGGCTACGTTTACTGAGCGGCCCTGGGCGTCAGGCGCCAGGATGATCACTTGACGGGAGGTTGGCTCACGGGTGGTGAGTTAGCCCTGGGCAGGGAGAGGTCCTCTGGGCGCCTGCTGTGTCCTGCCTGGTGGGCTCGTCTCCAAAAATGGCTGCTGCGGTATTTGCAGCCCTATGTTCCCTTCCAGACCTTAGTGGTCCCCAATGGGCAGCAACATCCATTTCCCGTCTCCAGGAGGGCGTGTGAGCAGAGGGAGTCAAAAACAGTGCTGTGTGACTGTGGAGACGCCGAGGGGGCCCTATGGCTTCCACGCACTCACGCTCGCTCTCTCTCTCTCTCTCTCTCTCTCTCTCTCCCTCCCCCTCCCCCCACTCCTCCACCCTCCCTCCCTCCCTCTTCCTCCCCGCTCCCACCTTCTCTCTCCCTGGCTCTGTGGAGCTGTGACCCTCTAAGTAACTGGAGCCATCTGCAGAAACCGTGCGGTGACACACAGGAATAAGGAAGCCAGGAGCCCAGCATCCAGCTCCCAGCTGGTGGGCGTTGGCAGCTCAGGCTCCAGACGTGCCAGATGAGCGGGACTTCAGCTGCTCCCCACCCCAGACACTGTCTGGCAGCAGCCAAAAGACAGACCCGCCTAGCTGGACCCAGTCCACCCCCAGGGCTGTGAGAAACGATACTAGGTATGATTGTTGTTTTAAGCCGCTAAGTTTTGGGGTGATTTGCTATGCAGCGATAGGTAAGCAGAAGATGAGGTAAGGAGCTCAAAGGAACGCACGCTAGACTGTCCTCTACCCATCGATACCCACTGCCCCTTCCTATAGATCAAGGTCAACAGAAGAGGGCCAAATATGGGCCACATGGGCCCATGCCTGGTTTTTGTAAATAAAGTTTTATTGGAGCACATATTCATTTACATTTGTCTACAGCTGCTTTCTCATTAAAATGGCAGCTGAGTCGCTGTGCCAGAGACCGTGCAGCCCACCGTCTAGACGGTTTCCTCCATGTCCCTTTGCCAAGCTCTGCTGCAGAGGGTGAGATCTCCTGCTTTCTGAACTCGGGGGTGCCCGGGTGACCTGCTGCAGCCTTGGACTGTGTGCAGACATTGGGTCGCCTTCGTGTGGGAGCTCTGCGCACCAGCTCGCACTTCGTGCCTTGCTTCCTCTTCCTCCAAGGGCAACGCCAGTGGCGGGGGCGCAAACAGCCTGGGTCCGGGAGTGAAGATAATGTGCGTGTCAGTTTCCTGTGGCCGTTGCAACAAAACGCCGCACACTCATAGCAACAGAAGTTTATCTTCTCACAGTCCAAGGCGTCCCAGGGCCACGCTCCCTCCGAAGTTTCTAGAGGAGAGTCCCTCTTGCTCTCTCCAGTTTCTGGCGGCCTCAAGTGTTCTTCGATCGGTGGCTGCGTCACGCCAGTCTCTGTTTTTGTCACATGGGGCAGGACTGTAACCTACCCAGGATGGACACTCAGCATGAGCAAACAACAAAGCTTGCTCACGGTGAGCCACTGAGACTCGGGCAGTGTGTGGCATGGCTCATGAGAAGCCTCGCTGCACGACGATAAATGTTCTGTGACCGGCCGTGTGCCTCGAGGCATGTAAGGCAGCGTGGCCAGTGACCAGGTCGACCTGAACAGTGACGGCAGGACAGAGCACACTCCTGAGGAGTGCCGAGGCTGTGGAAAGCTTTGCTTTGCGATATTCCAAAGTGATCTGATTTTCTTCCACTGGTGTCCTTTTTTTTTTTTTCCAAGTGTGTCCATTACAATTTAACGACTTGAAAAGTGAGCTGTAGGTTGGACTTTCCAGGACAAAGCAGAGACCATCTGATGTCTCTTTGGGAAGCCACCGGAACACGTCTCCCCCGCCCCAAAACAGAAACCCCTCACCCTGGCGGTTCCTGCTCTGACCCACGGTTGCTGCCAGCGGCTCTGAGCTTAGCTTGGGACCTGGCTGGAGACCAAAAATGATGCACCAGAAAGATTGCAAGTCGGTCTGAATCCCCGTGCAGGTTCCCCAGGCAGGCAGGCTTCTAGCTTCTTCCCGACGAGGAAGGGTCGATTATGCGGGTCTCTGCAGAGCAGCCTTCTGGGCTTTGGGGTGGCATGGGGTGGGAGTCCAACAATGAAAAGTTCATGATCGAAGGTGGGGGCTGGTCACATGCGCTGATCTGGGATTCCATTTGGAGTCAGAATATTCCTTGTAGGGAGCAGGGAAGAAAACAAATTTCCAGTTCCTTCCTTTCCATGTTCCAGAATCACCGCCTAGAAGACAAGCTCCCTCTGCCCCGCACCCTCTAGTTTCTTTCTAACCTCTTCCCTCCCCCAGCTAATCTTGCCTCTCTCTTCTGAGGCCAGGCTGGTCAGCTTAATGAACCTCACTGATTTGCCACCCGACGGATGGTCCCATTAGCTGCCTGGGTAACAGTCATATTTCTTCCTCCCGATGAGAGCTTGACATATCTCCCGTGAAATGTCGCGCGAAGAACCCCCACCCCAGACTTCAAGTACCGAGCAGTCACTCAGCGGTGATTCCGGAGCCGTGGCAGCTCGGCGACAGCCGCCTCCTCTGGCTCCTCTGCTTGTTTGGAGACTGGAAGTGGCAGGCTTCCGTTTTATGAGAGATGGGTGCTTTCTTCGCTTGAGCTTCTCCCCACAGTGTCCTCTTTCTGTCCTGAATTCTAGAGCTGTGGGTGCGCTCCCCCCAGGGACCAGGATGGCCTGCAGGCTGGATGTCTGGCTGGACTGTGGTTCCAACCTATGGCGACCGCAGTGTGGATTCCCATGAGGTCGCGCTGCGGATGAAAAGAGATAATAGACACAGAATGTGCACTCTTTGGAGGGGTCTCTTAAATCGCCCCACCTGAGGTGCTCACTTAAGTAGACTCTTCTCTGACTCCAAACCAGGTCTCCCGAAATGCATGCCAGTAGAGACCGCCTCTTCAGTCACCCAAGCCACGCGTCCCTCCATCATTATCTATCCTTTCTCTTCCTTGCTGGTCCTTGTCTCTCCCTCCTCCCTCCCCTAAGGGCCCTTTGAAACATGTCTGTGTCTTTGTTGAAACCAGGTGAAGGGCAGGTGAAGGGAAGGAGAGAAGGGCTTCCAGCAACAGGGCAGACCAAGTGGGCGGACAAGGATGAGCAGAACAGAATACGGTGCCACCACCAACAGAGTGAGGATTCACACTCGAAAGAGAGGAAGATCCTCAGAATGGGGAACAGATAGCTAAAGGCCGGGGTAGGAAAGCTGAGGCTGACCCCAACACTCCCCAGGTTTTGGGATGGGGGCTGAGGTTCTAATGTGGGGACAGAAAGTGACGTTTGGGGCTCACTCGAGGTGAGGTAGCTAGACTGGAACCCTAGCTTAAAGCCTGGAGTCGTCAAGGGCTGACCTCTGATGCCCCGAGGATGGCTTGGAAAACCACCTAGCGGGTCAAGTCTTTGGGACATGGACAGAAAAAAATCCACCTGTCAGAAATTGAAACCCTGGGCCTGGGGGCGGGGTGTCACTTTACCTGAGAGGTGGAGGAAGTCGTGAGAGCCCAGCTCGTGAGAGCCACATAAAAAAGTGGCCCAGAACCATTTCAACACCTGAGCCCGAGCAGAAGCCAATCTGAAATTGCTCTACAGGGCAATTTTACGACCTAGAACTTTCCAGACTCCCGTGGGGCGGCGGCGAACACCCTCATGTGTACCGCAGTCGGAAAATTACAAAACGTGTTTATAAACACACCACCATGACAAAGAGACATTAGAAGTGACAAAGGGAGACTTAGCTCTCCAATAATTGAGATTTATAGAACATCTGAATGTGACTTTAAAGTATTTAAAAATGATATGGGGAATAAAAGAAGGAATTGGAGCCATAAAGAAAGAATAAGTTATTTTGAAAAGAGAGTGAGCAGACATGAAAAACAATCAAATAGATCCAGAAGTAAAAAAAATCTTCACTGAAGCTATAAATGAAATGTATGACATGAATAGAAGAATTGACAATACCAAAGAGAGAATTAAATAAATAGAAGGAAGTCATCCAAAATGCAGCGCAGATACACAAAGAGATGAAAAATATGAAAATCTAAAAGCACAGTTAAGACACCTGGAAGACGGAATGAGTAGGTCGAATACACGTCTTAGAGATGGTCTAGAAGAAAGTTAAAGCAATGGGGGAGGCAAACTTAAGATGAAAAAAATGGCAGGATTTTTCCCTAATCGAAGACATGAGTCATCAGAGAGCGAAGTATAACATGCTCCAAACAGGACAAATGAAAATGACACATCTAGACACACTGTGGAGGAACAAGAGAAAATCAAAGACACAGAGATCTTAAAAGCAACGGAAGTAATAAGACTACCTACCTGAGAAGCAATGATAATTTGATCGACAGAATTCTCAGCATCACCACCGGATGCCGGGGGACATTGCTGTAAAGAGGGCAGCGTCTGCTAACCTAGAATTCTATGCCCAGCTAAACTATCACCCAAAAGTAAGAGCGGTAATAGAGACATTTTCAGACAGAGACAAGGGTTTATTCGTCATGGACCTCCACTGTAAGAGCTATTAAGCTTTGCTTCTGTTGGAGTGGAAATTAAATCCTGGGAGGACTTAAATGTTCGTCAACCGAATGAGCATTGACTAGCTAATTAATACTAGTATTAAAAACGATGCCGATGAATCAAGGAGGTTAAAACAAAGTAAAACTAAGATGCTAGTTAACAATAATACGCAACGTGGGAGGTAAAAATTAGAGAAAAAACGTGATAACTAAGTTAATGGATGTAAATCCAAGTATATCGGTAATTACAATAAGGATAAGTGTATTATACCTGCCTGTTAATGACAGAGATGAACTAACTGATGGGATTTTTAAAAATCTACATGTACAAGAAGTTTTAAGGTACAACTGAGCCCAAACAACACAGAAAGGTTGAAAATAAAGGCTGAAAAAAATATATGCATGCAAAAGAAAGCTGGTGTCGCAGTATTGACAAAGTCTTTACTCCATAATAAAAGGAATAATTCTTCACGAAAATATGCCGATCCTGAGCCTTTATGCATCTATTTGGTTTCCAATATAGAAAGCAAAACTATAGGAGAAACTCATGTACAATCGCAGTGGACAGTTTTAACATATCTCTGTCAGAAGATCATAGCTTATTTAGTAAGAAGATAGAGGATTTGGGCCATATGGTTAATGAACTTGATCTAGACATACACAGGAACTATTCTTTCAAACCCGCATCTGACACTTAACAAATCTTAATCAGATGTTAGGCTACAAAGGAAGTTTCAACAAATACCAGAGAATTGATATCCTCTAGAAAACCTTCCAACACTAAATGATAAAATGATCTGAAGGGCCGTGAAAAGACCGCATTTCTAAACGTGGGAGATAGCTAAAGCGGTAATGAGTAATTAAAAACACTCGTTAATAAGTAATAGCGAAAGTTAATGAAGTAAGTATTTAACACAAGAAATTGGAACAAGATAAAAGAGAAATTAAAAAAGCAAGGGAGGAAGGAAATAAGCACAGAAATTAGTGAAACAGAAAATATGCAAAAGAAAGAATTGACAAATGCAAAGTTGATTCTCCAGGAAGACAAAAGAGATAAACTTTAGGCATTCAATATTATGGAAAAGGAAGGAAATCATTAATGAATATTATCGAGAATGCAAAGGGAGACATAAATATGCAGAAGAGTTCTTTAGAAAAATAAAAAGAGCACTAGGAACAACTTTATGTCCAAACATTTAAAAAGTTTTAAAAGATGATACAGACAAATGCATAGAAAAATTAGAAATGATCAAAACTATCTCAAAAAGTCATAGAAAACTGGTATTAGGGACATCAAGTGAGTAGTCACAAATCCACTTGCAAAACAATGCACCGAATCAAAGTATTACAGGCAAGTTTTACCGAGCCTTCGAGAAGCACATGACCCTATCGGATATGATCGTTCTATAGAAATGTACTGGAACGGGGGCAGGAGGAGGAGGCCCCCCAAATCCTCTTTCAAGAATGGCAGAACCTTTTAAAAGATGGCAGAACTTTGCCAAATGCAGGCAAGCACCTGCAACGAAAATAGGAAGACAGATGCACAAATCCTGTACCAAAATTAGCAAAGCAAATCCAGCAATCTATATGTAAATACTTCATCATAAGCAGAGATATAAAGGCGGCTTGACACTGAAATATCTGCTAACGTAATTCACCACATTAAAAGATTAAAGGAGAATCGGTAAATATGATCATCTCATTAGATGCAGGGAAGGCATTCAATAAAATGAAATAGCCACTCACGATTTTTTAAAGAAAAGTCTCAGCAAACCGAGAATAGATGGGAATGTTCTTAAACCTGTGAGGAATATCTACCCAAGAAAGCCTCAGACTTAATGGTAAATAAAACATTCGGATTATTTTCCTTAAAGGCAAGAAAATAAGGATGCCTGCTCTGTCATTTCGATTTAATATTTTCCAAGGATCTTCCGCTAATATAATCAAAAAGAAAAACGTATTACTTAGGATAAATATTTGGCTGCATTTAAATTGGTATCAATGCAAATTGGTAGTGACTTCAACGAAATGGGCACTTCCTTCTTCCTTGCCTGAGCGTCTGGAGGGGGTTCGGGGCTGAGGCTTGCATTCCGTGAGGTTTCCAAGACGATGCCGGAGAAGACTGATGAGAGGTTCGCCCCTCCGGATGTAAACACTTACTATAAAGGAGTATGTTGTAATAAAAAGTGTTGTTTGGATCTAAGCCCCATAAACCAACGGGCTGGAATAGGGAAAACGGAAGCAGACGATCAGTGTGCGGACACTTGGCAAAGGACAGAGGTGTCATTACGAATCAACGGGGGCAGCGGGGAGAGTGAGCCGTTTGACAAACGGTCTTGGGATACCTGGCTATTCACAAAGGAAAGCATAAAAGTAGTATTTACCTATAGTATACAGGAGAATAAGCTCCAGGTGAATTGCAGGCCTAAGCGTGAAAAAGCAAAACTTTATATCTTTTAGGAGAAAATATAGAAGAACATCTTCATGACATTGATGGAGGATGTCTTAAGATCCAAAGAGCAGAAATTATACAGAATAAGTGCATGCGACTGGACTAAAATTTAAAGCTCCTGGGATAAACAACGGAATGAGGTAAAAAGATGAGCTTTACCGGGGGAGATGTCTTCGAACCCCCATATTGCTCCATAAAATATTGGATGGATGGCAGAGGCTTGCGTGGGAGAGAGGAGAGGCATTTGTTGAATCCTTCCACCTGTCCTGGCGTTGGGCAGGAAGCCTGGTGTTTATTACCGTTTTAAAATACATAGCGTATTAGCAGGAAATTTGACGTACGGTAAGGATAAACAGGTAAGGAGATGTCTGCCATTGAAAATATAGTTAATTACCCACAGCTCCTAAGACGGGGCATCGGACCATCCATGGGGGGTGGGGAGATGGGAGGGCGGCTCAGCAGGAGGCACCAGGGTGAGTCTCTCGGCAGAGGGAGGGAAGAGAACTGTGCACAGGCACCTTTATTGTGGATTCCTCAGAAAGGAGGAGGGAGGCAAGGCAAGGGCACGGCAGGGGACTGGCTACTTTCAATAATAATATCGGTGGGCTCTGGGCGGAACCGCTGGCCGATGCCTGTAATCAGATTATGCAGTGGGCGATCATAGGGCGAGGAGTGTGAGGGCCTAGTTAGGG
>NW_006436283.1:3721465-3730292 GCF_000325575.1 Pteropus alecto | reverse complement strand
GAAGGGGTGGGCTCTGGATGGGTTGGTCTGTATTTGAAAAGCCAGCCCCTGGGAGAAGGACTCCCCTCTGAGTCGGGATGGGGAGGGCGAAAGAGGTTGGATGGAAGCTGGAGAGGGAGCAGGAGGCCAAGGCAAGGTGACTCCGGGATGCCATCGGTTGTCCAGAACAAGGCGTGTCCAGCAGGTGCGCATCGGGCAGATGTTAATACAAGCAGGTGGACAGGGCCGAGAAACGTGCTTACTGCAGTTCCACGCCGGCAACTGTTCCCAGCCCCGATCTTTTTTATTACCCGGCTCTGAGTTTCCTTTCCCGGTAAACAGCTGCTCCGTCTGGAGCTTCAGGAGAGAAGGGGGAGATGAAATGCCAAAACCAAGAATTTATTCTCGTGCACCTTATTTTTGGCACCCGCCCCACGCGGCCTAGGGGAGCGGGTTTATTACATTCGCTGCTTTGTCTGATGGGAAGAAAAGGCCTCTCCCCATCGGCCAAAGGAGGGGACACACAGCTGCCCCTTCTGGGACGGGCGCCTCTGCTTAGATCAGCTTGAGCTCTTGCCTCCGCTCTCAGCCCAGCTCGTTCCCCAAATGGTTTGCTGCCAATCTCTCTACATGAGCCAAGTGGCAGTCATTTGCATGCGTGAAAATCTACCCTAGACTAAGCTCATAGTAACGACTTTAGGATATTTAAATGCCAACCCAGTTTTTAAGTTCCTTCCCAGCAGAGGCGTGCAGAACCAGATACTCACGCTAGCCTCCCATGACCCACTAACAGGACATGCCGCCTCCAGCAGCCACTGAGAGGGGCGCCAACCCCGAGCTGGAAGACAGGGTTCTTCTCGAATGGGGGAGAGCGCCACCTTGGAGCCCACCTTCCAGTCTCTGCAGGTCACAGTCCCTGCTGCTTGGGAAACTTATCCGGGCCACCACACTTCCGGGTTCCTATAAACCTGTGAGGCACTTGCTGGGAACCCAGGCATAAATGAAAGGCTCCAAGGGTTACGCGTCTGTAGTTCACAAGGAGGGACAGACGAGAAAGCAGAAGATTCTGATGAGGAAGGAGCAGGACCAGTTCCACAACGTGCAGCCCCTGGTGCCCCACGGAAATGCGACGCCCCTTGTTCGAAACTTAAGGATTTCAAGTCGGCGATACTAGAGCTTTAAACCACGCCCAGGCCCCCCAGTGAGGCCAGCCTGGTGTGGGGTCAGCGCTGGCCCCCGGGAGGCTGAACCATCCAGAAGCCGGGGGACCCGTTGGTAGAAGGAGAATTCAGAGCAGACGCTGATCTCAGTGGACATTTACATCAAGGGGTTCCTGCCATCAGGTCTTTCTTCTCTAGCTGCTGGATTATAAGATGCACAGAGACACCCCAAAACCCTGACCTTCATACGGTTCCCTCCTGGACGCGGGCTCCCTCCCTGCGACCGTTCTTATCTACCCCCCAAAACAGTGGCGTTTGGGAACGTTACAGGGGTCTGACTGACCGATTCCAGATGATGGGCTGGGACAGGTTAAGGCCAGACGCAGCAGAAGCAATCGCGCGCAGTGCGCACTTCCCGATCCGGGGAGCTCTGTGTTTGAAGCGGTTGTGGGCCAGCGTTTGTCTGGGAATCCGGTTTGCCGTTTTCCTTTGGAACTGTTTTCTAGGCACGAACTGGTTAACACAGTCCCCAGGCCAGTCTTCGCCCGGGGCCCGAGTGTCCTGCTGTCATCGTGCATATTCTCCCAGAATTAATGTCCCGAGCAGTGCCTCGGAAAGGCCTATGAAAAAAAAATGCATCCGCCCGCACTTGGACCCGCGCTGAGCAAATTCGGAATCTCGACACCGCAGAAGGAGGCACAGGGACAAAACGTCCAGACACGCGGCCTGACTGTGCGTACAGGAAGACGAAGGTGAAAAGTGTGCACTCTGCCTTTGCCCACACTCCGGGAAGGCACATCTGCTGGCCTCGCGTATTTCTAAGGTGTATAAACGCACATCAATCAAAAGTGCAAAAATCCAGAGTTCTTTAGCGCGTGTAGACATCAGTGCTGATTAGGTTCTCAGACTTATTCGGGGGACTGAAAATCAATACCATATTTACGGACAGATGCTCTTAGGGGCAGGAGGACACTAGCCAAAGCGGGTGTGAGACCGCTCTCATCTTTGCTGGCTCTGAAAACAGAAATGCTTTTCCCAGGAAGCGAGGCCCCGCAGAGGGACAAAAGCCTGTATTCTACCCGTATGCGGACGGCCGTCTGCCCGAGGTCCCCAGCTCTGTCTGACCAGGACCCAGGGTCGAAACGCGGATGTAACTTGTCCCAACGAGCCCCAGCAGGCCTCTCTAACCTTATGTCCCTTTGTCTTCCCCTGCTCCCAGATTCGAGAGACACTTGTCACCTGCGTGGACATGTCATCGCCACCCAGACTGCGTGTTTACATTAGGGCTCAGCCCTAGCGTTGGACAATCTAAGAGTATCTCCTACGCTCCGCGCTGTTCTCCCAGGTCTGGCTCCTTCTGGCTGCCACTTGACCAGCCAACAGAACATGTCAGAGTCACTCAGAGGCCACCTGCCAATACCAGGGTCAGGTGGACTCCTAGGGCTTGGAGGGCTAGCGAGGGGACCGCACCAAGGATCGGACTCCCCTCTGCCACCTGCCGGCTGTGAAATCTGGTCCTGTCACTTAACCTCGATGAATCTCTTGACCAGTGTCTTTGACCAGCGTTGTCAAGTGTGAAGACGTGGGGGTGATGCTTCCTGCAAGATGGAGTGAATGAGTGTGAAGTGGCCTTGACAAGCCCCCCTGGGGCAGGAACCGTATCCGCCTGGCCCATCCTGAGTCCTCTTATCAAAGTCAGGGCCTGGGCTTCAGCGGGCGCTCAGTGCCCGTGGGACACGTGGAGAACAACACCTGAACAAATAGCAAGAGAGAAAGTAATAATCATGAAACGAGGGGGTCGAACTAAATACCGAATGAATAAATGAAGGATCGATTATCATTTAACAAACATTTAAGTAAACGTCCTCTGGGCCGGGCGCTGTTCAAAGGACTTTAAAATTATTAATTCATCCAATGCTTATAAGCGCCTTGTGAAGATTGCGCCGTTATTATCTGCATTTTATAGATGTGGACACTGAGGCGTGGAGCCTAAGGGGCATACATGTCCAAGTTCCCGCGGCCACAAAAGCGGAGGCCATGACTCGAAGCAGGCTGCTGACGGGCGCTCTCAACTTCCATGTCCCGCCAGTGAGACTAAGGGTTTCGCAGATTCCCACAGCCCTGGAGGTGGGGAGCATGTAGATGAAGGTGGGGGGAAGGGGAGGGTGAGGGAGAAGGAGGCTGTCACACTGAGCACAGAGCCCAGTCACAGACTCCAGCCCAGGAGACCAGATCCAAACCCTCACCGTCTTCGTAGCCCTGGTATCGTGGCTCACAGGAGTTTGTAAAAGGAATGAAGACAAATAATTACGCCTCGGGAACAGCCATTTGGAGAAATCAGGGCTTTTCCTGGCGTCCTGGCGTCTGTACCTGGAGAGAGGTTGACATCTCTCCAGATAATCGTTGAGGAGGGGACGGGACAGCAGGTGGCTGTCGGCTTCCATTTTCTAAATCCCGCCCTAATTTAGACTAACTGGGGTCGAGCTCCGCGTTACTAAGGCCTGAATTATAGACTGCTGGACGACTTTTTAAAGAGCTTTTAAAATACTCACAGCAACATAGCTGACAAAATAGAATTTGCCTAGTCCAATTTCCTGCTGGCTTCTGGAATGAATGGAAAGTGACAATTTGCAGTCGGCATTTCCATCGCGTGTGAATGAAGTGCTCGCGGATGACGGAGGAGTTAAGGCTGCTCCCCTTGGTGGTACCCTACGCACCCGTCCAAGCCCCAGGAGGGCGCCGGGTCCTTCGCCCAGAATGGCCTCGCTGCTTCCACCCGGCTCCTCCCCGGACCCAGATCCAGCGCCTCTGCCCACGTCTTCCCGTCCCCACATCGAGTGCGATTTCTCTGACCTCTCACGGAACTCGACTGAAATCGCCTTCCTGCCAGCGATTTCTCGCTGTCTTGTAGGAGTAATAATAACCACTGCCCTTTATCAAGCACTTAACTCTGCACCAGTCACTCTCTGATGCCCGGAAGGCCCTAGATGGCGCCCCAGGGAGCACCCGAATGGGGACGAGGGACTTCCGTGCAGCTCTAGTGCTATCCCTGAGCTTCATCCTGTCCCCAGCTCATCCTGTCCCCGGTTTGAAATGTGCCCTAAAGAGCACCTGACGTGCGAGAAGAAGCTCGGCCTCACCGTAATTCGGGAAATGTGAGTCAAAACCACACTGAGATGGAAACAGCCCGAATGTCCATCTGCAGATGAAGGAACAAAACATGGTCCATCCGTACAGCGGACTGGTCCTCAGCCACAGGAAGGAATGAAGTTCTGACACGTGCTTCGACGTGGATGAACCTTGATAACTTTATGCCGAATGGAAGCAAGGATTCTGAAAGGGCCACATAATATATGGTTCCGTTCACTCGAAATGCCCAGAATAGGCAAATCTGGAGAGACAGGAAGCAGATCGATGGTGGCCAGGGCCTGGCCGAGGGGGAAATGGGGAGCGAAGCTTAAAGGGACGAAGTTTTATTTTGGAAAACGTTTTGGAAGTAGATAGAGGTGCGTTCGTGGACGTGCTGCATGCCACAGAACTGTTTACTTGAAAGGGGGTGATTTCGGCCAAACGATGAAGACAGAAAAAAAGGTCAGTGGTTGCCAGCGAGTGGAGGGCGGGGTGAACAGTCGGAGCCCAGAGGAGTTTCAGGGCGGTGAAGTGAGTCCGTGCGACAGCCATGCTGGATGCATGTCGTCCCACGCTGGCCCAGACCCGCTGGCCGTACGACACTAGGGCTGAACCCTAACTTAAACTGCGGACTCTGGGTGATGATGATGGGTCCGTGCAGGTTCACCCACTGTGACGAGTCCCCACTCTGGTGGCGGATGTCAATCATTGGGGAGGCTCATGGGAAACTCTAGATCTTCTGCTCAATTTTGCTGCGAACCTAAAACTTCTCTTTAAAAAGTCTTTTTTTAAAAAAATGGTTCACTGTAGGTTTGTGAATTTACCCCAATTTTAAAAAAGTACCCCAAGATACCATTTTTACCCATGGGACTGGCCAGAGTGACTGGGATGGTCACAGGCGGCTCTTCACGCTCCGGCTACGTGCGGGAAGCAGGCCGTGGAACCGCGGGGCTGACACGCCGCCTTCACGCGTGTGAAGAACGCACACGCGCATGCACACATGTGACTGCCATACAGGGTATCTCCTGAAACCTACACCAGAACTAGTAAGAATTCCCCTTGGGGTGAGGGGAGGGGACCCCGAGGCAGCCCCCTCCCGCCGAGTCCTGCCTCCTGTCATCCCCTCCATCGCTGTAGCAGGACTGGTCTGTGTGACCAAGAGAACACAGTAGAAGTAGGTCACTTCTGAGACTGTGCTGTGGGCTGAATTCTGTCTCCTCCCAAATTCATATGTCGACGTCCTAACCCCCGGTCCCTCAGAATGTGATGGTATTTGGGGAAAAGGCCTTTACAGTAGTAATTAAGGTACTACAAAGACATATGGGTGGGCCCTGAACTGATATGACAGGTGTCCCAATCAGAAGAGGAGACTTGGACAGACACACACACACACACACACACACACACACACACACACGGAAAGACCAGGCAAGGACCCTGGGAAGATGGCCGTCCGACACCTTGACCTCACACTTCCAGCCTCCAGAGCTGTGAAAAAAGACACTTCAGTTGTTTAAGCCACCCAGCCTGTGGTACTTTGTCACGGCAGCCCCCACAAACAAACGCAGGCTAGGTCACAAAGGACACCATGGCTTCCAGTCTGCTCGCTCTCTCGGAGCACTGGGCTTGCTGGATGCCAGCCCCTTGCCATGTTCGAGGACACTCAAGCCCGTGTGGTGAGGACCTGCGGGCTCCTGCCCACAGTCACATGAGCGAGCCGCCTCGGGGCGGATTCTCCGAGAACTGGAAGTGACCACAGCCCCGGCTGGCAGCTTGACCACAACTTCACGAGACCCGGGGCCAGAGCCGGGCAGCGCAGCTCCTCCAGGATATCTGACCCACAGAAACCGTGGGCGATAATGAACAGTCGTTGTTTTGAGGGCCTGGATTTGGGGACAATTTGTTACACAGGAAAAGATAACTATTATAGGGGCTGTACACTTTGGAACCTGTAGAAGGCTGAATAATGGCCCCTCCAAAATATCCATCCCCTCGTCCAGGCCCTGGCGAATGTAATCTTATGTAGCTAAGGAGATTTGGCCGGTGAGATTAAATTAAGGATCTTGAGATAAAGAGATTACCCTTGCTTTGAAGATGGGGAGGTGGGGTCACAAGGAATACAGTTCTAGAAGCCAGAAAAGGCAGGAAAACAGATTCTCCCCTGGGGCGCTGGAGGGAGGGCGGCCAGAGCCCTCAGCCCAGGGGAACCCACTGCTTTCTGACTCCAGACCCGTACGCCAGGCTTGTGTAACTTGTCACAGCAGCCACAGGACCAGCACTGCCCTCGCCCCTCTGAGTTTTGTCCCGAGGACGCACACATGACTGGGTCAGGCTTGGCCTGCTTGGCCCCCGGGTCCGTCCTCACCTGCTGTGGCCCAGGGCTGGGGCCTGAGCCCCGCTGGCTGGTTCTGGGCTTCCCACCCCCTCAGCGGGCTTCTGACTGGTTTCTGGCTTGGAGGTGCTGGTGGGAAATGGGCAGGCGGGAGTACCCCGAGTTTCTGCCTCTTCCTCTGCCTCGGGCTGCACCCCCACAGTGGCTGTGTCTACTCTGTATGGCCTTGAGGTCACGGTGGCTGCATGTCTGTCCTTTATCCCTCCAGCCTCAGAGGCAGTAGTGACTTCCTATTGCTGTTAACCCCCGGGTCCCCCGGCTGGCCCCCCACCCCATCTCCTCAGGCCCCCTGTATCCTCCAGGGCCCAGGCACCTCCACCTTCTACAGGGCTGTGCAGTTCCCGCATCCGATTCCTGCATCACAAGGGCCAGGTGGGTTGGGGAGGCGAGTGCCCCTTGGTGGCCCACCACGTGCCCCAAAGGCCAGCCCGGTTTGGCCGCAGTGAGAACCACAGGGACGGGGAAAATATGAAATGGCAGAGCATGGATAAAAGTGTGCGGGCCCATTTCCGAGCGGCCAGCTGTGGACGGACCAGGCCCCAGAGGCAGGTGTGTGGCCTCCCAGCCCCCGCCCACAATGGCCCCAGCCCCTCCGCCGGCCGGGCTGGCCAGAAGGTCTTCAGCAGAGGCAGACAATTCACTTTCAGAGTGTGAGCAATGGTCCCTTGCCGGCCCTATTTTTTGCTTTTAGAGTCTGACATGGGCACAATGCTGGTGGCCATATTTCTCAGAACTCAGATTGAGACAGATGGTCTGCCCGGCGATATTTTCCTGACTTGGCCGTTTACTTATATAAAAAGTCTCACCCGAAGTGTGCTGCCAAGTCGTCTTTGATTGTCCATTTAATGAATCGCCTTTCTGAACGGGATTAAGCCAGGATTTTTGGGAGACGCTCTCTGGCCTGGTTGGAGGAGTTGGGGGCCAGGAAGAGAGGCTACGTGGGAGTCTTTGAGAGGGGTCGTTCTGGGAAGCCAGCGCCTCCCAGCCCTAGGGCCAGAAAGTTCAGGACTGCGACTTGGACTTGCAACGTGGCCTGCTGAGCTGGCTGTGAAGAATCAATCGCTCTGGGCTGTGAAGGTGATAAATCATCGCCAGGGGCTCCGGGGAAGGCTCACGGCTCAGCAGCTGGGCTCTCACGCCAAGCCACTGCTCGCAGCGGATCTGGGCAAAGGCGGACGGGGAGCTGGCAGCAGAGCTGGAAGGGGTGTCCCCTGCAGAGGCCCTGTCTGGGGACTGGCGCTGAGCTGCCTGGGCAGAGACAAGACAGCGGAGGCCGGGAGGCGGGTCACTCAGCATGCCACCGGGGGCCCCGGCACCACGTAGCATGGCGTCATCTGTGTCCCGAATTCTGGTCACATCTTGAACATTTAACGGGCACTTAGCACTTCGGATTCCTTGTCCCCGTGGCACCCTGTGAGGAAGATGCTATTAGCGGTCCCGAATTTTGCAAAGAGGCACAGAGGAAGGCAAGAGACTTGACCAAGGCCACACAGCTATCAAGCCACGTGGACTGTGCCCCAGACTCACCCACCGGGGGGCAGGAGGCTTCGACTGCAGTCCCGGAGTTGGAGGGTCATCTCCAGGGGCATTGGCGCCTCTGCATTTCAGGGCTGTTCTGCATGAGCCGGTGGACGAGACAGGCTAGGGCAGCCCCTGGCGGTGAGCGGGGACTGGCTGCCAGCCTACTCACCCCTACAAACTTAATTCCCACTCACCGCCTCTGTGAGGCCGCCCTGACCTTCCAGGTGGCCGGTCTGCCTTCCCCTGCACGCTGCGGCCCATTGCACAGGCCACCGTTAAGACGACAAGGCCCTCGTAGCGGGAACTCACACCGCACCAGGCACAGCGCTCAACGCCCTGCTTATGTGGCCCATGTAAGGCCAGGACACTGAAGTGGGCACAGGGGCAGCACCTCTCCCTAGACCAGGACCGAGGTTCAAGGTCTCACAGCTACAAAGCAGAGGAGGCAGGATTCGACCCGACCCCCGGACAGACCACACACAGAGCCCTTAACAGGCAGGGCCCAAACTGTGGGTGGGGTGTCTGTCTCCCATCCGGGACAACAAGTTTCAGGGGTCCACTGCAGCTCCCCGTTCCGCCCGGCACCCGTGCACGTGGTAAACACCCCAGCGGGAAGGTGTCCGCACACGCAACAGATGACGCCAAC
>NW_006436283.1:3708696-3720826 GCF_000325575.1 Pteropus alecto | reverse complement strand
CGGTCTAGGCACGTTTGTCCAGAATTTCACGGCGGTCTATGAACGTTTGTCCAGAATTCCCCAATTCGGCATAGGCGCAGACTAAGAAGACTTAGAAAGCAAGATAAAGCCCCACATTAAAAGCATTTACTTAGGACCACGAGGGATGGGGAGCTTGGAGGAGGGGCCCTGGGCGAGCTGGGGGCGAGGGTGGGGGTGGGGCTGGGAGGGCGAAGGGACCAACTAGTCCACACACATTTCTTAAGCTGATCCCACGGGCCAAGCAAGGTGCCGAGGCCACCAAGATGGAGCCACACTGTCCCTGACCTTGAGGGGAAGAGGGTCAGGGGTACAAATGCACCTAACCTTTCAGAGGCTTGGCGGGAGGGAGCCCCACACTCAGCAGGAGGAGATGGCTGAGCACATGACGCCTGACTCTGGACAGATGGCGCCCCCATTTCCTGTCGGGGGGTGTAATTGAATAATTCTGCAGGTGACAGGGAGGAGAAACTCATGAGGCTGAGGCCAGGTCGGGGTGGGCTGCTGCCGGTCTGGCTGGCAGGGAACTAGCCGGGTGGAGAACCTCCCCTGGTGAGAGCAGCTGAGCTCAGTTAGGCCTTGGGGGTCTCGCGAGGCTCCAAGGTCAAGGCAGCGTTTAACACTGCAAGTTCACTTCGGCCTCCGCCCACACAGGGGCAGGCGAGGTGAGAGGTGTGAGGTGTGAGGAGGGAGGAGGGAGGACTTTCCCTGAGCGGCAAGGAGCCAGGCTCAGCGGATCGGGCAGCGCTCAGGGCCGGCTGTGGAGGGCGAGCGGCGTCTCACACACGGCACATGAGAGGAAGGGCACGCGAGGGGTGAGGGCTGCCCGAGCACAGGCTCTGAGGACGCTCTGAGGACGCTGCCGGGCCCCTGCGGGGCTTGAGGGACGGGTAGAGAGAGGGGGCGGGAGTGAGCGGCAGGGCAGGCGGGAGGGGGCCCGGGATAGGGGGCCAGGAGGGCCACGCCGGGGCAATGGGGGTTCTTCAACGTGGAGAAGGAAAGTAAGAACCGACAGCGACGTCCATAATGGTTAGCCAGACCGGGAAGGACTGTCACAGAGAAGCTGGTCCCCAGACGCTGAGTGCCCACCTGGGTCGAGATCACCCCCAGATTGTGACTCCGGGCCAGGGTTCTAGACTCGGATGTCCAGGCAGATCCCAATCTGCCATTCATTTCCTGAGTGTCCGTGGGGCACCGGGCTCGGTGTCAGGCACTGGGTGTCCAGCAGTGGGCGTCTCTCCCCACGGTTTAGCTCCAGAGAAGGACGTTCGTGATGCCTGGGCTCGTCCACGCTACGACGAACACTCCCGTTCCTTCTCCTTAGATCAGCGGCTCCTCCTGAAATCTCAGGAGGCATCTGAGGCCCGTGGTCCCCAAGCTGGGAGCCCAGGAGGTCTGTCCTGGCTGCTCACATCACCCGATGTCCCACACCCCGCCAGTGACTGTTTCCTGCTTCGACTGCCAAAGTGTTTCTCAAAACTGTCTTCTGAACTTCCTGTCCCTTCTTATGGCCACGGGCTGGTCCAAACCTGTTCGTACAGAGGGAGAGATGCACACGCACATGCACACACGCACACACACGCGCACACACACGCACGCACACATGCACACACACCCAGTCTAACCACCTCAGATCTCATTAGGGCAACTTTTCAAAGCACAAACTTCGTCGTGTCACACTGCAGCTTAAAATCCTTCGCAGGCTCTGTGACGGATGGAACCGTATCCCCCTCCCCGCCCCCCCAAAAAATTTATATCGTGAAGCCCTAAGCCCCAGTGCAGTGGTATCTGGAGATGGAGCTTTGGGGAGGTGATTGGGTTCAGGTGAGCCTGTGAGACTGGTGCTTTTATGATGAAAGTAAGGCCCTCAAAAGAAAGAAATGACACCAGAATGCTGTGCGAGCGCGCTGTCTGTCTGTCTGTCTCTCTCTCTCTCTCTCTCTCTCAGGACATGGTGAGAAGCTGGCTGTCTGCAAGCCAGGAAGAGGGCTCTCACTAGGAGCCCAATCAGCCAGCACCTTTATCTTAGACTTCCCAGCCTCCGGAACTGTGAGCTACAAATGTCTGGTGTTGAAGCCACCCAGTCCAGGGTACTTCGTGACAGCAGCCCGAGCTGACTAATCCAGGCCCCTTATTGCCCATAGGACAAGCCCAAGCTCCTTGCGCAGCACCCGGAAGCTCCAGTTTTCACACTTTTCCGTGCCTTCTCCTCCCTGCCCCGTCTTGCAGGCGATAATGTAGAAAATTGTTCAGTTGCTTGCAGATGTCCCCCGGACACTACAGTAGATGGAAGTATTTGCCCCTGTTTATCATCTCTCCCTGTATCCATGCCTTTTGTGGTGCGCATTTGAGGTTCCTCCCACCGAAGGTGCGCTACACTTCCCTGCTCCTCGACTTTAGCCTGGGCCATGTGACTCGCTTTGGTCGATGGAATGTAAGCAGGTGTGACGCGGCAGAGGTGCAAACCACGTGATGCATGTGAGCTTGCCTCTCGCACTTCGGCCATTGCAGGGACGAGGGCTTCCGAATGAATGAACGTGGAACACAGTGGCTGCAGCCCACCCGCCGACCTGCTGTGAGCCACTAAGTTTTAGGATGCTCGTTACGCAGCATTATCGTGGCAATAGTTGACTGATACAGACACTATACTGTCGTTTCTGTTTTTTGACTTCTCGCCTCCTCTTGCTTTTTCCATGGCCTAGAATGCCCTTCTACACAACTCTCGTCCTTAATGTATTTCAAGACTTAGTTTATTGTTACAGGCTGCAAGGGGTCATTTCTGGAAGTGGTGCCATCTTGTCTCTGATCCCGCATTTGGAGAAAAACTTGGTGGCAGGTAAGAGGCGGAGAAGGGGCCCTTGGTTTCTCCACGTGCCAGGGCTGAGGTCATTTCTCCTCACTTTCTTCCAGGAAGGAAGGAGAACGTCTCTCGCTCTCTGAGGCTCAGGCATGGAAACAAGCCAGGGGCTCTCTAGGCCCACCTGCTATGTGCACCCACCTGGGAGTCTGTGAGATGCCAATGTGTCTGCCTTCCCAGTCACTCTGTCACTTCCCAGCCAGCAGAGCCCCGTGTAGTTGACGTATAAGTAAGACGGGATTACATGCCATTTCGTGCTCTGGAATTTAAACAGCTGCCATCGCCTCCCAGAAAACATTGTACTTAGTAACTAACCGGCCTGTGTTGTAATTTCAGGCTCCTGCTCTTCCCAGCCTTCATTACACGCTCAAGGTTTCTTTGCAAACACGACTACATCTCTGATACGTCTTTGGCAGGCTTGACAATCCCTTCGCCTTCCTTGCCTGGTGGTGATGGAGGCCCTACTTATCCCTGCCCCCCTCAGGAGTCTATAAATAGAGAGATGCGTGCACGCGCGCGCGCGCACACACACACACACACACACACACACACGCAGAACTTTTAATGCTGCAAAACCGCGCACACACACACACACACACACACACACACGCACCGAACTTTTAATGCTGCAAAACCACTCAGCTCAAAAAAACTGCGGGCACATATTCCCGGTCTCCAGGATTCTCTCGGCCCCCGTGGCGGCAGCCGGCAGCTGCTGGGTTCCTGTACCAGTTACCTCCTTCCTGCCCCCATCAGGAACCCACGGAGGGCAGGAGGGCAGGAGGGCCAGACCCTGCCTATGCGACTGCTCCCTGGAATGTGTGCCATTGAGTTTTCCCCTCCCATCAACAACTGTCTCGGGATTATTTCAGCTAGGATTCAGACCACCTGTCAGGTGTGGGGGCGTGATACGTTACTGTGCAGCGAACATTCGCTATGTACCCTGTAGGGAGAGCATACGTCCCTGACCCACCGATGCTGAGCTTGACCTTGGGACTTGCTTTGATCAGTGAAATGTTCGCAGACCGTGATGAGCAGCGGGCGGAAGTATACTCGTGTGAGTGGGCTTGCCCTATTGTCCACTGCCTTCCCCTAGGATCGAATGCATCCTGAGTAACCGCGGGTCCAGTGAGGATGAGATCACACGGAGCAAGTCTGCACCCCACCCACATCCTGGAGCCGATTCCAGATGAATGGAGACAAGATCAGCTAGATCCTCACTGACCTACAAACGAGTGGGAAATAAATGCTTTTTGTTGTGTGCCATCGAGTTTTGCAGTCGGTTGTGCAGCAAGAATAACTGACTAATTCAAGGGGCAGGCTCCCGCTTCCTCCGCCGTCTCCATAGCTGGTTTTTTGAATGTCCAGTTGGCAGCAGTGGCTTTGCTGATCATCCCCAAAGAAGAGCATGAACTTAGAGTGGCTTTGCCAGGAATGAAGGTCTCACTGCATGGAGTGAGACTCATTATCTTGCCCCCGCTGGCCAGCAAACAGCCATAGGACACACCCCCTATGACTTACCAATGTGGTCATAAGTAGAGCCAAGCTGGTTTGGCTGCTCGCGCCGCTTGGCCAATGCCAGGCTGCAGGCTGGGGCCGCGGCCTCTTTGACAGCACGTGCGAAGCAGCTGAACTGGCCGCAGGAGCAGGCGCCATGGACCCAGCACCGCGCAGGGAATGTGCGCGTGGAAACCCCGCCTCCCTGGCGCTCTCCAGCGGCGGGGGTGCTGAAGCGAGGGCGGGTCCCTCCGGAAGGTCTCGCACACCTCAGGCGTTCGGTACTCAGCGGCTCTTCACCCCCCTGGTCCCTCTCTTTTTCCCGGACCGTGTCTTTACCTGATCCCAGCCTCCTCTTCAATGTCTCCGGCTCACCTTATCATGACCCCGATCAATTACCCGGGGCGAGGCGGGGCGGAAATGTTCGTCCAGAGTCAAATCTCCAAATCGCCCAGATAATCAATTTCCGACTAGTGTGCCACAGAGCAGGGGATCGATTTGCTGCCAGCCATTGCTAGGCAACCGGAAGCTTTCGCACCCTTCTCGCGAAGGGAGCTGTGGAGAGTGGACACACCGCGAAGCCGGGGAGCGGGCGCCACGCGACGCCGCGGAATCTAAGCACGGGTGGGAGGGGCTGCCGCTTCCAAGGCTGTAGTGATGCTTCATCCGACACCCTGGCTTGTAGCAAACCACTCACTTACAAACCCTTTTTCTTGTAGAACATTTCAAATATTTACGCAGAGAGATGCTAGAGTGAGGATTCATGGACCCATCGCCAGGCTTCCTTAATTATCAACCCTTGGTGAATTTGGTCTCATTTTAAACCCCGCCCACGGCCCCACCCCCACTACCAGATTACATTCAATCAAATCCTCAACACCATGCACAGGTATGCACAGGCGTCTCTGAAGGGGAAGGGCTCCTGAGAAGCAGACACGAAACCCACCACACTATTATCACGCTTTAAATCAATCAGCCTTAATTTCTTCAAAACATTAAATACCCAGCCAGCGTTCATGCGTTCCCCAAAGGTGTTGGTGGTTTTTCCTTTATTTTATTTTATTTTTTTACAGTTTTACTTTAATCAGCCTCCGAATAAGTTTCAAATATCATCCTTGGTTGGTGTGGTTCTTAAGCTTCTTTTAATCTACTGATTTTCCTCACTAGAGGGAGATCATTTGTGCCGTAGAGGTTCCCGCGAGCAAAATCTTACGCCCAGGTGCAGTCGACCACATTCCTGCCCCCCGCCCCTGCCCCCACCACCGTATTTCCTGTGGTTTCGTGGTTAGACCACGCAGGTTGGGCAGGCTCAGGTGGGACTTGTTGGCGAGACCACATTCTGAGTGGCCCTTCTGGCGGTCTGTAATGCCTGGTCTCTCTCTCCGCTGGCTGCTTGTTAGGGATTGTCAGCCCTCCGAGTGGATGCAGACATGTACAACACGTACACGTGACGCAAGAATTGTATCTAGACTGTATCAAGAGCCCTTACAAATCATTGAGGGAAAAGCAGGCCCCCCCACCACTAGTGACACGTTGCTTTTTCTGAATAAAAGATCTCTGATTCCTTTCTCCTCGCACCAAATCTGAACAGGAAACTCAATTGGCAGAAAAGGCTTAGAGCATCTGGAGAGAGGGGGGGATGTGGGTGGGGGCGTGTACCAAGTCCCCTGCCTCCCTTTACCCGCGGGAGCGCGCATGTCACGTGATTCCTGGAGAATGAGAAGGGCAACTTTGGAGAAACCAGTCAATTGTCCAAGTCCGACTCACCAAGATTCTTGAGTTGCTGAGGAATTCATCTGATGACAAAGAAAATCAATGTCAATAATTAATCTCACAGAGGGGAAGTGATAAGGGGAAGGCATACGGTCCCAGAATCTAGCATATCCGCGGAGACCACTCTGGGACAAAATGCATAAACACTAGTAAATTACTTCAAAGCTTCCCTCTTTTTTTAATTAACTGGAATAATTTTGTAAAAATCCCCACTGCTTGTGTCTTAAAATGGAAATCAGTTAAGGATCGAATCCATATGCGGATGGTGTTTCTGGGGCTCACGCCAGAGGAGCTCGACCCCACGGCGGGGTGGGGACCCGAAGGCCCCAACAGAGCAAAACACAGAACCTCCAGACTTCACTCCAGCCCCAGCAGACGGTAACCAGTGTCGGAAGCATTTAATTAGGCCTCGCATTAGCTCGTGATTTAAAGAGCCCTGTCTCACCTCGGACCTGTGCTGTATGGATCTGCAGACGCACAAGCTTCTGAGGAAGTATAAAAAGCTTTTTGCGAATAATGGGGTTGAGTGTTTCAAGTTCCCAGACCGCCATAAAAGGAAAAGGCCAATCCCTTGGCCCGTTTCTCTTCACTGTGCACACATGACAAACTGAGCCTCCAAACGCGATGAATTCCACAGTCTCCAGTCCCCTGGGGGTTCACGGGGCTGTGCACACAGCTCCCTGGCACCGCTGGGCTGGAGGGACCTCACCCGATGATAATTCCGTGTGTGTTTACGCCTTGGAAATGCTTTTCAGAGCTAATTCACTTGCACTATTATGTTTGGGCCTCACAAAATTCTGTCAAAGGAAACCGTTATTACTCCCCATTTGACAGGTGAGAAAACCACCAGCTGAAATCTGAGGTCAATGGCGAGTGAACGAAGAGGCCAACACGGAAGCCACCTGCCCCCACGCCGAGCCTGGCCCTGGCTGCAGCCGGCACGGCCCAGCGGGGCGGTTCCAAAGGCAAGGACCGCTGTCTTCACCCAGGAATCAGGGCCTGGCACTTATGTCATTCATTCGGTGGCGGCAAATCCAGAGGTTCACGAGGCGGACCACCCCTTCGTGAGGGCACTCTGTCCACCTGCGGGCAGGAGGCCAGCCGCGTCCCAGACAGTGAGCAAGTCCTGCTTGGAGGACAAAGCCAGGTTTCTCGGTCTCTCTCCAGGGAAATGAGATCTTGCACCCTCAGTAACCATATATAACCCTCGTATATCCACAGGGGTGAGATGTTCTGTGCGTGACCTCTGAGCGTCCCCAGATTCCAGGCCGACCTCTCTACTATGGTGGGCGTAAGGACCACCCCGAGTTTCTTTCGCAAGCACCCATTCATTCCCGAAGTGCGGCCCCAGCCCCTCCCACTTTGCCAATGGAGAGTTTTCCAGCTGAACTGGAAGGCTGTACTCTGTCACCCCTGGGTTTGCAAGGGCTGCTGAGCTGGCAGGGACAGTGACAGAGGAAATGGTTTGGAAAGAAATGCCAGCAGCAGCTGTGGAGAAAGAACCAGCACCGAGAGACAACACTGGCTGCCCTTGGCTCCTCCAACGGAGGAGGTTTCACATCCTAAAGCTTTATGATCGCAAGATGCCCACTCGAAGCCTCTGCCCTCTGATTCCCGGGGGCCTCGGAGAAGAGTGACGACTGCCTTGGAGCAAAGTTCCTCTACCTGCCTGCACATCCGTCTGAATCACCTGGGCCGCTTTGGCCCCAAAGCAGGTCCACCGACATTCTGGGGTGAGGTTCTAGCATCAGCGTTTTTAACGTCCCCCCTAAGATAGGGGACTGGAACACCCAGCCAGAGCTCAGAATCACCCCCTCGAGGGAACACTTGATGCGGTGGGAATTCCCTGGGAGCTTTAAGTGATACTGATGCACCTGAACGGTCCTGGGCGCTGCCTGGGCAGCGGCATCTTTCAAAGCTCCCCAGGCACGTCTAACGTTCAGCCAACGTGGAAGTATTGCTCTCAAAGCTTTTAGCCTTTTGCTTTCAAAGGATAAACTGTGGGTCCCTCTGGCTTTAAGAAAGTCGCCCAATTCTGCGTAGCATCTGCACATGACGAAACTGCCCCTGGAAACCTCAGCAACTTGGTAAATTAACGGATAGACTGGACCCCGGGGCGGCTTTATTTCCCTCAAGGGTAACAATAATCCCCAACTCTGGAGCGTGTTTAAATTAAACACCGCGTGAACCCATGCATATGGGTTGTCATGTGAACATGACCGTGAGGAAGTATTTATGGATCTCGAATTTCTACTTTCTCATCTGTCAGCGGAGCCCAGTGGCTCTCTCGTGGTTGCTGGATTCGAGGCCCAGATCTCTGACTCCGCCTGAACTGCCTTATGACACACACCAGAGACAGGTCTGGGAAGGGAAGTAGGCTGCGTGGGGGCAGGAGGCGGTGTTCTTTTCTGCACAGAAAGAGCATCAGGGTTTCGGGGGACACCTGACTCACCCAAGGCTGGACCCTCGGGCTGATACCCGAGGCAGGAGTCCCTTGCAGATGGTCCTGCAGAGGTCATGAATCATGAGATCAATCTTTAGCACTTGAGCAGGCTAGTCGGGAAGGCAGGGGTTTACCTTCAAGGCCAGACCACCTGGGGTGAATGCTGGGCAGAGGCGGGCCCCTCTGGAGGCTGATGGCCCACGCTTATCCACCTCTCGTGACACCTGGAACTCATCACCTGGCTCTTGCCTAGAATTTGGTCCTGGGTGACTGTCTTTTTGGATCATACATGGAGCCAATATGAAGACTGAAAAGAGTAAGAATCTTTGTGTAGAAGGATTTCAGAGTCACCGGGATTCACCTTCCACTTGCCCTTTCTGCGGAAGCTACTGGAGGATGTGCTCCAGCAAAATGAGGACGTAAACCAAGTTAAACAAAAACATAGCCTCCAAGTAACAGGAGCTCCAGCCCCAAGATAGTGAGAGGAAGACCCAGCATGCTAGAGAAGGGAAGGATGATGGAAAGAATGGCTCCAGATCAGAGCGAAGAGAGAAGTCTCCAAGAAAATATGTATTTTTTTACTCTCCTTTAAAAAAACGCACGAGGGAGAGGGCAGGACTTCGAGGGATCAGACGGGAGAGAGAAAGGACTTTGGGATGGGAAGGGGCAGAAAAGACTGAGAGAGAGGCAGTGCAGGGTGTGTTTGGGGCTTGGAGAGCGGACTTTGAGCGGGGAGCTGGGACAGGAAGGCTTCGGCCAGAGCTAGAGGAGGCTGTTGTTCAAACCCATCGGCCGAGAAGCTGGTGAGCGCAGCAGCTTCCCGGCACAGTGGCAGTGGCCCACAGCACCCAGGGCAGAAACAGAAACTTCCAGCTCCGCTTTCAAGGTCAAAAGGTCACAAAGCAGAGTCAGGCAGAGATCACAGCTCTGCAAGCCAGCGGAAGGGTAGTGTCGCCTCTCTGACACCTCCCTGGGTGGTGGCCTGGATTTTACCCAGCTGTGCCAGAATCTCCAGCACATTCAGCCTGGCCAATCCCGGGTCTCCCCCTTTCTTCCCAGGGACCACCCCTCTTCCACCTTTGCTCAGTCACCAGAAAAGCACAGCCAGCCCCACTTAGGAGCAACTGGCATGAGGGGAGCAACTGTCAGTCGGCAAATCACGGTCATGACTCAGCGGAGCTGATTACAGGTGGCCAGGAGCCTGGAGGTTTGGTCGTGACAGCCTCTGAATTTTTTTATTAATCCTGGAGAGTCTTGTCACATTATCTCCAACTGGTATAGGTGCATGTGCATGTGTGAGCGTGTGTGTCTGTGTCTGTGTGTGCATGGCAGTATGTCAGTGTGTGCATGTATGTGTCTGTCTGTGTGCATGTGTCTGTGTGTGCACTTCTGTGTGTCAGTGTGTGCATGTGTGTCTGTGTGCATGTGTCTGTGTGTGCGCACGTCTGTGTGTCAGTGTGTGCATGTGTGTGTTTGTCCGTGTGCATGTGTCTGTGTGTGCACGTCTGTGTCAGTGTGTGTGTGCGCGCACGTGTGTGTGCGTATATGTTCATGTGTCTGTGTGGATACGTCTGTGTATGTGCACACGCGTGTGTATTCACAAGCCCTGGGCCACAGGCCCGGGAATCCAATATCAGGGACAAGATCAAGTTTCACCTCAGGAGGCTTAGGGCAGACAAGTTCCACCCTGGCCACCAGCCAGGCATCCAGTGGACGGTCAGAAGCCATGCTGCGCACGCTCACCATGCAGAGCTGCACACGCACACACACGCTCTCTCCCTCTTACGCACACACTCACGAACTCGCTTAGCCATTATGTGGCAGCAGCTCTGAGAGCCCCAGCAGACAGGCCTCGACTCTGAGCAGACGCTCGGGCCCAAGCCCTCCTGTGGGCCCCCAGAGGCTGCTGCCCTTAGGGAGCCTCTGGGTAGCAAGCCAAGAGGCTGGTCCGAGCCAGCCAAAGCCCCTACCACCTGCCTCCCGCCTCCCAGCCCCCTGGACCCTGCACAGCTTCAAAGTCCTCTGCAGGAAGCCAGACCTCCTGCCTTCAAGCCCTGTCCTGAGGCCAGGCCGAGAACCTTCCATGCCTGCTCCTCAGCTCTGCTCGCGCCTCCCAGGTTCGGAGCCATCTGCTCCGCCTGAAACATCGCCCCTCACCCTGGAAGAAAATGATCTCCTTCTTTTTCTTTTAAAGGCTGCACAGGGAGCTGCTAACGGTGTCCAGAGCTCCCCCTTGTGGCAAAGCTAAGCAGGCACAGCGTCTGGACACCTGGGGTTCAGGTGCCTTCCTGCCACCTGCAAGGGGAGGGGGAGGCAGGGAATGTGAGCACGCGGCCCGTCCCCCACCCCCTGCTGGCCCTCTTCCTCCCCTTCGAGTCCTGGACGTTGTGGAGGAAACCTGTATTTAGGTGCTTTTCACCGGGCAGAGCCCCTTGCATACCTGGAAACGAGACCTTCCCTGGGACTGAAGCCTTCCTCAGGTGTCACCTCGGACTCCATCCAGGTGCTATTTTATACCTTTCATAGCCACAGTCTGCTGAGAGCACTCCGAAGCCCTCTTTGCAGAATATCAGGTGTTGGGGCTGGGGGAATTCTCACGCCATCCTGGGACAATTGCCCGGGACAGGAAAGAGCTGTGTCCCACCCGGGGCCCTCCCAGCCTCACCCCCATCCCCCGCACCCACCTGCTCACTGGCACATGCTCCAAGCCTGAGGAAGAGCAGAAAGAAATATTCTTCCTTCAAAATCACCTGATTATAAGCAGAAATCATTATAATGAGAGCAAACGCCTGTACATGCAGCAATTCCCGTTCTAAGTCTTTTAGATGCATTAACTCATTTAATCCTCCTAATATTTTCAATGTAGAAAATTTGTACAATACAAAATTACAAGGACGCAAAATAGAGCTCATAGCCCCATTGTGCATTTTCTCCGGTTCTTCATCTGTGCGTACGGATTCTTATCCAAATAGTGATCATACCATCTGTTCTACTGAACATTATCTCGTGACCCCAGGTCATTAGCCTTGGAAAATCAAGCCTTCATGGCTGCATCGTATTGCATCTGCTGAGTGTACCTCTCCCGCTAAGTGTGGGAGCCTGGGTGGTGCCAACTCGAGCCCTTCTGTCTGCTCATATATCAACCTGGGGGTGCAAGAGCAGTGACATTCTCCCAGAACCTCATCCATGAGTATCTCAGATGTGTGTGTTTACGTGCATGTGCAGACACGTGTGAACATGTGTGTGCACCCCCATGCCTAGACTTCCTAGGAATTTGTCCAAAAGAACTAAAAACAGGTAGTCAAACAAATACATGCGTATGGATGTTCAATCGGCATTATTCACAACGGCCTAAAGGCAGAAACGACCGACGTGTCCATCGACGGAGGAGCAGACAAGTAGACTCTGGTCTATCCAGACGGCGATAAAAAGGGGTGAAGCGCTGATGCACGCCACAGCATGGGGAACCCCGAAAACGTTACTGTGAGTGAAAGAAGCCCGACACAAAGTCCGCATACGGCACGATTCCACTCATGTGAAAT
>NW_006436283.1:3693043-3708621 GCF_000325575.1 Pteropus alecto | reverse complement strand
GGCGATGAAAATGTTTTCGAACTGGATAGAGGCGGTGTTTGCTCAACACTGTGGAGACACTACGTGCCACTGAATTGCTCACTTTAAAATAGTTATTTTATGTTACGTGGATTGTACCTCAATTAAAAAAAAAAAAATGTCCCACGAATGATTCCTTCCAAGCCTGACTCACACAAATTACCCCTTTGTGGTCAAATTGTTTCTTCCTGCTTTGCGGCCCACTTCTGGGAGCCCTGCAGCCAAGGGTCCGACCGTGCACGTGGCAGGCGCCCAAGGCCACCGTCCGGTTCTCCCTCCCCTTCCTGGCTGTGTTCCGGGACCTGTGTTTGTCAGAGAAAGGACGTCAGCCACGATGTAGGATCTGAGGGCTTCGGACCTCATTTTTTATTTTTAGACCACATCCAAAAGAAACAAAAGGCCCGGCGGCCCGCAGGCGACGTTTGGACGGTGGCCAAGTGCGGCTGAGACTCTGCCGTGCGGCTCAGGGAGCACCGGAAGGCAAGCCGGAGAAGCCGCCGCCGCCTCAACGCCAATCCAGAGGCCAAAGGCTTATTTTTCTCCTTAAGCCAGCCAGGGAGCGTGAATCCCTTTTAATTCTCCTCAAAGATTAAAGTAGTCTTTCCGTGTGATTAGTTAGGAAGAAATTAATTAGTGAGAAGCAGGCCCTCTCCCTCCACCCCAACCCCCAACCCCCAGGAGCTTGGAAAACCTTGGAGAGTCCCCGTTGCCGGCCACCCTCCCCTCAAATCTAATAACTCAGGGGCATCTGTTACGGGGAGGCCTTAAAGCTCCGTTTGGTTCGATCGATCGCTGCACGCCGCAGGTGCACGATGCTCTTAGTTCGCCTGTCAAATGGTCCCTGGGGCTCGTCTCTCTGACCTTGAAGCTGGGGTGCAAGCGGAAAGGTTCGCGTTCTCCCCCACTCTCGCGTGCCAGCATCTGCACCTGACGTCATCGCCAGCCCCTTCCACGAGAAGCTTCGTGAAGCCCCGGAGCGAGCGGCGTTGGGGCGCATGCATCTCCATCTTCATTCTGGCACCTGTGCCCCCGTTTGAGCCATTGCTTCTGGGTATATCGGATTGGGTACTTCTAGCTGCAGTGACAAAGACCCTGAATCAATAGGGGTGTTGCTATCTCTGGAGCAGAAGCAGGGGAGGGGCAGGGAGCAAGCCGATATCGGCTGATCACCTGTGTCGCAAGGACCTGGCTTTTCTCTCTGCTGAGTCACGTGCTCATTCCCAGACCAACCACTGGCCACGGAAATAGGATACCTGGGCGGATTGACCGGCGGTTCTCAAAGTGTGGCCCTCAGACCAGCAGCATCGCTATCAGCAGAGAACTTGCTAGAAACGCAGATTTTCGGGCCCCATTCCAAAACCTCTGAATCACAAACTCTGGGGGTGGGCCCCAGCAAACTGAGTTTTTTATTAGCTAATATAATGACTCCGTTGTAACCACCGATCAACAGAAGACGAATTTAACGAGACCCGATGCAATTTCCTGTGGAAACGACTTCTTAAATCAAAACTCCTGAGATTTTACAAAATGAAAAGCACATGACATTTTATATAAGTTAAACCTGAAATTCTATCAGTTTTTTTTTTTTTTTTCCCTAAATCCATGTTAATAGGCTCTCTGGGCGATCCTACTACATGGGCGGTTTAAAACTCTGGTTGGTTCGACTTTGCAGCCACGCGTGAGACACGATTCACATCGGTTAATTCAATCAAACATTCATTCATCAAACAGCGACCTCCTCCTCCTATGTGCCAAGTCCCCGATACAACCCAGACATTGGGCAAAAAGGTGAAGAAGTCATCGTCCCAGCCCTCGAGGAGCTTACGGTGAATGTCCAGTGGAAAAAACAGGCCGTCGGATAGAACAGTCTTCATATCCCTGTGGACTCAGGATGCGTCTGGACAGTTTCCTGCGTCCCTGCCTCCACCTTGTCTGCTGTCAGTGTGTCCCTCCACGTCGAATCCCCCCCTTCTGCCCCATAGGACTGATGATGGGACCGGCCCTGTTCCCCTGGTCCCCCTGGGCTCTGGGCTTCCCCTACGTACCACATCCTGCAGCCTTGGCCCAGGTCCCCCCACCCGGCATCCACACACCAAACCTCCTTGTCAAGACCCTCCTCGGCCCTGGCCAGAACCCAAGTCCCTGTCTGGCTGGCAGGGGAGGTCGCACAGACCCCTTCCCTTCATGCAATCAGAACCAGTGCCGAAGGACCTGTGGGCAGGGCCACCAGAGCCCACTGCTCACCCCTCCCCGACCCAGGCAAACCCTGGCACAGCCGACTTGGTCTCAGTGGGGGTCACCTCAGTGCCTGACCAGGGGTTTTCTCGACACCGGTGAACCGTCTGAGCACTTCCTGCCCTCACAGCCTCTCTTTCCTGCGTGGGCCTCACAGGCGGGGCTGTGGGGAGTGCCCCCAGACCCACCCAACGGGCACCTCAGAGGGAACTGTGCTGTAGTCCCTTCTTTGGGCGGACCTAAACCGAACACTAGAATTTCCCATCCTTTCCTGTACGAAGAACTTCCCGTGTGACCAGGGCGGAGAGCCACAGAAACATACCCATGCCAGTCGGTCGCCTTAGGACCCCAAAGCCAACCCTGTCCCTTGAAGAGCTTGTTACTTGGATGCTGGAGACATCGTTCCTCAAAATAACCGAGGTTTGTTCCCGATACCCAGTTGCTTTTCCCTAAGCAATTATTTTCTAAGTTCTAATTGAAATATAAGTTACGTACATTGAAATGTATGTATTTTAAGTATACAATCAGATGACTTTGGGCAAATACCTATCCCGGCATATCCCACACTCCCATGAAATTAGAGAACATTTCTCGGTCCAGAGACCTCCGTTCTGCCCCAGCCGGTCGACCCCCCACCCCACCCCCACTCCCGCCCCAGAGGCAACCTCTCCTCTCTCATTTCTGTCACCGTAGATGAGCTTTTGTGTATTCTAGAGCTTCACAGAAGTGGGGTTACACTGAACGAACTCTCTGTGTCTGGCCTCTTTAACTCAGCATAATGCCAGATAATTACATTTAAGTAACTTTAATTTCCCATGCAGTCTGTCGCGTCGGGACTGAAAACAGCTTTCGTGGCGCCCAGCACATCTTCTCTGCCTCCCTGCCTTTCCCTCCGGGCATCGAAGGTTCTCTTTGATACAGAGGACTGCAAAGGGACCCCTGAGCTTTGGCGCTCAGGCCTCACTCTTGGAGCCGGGGTAGAGAGCCACAGACCCTGCAGACACGCGGGACGGGACGTGCTGCCAGGGGGCCCGAGGTCATGCAATTTGGTCTAGAAAACAGGACTGGAAAGAATCCACGACGGGTCAGTGTATTAATTTCCTGTCGCTGCTGTGACAAATCGCCACAAATTGAGCCACTTACAACAGCAGCAATAAATTAGCACACGGGTCAGAAGTCCAGGTTGGCTTTGCTGCTTTCTCTGCCCCAGGTTTTACAAGGGCAAGGGCAAGGTCAAGGTGTCCGCCAGGCTGGGCTCTGACCGGGAAGTTCTGGGAAGGGTCCATTTCCAAGGTCCTTCAGGTAACTGCCAAGTGCGGTTCTGCGAAGTCGTCAGAGTGGGGTCCCTTCCTTGCTGGCTGTCACTGGGGCCAGTCTTAGTTCCCAGAGGATGCTGACCTTTCTTCTCCTGCTTCCCACGCTCCCCCACCCCCAGCAATGGCAGGTCAGGTCCTTGTCACACTGCAAATCTCTCCGCTTTCTCCTCTGACTTCGGCTGGAGAAAGTTCTCCACTTATCCGGGCTCAGGCGATTCGCGATTAGCTCTCCTCACCCTTGACCAATAATCCAAGATAAGATCTCTAACTAATTGTGTCTCTCAATTTAATTACACCCCTTTTGCAAAGTCTGGAAGTCCCTGAGCCCACCTCCGGGTTTGATAATTCACTAGAAAGACTCGCAGAACTCAGAGAGGGAAGAAAATCTGTTATACGCACAGTTACAGTGGAAGGACACGTGATCATAAGAGGCGCGTGGGGCGGGGTCCCGGAGGGGCGGGGTCCTGGATGGGGCGGGATCGCGGAGGGGCGTGGTCCCGGAGGGGGCGGGGTCCCGGAGACACCAGGCCTGAGCTTCCGAGTGGGCGTCCTCAGTTCGCCCAGGATCCGTGTTCAGCGGCACACACGAAGTCTTGGCGACCAGGACTGTTCACCTGAGCCTTGGCGTCCAGGGCGTCTGTCGGCGCTCGGTCACCAAGGCATAGCCGAGTGTCCACGTGGCCCACCTCAGCCTGGAGCCTCTCCGAGGTTGAGCTGGTACATGTGGCCCAAGCCCCCCACCTCACCCTCAATCACACTGTCGGCGTAGACTATCTGGCTGGCCCGAGGCCCCTAGGGAAACAGACACTCGTCAGCAGGCCCTCCCAGGGCCAAACCTCTCTCTGGGCAAGTCTGACCCCTTGGTGCACTTGTCACTAACATAGTCACGGGTTCTGGGACAGGGTATGGACGGCTTTGGGGGCTGTTACTCTGCCAGCCACAGTGACATTGTCTCCCAGATTCCAGCTCAGCAGCACTTCCTAAGTGTGTCCTTCAGAACCCAAGTCCCCTCAGAGGCTGACGGGGAGGAGGTTCTGTGGTCAACCCGCTGTCCCGCCCGACCCTCCTTCCCCGGGGACCCACGCTGGCTCAGGGGAAGCCCGGGGAGGCCACGAAGAACACGTCACAGTCCACTCAGCCCGGCGTTGCCCAGACCACCTCATCCGTGGGGCCTTCTTCCCACGTAACCTTTCACGATCTTCGCAGCCCAAAGCCCCCTCTAACCCCGTCTTCGTGACGATTCAAACTCATCTCTAGTCCTGCCATGACCACCACTTCACAGGTGACCACCACTTCACAGGTGAGGACAGGTTGGCAGCCGGTTTGCAGTCACCAGCAGGTGAGTAGTGGTGCCAGGCTTCTCCTCCAGGCCCACGAGCCCCCAGCGGCACGTGCTCCGCCCTGTGCTGTGCCTCCCTGCCCCCTGGCCGCCTCCCTGGGTCTCCTTGGCTTGACGTGCAGGTGGGCACGGTCTGGCCAAGCAGCCTAACAGTGTCCATGAGGACTGCATAGGGTGCTGGAAAGCCACCCACTTCAAAATGGGGACCCAGACAGACTCCCCAAGGGAACTTCTGAGAGGCTCCTGAGTGCATCAAACCATCGGGCTCCCAGCCCGTCCTCACCGCGTGTTGACCCTCTGGTCCCTTTTCCCAGGCTCCTCATGAGCACAGGTGGCTCCAGCACCCTCCCATCTCCCGCCGTGGGTCTTCGGGGTCTCCCCCAGCTCCCCTGTCCATCCCCGCCCGTTAGCTTCCATCCAGGCTCGGTCTTTACTGCCATCTAGTGGCCCCCTGACCCACCGCAGGGAGGAGCGTTCCAGAACTAAGACCAGAATTCTACCTGCCCTTAAGGTGATGCTGTGGAGTTTAGGTTGGCGGGGCCTCAGACTCCACGCTGGGCAAACCCAGGCGCCAGCAGGAGGTTTGGCGTGCCCCTGGGGTGTGGCCGGATACCCTGCCGAGGACCTGGACTCGGGGGCACTTGCTGTCCTGTCTGCGGAAGGCTTTCCAACCTCGGGCGGGGGTGGGGTGGGCTCAGCGGTGCCTGTGGCATCCAGCTTCACCCCTCCGCCCACCAGTGAGGCCAAGGCGAGAGAGGCTGCGGAAGGGGCAGGGTCGGCCTCGCCCAGGGAAGGAAGAGGTCACAGAGGAGGGGCTTTGAGGGGGTTTGCGCCATGGCGGGAGAGGGCTGACTGACGGAGGGGCCAGCCACCTGCCACCAGCCACAGTCACGTGGGCAGCTGCGTCCAGCGTGTTTGGGGGTCCGCACAAATGAGCTCCAGCTCCTCGGCCAAGTGGAAACTCCTGTCGTCCGCCATGGGCTCAGAGATGCTGTCACTGCCGAATTGGTCCAGGTAGGCTTCTGAGGGACAAGCGACCAGACAGTTGTTCCGAGTGTCGAGAAATATTGTGGAAAAGCCAGGCTTTCTTGGGTCAAGTGGTCAGCCTTTTAGTATGTTAAGGAAGTGTTTTGCCCAGCTTGGTCCCCGGGCCTCGGTCCCAAGGAACGATGACAGCCTGGCACTCAGGGATATGCTGACCAGAGGAAGGTGTTTGCGACGTCCAGTGTCCCCAGGATGCAGGAGCGGGGCCCGATGGTCCGGCAGAGCTGGTGCCTACGAGAGCCAGGCAGGCAGGCTGCGCGTTAGGCTGAGCCCTCAGTGTCCAGCAAGGGGTGGGCCTGCAGCCAACCTCCCCCCGCCCCGCCACCCCGTGCAGTCACACAAGGCTCCAACGACATGCTGCTTTAAAAGTGCCCGATCTGTGAAAATGTCCCAGGCCAATTAAGCACACAGCATCGGAGAAGCCAAGTGGCTTGGAAAAACACACTCACGGCCCAACAATACGAGAGGGAGCCAGGGACACGCAGGACAGGGCCCCCGGCGGCAAGCCACACCCTTCTTCCCACAGTCGTCTCATGGAATTGTTAAAACAAGACCAAAAAAAAAAAAAGCGTCGAAGCTTTGAAATTAAACACTCCGAAAATGGGCGCACGCCCTCCGAGCCCGCGCTTTAAGGGCGGCTTGGGTTTAACATTCTGGGTTTTCTCAGCAGAAAACAAGGTCTCCAGTCGACGGGGCACAGAGACGAGTGGGACACGTTTTTAACACTTACAGAGCAGGTTCCCTTCCGTCTTAGAACAGCCTTCAAGATGCATTATTTATTTTCGTCTGGAGCGTGGTTCCAATTTGGGGAAGAAAAAAGCCTTTTCATCTCTTCCCATCCTTACTCTTTCCTCTTCCTCTGCCCCGAGGGAAGTTTGGGGGAAGAACGGGCTGCCATCAAAACGTGCCGACGTCCGGATAAACCCCTTTCCACCCCCCGCGTGACCCCAGTACCGGCCACCACGGTATTATGCAGACCCGGAGCAGGGGACATGGCGGTTTGACGGGAAGCAGGTGGGAGGCACACGGCAAGGGGCCTGTTTGTCACCTGCTGCCCCATGCCTCCCAGCTCCCCAAGCCAGGTCGCGAGGGGCGGGGGGGCAGCTCAGGGTCTCCGGTGCGCTCTGTCCGCACGCGACCTCGTGTACCCCAACCCCGCGCAGACACCGCCGGCTTCCTCGACGCCCAGGGCTGCATGCGTGTTCTCACTCATTCGCCCATCACGGACGCGGTTGCAGAGCCAGCCCGGCCGTCTGCTTAAGAAGCCGCTTCCCTTGAAACCCTGCAGTGCAGATCCGAGGCCCTGGCGGCTGAATCCGCCCTCTCCTCTCTCATCTCTGGCCCTCGACCTAGAATAAAGGAGATTTCCAGAACAACTTGACAGGTGGTCGTGGGAGGCAGGTCGGTCGAGGGCGGCCAGCCTCAGGACGGTCTGAACTCAGGGACCTCAGAGACCGCCCCGGCCATTGCGGGGGGCCCGAGTCAGGCCACAGTACATGGAGAAGTGATTCTCAAACTTCGGCCTCTGTGTTGCAACGCGGAGTAAACGTGTAGGGGACCAGGACCTGCGATGCCTCTGGAAGCGTTACTGCTGCCCTCGCCCCTTCCTGTCCTCGTTCCTTCAGAAATACCTGTGGGACCACTCTGCACTGGGCCCTGCTCCAATTTCTCAGGGTAGAACCATTAAAAAAAAAAAATCTTCCCCATCATGGAACCCAAGCTCCAGAGGGGCGAGCAGACGGTAGACAAAAAAATGTAAACTGATTCCACCTGAGCCATCAGCAAGGCGTGGCCACTGGGCGAGAAGTGTGTCCTGCCTGCCGGCGTCAAGCAAAGAAAGACAGGGTCTCTCTGGGGCTGGTGCCGCATCACGCCTCACCCCTTCCCCCTCACTCCAGTGGGTTGTACCTCATTCCGCCCGGGGTCACACGACTGTCCTGCATCATGACTCTGGGAATCCTCAGGTAGAGCCAGAATGTCAGTGTGACAATGGTTGACGTGTGACAGTCTCCAGGAGGCTCGCAGTAGCCCACGTTGAAAGGGACCCCTGATCGCCACCTTGTAACACCACCCCCGCTTGCTGGGCGCTCTGCAGAGAGAGCAGACGGTGTCTGTCTAGGGAACACGCGTCTGGGTTCACGGGTCCTCGGCCGCCCGGTCTCCCCTGTCCTCTGTCTGCCTTTCCAGCAGGTGGGAGAGAGATGGCTCGTACGGGAATGTGGAGGGTAAGCACTCTGCTCCCTCCCAACCACGACCGACGGATGATGGGTGGCAGGAACCTGGTCAGAAGGACAAACAGGTGTCGGGTCACTGTGCTCAGCTGTCCTGGGCACAGGTGCTGCAGGGTTACGCAGCTCCGCCTTTGCGCCCGAGCCTGACACCCACCGACGTCCCTGTGGCAGCCTGGAAAACGAGAACCTCTAGAGAGAGACAAAAACTGGACTTTAAATTATTTTATCTCGAGTCCTTCCTTCTCTCCCTCCCTCTCTCTCTCTGTCTCTCCCTCTCTCTCTCTCTCCCTCTCTCTCTCTCTCTCTCTCCCTCTCTCTCTCTCTCTCTCTCCCTCTCTCTCTCTCTCTCTCTCCCTCTCTCTCTCTCTCTCTCTCCCTCTCTCTCTCTCTCTCTCTCCCTCTCTCTCTCTCTCTCTCTCCCTCTCTCTCTCTCTCTCTCTCCCTCTCTCTCTCTCTCTCTCTCCCTCTCTCTCTCTCTCTCTCTCCCTCTCTCTCTCTCTCTCTCTCCCTCTCTCTCTCTCTCTCTCTCCCTCTCTCTCTCTCTCTCTCTCCCTCTCTCTCTCTCTCTCTCTCCCTCTCTCTCTCTCTCTCTCTCCCTCTCTCTCTCTCTCTCTCTCCCTCTCTCTCTCTCTCTCTCTCCCTCTCTCTCTCTCTCTCTCTCCCTCTCTCTCTCTCTCTCTCTCCCTCTCTCTCTCTCTCTCTCTCCCTCTCTCTCTCTCTCTCTCTCCCTCTCTCTCTCTCTCTCTCTCCCTCTCTCTCTCTCTCTCTCTCCCTCTCTCTCTCTCTCTCTCTCCCTCTCTCTCTCCCTCTCTCTTTCTCTCTCTTTTTTCTCTGTCTTCCCCCACCCCCATCTGTCAGTCTCTCCCTTTTTCTGTCTCTGTCTCTCTCTGCAGTATTAATGTCATAATAATATGGAAGAAGATATAACTCGTGTCCTTGTAGTGAACCCGGATGATCTCAAGACCTGCTCTTGGACACCCCTGGGGCACTAACACCTGCTGGCCGTGGTTCAGATTGGCGTTTACTGCTGCGTGACACTCCCGAGCTGAGGATGCGCCCCAGCGAACCTGGCTCACTCGTAAACCTTGACAAGTCGGCCGTGCTGGCATGTTGCTATTTTCTGATCGGGAGGTGGGTCCACATGGGAATTATTTTGCTCCAACCAGCTGGTGCCCATGGGTCCCTAAAGTCCACGGCCCTGGAGGAAGGGTCCAGACCGCCATCATCCTCTGTCCCGTCACGGGCCACTGGAAGCCAGTCGACAAATGCATGCCAGCTACAGATTCATGGTCCTTTGGGAGAGGGGGTGCAGTGTAGTGTCGGGGCTCCGCTCCGCTCCAGGGTGGGCATTAGGGAGACTTCCTGCAGTAGGGCCCAGAGCACCCACACCCAGTGGTCTCACCACACGATCCCCAACCCCCAACGCTGCCTACCCAGGAAGCCTTTTAACCTCTTCGCCTGAAGCAAGGTGTGTACCGTTGGGTCCTCAGCCATGGCTTCTCTCTTGTGGAGTCAAAGCGGAAGGAGAGGGAAGATTAGCTGACAGATCGGCCTCTCCCAGGCACCTGCACTGCTGGGAGCTTCCTGAATGTTCTCTCCTCATCTTCAGATCAGCCCCAGGAGACAGGACTTGTTTGTAGTTTGTGAAGGAGGAAATGCAGACTCTCAGGGAGGGTAGTTAACTGGGTTGAGGTCACCTGGCTAGGCTAGGACCCAGGCGGGACCCCAAAGCCCACGCTCTTGCTTCTCACCAAATGCAGGTGAGAGCCTGGTGCAGCAGAAGCAACGCTGGCTGGGAAGTGGGGGCGGGGGGGGGGGTCCCGCGTGCCATATGGCCAAACTGCCTGCTACGCGACCCTCCAATGCCTCTCTCAGCTCTGCCGCCAGCCTTCAACCTTGGGGACTCGCCCTCCTGTTTCTCCTTCTATCCTAGGCTGTGCCCCCGAATTTAGTACTTGGCACATGCTCTTCTCTTTCTGCTACTTTCCTTGGAAAATGCCTCCCCCCTCCCCCACCCCACTCCCCTGCACCATTGTCTCTGCGAGAACCGCCCTCCCTCGGGACTTTGTCCTGTCCTCTCTCCCGCATCTCCAGCATCTGCTCAGCCCTGCGAGGCTCCCATGGGTGGATCACTCGCTCGAACGTTATGTGACACGCGACGTGGAGCGGGAAAGCTGACAAATGCTGTATTACACGATTCGGGGAACACGGGTTTGTTTCAAAACCGTGCCTCCTCCCTCCCTCCTTACATCAAAATTAATTCCAGCTGGACCACAGACAGGGCTGTGAAAAACGAAACCACTGAAGTACTAGAAGAAAACCTGGATGGATATTTTTAGGTTATTGAACTTGAGAAAGTTTTCTGAGTGTGGCGGGGAGGGACCCGAGTCAACAAATTTAGGAATACGAGAATGTCTGTATTTTTTGTGACCTCGTTCATTTCGAGCAGGCCGGAGGGGCCTCAACTCCGTGAGTTAGGGGGTGCGCCCCGTGAGTTAAACCGTACTGGTGGAGAAGATAAAATTCGAACTAAGCCTCAAATGATGCTTGGGGATTTTAAAGGTGAAACGCAGAGAAACAGCCCAGGAAAGAAGCACATATTTGGTTCGCTTGAGCTCGGAACTCTTTTTTGCTGTGTTTCCACGGTTTTATAACCACGTGGAGGAAAATCCCCTCCTTAGCAGTAAGGAAATCGCGGTTTCCCCACGTCAGGGGTGTTAGCGGCGTAAACGGTGCACGCTCACCTGAGTGCGTTCTCGCAGACGGCCATTCATCCGTGATCTTCTGTCTCTCTTTCTGTCTCTCTCCCTTCTCCCCTCTTCCTTCGGCAAAAAGGCGCGACCAGCTCGTAAGGCTTCTCTCCACGGGCAGGGAAGCAAGGGAACGCATGAGGATGGCGATCAGACTTTAACTGCTCTGCTGAGCAGTCTGACTCGAGGCTCTACACGTAAAATGCTTTTCTATTTTCTCCAACCAGTGCCTTCAGCCGCATGTGTGTCAAATTCTGCTTTCCGTCTCCTACTGACATTTCAGGCAGGTCCCACTGGGTTCTGATCACTCTCAGATATTAGAAATCCTTCTCCTTTTAAACCACTGCCTCATGTCTGGGTCAAAGCTCTCGGGTCCCAGAGATGGTGGTGCAGTTGCCCAGGAAGAAAGGACAACATATCTACTTGTCTAGCCGTCGCCAGCTGCTCTGGCCGGGTTCCCGCCCTCACGATGCTCCAGGCGGGCAGCAGACGTCAGCATGTAGGTTGCATACACAACGTACTCCAGAGGACCCGGCCGAGCTCCCCTGGGCCCACCTTCTTCATGCCCATCTGTGCTGAGTGCAGGAACGGGGAAGCCCACAGACTCTACAACTCCGCAAGGACCTGGCTGGGCGTGAGCTGCCTGTGGCCTCTCCTTGCAAACACCCCGCTTTCTGAGAGCTCCCCCCTCGGAGACCCCGCTCATTTGTTCTGCGTAGGAGGGAAAGGTCCCTCTCTTGGCTGAGGTGATGGGGAGAACACCTCTCCCTGCCTCTAGGAGAACAGCATCAGGATAGATTAAACACTCATAACCGAAGCAATTCCTATGCATTATTTCATTTACCCCGAAACATTCTGCTGTTACCTCCATCTTATGATGAAAAAGTTAAGATTCAGGGGGGCTCAGATTTCGACCACTGTGAGCCACATCTAGCCCACCACCTATTTTTCTATGGTCCAAAACTAAGAATGATTTTTACATTTTTAAATGGTCAAAAAAATAAAATAAAATTCAAAAGAGGACTGTTTTGTGACATGAGAGAACAATGAGAAATTTTAGTGTCCGTAAATAAAGTTTTATTGGCACAGCCGAGCTCATTTGTGGCCATTTTTGTTCTATAAAAGCGGAGGCAGCCAGTCTCAAAAGAGACTTTCCTGCCTGCGAGGCCTAAATTATTTACTATCCGGTTCTTTAAAGAAAAGGTTTGCTGAACCCCGTTTACGTTTCTCACTCTCTGGGGCAGCTGGAGAGTGGGTGCAGGGGGGCTCCATGTGCACCGTTCTGGGGCCAGCAGCCACTGGGACATGCTCTTCTCACGGCAGATGGAGAGAGAACAAGCAGAAGCAGGCGACACCTCTGAAAGCCTGGGCCGGGGCCAGGCTCACGGTCGCTTCCTCCCGCTTCCCACGTACTGTGCTCATTCTAAGAGGAGGGACTACAAGGTCACACGCCCAAGGGCAACGATTTCTACCTCTCACACGGGCAGTGAGTCGAGAATGGCAAGCAGAGATCTCATCGACCACAGTCGGGCACCCAGAATTTGCAGTCGGGGCTCTCTGTGCGCTTGTCCCTTCGCCACCCTGACTTTCGTCCTGGGCAAATGATCGTAGGTGCAATGAAGACAAAAGAATGGGAAACCATGGGCGGGGGAGGGGAATGCAGGAAGATTTTCCCATCATCCTCTGCCTACAAAGGCGAGCCCCGAGCACACCGGGCGCCATCCAGCTCATCGCCATCTCTAGTAACCGAAACCCCCGGCAAACTGCAAACAACATCACAATGCCTTCTGAAGACCCCGGGGAAGCTTCAGCAAGTGTTTATAAGAGCGCCATTCATCAGGAAGGCCATTGTCCGTAGCTGAATGAATACGGGCTGGATGTTGAAAACTTCCCAAGACCATCATTTCAATTACCCAGCAGGCATTCTCCGAGCGCGGGCTTCTTTCGGGGTCAGAATGTAAATAAGTCGTGCGTGCGTGTCTGGAAGCCCTTACAAATGCGAAGAAAGAGATGAGAGAAGAAAACTTCCCAATCCCCCTCCTCCTGTTTTTCGCGAAGGCGCAGACCCTCTGCAGGCGAAGCGGGAAGCCTCACGGTGTTTGTCTGCGGAGCGGCAAGGCGGGGAGCCGCCCGGGAGCCGATGATGAATAAATAAATGCCCGGCCATGACCGCAGTCCCACGGGCCTCCCGCCGGCCCCAGTCGATGCTCCATGTCATCATGGAATCGGACACTCGCCAGGAAGTCCACGGGAGGGAGAAAGAATTTATAAAACATGTACGCGCTCCTCGCTCTGCAGCTGCTGCTTTGAAAGGAAGATGCGAGAAGAAAAGAAACGTAGCGAATAATACAGTGGTGCTGACGGGCTGCAGAACGCGGCGAGATGGGGAGATTTGGGGTTTTTTTTGAGCTCTGCCGAAAATCAAAAGAGCTGCGGAACAGTGGCCACGGAGGGGCTTTGAATAACCACATGTCGGAAATATTGATGTCTTCTGGGTTCCAACCCCTACGATTCTTGTCTCTGTGAATGATGTTCCAGATAAAACCAAATTCCTCTGGGCGACTGACTGTCTTTACTTACATATGCAGAGGAATAAAGACTGCTGTTTTTATTTGAGAACTCGTTCGTACCGGGCACATAATGTTTCCGTGTAGCCTCACCTATGAGATGAGCGTTAACTCTGCCCACCCTGCACGGAAAGGGTCGGTGACCTGCCTACAGCAGCCCAGCTCATCGGTCAGTAACTAGCTTACCAAGTCACCTCCCTGAGAGCTGGTATTTCTGGTACAGACTCCCAGAACCAGGCAACCCCTGGGGAGGGCGGCACCCCTCAGTCCACTGAGGGTACACTAAGCTCTCTCTGCCCATCTCCAAGCTTGGACAGTTCCTCCCGACAGGGGACTGTCTCCCTCCATTCGCACCTGCAGGACCGTCTGGAACCCCTCGATCTACCACACTAGAATGACCCGGCGGGGAGGGGGGTGCTTCTAAACATCCTGATCCCAGGCCAAACCCCAGGCCCTTAAAATCAGGATTTCTGTGGGTGGTGCGTGGCATCAGGCTCTTTAAAACTCCAGATGATTCAAATGAGAACCGAGGCTCTGAGGACATTCCAGCAGGAGCTATCAGCTGCTGCCCACCCTCCCAACTCGGTTCCCTGCCCCCTCTTTGGGCCTCAGGGGGCTGCCCCTCTCAGCTCCTGAAACTTCCCTGTTCTGCAGAAGGGGCTGAGAGGGGGCGGCCCAGGACACCTCCCCTTCCAAAGCCCCCTCCCTGAGGGGGGCAGTCCCAGGAGAGGGCATCTTTAGAAAGTGTTTTGTTCCAAGACAGAAAGAACCCACAACTTGAGAGCAGCAAAGGAGAAGAAATCTATCATCCTCAGGAAATTGGTTCCTGCTGCCCCGCAGAGTGACAGTGATCACAGAGGCCCTGCACATGCCGGCTAAATAAATAGGTTTAATAGTAATGTGCCAGCAGCTGCTGGGACACTCGTAAGCGGGCTCTGGGGTTGTTGTATTTGTGCTCCCACAAGGGCACAAATCCGGTCATGTGAGGGCTCCCAGACTCCCCTGCCTGGCTCCTTTACAGGAAGCGGAATAGAGCAGACCTGCCTTCAGCCTCCAGACACTTTTTACCCTGGGGAAGATCTGAAGTCAGCTAGCTGTCCAGGCCCAGTCCCACCCTGGGCAGCAGGCTGGGGAGATAGCCTGAGAGGACGGGGCTGGCCACGATGGGAACTGGCCAGCTTTCCTGGGGGCCAGAACCCTAAGCAAGCTGACCAGAAGGCTGAGGGGTTGCAATGGCTGGTTCGGATGACCTTGAGGACAACGTTGATTTCCTAAGACCATGGGGGCAATCAGGGCATTGAAGGAAGGTGACCAGCGTCTGTGGAGTAACCTTAGGTAAGTCTGAGCCTCTAAAAAGTTAAGCACAATAATACCTAGTTCCTGGGGTTATGCTGCAGGTTAAGTGACATGTGTACAGGAAAGCCACCAGCACAGAGCCGGGCCCCGGCCAGCACATTTGCCTCCCTCCCTCCCTGCACGCCAGGGAGAGTCAGGACATGGGCCTTGGCTAGCCACTGGGGCCCATGTGTGCACCTTCCATGGTGGCAGCCACAAGCCCCATGTGACTGACCACTGAGCACTTGACTAGGGCTGGTGCAAACAGGATTGTCCCTAGATGTAAAGCACACACTGGATCTCAAAGACTCGGTAAAAAAAAAAAAAGTGAAACCTCCCATTTATAATGTGTATATAGTTACATACTGAAATGATAATATTTTTGACATATTGAGTTAAATAAAATGTTTTTGAAATTCATGTCATCTGTTTCTTTTAACTCTTTTAATGTGGCTCCCAGGAAACCCAAAATCACACACATGGCTTGCATTATATCTCTATCAGACACTCTAGACAGGATCAAAGGGATGAAAGGGAGTCCGGCTGGAAGCCACGTGCAGGTTCCCACAGGGCAACGTGAGGGCTGGCGGCGTCCCGTGAGCTCATGGAGTTGAGGCCTTTTCTCAGCTGCAAAATGCAGCAACTAGCTTACCAAGTCACCTCGCTGAGAGCTGGCACTTGTGGGCTGGCAATTGTGGCGTGGCTTCTAGGTGCTTTACATATTAATCTTCACTTGAGACAGA
>NW_006436283.1:3684869-3693008 GCF_000325575.1 Pteropus alecto | reverse complement strand
GGGAAGGAGGGAGGGAGGACAGAATGTCCATGGAAGCTGAGGTCAGCTGAGCAATCGCACACCTGAGTATATTCTGAGAAGTGCGTATATGATTCAGCCCCTAGGAGGGAACATTTTCGTGGGGCAGATAAACATGCCAGGTGCTCTATATGCACTATCTTATTTCATCCCTACAACAGCCGAATGAAGCAGGGAGGGTTACTGTCACCTCCTATCTGCAGATAAGATTACTAAGGCCCAGAAGTGAGGGCTACAGAGCTGGCAAAGTGGCAGAGCCAGAATCAGAACCCAGAGTGGATGCTCTCAACCCTACGCGCCAGCCGAGCCCCTCTCCAGAGTATTCCGAGCAGAGTTTAACAAAACAAAACAGGCTGCCCAATTACGTTTGAGTTTCGGATCCACAATGAATAACTTATTTTAGTATCACCATGTTGCAAATACTGCATGGGACATACTTATACTTAAAATTATTTGTTAGCAATCTGAAATTCAAGTTTAACTGGATGTTCCGTAATTTACCTGGCAATCCTAACTGCAAGATAAAGCCACAATACCCCATTTGCATGGGCCCTGCAAGGGGCTGGGGGACAGAGAAGCTTCCAGCATGATGAGACGTGTGGGGTGAGGGCCAGGACGTTCTGAGTCTCCGTGGCTTGGGAGCCCATTTCTGACAACAGGCATATCAGTCCCCAGGGCCTTCCTTGCACCACAGGTACTGCAAACATGGAGAACAGTGGGTGTGGCGCAACAGGGAGTGGAGGGGGCCTGAGGCTAACCAGAGTGTCTGCAGAATGCAAGCCCTGGGGTTTGTGACTGCTGTTATGAAAGCAGAGGGCTGATGACGGTGCCTACGCCAAGGAAGCCTGTGATCAGATACCTTCCAAGGTTCTGTCATTTCCACAGCTCCAGCAAATCCTTCCTCGGTGGTGGGATTGGGCCCAAAGCAGTGCTGCTGCTCGCCCGACATTTCCTCTGCCATCGAACCACACTGCACTGTAAGGGAATTGATCCCATGCTCAGTTTGGGGCAGAGTTAAGATTCCCAGCAGATGTCCCAATAGGCAAAGTTGGCCTTCATCTTCACGCAACCCTGCCCACCCTCAGCTTTCTCCTTCTTGCCACACTAGGTTTGAACTTGGCACTGCCACTTCCTGGCTCGTGGAGTTTAGGAAAGTAACTCAGCTTTGTGGGGGCACCACTTTTCTCACTGGGGAAACTTAAGTGACCGTTGTACTTCCCCCCGCCCCCAAGGTGGTGTGAGGAGTAAAGGGATGACAAGCTCGGCTCCACGCACCCAGCGGGCCCGCGAGAGACGGTCTCCCCTCTGCTTCCTGCGCTCTAGGGCCCCTGGCCAGCCTGCTTCGCCCTTGGCTCTCGTCCCCATTAATCAACACCTCGCCGGCTGAGGCCCCTTTAAGACGGCCTTGGAGGACTCAGTTTCAAACCGAGGGCGACCCTCTAGCTATCGCCTCCATGGTAAGCCGTCACTTCCGGGCGGAAGTGTGTTTGCACTTCCGTTTCGGCCGGGCGTGAGAAGAATGTGGAGACGCGAGCGCCCTGGGATCCGAGGGGGGCTGCCCCCTCGGCTCCGGCTGGTCCCCGGTCCTTGGGCGGGTGGGCGACGCGGGCCTTTCGCTGCCACCCGCTCTAGCCTGCGGCCTCGGGCCATTCCCCGAGGTGGTAACGAAGCTCCGCCGGGAACGGGAGGGCCCTCCGCGGAGCCCGGGACTTTGGGGACCGCTGCCCGCATAGCAGCTGGGGCTCGGACGGAGAAGGCAGAGGGAACTTGAACCGACGCCGGCACTGAAGTTGAGGTGAGCGGTCGTGGGAGGCGCTGCAGCGGGCAGGAAAGCCTGGGGTCCCCGGCCGGGCAGCCAGCGCGGGTTTCCGGGAGCGTGTGAGTGTCGAATGAGACTTGCCCTCCTAGAGCACGTGGTATTATTACTCTCTTTCCCCAGGGTTTTTCTCGGAAAAGCAGATCTCTTCGGCCCCCGACCGTTGGTTGAAGGCCTGCAACGAACGATTTCCCCCTGCTCACCGTGATAGACCCTTCGGAGTGACCTCGGTTGTGGGGATCCAGGTATGTCAGGCACGGACGCTAAGTGTCCGGAGGCCGGCGGTCTGGGGAAAGGCTCCTGTGTTGTTGAACCCGCCCAGTTGTGGGTGCAGCCTTGTACCAGGCAGCCCTACCCTGACCTAAAGTAAATTCCCAGGAGATGTTTTTTCCTGGGGTTTGAATTTGCAGTAACAGGTGTGAACATTCTAGCAGCAGTTTGATGATCATGTATGATACTGCAAACAGGACCTAATGCTCAAAGACGAAAGCCACTCAGTCAGTACCAGTGAGCGGTGATTTCCCAAAAAATCTGTGAACGGTGTTGATTTAATAAACGTTTAGTGATGCCTTGGCCCGGCGCCATGCTAAGTTTTGGGGACAGAGATGAACAAAACAGCGGTGGCCCTGACTGTCAGCCAGCTCCAGCCGGTTGGAGAGACGAGATTACGTGAGCACACCACAGGGCCGCACGGAGTGCTCTGAGGGACAGCGTAGCTCTGCGAGAACACGTCACAGGGAGCCCGATGGGGACGGGAAGGCATTCCCGGGGATAGGGTCCTTGAGCTGGGCTCTGAGGGAGAGTGGCAGTTCGATGGGTAGGCCAAGGGCCGGGGTCATGGTAAGTGTGGCTAGCGGAGGGACCGAAAGAAGGCCAACAGAAAGCAGGGTGGAGAACCGTTTGGAGTGAAGCAGAAGAGGTGGCGACGGGCCAGGCCGTGCAGAGCCCGCGGCTCGTGTGGGCACGCTGGTCCCTCCTAAGAATGCTGGAGGTCGTTACGGGATTTGAACTGGAGGAGAACGTGCTAGAATCTGCCATTTTCAAAGAACGCTGTACAGAGCAGTGCTGTCCCGCAGACCTTTTTGCGGTGATGGAAGGGGTCTGTATCTGCGCTATCTGGTAGCGGAAGGTCCCGGTCCGTGGCCTGTTAGGAACCGGGCCACACAGCAGGAGGTGAGCGGCGGACTAGCGAGCAAAGCTTCGTCTGTATCTGCAGCCGCTCCCCAGCGCCAGCATCACCGCCTCGGCGCCGCCTCAGAGCACCAGGTTCTCATAGGACATTGGTCCCTGGTGCCAAAAAGGTCGGGGACCGCTGCAGTAGAGCAGCTATAAGCCACGTGTGAGCACTTACCGTGTGGCTGGTGCAGCCGAAGAACTGGCTTTTTAAACTGAATTTACACGTGATGGCGCCGTGTTGGGTGGGGCAGCCTAGACTGTGTTGAGGGAGCGGTGGCAGTTTAGCCGGAATCAGGACACACGGGTGTCTTTGTGTGTCTCCTGCGGCTCCTCCCTTCCTGCATAGAGGCTGAGTTGGATTTCGCTCTGGGGAGAATCCTCATGTTGACCCCTCCAGAAGGCGCACACGTGGACACTGCTCATGGGACGTTTAATTTTTATTTTTTTGGCTGTAGGTTAGCCTGCTCCTCGAGAAGCAGCACCTAAGTACCTACGGTGGTCAGAGCACTGGCTGCTTTTCGGATGGAGTGGCCCCGGCGTCAGGGGCTTAGAACCTACAGAGGTAGATGGCTGTGAATGCTATGGAATGACAGGGAGGAGCGTTGTCCATGGGACCCATCAGGATGTGACCCTGTAAAGGCTGTTTCCAGCTGACGAAACATGTGACAAAAGGCAGGAAGCACGGAAGTGCTTGAGAGGACGTGAGGAACTCGAGGTGAGGACAAATTAAAGAAATACATGGAAAGGGAGAAAAGTGTGAGGTTGGTGTTGGGTGATGGGTTTTTGTCAGAGTTCAGGTTTAACGTGGCTTTGTTACAGACCCAGGTGCGGGTACACAGGTTATAGCCTGGAGAGAGGTGACCTAGGACGTCACCGGCCTTGAAGTAGGGTGGGCCTGGCCCCTAGACTTGGAAGGGGGAGGGGCTGATAGAAGCCGGTTCTCAACCAGACACTTCCACATCCGTTCTGGGTGGAAGGGAGAGTGTGGATTTCGGAGGCTGTTTATGGCACTGACAGTTTTAAATTCTCCGAATGTTCAGACTTGCTGAGGTGGAGTGAAAACTCACGAGGCGTGTTCTCTTTGCAGGCGGGTTTCCTGGAAGATGTGTGTGTGCTGGACGACGGTCTGCCGAGTTCCTTCCCGCCCGCTTCTCTGTGCCTGAAATGTAATTGCTCTGTTTTAGGGCCCTCCTGGTTTGTTTGGTTTAATCCATCACCACATAGTTTTTGAATGGCGACCTGCTTAAGACCCTGTTTTGAGTGGATATAAATAAAAGGAGTCGGACCCCAAAGGAAACTGTACGCTTTATGTTTTCTGTGCCCAGTGATGGCTTGTCCAAGTGTCACCTCTGCCTCTGAGACGCACAGTGGCAGTGCTGTTTGAAGAGTGTCTTAGAGGCCACCCGCTGTCCTCTATCGCAAGTGTGAGCGCTTGAGACACCGCTTATCCTTGAGCAGGCACTGTCAAGAAATGGGGACACAGAGAGGTAACCATTGGCTTGATAATCCGGCTGGCAGGTGGGTGGCGGTCACCTCGTTCAGAAGGAGCACTTCACTCTGGATGGAATTTGCCAGCAAATGACTGCTGACCTCAGGAATGGGCACTGGTAGCTGCCGGGCACTGCCCACCCCTGCCCTCACCCATAGTCCTCCTCCTGTACCGACCGCTTCCGCCAGCACCTGGGACCACACTGCACCGAGGGCACCACCAGCCTTCTGCACGGATGAGCAGCTCTGTGCCTCGGGGATGTAGTACGTGGCTATCAGCGCTCACGTACCCTTTGGTCTGCCTGTACCCGTAACTTAGTCCCCAGGGTGCTATTTGCAGCAGAAAGGTGCCCGCCTGCTCCCAAGGTGAGCGTGGGGCCTCAGCAGCCCTGACCCAGCGGTTCTCAGTGGCACAGAACTGCCAGCCCCAGGCACACACATCGGAGGCGTCGTACAGTGCTTGGGGACTCTGGCGGGACTGGGTTAGTGGGTCCATCTTCACAGCAGAGACTTTTCCCAAGTCCCACTGTCATTTAAATGTTTTGCTATCTATTGATGTGAAATAAGGAAAACCCAGCCTGTGTTTTTAGCTGTCGCGTTGGTGGTGGGTCCACACACAGTACAATCATCTGACACTTCGTGCTGTGGTCGGAGCGTTAACAGATATGCACGTTTTTACGTGGTGTGGACAGGTTCTCTTGGACTTCAGACCTAGGCTTGCCAGGGGCTAGGTACTTGCCTATCGTCCTTGCTCGTTATCTGTGTTTCGGGGTGTACCTGGTGAACCTCTTGACTTAATGGCCTCTTGTCCAGCTCAGCTCCCCAGCGGGCCTGGCCCCCGAGTGCCTTCTGACACCAAGACTGATTCCAGTGCTGCCGGGTGGCCCAGTGATCGAAACTCCAGGTGCAGAAGGCGGAGGCCCATGGGAGGCTTTGGGAGCACAGGTGGCCGAGAAAGCGCCGCCTCAGCACTGATGGGATGCGGGTGGGGAGATTCACAGGCCACGTGCCCAGAGGAACCGCGGGCTGTCGGATCCCAGCTCCACCTCCAGCCTCAGGCCATGGCCCTGTTTACCTGGGTTTCTTTGGTAAACGGAACAACAGTGATGACAGTGACTCCTGCCAGGCGGGCACCGATGAGGGTTCAGGGAGCAGTCGCGTAAGGCGTTCAGGAACCCCTGAGGCCTGGGGGCCCTCGCCCTGAGTGACCTGCGTTTCCTCTCCTCATTCGCACAGTGTTTCCAGCAGTGCACTTCTGGGGTGCCGCCCTGGGGGGCAGTTGCGGGGTCCCTGGTGCTGTTTACCGTAGGAAGGTGCCTGCCTGCTCCCAAGGTGAGCGTACAGCCTCAGAGCCAGGGCTTTCCACGGCCTCGTGGCCTCGTCACCCTTTTGGTTTTCACGTGCGGGCCCCTCGCAGGGGTGTACGGCCCAGGAGTTCCCGGCCCTTGTCCTTAGAGGAGGTGCAGCGATGGCCCAAACGAAATACTGTGTTAATACTGGCGAATCCTGGGGCGAGCCGTGCGTTCGGTGTTTCTGGAATAAATTTGGATGCGTGGTCGCCTTGTTCTCCTGTGGTCTTTTTCTCTTGAGTGTAGACGTCCACTTCCTCCTGGTGGCTGCGGGCGGGGCCTGTCCCCCCGTCGAGCAGCTGTGGAGTCCCGTGTCTGCAGACTTGGGGAGCTGGGCCCCTCTGGGGCGGTGGGCAAATCAGAGGCGTTAGATCCTGGGACCCTCGGAGCCGTAACACCATTTTTCTAGCGTGGAAAATGATGGCTCGTGTGCAGTTCCTCCTGAGAGCTGCTTGCGGGTTTGCCTTCCTCTGCTTTCTCATTGGCTCTGACGCCGGGGAGGGTGCCAGAGCGTCCCCACTGGGTCGCTGTGGGACTCGTTAGGGCTGAAGAGCCTGCGGAGAACAGGGACGTGAGGATGAGAAGAGCCATTATGCTAAGGCGGGTGGCGGGGCTGAGATATGTCATCTCCCGGGAGCCCCCGCACCCCAGGCTGTCCCCATGGCATTGCACTCCTGGCCTGGTCCCGTCTGTGCTGCCCTCATGTGGGGTCTTAACTTAGACCCTCCAGCCCTTTTCCCCGGGACCACACCCCAGCACATGCAGTGTGCTGGGCTCCTTCGTAGCTGATGGGAGGGACGCCCAGAACCCATGGGAGGCGTCTCGTGAGAAAGTTTCCTGTGGCCAATGTCCCTAAGTGTGGCTCCTGGGATGATCCTCAGCTGTCTCCTGCGTGGTCATTCAGTCCCACCTCCTTCGTGGGGCTGCCCCAGCTGGCCTGGGTTCCGCAAAGACTACTCATTCAGAGTAGGCTGCTTTGTGTCCTGGGCGGGCCTTGGCGCTTAGATTTCTGTCCCCTGGATCGTGGAAGGGGTGAGGCACACAGGAGTCTAGTCCGTCAGAGAGCTGGTACTTCCAGTAGCAATGGGGGATAGTGAAACGTGTGGTCTCTAAGAAGGTAATTTTTTTAAATAAAAATCACTCTGACACAAAAGTCCTGTAGCAGAAAACTCAAAAATTGAACTAAGGAATAGAGCAAGCCAAGACGTTGGACTCTTTGTCCACTAGAGGGTGCAATCGCACACCGACTGTATTCTCTTTCGTAACTTGGTACCTTTTTTTTTTTTTTTTAGTAATTTAGCCAGGACCTATTTCATCGGAAAGTTACGCAGAAGCTTAACGTGCAGGGTTGGGCTCTTAGGAATCTGCCGCTGCCCCAGTTGCATGCAGTCCCTGGGGAGTGTTTACTGCGTCATGGACCAGCCAAACCAAGTGCGGTCATGGGACAGGCAGGGCCAGGCACACGGTGCCTGGGGCTAGGCACACGGTGCCTGGGGCTGAGCGCACGCTCTGATGTAGCCGTCCGTCCAGGTCACTCCCGGTGACAGCAGGTGGTTTTGCTCCCTGCGTAAAGCTCTCTTACAGTAAGGAACTCGCTGTGACACATTCCAGGATTTGAAGTCCCGGACAGTGTGTGAAGGGTTTAGAAGCATCCGTAGCTCATACTTAACATCAAAAGGTACTCCTCGAGACCCAGCAAAGGTGGTTCAACGCCAGCGCGGTTTAGATTGCCGATTGTCGTCCATTAGAAACGTGCCGCTGAGTTGGAAAAGTTACGACTCTGCAAATGTAATTCTGGCCGAGGTTCTCGTCTGTGAAGCTGGTTGGCGGCTTTCCGCGGAGTAGAGAGGTGCTGACTCACACTCACTGCGGACCACACCAGGCTTCCAGTCCAGGGGTGGGGAGACAGGAAGGAAATCACTGGGGCAGTGGGATCACGTGACAAGTGTGCGAAGGTGGGGGTACGGGCCAGTATGGAGAGCAGGGCAGAGTTTGCAGTTTTAGGGAGTATAGTCAGGAAAGGCTCAGAATCCCAAGGTCAGGTCACAGCCTGGAAGAGCATCCAAGGCCAAGGGAACAGCCAGTGTGAAGGCAGCCAGTGCAGCCAGCACGATGGAGCATGAACAAGGGGTTCGTGAGGACGTCGGAGGGGACGGGGGCCAGGTCTGGCAGGGCCTTGTCGGGAAGTGCGACCTTTACAGTGAGCAGTGTCGGGAGCTCACGTTTCCTCCTCATTTTTCGGGACCGTTTCTTCCCCTAACAGTGGCTTGCGTTGGCAGTGGTTCCTGTCTG
>NW_006436283.1:3663046-3683881 GCF_000325575.1 Pteropus alecto | reverse complement strand
CCTCCCCGCCTGCCCCCCACTTCCCGTAGTGCTCCCCACAAGCAGCTGGGGGGCTGTGGGTGGCTCCTCCAAGTTCACGCGTCGCCCACTTCTGAAGAGCGTGTGTGACCTCCGCCCCTTGACTTCCCTTCTGGTGGATTCCAGCCGGGCGCTCCCCTCCCCCCGCTTCCCCGTCCGCGCTGTCCCTGTGCCACCGTCCTGGGTCGTTTCTGCTCAAGCCGCCCTCAGCGTTCGTTACCAGAACTGCCCACGACCTGGTCACCTGGTCGCAGCGGCTGCCTTTCCGTCTCGCTGCCCCTGCGTGTCGTGCTGTTTCTCTGGCTGAGGTTCGCCGTGTCTGAAGCTTGCGGCGCCTCCCGCGTGTCCCGGAGGCGTCAGCACACCCTCACCCGCGGTCCCCCACCCTGGGTGGTCTCCGTCCGACTCTGTCTCAGACCAGTGGAGACTTCTCAGTGTAGTTAGGCGTCTGTTAAAGTTTCGCTCCCATCTCGTACGCTAGGGGAGGGGCCCCAGGAGGCCCGTTCAGAAGCTCGTTTTGGGGAAGGGGCGTCCTGTAGGAAAACACGGAGGTTGGATCGTGGTCACTAGGCTGAATAAGGAGAAACGCTGGGCAGAGGTCCTGCCAGTCAGCTGCCAGGTAAGTCACTGTTTTTCCAGAAAACTCCTTACGCATGTCAGGGTGACATCTCGCCCCAGGAGGAGATCATGAAGTATAGCAGGCACAAACCCGATTTAGGCCACATTTTTATTTTCTAGTCCGTATCCGACGTGCTCAGGAAGGCCCATCCTGCTGCTTTTGACTCTCAGAACGTAAAGGAAGGTGCGCTCGTCCAGTGCTCCCCACACGACTGCACACAGGGCCCCTGGGTCTGCCACGCCGGCACGGGGCGGCAGGTCGGGGGAGGCCGGGGACTCTGCGTTGTCCTCCAGCGCCCAGCTGGTGCCGGTGCTCTCGTCTGGGGACCACACTCTGAGGCCTGAAGGGGACGCCGTCCACCCTCAGCTGCAGCTTAGTTATGTGACACTGCCTGCTCCTTACTAGGGTGCAGACTTGTCCGGAAGAGGGGTCTCTCCCAGGTGGTGACCCCGCCTGGGGAGGGGAGCTGTGAAATCGAACCTTTGGGAGGCTCCGCTTTTAGGCAGATAAGGGGAGTTCAGAAAACACACCACAATAGAAACTCCCGTTCTGGAACCCTCCACTGGACTGCCTTTTCATCTCAGAATCAAGGAGATCACCCCCCCCACCCCTGCTCCCAAGGAAGGAGAGATTGGAGTGACTCAGGCCTGCTCTGGAGCCAGGACAGAGCGTGCTCCAGCCTCCGCCGCCATCCTGGCCCGTGACGCCTGGCCGCCCCGTGAACGCCGTGTCCCGCCAGCGGTCCTGGGTCCCACTGTGCACAGGAGCGGCGGCTCGTGCCTCACCCGCAGGCGCTCACGTATCCCCCAGGCCGCAGTTCACCACCAGGGAGTCAGTCGATTATGTAGTGGAGGAGAACAGTGGCTCTCTCTGGAGCTCTAATGACTTCAGGTCCTGGGGTTGGATGAGGACTCATTTATTCAGCCCCCCGAGCCGAAGACCCACAGGGAGGAAAGATGCCGAAAAAAACCACCTTCCACCGAAGGACCACTTAACCCATTAGACGCAGCTCAGCGCTTCGCTTGACCTCATTTACTCAGAACGAGTTTCTGAGGCTGAGATCATTTTTTTTAACTTTACAGGTAGAGGGCCAGGGCACGGGGACAGTCACTACCAGAGACCCACAGCTAGTGACTGCTGGGATTGGGACGTGGGCCATACCTAACTCTCAGCCACTAAAAGTGAAAAAACATCTCATTCAGCTGGTTTTAAGCTAACAAAACATAAAAACATTAAAGTGTTTTAAGTACAAAGTTTATATTTCCATTCCCTGTTATGCCAGTTAATGAAGACAAGGAGAGAGAAAGGGACATTGACAGAGGCCAGAGAGAGAAGAGACCAGAGCCTCCCCGAGGCCCGCACGGAGGTCGCGAGGGTCGGTGGTGACCTCTCACTGAGGGGCCTGGACGAGTCTCAGTGACTTAAAGGTGCTGTTTTTGACTTTCTTGCTAACCACGTGTTGTGGTTATTGTACAGTGTTTTTAAAGATTTTACACGTGTGAGCGGTTGAGTTTTCAAGCTTAACTTTGGAGCATTCCAGCTCTGTCAGCGACACCTAAAAGTCCCTTTGACAAAGAATCTTTGCTGATAGGCTTCATGCCACAGTCTCTGAATGTGACAGTTTGGGGTTCACATCATTGTTTTCAGTTCCCTTCGCCCCACACACTCCCACTTGCATGCGCACACAGGGAAATGAAATAAAACAGGGCCAGCTTTATAAGATTATTGTAGAATATTGTCATTTCACGTTCCAAGTGATTTTTAAAACCGTGGTCATCCCAAGAAGAAAATTCTGGTGACACGGATGGATGTTTAGTTAGATTTTTAACTGCCTCCCTCTGTCAGAGTTACCTGACACTACCTGTTCAAAGGTATTTTCTACTCTCTGTAGCATTTAGTTTTTATACCTGGCATTGGAAGCAGATACTGTTCCCCGTATTCTAAAAGTGACAAAATGACCCATAAGTACCCAGAACCTACTGTTAAAGGACAAAATTCGGCAGCGTAAATTTGAAGGTCCGATGGGCTTTGTCACGCTATACATGAATGGAGCAGCACCCCGCCCCCCCCGTACTCCCCAGCACCTGAGGGGAGCGCCAGGGGTTGTACCTAAGGAAGGTTTCATCGGCAGAGGGTAGGGAAGGGACTTGTTAGCAAAAGAAAAGAATTATTTTTAGGCCAGCTCCTCTTTTGGGGGGCAGGAAACGGCAGGGTTCTTATCCGGCAGATCACCTCATTAGTACTGGTCAGGAAATTCCAGGTTGGTTGGTTTAAAATTCCACTCCTGGGAGGGGCTGCCACCGCGTGAGGTTAGTTACTGAGTGTGGGTTCCATGACATGGCTTAGCGAAAGCGACTGTGTTTCAGCCTGTTCCTTGTCTTACCACTGATTTCCAGCCGTCAGAGTCCCCAGTTCCACTGCCGTTCACAGGCCCTTACCCACTACCTTAACTAAGTGCATAAAATGCCGATGTCCTGACGTGCGGCGTCGTGACTCATCGTGATTTGTCGGCTCGCGGATATTTTCCTTGGAAGACCCTGTGCTGCCGCTGCGTGCTTCCTGCGCAGACTGCTTCGCCTCTGCCTCGCGTCACGTCACCCAGAGTCCAGGAGTGGACTTGTATTCCTTGGTTTTCGCCCAGGAACAGCCTTTATCTTCCGAGGAATGCACGAGAGGACTTCCTGTCCGAGAACATGGAGCCCTGAGCCAGGCTTGCCCGCCGCAGTAATTAGACCCGTGGACTGAGCGCCCGGAGGAAATACCCTTTAGTTGGCAGACTGTGGGGAGAGGAAGTGGCCTGTGTCTCAGAACTATGAGGAACACAATTGTTCCAGTGGGAGACAGTCCTCGGTCACCCTCCAGAGCCTCGGTCTTGCAGCCATCAGTTATGGAAGCGGCTCCAGGAACAGCCACTTGCCCCCGGTGCTGACAGCGCGTGGGGGGCCAGCCAGGAGGCTGTGCGCGCCGGGACCCTCGCCGCAGGCAGCCCTTCGCCCTCCCAGAGCGAGGCCGGATGCACCTTTGATATTTAATGCTCAAAATTAGCCCCAAAGGGAAGCAACCAGAGATAAAAAGGGGAAATTGATTAAACGAGTTACGGTTCAGGGGAAGGAGCTTATCACATTTTGATGAATGAGGGGAAAAAAAACAGGTTTCAACATACTGGATGCTTTCATTTCTACAAAGTCCAAAAACAGGCAAAAGTAGTTCTTTTGTGACGGATAAGAAAACTGGTTATTTGGGGGGTGGGACGTGGGTGGGGCAGGAGTAAGGGAGCTTTGGGGACAGCTCCTTATCTTAATCCACAGGGTGATCATTGGGTGTCTGCATATGTAAAAACACCTAAAGTGTGCGCTTTTTACTATGTGTAAATTATACTTCAATAAAAAGGAGAACATTGCGTATCTACTGCATGACTTCACTTTCAGAGTTCATGCACAGGGAAGCTGGGCTATGATGTGGGTGTCAGGCGGGGTTTCCCTTTGGGGAGGGATGGCAGGGAATAGGCTAAGGGGACTTCTGGGGGCAGTCGTATCAGAGTTCTTAGTCGGTGCGGTCACACGGGGCACTCTGCGGCAGTCCAGCCGTATGCTGGATTCACGATTTCCTGTTTGGATGCTATGCTTCAGTAAGAGACTATTTAAAATATTACATACGGTATGATCCTGGATTTTTGGTTGAAAATATATATGCAAGGAAAAAGAGCAGGAAAGGCATTGTATCAGTTTCCTGTGGCCGCTGTAAGAAAATACCACAGACTTAGTGGCCTAAAAATACAGTCTACCAGCCAGGACAGTCCTGAGCAGCTGAGCGTGTACCTGACCCCTTAACGTCCCAAAAGATGGATTAAAAAGCACGTAAGCCTCCAGCCTGCCGTCACCACCCTCGGAAGCTCTTCCACTCCTTTGAGACACGCAGTGTGATCTTAGCCAGGAAAACAGCATTTCTGCTTAAACTTTTAATTGAACTTTAAAGTTTAAATTTTGAAATAGAAGGATGCTTTACTATGGCATTTTAAAAATATGTGAAACCAACGAGTTACGTTTTGGGAAGGAGGCGTGGGCACCTCGTCAGGATACTTGCCCAGCGGGGTTTCCTGGTCACCTGCCCGGTGTGTCAGGCAGCGCTGCTCTGCCCGCGGCCACGGCGTGAGGGGCTAGTGCTGGCTTCTTCCATCTCGTCCCCTCGCCTTCCCTGCCAGCCCTCCTCTTGGGCACTTTCTGGGTCACAAACTGAACGTACCCCAAAACACATCTGCTGCAGCATACTGGTTAAGGAATGAGCTAGAAGGAAAAGATCTTCCAGGTGCAAGACGTGCCAGCCAAGGTGAGTCTGTTCTCTGCTCCTTCACCCCCGAAATACTGCTGGGGCCGAGGTTGTGACTGTCTTTGCGACAAATAACAATTCAGAAATGAAGATCCTAGGGCCTCCTCTGTGCTTCCCACGAGGGCAGCAGAGTTAAACACGAGACAGATTTGTTGCTGTATTTTTACTTTATGCTGTGGTTGCTCCTAACTGCTAAAAACACAACCTCTTATCTTATTGGTAGGCCTGAAATACTCCCAGGCACATGTCTCCTGGTCCCGGGAGAGAGACCCTGGCTGCTACATGTGGGTGCAAATAAAATCCGCAAAGGTCGCCCTATGGGGGCAGGAGACGTGCGTGTCAGCGGGCCACGTCCACCTTAGGCAAGATCTTACGGCACCGTTGATGTGGCCACCTGAATATCTGTGATAAGTGACATTATCATAGCAATCCTAGGAGCCACTCCCTTCCCGCCACCCCACCTCATAATTCGAAAGTCGAGCACCAACTTCAGACAAACCGTAGAGCCGCAGCGTCAGCGTCTGGAGGCCGCCGCCGTGAACACAGAGGAGCAGGTGTCCCTCAGTTTCTGCGGCAGAGCCGTTTCCTTGTTTTGCTTTAGTCATTTATTTTAATCATTTACTTCAGAAAACTGCCCCTTTCCAGCTCCTTCCTGCATCTGGCCAGTACCAGTTGTAAATAAACAGGAAAATACAAATGTGGGTGTTTTACACTGGGCAGAGCGTGTGTGCATCTATCTGTGTGGCTTGTCTAAAGCTCCAAGTCAACTAAGCCTGGGCTGGGGTGTTTCATCAGTGACCCCATTTGTTTCAGGCCCTTTTGAGGATCAGACTTGTTCTCGGCTGTGTGGGTGGGGAGGGGGTTTGGGGCCTTCACTCTGGGTGGCGACAGCCCTTTGCTGCTGCTGGCCACCTCTGAGAAAAGGGACATTGTCAGCTCTGATTACCCTGCCTGTTGCAATCAAAGCAGCATGTTCTCTTCCTTCTCAATACCCAGAAAACAAAACCTTGTTTCCTAAATAAAAAAGGAACAAGGTTGGCGTTGGGGGAGGTCGTGGGCGATGTTTTCCAAGTCTCTGAGCGTCCTCGGCAGAACAGGGCAGAACAGGGCAGAACAGGACAGGACAGAACCCTTAGGTTGAAAACCCCCTTTACCAAGGCCTGTTTGGAAGTTGGTTCCTTGTGTGGTCAAGGAGAATGAAAAAGTTTTGACTCGTATGTATTTTTAAGCCCTGCAACACTTCGCATGGATGTAAGATGCATTTTGGGGGCTCCCCGCTGGAGAGAATTGGTGTGCCTGAGGGACCCCTGCATGAGGCAGAGTCTTATGAGAGCTGCAGTAACCGTGTGAGCAAATCTGGGCCAAGAACCAACGGAAGGAGTGACCTTGGCCTCCGGCTGAGTGTACACAGAGGGACTGGGCCATGAGGGATGGAGCGGGATCCCAGAGGGCAGAGACTGGGAAGGAGAAGGCCTTCCAGGTGAAGGGGCCTCAGAGTCCTCGAGAGGGCCACGGGGAGAGGCGTGTGCTTTCGTGGCAGCGAGTCAGCAGCAGTGTGATGGACCTGGTTTTCAGCCCTTGGCCTCTGGGGCCCAGTAAAACTAAAACCTATGTTATCACTGCTTCCGCCTTGTGTTCACAAGCTGAGAACTAGCATAAAGTGTCTAAAAAGTCAGGGTTTGGTAGACGGGTGAAGGGGGTCAAATATAGGGGGGTCAGGAGGTGAAGTGGGTAAAGGGGATCAGATATATGGTAGCTGAAGGAAACTGGATTTTGGGTGGTAAACACACAATAGAATATACAGATGTCAAATGATAATGTACACCTGAAAGTTACATAATCGTATTAACCAATGTTACCCCAATAAACTTAACTTTTTAAAAAAGTTTAAAAAATCAGGGTTTTGATTTAGAATTTGAAAGGACATTTTTATCTGTAACAGCACATGCAAATGTTACCCCAATAAACTTAATTTTTTAAAAAAGTTAAAAAAATCAGGGTTTTGATTTAGAATTTGAAGAGACATTTTTATCTGTAACAGCACATGCAGACGACCTTGGAATTCCACAGACTTCTGTGCCGCCACCTCTCATTTCTTGAAAGATCTACCTGGCAGGTACTCGGTAGCTGACTGTAAAATTCTTCACCCCGCTTCACCCGCCGCTGCGGATAAAAGCGGGGGCTGGGCTGCATGTTGGGGGAATTTGAGGACTGATTCCAGACCAATACCCCATATTTTCACAACTAAATCTTCAGCATCCTTTCCACTCGCTGTATCTGTTATTCTGGGTCCGCCGAGTGCCATCTACTTCCCAGCTTCCAGTCTTTATTCTCTGCAGTAAAGGCTGCCGAAATAATCTGTATGCGAAGGCACTTTTTGGGTGCTTGCAGGAATCCAACCAGCATCTTTGCAAAAGACTGGCATTTTTAAAAGCCCTAATAAGCCTTTCTCACCGGCTGAATGAGTGTTTTGACAGCCTAATGATGATCGATGCGTTCTATAGCTTTTAGATAGAGCTGGTGAATTATTGAATACCTTCACAGATCAAGCCCTAGATGAGAAGTTTCCCTGTGGAGTTGGTCCGTCACCAACAAATTGTTCAAGAAAACCCAGCCCCCTCTTGGCCCTGGCCATCTCCCGCAGGAAGAAGTATTCAGCAGGGCTGAGGGATTTAGAAAGTCCTGTATTATAGCAGACTTCGGGGGAAAGGGTTTGGTTTGGGGGCGTCAGATCTTTGAGACGACCTGCAGACTGTCACCCAGCCCTTCCCTCTCACTCTCCTCACTCTGGGCGAGCATCTGTGTAGGGTGGCGGTGGGCTTGGGGAAGATCTAGCACGGTGAGAAGACCCTCAACACAAGACCAGCCTGACAGGTGGCCTGGCACTGAACTTCTCGGAACCTACCACTAGAAGCTTTGGAGGCCGCAGCGGGGCGAGCATTGCATCTTGGTCGGTGTCAGGATCAACTGGATGTGGAAGTAATTTGACTTTTCCAGGCTGGGCATCCCCAGTAGGCCAACAGGTTCGCCTGGCTCGGGTTGGTCACCCCGGAGCCACAGCAGCTGGGAGTCTGGCTGCTCAGAGTCCTTGAGGGAGCGGGGGTGGGGGGAGGTGGTACACAGCAGACAGAAGGCTTTGGGAAAGTGGCTTCCCCCTAGTCCTTCAGCCTGAAGCCCCTTGTACGTGGGCAGGCCCTCGGGGGTCCACACCTACAAAGAGCCTTTGTCCCCCACCTCGTCCTCGAGGATTACAAACCAGCGATCTTAAAATTCATCACCCAAGAGATCACTTCTGAGAGTGAAAGGGAGTGTTTTTAATAATTACCTTGACCTGATAGACATAAACCGAAACTGTCTCGGGCCAGCCGGCATGTCTGTCACCCTAATTAGAAGGGATGGAGAAGGAAAGGAATGTGACTCATTAATGAGGCCTATTACTCTCCACCCATAGAAGACTGTCCTTTGAGCCCCACACATTTCCAGTGACAATTTCTGTTATGTAATACACAGTCTGGGCGCCACCAAGACCAAAGGTAACAAAGGGACAGAGCGTTTCCAGCGGTTTTTTTAACCCAAGGAGAGCCCTGGCCCCAGCCAGAGAGGATCGTGCTTTCCCAGGTCAGGGTTATAATTATGCAGCACGGAAGCCTTCTTCCTGCAATTGTTCTAATGGGCGTGCAGGCACACACGCGGGCGGCACACCAAGGAGCTGCTGTCTATACTTAGCTGCCATTAGCGTCACCTCGGTGCAGCATCCTCATCTTATGAGGCAGGGAGCACAGCTTTGACTGGCAAGGTGATCCCAGGGGGCTTAGAACGGGAACAAAATAACTAGTACCTTCCAGTAAAATCATCCCACCACCTCCAGCAAGATGAAAGCAGCTCTGGCTTTGCTGTCATCCTAAGTGGGTCCCAAGGGGTAGCTGAACATCCGGGAAAATGAGCCTCTGCCACCACCGACCAGAGAAGGAGCACAGTCTAGAAGCTCACGAGGCCACCGTTCCTTAGGAGTTTTGGGTGGATCAGGCCTTTGTCCCACCCTGGACCAAGGACCTGCTTCATCCAGGAGCTGAGAGGACAAGTCTCAAGTCACCACAGTCGCTGGAGGAAAAGCTCGTAGTGGGGCTGGCGTCCCTGTGAGAGAGCGGACTGGGATGTTGTCAAGGGCGCCAGGCGGCCAGCGGGGCGAGAGGCAGCATTGATCTGCATATGTGTGAGATGCCGTGGTAGGTATTCCATGAACTCGTGTGCCGGGTGACTGCAAAGCGTCACCCGCGGTCGCAGGTAACTAATACCGTCCTCATCCATTCGAAGTGGCCTGCGGCCTGGCATGTCTGGAGAGGCCCTTGTACTCCAGCAGTTCATAGCATACCTGTACTGTGTGTGTGTGTGATCCCGGGTCACACACCCCGACCTATGCTCGCACCTCCTGGCTCCCTCACTCCCGTGCAAGGGCCGTGACGACTAGAAAAGTGAGAGCCTGTACAGCTACGTTCAGACTCCGTGCTGGAGAAAAGGCAGCAGCTTCGAGAAGCACAGGGACAACTTCAGGAGTCTGACTGTTGCGGGCGGCACTGCCCCTCAGTTGCCCTTGCTGACAATATTTTCCTTTATTGTCCAGAAAACAATTTCAGCGCCTTTGTTATACTACCCGAGAGCTGACCAGATGGAGATTAGAGTTAACAAGCATGGGGAAGAAAAGGTTTTCCACAACCTTCGTAGGGTCCCTGGCTGATTCCGAGGAACTGACAAGGATGGATGAACAGGAGAAAAATCTACGAATTTGTTTAATCCAAGCTTTATGTGACATGGAGCCTTCATAAGGAGAAGAAGACCCAAAGACGCGGTTAAACCTGAGTGTTTTGCGTTGGGTTTGGTGGAGGGCGACAGTCGTGGGGGAACCGAGGGGTAGGGAGTAGGAGCCAAGCACGGTTCACGGGGCACTGAGCAAGGCCCGTTGGAGCTCTCCCGGGTGACTCACTCTGTCTTCAGAGAGAAGGGCGCTCCTCTCCTCTGGGCGTAGGGAGCGTTCCGTGACCTGTTTCAGGGAACAAAGGGGGAAGGTGGTCGTCTTAGGTGCCATATTTTGGGGGTAGTGTGCCCTGAACCGCACCCCAAGCATCTTCGTGAACGTGACACGTGAAGGACGTGTTAATCATGTGCCCCTGGGAATGGGTCGCTAGTCACCTGCCTTTCCTCATGTCTGAGCTCAGCTGGCGACAACCGTCTCGTGGACAAGGACAGAGGGACGTGACTTCGGAGTACTTCGGAGCACGCATCCTTGGCCTGCTCCCCACCCGTAACCTGAGGCTGCCCCTGAGGTTTTGAACCTTCTCTCCACGTTCCGACCGTAGTCAGATTTCCAGATCGTAGGTGTCCCCTTACTGGTGTAGAAACAGAAAACCTGCCAGGCTCCGGTGTGTGATTTAGATTCAATTAATCACATGCTCCTGCAGGGGACCTTGACTCAGCACTGGCTTCTGTGGAGACAGAGGCAGGGAACAGGGCGTCGTTTTGTTGGCATGGAGGATGGCAGCGGGAGCTCGGTTCTGGACACGGGAGCCAAGGCAGCAGCATCCCGACTTGGCAGCTTCCTGATGCTGGTGAGGTGGCGGCTCCCTCTGCAAGCTGGGTCTTCACTTCCAGTCCCTGGAAGGCTGCCAAGGGCCTGTGTTTCCGCTCCGGCAATTCTCTGAGCTCTGGCCTTTCAGAAACCCGCTTCGAGCTAGTTTGAATGAGCTGGACTGGATCCTGTTGTCCACACCTAAGAACCCTCGGCTAATACAGATGGAGCAAGGACAGCAGGCGGTGGGCCGAAGGGTCGGCCAGGAGGTGGTAGGAGAGTCCAGGAAGAAATATGAGGAGTTGGCCAATAATTTTAATAACGACTACTGAGGGTGTTCTATGTGCATTATCGATAAGCCTTCTATGAGGAGTTGGCCAATAATTTTAATAACGACTACCGTTTATTGAGGGTGTTCTATGTGCATTATCGATAAGCCTTTCCACAACTCTGTTAGCCATTATTATTCCCATTTTACGGATGAGGAAATAGGCTCAGAGTGGTTAAGGGGGTCTGCTCCAGGCCACACAGCCTTCAACAGTGAATCAGGAATTGGACCCCCACGCTTCGTGCTCGGCGCTTGGCCAGCCCTGTCTGCAGTGGGAGTGGGGACCCCCTTCCCCGTGCCTCCCGGTGTTCCATTCTCAGAGGCCAGACATCCCGCTGGTCTGAGCCGCACTGCACTTTACCTGCTTACGGGCTCAGAAGGTTATGTGGCCGTTCTCTATCAGCCGGGAGTGGCCCATATATTAGAAACACTGGCAGAGTGGGGGAAATTCTCAGAATAGGTGACCGACTGCACGGAGGCCACCACTGCGGGAGATGGGGTCACAGGAGCCATTTACTGTCTGCATTCAACAGTTGTGCCATTTGAATTTTTTTTACAAGAAGCAAGTGCATTACTTATGTAATTATCCATCACAATTAGCACCACCGCGTCGGCGGTTTAAGAATGCAAAATCAACAAAACACATGTTGGGGCGATTATTGGACGGTGGGATTATAGGCGATTCTCATGTTGTTCTTTACGCATCTCTGCATTTAAACATGTTTCTAAAACAAGCGTGTGGCTCAGCTTGCTTTCAGTGACAAGGAACAGAAAGTCCTTCTTCAAAGTGGATTACACAATGAGGACGTTGGCGAGCTCACGTGACTGCAAGTCCAGCACAGAAGGAGGGCCCTAGGCGTGTTGGAGACAGAGATATCATTAAGATCTGGTCTGCTTCTTCTGTCTCTCCTCTCTGTGGCCCCAGCACCAACTCCCTGCCCCTGCCCCGACCTGTCGAAGCCTGGCTCCCCTCAAGGGCACCCCACGATTGCGGCAGTCTCGGAGCTCGTAGTAGGCACAACGCTGTCCAGACACAGACACAGGTGCCTTCTTTCTTGGTGTCCTATTTTTCAGAGTGCAAGGATCTTTCTAGAAACCCCTGGCCACCTTCCCTGTGGGTCTGAATCAGTCATAAATCAGTCTCCGGGAGGAGGGATGCCTGAGACACCTGGTCTACCCGCTAGGGCCAGGGCAGCATCCAGCTCTCCTCGGAGCCCCAGAGTGTGGCAGAAAGTGGGGTAGGGCCTGGGACGGACAGCGTGGAGAAATGGATGCCATGCACGCAGTCTGCTATGGCATATATTATTCTATCATTTAAAAAATTACATTGATTTTTTAAAAAATTGAAAATGACCCTTCTTGTGGGTAGAACTGTAGTTGGGGGTTTTGATGGGAGCTGTGCTGAGCTCTGTGTATAAAACCTCCTTGCTCTTAATGAAAAACAATCATCCTCAGCAGGTTTTTTTTCAGCAGGAACAAAATCTGTCCTGTTCCTGCTTCAGGATGTTCTTTTATCTCTGGGAACATCGGGAACCTAATGGGTCTCACCTGGCAGCCATGGGGCCTGGATTTCTTCAGAAGTGTCTGTCACGTGGGTCACAGGAACTGACCGGGGCTCCATGTCTTGGCTAATAAAGTCCTTTCTTAAGCTGTCACGGCTCAAAATTAAGTTCTTTCCTTAGCCGTGAGGAGTGCTAAGCTTCCATCAGACTTCTTAAACATTAAGGGCTTGGCCAAGACGAACGTGACGGTCTCAACGGTGACTCGGATGTCAGCATTGCGAACCTAGAGTGGGGGACACCGCTTGGAGGCACCTGGGTTTTCTGGAGTCTGGAAATGTTCTCAGCTTTCCTTTCGGGGAGCTCTAGCCCACTGCGGGGGAATCACTGGCTCCTTTGAGCTTGTCCAGTTAGTTGCTTAACTGTTCAAGGCGAGGGATGCAGATACAAAGACAGTGGACGCAGCGCCTTCCATCAGAGAATACTCTCCACTTCGTATTGAGATGCAAACTGACCCCGCAGCGTTTGCTGCTAGGACGTAAGCATAAGTGAATTTAACGAAAAAGAAAAACAAAACGCACCCCTTCGTTATTTTCACCAAGTCAAAGGTATCTTTAGCTTACTGTTCTAAAACGTGAAGTTGATCCCTGGCTTTGGAATTTGCAGAGTTTTTTTCTTCTCCACTATGTCATGCGCTAGGCACTCAGGAACTTTAATATTCTGACTCAGAACAATAAACGGATGGAAGAATAAATGGACCATTACAAAGTCATACAGGTTATTGCCACTTGCTATTTAAAGAATTTATGAGTCAAGCCAGTCCAGCCTCTTCACAGGGGCCATGTGGAAATATTTTATGGCGAGATATGTTCTTGGTTTGTCCGCTCAGCAAAATGTTCCTGAATGCATGACACCTACGTTTATCAGGTGCTCACACACGAACAGGTGGACACCACCTGGGCGTTCCACACGCCTTACGTGCTTATGGGTGAGCTTTTCACCATGACTCCTGAACATGCAAATCTTGAAAATGGCGAATTGGGAGAAAGAACATAAAAGCAGAAAACTGTGAGTTACGCAGAGAGAAGTTAATGCGATAGAAACACTCCCGTGAACGTCGGAGTCCAAAAGTTTTAGGTTGAGGGGCTCTGCCCTGGAAGTCACTTCCCCTGTGTTCTTTGGTGTCCCCATCTATAAAATGGGCTCTTACGAGGATCAGCGATGATGCATGTCAAGTGCCCGGTGCCAGGCCTGGTACAGTTCGTGGGCAACACAGGGAGCTGTGTTTAACGGTCACGAAATTAAATCGGGCACCATGTTTCAATGTCGCGTGAAGAGAGAGGCACTGTCAACTGGCTCCACAGTCCTGAATTCTCTGTAGGGATTGGAAAACCAGGTCTCCTTGTGCCTCGGTTTCCCTGAGCGTGGGAAAACAGAGGTTTCCAGAAGTCTCCCCTGAGCTGCCACGAGGCTGGTCCCAAGAGGAGCCTTCTGTGTGCTGATCAGGTCCCATGAGTCCGGCTCCCCCAGGTGCACGTGACAAACCTTTGAGCAAGGCTAGCCTGACACAAAGGCCACCCTTGGCTACCAGGGACAATGGTGTCTTTGTCCTCAGGCCCTTCCGGAGCCCGGGGCTGCCCAGCGGACGGCAGCCTGCCCTGCTCTTCCTTCGGCCTCACTTTCCTTAGGAGCCACAGTGTTTGGGGGGGTCAGGCAGGAGCGTGTGCCTTCGGGGTCCTGGGGCCCCAGCCTGTGGGTTGCAGCTCCTTCTTCCCTATGTCATGCTGAAACGGTGGTCGCCAGTGAAATCGCGAGCAGGAGTGTGCCCCCTTCCCTCCAACGGAGATTGTTTTCTAACCAACTGTAGAGGGTGGAATGGCGGCCCCCCAAAAGATGAGTCTAAGTGCCCCCGGGTGGCTGTGGATGTGCCCTTATTCAGATGGGTCTCTGCAGTTGTAGATAAGTTGAGATCTTGGTGGCTTTAGGTTGGGTGTCCTTACAGAGAAAGGAGAGAGAGGTTTGGCACAGAGACACAGGGAAGGAAGCAGACGCAGGGGACGCCTGGAGCTCCCAGAAACTGGAAGAGGCGGGAAGGCTCCTCCCTCCCCTAGAACGTCAGGAAGGAGCGTGGCTCTGCCAACCCCCTGATTCCACCTCCGGAACCGTGGGAGAATACATTTCCGTTGTCTTAAGCCCTCCAGTTTACGGGGGTCTGTTATGGCGGCCCCAGGAAACCCAGGGTGCGTGCTCCTGAGCCTACGTGTAACACATCTCCTCTACCTGCCATGTAAAGTTCAAAGGTGTGCCTCACGTCCCCGGGGGCGTGCAGGAGGGTCATGCTGGCTCTTGGTTTTGCCTCAGAGTGGTTGAGCAGCTCTGGGGAGCAGTGGAACCCCCGCCGATGTCCTGGAGGCAGCTGCAGGTCACACCTTGGCACGAGACCAGGACCCAACAGAGGCCACCGTGGGAGGCAGGGCTGGCAGGCATGGTCCCCCCTAGGGTGAGTTACGCTCTCACACGTCAGCACTTTAGAACCGAGTGAGCTTTCTGAACTCGGAGGGTGGCAGTGACCGTTGTGTCCAGCTAAGTGAGACGATCGTCTCTGTGTGTTTCCTGACCCCTCCACGTAGGACCCTGTGTCGCTCATAGCTACGGCAGGTGGTTCGCCGAGAAAGACCCCCACATTTTTTCAGTGGTCTGTGCTTACAGCCATTCAGGTGAGGACTGGTCATTCGGCCAACACTCTTCCTATTATTTTGCTGTTTAGGGGAAATTTAACATGGGGAAGGACTTATCTAAATAAATAGACGGTGATGCCGGTAACCAACCAGAGAGGTAGGCTGGATAGTAATCTATGCTTGCCGTACATTCTGGAAGCACTTACACAGAGCCTAACCATTTACAAAGTGTTTCCACAAACGTTTTCCTACCTAAGCTTAACAACCCTGCGAGATAAACGTTTTCTGACACCAAATCTCATCAATATCCAATTTAAAACAAATGTTTTGTTTTTCCTTTGGAAGAGAGAAGTCCTAAAAGCTGCTTCCGGCTACTGAGATGACTTCCTCGGGCACACAGGCCCTGTCGAGGTGGGAAGAGGGTGAGAGATGGACTTTTCAGCGAGGTGTGAAATGAGCAGATTTGTGATTCTCAAAGGGAGGTCACAGAACATTCTGGAGGCAGAGCTATAGGATGCCTGGCTGTGACGGGATGAACCCCTAATAAGGAGCTGAACTGAAATACTCCCCGCTTCATGGTCAAAAACTTTGGAGGGGTGAGAGGAAATGTCAGGGTCTTTCAGCCAAGTCAAGGAGAAATGGGGGAGCTCCAGGCTCTACTGATCCGTCTGTCTCTCTCCTGTCTGGTCAGTCTCTGCCCACGGAGGCCAAGCGAAGGACGACTTTCTCTTCCATATTTACCACTGGGAAAACTGCTTTGCCCATTGGATTAGAGCTCTCTGCTTCTCATTCCTCACCTGGTCCCCCCTTGTCACGTGGCTTTTAGTTTGTCCCTCGTTAGCGCTTCATCCCTTTTACAGGTCTACCCTACCTCCAGCTTGTGCAGCTGGCAGCGGAGCAGCCTGGGGACACGTTGCTGACTTGCTAACCTACGTCCAGATCGACCTTGGACACTGACACACAGCTGCCTCGTAGGAGAAGCGCGGACTCTATGTGGCGAAACAAACCAGAAAGAAGTGTGATTGGATCGGCTGTTTTTACTCCTCCCCGCCAGAAGCCGAAAGGCCTCGGGTCATCCTTGGCCGTCCCAGATCTCCTCGGGTGAGCGCCGTGCTTCCCAGGGCATGTCGCAGTAAGTCCCCGCTTAATCCAGGCTGCTTTCCTAGGCTCAACGTCCTAGCTTGGTGACATGGGACAGAACGGAGGAGGGAGAGCATCGCCCCTAAGGGCACTTTGGCTCAGTCCACGGGACGGAGGGGCATGTTCGATGCACTCAGAATAAAGGCCTAACCTAAGACTCATCACTTCAACCCAATCAATATTCAGTATTTAACAGGGTTCTGGAAAATCTGTGATAGCTAGAAGAAAATGAGTCCATATGGTCCCAGGTCCCAAGTAACTTACAATGGGAGAGACAGGCCTGATCCTTTTACAGTCTCATTTAAGGAATTGTGTCTTATAATGGCAGTGCCAAAGGCAGAGGCATATAGAAAAAGAAGAGGCGAAAGACAGGCTTGGGCGGGGGGCGGAGGGAGGGTGCTACAGAACTTAACAGGCCGCGTTTGCACTGTTCACTGTCCTACGCAGTGGGCTGAGCACCTCGAAGTAAAATCTGCTTTCATATAGTGTATCTTCCTACACTCCTGTGCTTAATACGGTGTCTGAATGAAGTAAGGGACTGGATAATTGTTTGCTGAGCTAACGAAGGAATGAATAAATGAACAGATAAAGTGGAGATGAAAATAAAAGCATTCTGGACGAAGGAAGCTGGGAACGAGATTTCTAGAAGGCCTAGGGTGGCGGGCTTTGAAGCTTAAACTTATTTATGTCATCGTGTAGTTTTCGAGCAAAGGAGTGAGGAGATTGAAGAGGATTCTGCCAGCAGCGTGAAGCGTGCCCTGGACGGGGGAAGATTTTGGGGCAGAGAAATTCAGATATGGGGAGCTTCGCCTCTCCAGACGGAGTGAAATATTTTAAAAATATCTAAGGCCGGGTGATAACTTTTGCAGATCTGGCTTCTTGGCCCGAAGTGTCCCCAGGTTGGGAATGGTGCCGTGGTACCAGCTCAGGGCCACTGGCTGACTGCCAGAGCTCAGTTAGGAAATTGTGCCTGTAGGGTAACCTACATTTTCCGTAATTTCCCTGCTGGAAACTTCGCCAGATGGCCTATGCCAGGAGAATCTGTCGTGCCCTGCAAGGCTGTCTTTTACTCTTCGTCACCAAATGAGAAAGTGGTCTCTTCCTAACATGTCCCTGACTGACCAAAGTGTGAAGCACAAGTGCCAGGGTGGATAGGGCCACCGAAGAGTCCAGAGAGTAAGAAGTAAGGGCTCCCGGCACAGCCTTAGATGCTTAACTGACCCTGACGCTTCGTGAAGTTCAAAGGCATGGTTCAGACCGATCTCCTGTTTCTTTTGCTGCCGTGGGGAAAACGTTGGGCCGAAATTTCGGCTAAGACTATCACTTGCCTCCTGAGGTCTTTCCTTCAAGGACCCCCAGTCCTCTTAGTGTCACCGACTTCCCACGCTTTCCTCGAGATGACTCCTAATGTTGCACTAAGAGCTGTGAAGAACATGTGGCCAGAGGGGCCAGTAATAGTGTCCCCAGCTTGGGTCAGCCCTGTTGGGGAAGATGTATCAGTGCCCAGGCAGGCGTGAGTGAGCCGTTGATATCGCATCCCGATGTCAGCCAGAGGCGGACACATGCAACGGCAGCTTCAGAATCAGGCTCCAACAGGGACTCAGCTGAGCAGCCCGAAGGAACCAGCGTCTTGCTGTGGATGCCAGGACTTACGAATCCTCGGTCTCCATCCCTAGGCCACCTGATATGTGTGGACTTTACGTAACACCCGTCGAGGCTTCTATCCACCGAGTGAGATGCGACCACAGACAGGTGAAATGTAAATGCTCGTCAAGCTAGGGGCTCATTCAAGGTGTTTCTGAGAGGTCTGCAGAGAGAGTCTGTCTGAGGAAGGCAGCAGGTGTGCCGTTGAAGGCAAGGGCAGCAGTGTCCTCTCTGCTCTCCCACCATCCCGCCCTGTCCTCTGATTGTCGTACACACATTACTTCCGAGGAGGCATCCTTCAAGGAAGGACATTTGATCCTTTTCATCCTTTCTTCCTACTTGCTGGCTGGAGGTGGAGGACATTGGAATAATGGCCAAGCAGCACGACAGAAGGGACCTATGTCTCTGATGACGAGAAGTGAGACCACCTGCATCCACATCGCTTAGCCGTCAGGACTAAGATCTAAGACCTCCTGTGTTAACATGACTTACTATTTATCTAGGAAACTCTTGTTCGGGAAGATAAGACTGTAAACCAATAAATAACTTTACTGTTTGCTTCAGGGAATTCATAAAGAATAATTTCTGGCTCATCTTGGCAAACAGTCTCCTTCTCAGGATGACAGATTGTTCACCTGGGCAAACAGTTCATTTATCAAATAACTATTTACTCATCCAGGCTCGAATCTTCAAGACTTGTGTCCGCTGGGCCTAAGCTACTACATCACAAACCTGGCCCGGTTCTTCTTAGATCTCAGCCTTGAGATACCCACCTTGAACGCTGAGCAGAGACTTTCACACCCTGAAGGCTCCGCCTGGACCTCCTCCTACCAACATGCCAAGTGACTTGGGGCTGGCTCTGGTCAAGGTGCTCTCGCCTACTGCAGTGGCTTTAATCATTTCAGCTTGGGTTCATCACAGCTTTTTTCTGGTGGTCTTCTGGAAGAGTCGACAGTGGACAATGACCATGGGGGCGTCGTACCAGCCCTGGACTTCATCCACATGAGAGGGATAGGACACTTTCATCATGACACTTTTACTTTGGGGTTTTGGTCACTGACGGCCGAACCTAATCCCAGGACGCTTCTCCCCTGCCCCCCTCCATCCCTCACTGGCCTTTATGCCCTACACAGCGTGTGACACATACTAAGAGGTCTGTCGCACACGTGTTAAAAGGAAGAGAACTCGATCTTTTGCTTTAACTCAGTACTTTCTTGCAGATTTTGGACACCTGCCAATACAATTGTTTTAAAACAATTAAACATACCATAATATGTATCTAAACAAGTGCTGTTTCCTTCAAATTATTCACCTTGGAAATCTGTTCATGTATCTTGGTGATATTACTATTGCTTGAGACATATTCAAAAACCTCTTTTGTAATTACATCTTGATTTGCCATCCTCAGTGGTGACAATCATTTTCTGTGTGTGTGATAAATGTTTTATTATGGATACTTTCAAATATAAACATAAGCGGTCAGAATAATAAAATGCACAATTATCAACTTAGGCTCAATTTTATTTCATCTAGGCCCTTACTCTTCCCTTTCTCCATCTGCATTATTTTGAAGCCAATCCAGACATCACATCATTTCACCCAAAAATATTTTAGCTGTCCTAAAAGATAAAGCTTCTTCAAAAAATATTAGCCATAATGCTGTTATATCACCTAAAAAATTAATAGTAATTTCAATTAATATCATTATGTGCTCAGTGTTTAAACTTCACCGTTTGATGAAAAAAATTACTATTTTATTTGTTAGAATCAAAATAGAAATAAAGTTCATATATTGCAATTGGTTGATGTCTCAGGTCTGTTTTTTTAAATATTTAATTGGAGTATAACATATATAGAAAAAAGCATACAAATCATGAGTGTATGGCTCAGTGAATTTCCCAGACTTTTAATCTATAGGTTGGTCCTTACCCTCTTTTTTCCTTTGGGATTTATTTGACAATATGTTTGTCACGCAGAGTTTCCCACAATCCTTACTTGTTTCTCCATGGTATCATTTGGCATGTTCCTCTCTTCTCTATTTCCTGTGGCTTGGTGATTACATTTAGAGGCTTATCAGGTCAGGTCAGCTTTTGGCAAGACCATGTCATAGGTGCTACCGTTTACTCCTCTCAGTAGGTTCATCGTTCTTGGGTTGTCTCTTTCTCAAAGCATGTTTTGAAGGTGGTTGTGACGTTAACAGGCAAAAGCCAGTCTGAGCTGTGTCTAGAGAGTGAGTAGTGTGGGTGATCTAGTTGCAAAGAGATGGTTTGAGTTGAAAAGGTGTGATCAAGTAATGAATGGTTTTCTTGTGAAGCTGGTAAACTGGCCCCGCAGGAAATTCTCAAACAGTTCCAAAAATATTGTGCAGTGGCAGCATCCAATGAACAGCCACCCAGGGTGACTAACGCGAACGGAACAACAGTGACATTGATGGAGAAATTGTATGTTAGTTATAAAACCAGCTTTGCAGTGTGGGTGGCGGTGCGTGGTGCCCCTCTAGTCATCAGCTCCTATCATTAAGGACCCTTAACTGTCTCAGGGTGCATCACCCTTGTGTTTAAAATTGGAGCTGGAACTGCGGCTCTCTAGCTGAAATGCAGCCCTCATCCCCGCACACGGCAGACCCTGGCTCCTGTCTCAGCGCCACTCCACAGCCTGGACTTGATGACAGGATGCTGCTGGGTCCCACCCAGGCCCTCCCCAGCTCCGGCGTTTGCCTCATCGGCATTTCTACGCGAGAATGCGGTCAGGGCACTGCAGGGGCAGCCTGCTGCTTCTGAGCAGTCAACAAAAAATGAGGAAGCACGGGGGGCCCGCCAGCGCCGACCGGCCTGGGGATAGGGCCTCAGAGCATGCGCCTAGCGGGAAGGCCCCGGCTACCCTGACACCGCGCGGACCGCCAGCGCCAATTCAGCTGGACGACTTGCGGCCCTCGCGCGCCTGAGCCCCTTTGTGCCTGGCCCCGCCCCTCACCGTGGCCCCGCCCCGAGACGCAAAGTGGGCGGGGCCCAGGGCCTTGG
>NW_006436283.1:3651746-3662299 GCF_000325575.1 Pteropus alecto | reverse complement strand
CCGATCCGAGGGCCCGGCCGCCCCTCGAGCCTGCTCGGGATGGACTCGCTGGGTCTGGCCCTTGACTAATGTTTAGGGACCAATTGTCATGCAATAGACGCCGCCCTGGGCCAGGATGCCACTGGGCCGCTGTACCTCCGGATTCCCACGTAGGACGCTTCTCTGGACCAGAGCATCCGAAGCCGGGAACTGGCAGGACTCAGAAACTCGTGAATGAGCAGGTTCTTCAGCGTAGTCACTTTGGGTCCGGCGGGCAGTGGAACCCCGAGTGGATGTTACAGGGCCTTAAACGAGCATTCTGCTTTTTTCATCCTCCCCCACGGCTTTTGCTGTTCGATAATCACCCTTCTCCCTTATCGGGGAGATGCCCTAAAGTCATTTTCCCACTTAATTAAAAAGATTGTTGAATTCCTACTGTGCACCAGCATCGTCGGGGTTGCAATACTAAATAGAACGTGGCCCCAGCAGCGCACCAGGACCTGCCCGCCCCAGAATCAAGAATAATGACGGCTTCCCGTTGAGGGTGGTGGACGACTCTGGCGTTTGGCTCTGAGCCTCCTGGTTTGAGAGCTGGAAGTCTTTCAAGATTATCTCACCCCAAACTTCATTTCACAGAGGTGAAACTGAGTCCAATTGAAGTCAAGTGACTTGCCTGAGGTCACCCAGAGTTGTTGTTTAGCAGTTTTTAGATGATCAGATAGGGCTGTTTTCCTTCTGAGCCGGGGTGCCAGACGAACATACCAGGAAAGTTCCAGACTTGTTTAAATGGAGTACGGTATATAGGACCCTTCTGAAGTAAAATCTTTTTTTTTTTTTCTTTTTTCCCTTTTTACAGCTAGACTTTGGGCTCCTTGAGGATTTTCCATTTCCTACTTCTGAGTGTCCTCTCACCATACTCAACATAAAATAACATTCTTAATGATTATCCTCTGCAGGACAGGTAGGCTCTTTGGATTTATTTTTCTTTCTCATTTTCAAATAAGGACTAAAGTCACACAAGACTCTAAATAAAAGTGTGTTTTCAGAAACCCCACCCCTGGGGCGGGGGCGCTGGGATGGGAGTGTGAATTCCTGACATGTGAAGTAGGCGCCAGCATTTAATTGATGATTTACCAATATTACAGCATCAATGCTGGGAACTTCGCTGGAGCCTCAGGACAGAGTTCTTGGTGTCTCTGCCACTTGAAGACAGGCCTCTGAAATGGTAGTCTTAGAAAATGGGGATTGGCAAGTTTCCTTTGAAGCTAGCTTTTAAGTAGTATTCCATAATTTGAGATATAATAGTACTTTTTTCCACTTCTTTTTTACTTTTTCCCCCCACTTTATAATTTTTGTGTGTTCCTGGACTTAATATGTTAAAATGCCACCATTTTTATTTGGCTTCTAGTAGAAGTTGTGAAAGAGAAAACAATTCAAGAACTAATCGTTTTGACTATCAGTATAATCAAATCGTAGGATAGGACTCTAACCCAGGGCAGCCCTTAGAGAGGCCCAGCAAGGCGGGTGGGGGATGGAGTCCTCCAGGCCCCAGACAGGGCTGTTTTTCTCATTCCGTCTGGGTTTCGTTCACTTCCTCTTACCGTCTTATTATGTGTCATCTTTTGATTTTTGTATGAATAGAATTATGACCTTTCGAGGTTCCTTTCTACCGTCAGACCATAGCATGATACGTAGATGCAGACCTCATTTTTTCCACATCATGGTTATTATATTTGTTTGTATTTTGCAGGTGTGAGAGAATTGCTCTTCTATTGCAATCATGGTGCAAAAATACCAGTCGCCAGTCAGGGTGTATAAACACCCCTTCGAGTTGATTATGGCTGTAAGTACTTAGCATTTCACTTTACTCTTTGGCTTCTTATATTTTTTAAGTATTCGGATTTGACGATCTGTAAACTGATGCTTATTTCATTCTTTGTCTCCGTTGCTCCGTTTGTACTCACCCTGTTGTTTTATGCTTACGAACCCTATCTAGATTTTGCGAAATGTTTTTAAACCCCAAGTCTCTGAAAATCTGCATGGTTGTTTTTTTTTTAAAAAAACGCGCCTCAGTATAATGTATGAATTTGTTAATTCTCCTTTTGAAAACAGAGAAGTGGGGTTCTAAGTACTTCTTCCTCTGGATTTTGCTCTTTTTCGTTTGTAAAAGTAGAAAAAGGATGTGGAGGGCGTTTTTCCCCTCTGCTGCTCCTTAGGAAGAGGGCTGTAGTTATGGGCGAGTTCACTTTACTAGACTGAGTGCTTAGGTTGGAGCTTAATATACATTATTCTAATGACTCTGCTGCCTGAGTTTTCCCCCCTGCTATGGAAATCATGAGTCCTGTTAGAATTCCACGAATGGAGTAATGAAAGTCTTAATTTCCTTTGTTATTCACCTGAAGAGTTTGGCTGAAAAGAAGTGTTTTCCTAGATGCAAAACAAAACAAACGCATTCGCAATCACTTTTGGGTTACTGTAGGGTATTCTTTCTTTTTCCTTCTCTTTTGTGTCACTGTTAAGGTATAATTTACATACAGAACATGGTCTCGGTCATGAACAGACACCGTGATGAAAATGTCAAACTGAACCCAGATCTGGAACCAGAACATAACTAGCCCAGTAGGAAGTCCCATTTTGCCCCTCCCCACTCAGAGTTTGCCACTGCTCTTGACTTTGAACACCACGGATGAATGTCATCTGTTTCTGTTCTGTATATAAATTGAAACTCAGGGGTTTTTGCATCTGGCTTCTGCTCTGCATTATTTAAGTTTAATCCAGTTTTGAAAAACAAAACAAAAACTGAAGTTCTCTGAAGGGAACAGTTTAGATTTAGGAAGTTCGTTTTTTTTAAATGGAGATTTAGTTTCCGTAGAGTGAGATGGTCACATGGTAGCTATACATTTGGATCAGTTTTGACAGAAGAATGACCTACATCTCTATCAAGATACACTTATTTTCAGCCAGACTCTTCAGGTAAATAACAAAGAAAATTAAGGCTTTCATTACTCCGTTCATGGAATTCTAATAGGACTCTACGATTTCCATACGTCGTTACCTCAGAGTGTTCCCTTGTTGCCCCTTCTCTGTCAGATGTGAGGTTTTGTCTTTTTAATTCTGCATTCCCCTTAAATACTAGGGCCGTTCAGTATTTTATGTTAGTGGCTTATCGAAAGGCTGCTTCCTGTTTGCATGGTCAGTGCTCTGGTCTGGCTTCTGGCTGTGCAGGGCAGAGGCCCACGCCAGCGAGTTCAACAAGGAGCCTTGTTTGGGAACACGCATGGTGCTAGGAGCCGCGCAGCAGTCCCTGAATGCCAAGGGGACAGCCGGGCCTGCATGAGGGTGGTTCCCGGCAGTGCCGGGGGCCTCAGCAGCAGTTGTCCTGGGAACTTCACCCCGTGGGCCTCTGCCTTCCTCCACGTGCCAGAGCACCCCCACCCCCTCCGCTGGCTGCTTTGTTCACTCTTAGTTTTCTCCCCCCTGTGGTGTCAGCTCAAGTGCTTTTCCTGCTGGCCCCAGTTCAACTTTGTGGCATTTCTTATTGTGTTCTTTCAGTTTCTAAGTGACCAATTCTTATCACATTTCCTAGTTCAGATTCTGGAGAGAGACTTGATCTGGTCATCTTTCTCCTGGACCTAGAATACAGGTGACAGGCCAACCTGTGCATTATTTGCCTGGTGGTGGGGACAGAAAGGCAGCAAGTATGGGGGGTACGCAGGGGGGTGGAGAAGGCACCGTGACTGGCACGCCATGTTTTCCACAATGTTAACTCTAATTTTAAAAGCTTGATGCGACTCTGATAGTTTGAGGAAAGGGATGTGGGTCTCTTCTGCAAATACTAGATTTAATAAAGAAGTGTTTTGATTGTCTACAGTTCAACTTCCTTATTTTTCACACTTTACTATTTTCAAAATGGTAGTTTGTCCTGCGAATTTTATGCATAGATTTACAGAAGAATTTGAAATTCAAATTCAGAACCACCTCGTCTTTTAAGATTAGCTCATTTCAAAATTGCTTTTGTATTGAGGCAGTAGTAATTTTCTTTTGAGTTGTTAGAAAATATTTTTTAATCTGAAAATGAAGTAAAGTTACCTCTTTATTTCCAGAATTAGAAACTAGAATGTTAGTTAAGTCTTTAGTGATTTTTGTGTGGTGTCATTTGTGGCTTTTCTGACTGTTGTTGTATGACATAAAATTTTTAGTAATTTACCTTTGGTTTTTTTTTATCGAGGAAAAAGTTAATAGAGTTACTTTGAAGATGTTCTTTTCAGTTCACTCAGAGTGAGGAAAGAGATACACAGTTAAAGTGAGAACAAGTTGTAGATAGCTTCAGCCAAAGTATTTGTGAGAACCTCGAAAAGTATGCTTCAGTAATCACAGCACGTGGCAGTGGACAGAAGATGGTTTGGCAGTGGCCGGCCTGTGGAACCGACAGGCGTGCCCAAGTCCTAACTTACAGGGCTCCCGTGAGGGGGACAGTTGGAGAAAAGGCCCCTCAGCCAATTTAATGCCCTTGTTTGTTTTAACCAAGAGGTTTTTATAATTTAGTATTGCCAGAAAATCGTTTAGTAGAAAGAGCCCTGTGTAAATAGGTATAAGGTGGGTATCGAATATGTCAATTGCATTGTGATTCCTTTCTCGAAAGATTATCTTTTGTCTTGGGGTCAGTAGGCTGATAGCATTAAGAAGTCATGTTAATATTCTCAGTAATTCATTTGAATGAAACAATGGTAAACAAGCCGAACCGAAGCGGAGGTTTTCCAGCATCATCTGTGGCATTTTAAGGGCGTTCGATATCAGGGCAGAAACATGGATGCTGGGGCTTCAGGGAGGTGAGACATCGCCAACTCAGCCCCCTTCTGGGGGCGAGGAATCTGAGACTCGGGGTAGTGCAGGCTCCCGCAGTTAGCTGAAGAGGTCTGATTCCTGAGTTCACGTTCTTCGTAGCGCACGGTAGCCTCCCCGCCCCCGCCCCGCTCCTACCCCTGTGTATCTGGAATGTTTTATGCAGGTTCTTGTCCTTGAAGACGTCTTTTCAGTTTCAGCCAAAAGCATTTCCTGGGGCTGCTCTGCCTGACTTGTAGGGAGGAGAATTTAATCAGTGAGGGACATTCCAGTCGATTGTGCCTTGAAGGATCTGTGGTCTCACACAGGCTGGTCATGTGATCCCACAGAGGGGATGCTTAGGATAGTGTTTCATTTTGAAGTTTGTAAGGTAAAACACAAATTTGAAAACTTAGACATTTTAAAGTACAGCTTTTCCCATCCTACTGTTAATGGCCCCTGAATAAATGACGTAAAGGAAACAAAGTGTGGAATGAAGCAGAAGCGTGGGGTAGGAAGGCGGATGGAGGAGTGGTCAAGGCATGTGACTGAAGAGGACAGTCCCTCTGGAACGGGATCTGTGCTAACAGCTGCAAAGGAGGGGACGACTTAGCTCTGATCCCTTCTCGCCGAGGACAGCTGTCACTTTGACCAGTGGGAACACGTGAGAGGAGTAACATCCTGCAAGTCAAAACCTCGTCCAGTCCCATTTCTACTTGGGTTTTCCATGATCACAACAAATCGGCCCCATGTTCTCGCTTCTCTTCACCGCCCCACCCCCCAGTTGCCCTGTTCTCTCAGTGCCGTTGTCCCCGAAGCCCCTCCACGTCTGTGTCTCGAGCAGACACAGCCTCTGGATTGCGCCTTCGAGTCATGCATCTCTGTCCTTTTCTCTCCCAGCACCATCATGGGCCCAGCCCAAGCCCTCATCTCTGGACAGAGACCGGCGTTTACTTGTTATTTTCTTACTCACATCTTTCTTCCCTTTAGGTCATCCTGCATTCCACGGCCGGACAGTGTTTCCAGTTGTCAGTTCTCTCTCTGTTTAAGGATCCCTTGCTATGTTACATAGTTCTGAACTGCTTTGAACTGCTTTGTTCTTCTCAGCCCTTCGCGTCCTACCCTCTCTGTGTAACCTTATTTCATATATTATGCAAACTTCCCCACAGGATCGTTTAAATCTACTCTGCCGTCCTGGATTGCTGCTCACAGCGTCTTTTCCTGCCCTCCCCTCCCCCCTTCTTTCGCTCCTTCCTTCCCTGCCTTTGGTAGTCGCCTTTTCCCATCTGCCTCTTAGACTCGGTCTCACTGACCCAGCCACTTCCCTGATGCCTCTAAGGTGCTGTTCTTGCTTCCCTCTGCTCTGACTCCGTAAGTGGGTCAGTGTTGGGCACCGTCCCTGTCCTTCGTTTCTTTTATTCTTGAAGGTTCCCAGGCGATGCTTTCCGAATGTTTTGTGGGTTCCTCAAGGGCGGCGCCTTTGCCGCTGCTCTCGTTCGCTCAGGCACTGGTGCTGAGCACACAGAGGACGCTGGCAGGTGTTCCATCAGCTGGCGTCTGTCTGTCCGTCCTCACCGGCCTGGGGTGTGAGGACTTGGGAAGTAGTTTGGTGGGACCTCGGATCTGCGTGTGTCGTGTTTTCTCCATGGAAGAAGCAATGCGCTGTACCGGCCTGGGGTGTGAGGACTTGGGAAGTAGTTTGATGGGACCTCGGATCTGCGTGTGACTGTCGTGTTTTCTCCATGGAAGAAGCAATGCGCTGCGACCCTCATTGACCAGCGCCTCCCTTAGGAGCAGAGCCCTCTGTGACAAAGTTGGCAGTTATTTTCCATCTTTGGAAATTATACAAAATCCTGTTGACACACACCGTGATAGTAGTTTAAGCAACGTGCTTTTATGGGCCGAATAACCAGAACACCTGTCTGCCCGTGTCCAGTGTCGATCGAGTGGCCGCCACAGCGAAGCGCGCCCTTGTCCTTCGCAGTCCCTCGTTTCATTCTCTGTCCTTTCGGTGCCTTTGCTCTCGGTTACGTCACGTCTTCACCAAGACGAGACGGTCAGAGGGAGAGATTTTCTGTGGGACTAGATGCAGCCCTGGGTCCTGCCTCACGCCCGCTCCGTGACCCAGTAACTGGGCCTGTCGCTCGTGTGAGGCCGTTGCGAGGACGTGGGAGCATTAAACGGACCAAGGGAGGGAGGTGGGAGAGCCAGGACCGGGGAAATCACGGCTCCCGCTCCCTCTCCAGTGTCCAGTCCTTTCCCCACCGCCCTGTCCGAGGCGATGTGAATCAGTTTCTGTGTAGGTAAATGATCCAGGTTCTCTGATATTTTAAAGATCCTGGTCAGTTTTTAGTGGGGTGGCAGGGAGTCTACTAGTCTCATTTAGGAAGGTTTCGAATGCCATCGTGTGAGTCCTCTCGCATTTAATAAAAGCCGGGATGTAAAAAGTCAGACTGACTTAGTTGTAAGACAGGACAGTTAGGACAAGCGGACGGTTAGGAATAACGTACCTTCACTGCAGGCCGCTCCGTGTAGAGCGGGCATTCCCCTTACGCCCATTCCCAACACGTTATGCATTCTGAGTCATGTTTAAGGTGCCAGGGTGAAGACTGTGTTTCAGTGGGAGGTATTTCGAGGAGAAATAAAGCAGGATCCGATTCATCATCTCTTTGCCTCTTTGATTTACCTGTTCTTGTAAAACCAAAACCAAAACAAAACAAAACAAAAAAATTAAAACACCAAACCCTGCATTATGAAACTTTTCAAGCATCCCCAAGCAGAGAGAGGGTACAGTGAGTGCCCACTTGTCCACCCAGCTCCGGTGGTGTCAGCATTCGACAGTGTCGTTTCAGCCGTTCTCCCCAGTTTTTTCCCCCTGGTGTATACAAAGCAGATTTCAGACATCTTGTTAATTAGCTGATAAATACTCCAGCATGCATCTCTAGCCAGGAAGGACCTTTTTCTTTTTTAAAGGTAACCACCATGGCATTTGCACACCTAACAGAAGTACTAATAATTTCTCGATATCATCTAACACCGAATCCACGTTCAGACTCTTGTCTAAAACGATGTCATTTCGTGAGTTGTTAGGATCCTGCTTCCGACACCGCGGTCGCATTTCGTCGGTAGTTACGTCTGCGCCCTCCTCTGTCCTCTGCGTCCGGCCTTCTGTGTTTCCTTCCACGCCAGTGCTTTGTTAGGGAGAGCGGGTCATCCATCCTGTTCGATTCCCTCCACCGCTGCTGATTTAATCGTTCGTTTCCGCACCCAGGCACCGGGAGAAGCGCGGGCCTCACCTCCAGCGGCTCAGCTGCTTTCTAGCAGCTCTGCGTGCGCGTTGCTGCTGGAGGCGAGTGGTCAGCGCTGGCTGCTGCCCTTCCATCCCCGTGGTTCTGCGCGATTTGGAGTTGCAAATAAGGTGCAAAATATTTTTCCCAAATTAAACTGGGTCTCTCTATTTATAGTTCTTTTTAACCCACTTCATTGGTCCTAATATTTCATGCAGAAAGCATTTAAAAGGAGTTAGTTTATTGGTGGGTCTGATTAAAAGGGCTTCTGTGTAGCACATGCAGTGGATGCTTGGCGGAGGTCTGGCCCCAGGGCGGTGGTGGGGAGGGGGCTGCAAGGGTCTGAGGTAGCCGGCCGTGCTCAGTCAGTCCTGTGTCTGTGCTGCTTTCCTCAGAGCCCCGGATGGGGACATCGGGTCGGCTGGGGAGGCTTCCACAGAGTTGTTCACTGGAGGGATTTTTGTTGGCTGCTGTTTTATCTGATTTTTCTTTCTTGATTTTTTGACCTATACAAACGTGAAACAGACAGTTTTGTGTGCTTCCAGTGAATAATTTTACATGTAACAATGCATATGTTGCATTATAATTCTCTCCAGAGGTACAATTTGATGTTAGCAATCCTAGCCTTTTTTCAGAAAAGTTGTTATTATATTTATAATAACGTGCAGCTTCCTCTGTGTGAGGTGATTGCTCTGTGTACTCACCGTGTACGGAGTCCTCTTCCATTCAGAAGTCTGCCGACTGTCTCGAGCGCTCTTGGAGTCATCAGCACTGGCGCTGGCAGGCGTCCAGTTTGCCAGCGTCTGCATATTTGATTAGATGGCTGCGTGGCGGCTCTCTCCCTCTCGGGTCTCGGGGCCTCCCCTCTAGTCCCTCTCACTTTTCTCTACCCACCTCCTTGCCTTGTTGGGGACAGATGGACTCTTCCTCCAGTGACCACTTGGTTTGTAGTTTTGGGACTTCCAGCTGTATGTCTGTGTTTTCTGGCCATGATAGGCATTTTAATCGATAGCAGTTAATGCTGTTTTAGAAACATCCAGCTCTATCTCACTTGACATCTCTCCCTGGGCAGTCTCATTTAAGCTGCGCTTCAGCTGTCCCTGTGTCAGCCGAAGATCTCCAAGCCTTACATTTAGCCTCCTCGAGGGGCCATCGGACTCCCAGCCGGCTCTGCTCCAATGGCACCATCCGACTGTTGCAGGGCAGATTTGCGCACCTGGAGCAGGTGCACCCCTCCTGCTTGTGCAGAACACTCCCCAGTGGAAAACGAACGCTCCCCCCCAACCCCATAAAATACCACTCAGAAGCTCTCCCTTTTTTCTGGGCTGCCGCTTCTGGCCAGTGCCACCACCACGCGCCCTGCCCTCGGATCGGAAGCCTCGCGGCTGGCGGCCTTCCCTCCTTTGCCTTTGGCCTCAGGGTTGGCCAGACCCTCACTGTCCGCGATGTCTCCTGGATTGCCCCTGCATCTGCCCCTCTCGGCGTTGCTGCCCGAGGTGACCCGTCACCACTCCCCGTCCCTGCAGCAGCCTCTGGACTCTGGCTCCCGACCCCACCCCGCCCACCTGTCCTTCCTCGCGGCCACTGCCATCTCTGCGTTGTAAAGACGAACGTGCCACTTGCTGGTCTAGATTCTAAAGGAGCTGCATCTCACTGTCAGGACGAAGTTCAGACCCTCTAGCCTGGTCCCTAGAACCGTCCCCATCTGCCCCCTGCTGGTCTCCGATGCCTCGCTCCGCATGCAGCACCCCCCGCCCCTCCCCGCGCTCCACCTTCCAGCTCTGCTGCATCACATGCAGCTTCCTGAGTGTGCCATTGTTTCCCCTGGATCCTCTGCTTTATGCCAGCTGCCCTGGACGCCCGTCCCCCTCCTCACCTGCCTGCCTCGGGCCCGTCAGACTCCATTCCCTTAGTCTGAATTCCCTCTCTGCTCTGACAGCTCACTGTCACCTCACTGGTCACTATGCCTTTTCCTAGTTGCTGGGCTTGTTGACCTCCCCTCCACTCAAGCATCTTGAGGGCAGGAATCAAACCATCTTGCTCTTTATCCTGAGCACATAGTAGGCACTCACAAATAGATTTGTGTACAGAAGAGGTGAGTCTTGGAATGTGCGCATGTATTTCCCGTGACTTCTGCTTTTGGTAATGAAAATTTTGACAGAAGGCCGCACTGGAACATAACCTTTTGGTTGGTGATATTTACTCCTTATTAAAACGTGGTTGGAAAGAATCTGATACAAATCATGTTTTGTGAATAGAGTTCAGTTCAGTGAACTGAAGCTTATAATTACTGTAGTTGACTAAAAAATGTGTCCTGGTTTATGTATCAAAGGGTGTTTTGAGTGGCTTTTCTCCAATAGTAATGCATACCTAGGATTTAAAATTTTAATTTTTATGGTTCTTCTACAGTACATAAAAATCACTTAAAAATTCTTGACTCTGATAGAATGGTATTCTTTTTTTTTT
>NW_006436283.1:3604813-3650483 GCF_000325575.1 Pteropus alecto | reverse complement strand
CCTCACTTCACTGGTCACTATGCCTTTTCCTAGTTGCTGGGCTTGTTGACCTCCCCTCCACTCAAGCATCTTGAGGGCAGGAATCAAACCATCTTGCATCCTGAGCAGAGCACATAGTAGGCACTCACAAATAGATTTGTGTACAGAAGAGGTGAGTCTTGGAATGTGCGCATGTATTTCCCGTGACTTCTGCTTTTGGTAATGAAAATTTTGACAGAAGGCCGCACTGGAACATAACCTTTTGGTTGGTGATATTTACTCCTTATTAAAACGTGGTTGGAAAGAATCTGATACAAATCATGTTTTGTGAATAGAGTTCAGTTCAGTGAACTGAAGCTTATAATTACTGTAGTTGACTAAAAAATGTGTCCTGGTTTATGTATCAAAGGGTGTTTTGAGTGGCTTTTCTCCAATAGTAATGCATACCTAGGATTTAAAATTTTAATTTTTATGGTTCTTCTACAGTACATAAAAATCACTTAAAAATTCTTGACTCTGATAGAATGGTATTCTTTTTTTTTTTTTTTTGTGATCTCTACAGATTTGAACCTGAGAGGCTGGTTATTACATGACTTTTTTTTAATGAATAAGTTATTCTACCTAACATTAGGTAGTCCTAATCATAAAACACGTATGATTCTTTTCTTTTTCCTAGTTTAATGCCTGTGTATGTTTTAAAAACCAGGTCCAGAACTAAAATCTACAAGGTACATATTTTAAGAAGTAAATTAAGAGATTGTTGGTTGTATTGCAGGATTTATGTTATTTATATTTAGAAAGCTCTTCCCCAAACACCTATTAACTTTATTTTACTTTTCTTAACACAAAGATGGTTCAGAATATAAACTCTAACAATTCTAAATTCCAGTTCTCTGCTGAATCAGAATTTCTGGGGTGGGTGCAGCCGTCTGTGGTTCTACAAGCCCGTCAGGGGATTCTGATGTCTGTTCAGGTTTGAGACCCACTGGTTTAGTTCTCCTTAATTTGAATTTTTAGCAAATGGGATGGGAAGAAAGGAAGGTAGTTTCAGTTATAACATTTTAATTTAAAAGTTTTGAGAGGAATAGATTCTTTAACAGACTGTGTAATAGAGACGCTATTACATTATTCTTTCTTTTAGAGATTTAACATCTACCAAAAGACTATCTGCTTCATGTGCTTCTCCAGACTGCTGTTCTTGAGTTTATTTAGTCATACCAAAGTTATATATACAACATGTGCATCGTTGAACTTGCCTTAATTTAATTATTTGTATGACTTTATTTCCAAATTATCAGGCGGAGTAGATTTATGCTTTTTTTATTGTGGTAAAATATATATAATATAAAATTTATCATTTTAATCATTCCTAAGTTACAGTTCAGTGTTAGTGAACACATTCACATTGTTGTGTAGCTGTCACCCCATCTCTGTCCAGAACATTTTCATCTTCACAAACAGAAACTCTGAACCCATCGAACACTAACTCCCCACTCCCCTTCCCCCAACCCCCTAGCCCAAGGGAACACCCCCTTTTCTCCTTTATGTCTCTGAATAGGACTATGACTATTCCTTATATAAGAGGAATCATACAATATTTGTCCTTTGTGACTTGCTTATTTCACTTAGCATAATGTCTCCACTGTTCATCCGTGTTGTACCATGTGTCAGAATTTCTTTCCTTTTTAAGGCTGAATAACCCATTATTTTATGTATATACTACATTTTGTTTATTCATTAATCCATCAGTGAACACTTGGGTTGCTTCCACTTCTAGGCCATTATGTTCACTATACGTTTTTGCCATCTTGTTTTTAATTGTAATGTCAACCAAAAATAATTGCATACCTCTTTAGGTTTACTTTTTGGTCTTTTATATTTGATAGATTCCAGACCCAAAAGATAAGTTCCCTGAGGACTTCAAGGACTGTGTTTTATTTCATCTATTCAAAATACATCTTTAATTTACATCTCATGATTACCTTGGCTGTTAGTTTCTTAACAAAGAAAGAATAGCGTCTAAAATCAGGTGAGGAAGGATGAGCTCGGTGGGGATCCCCTGAAGTCAGATGGTGGCCTCCTGCCGCACGGGAAAGGAACTGGCAGAGGACATAGCGGGTCAGATGCTCCTGGGTCTGTGAGGTGCAACTCGTATAACAGGCGTTGAGTAAATAGTACTTGATAGATACTTTGCTGATGGATTAAACCAGCTCCTGTCAGCCTACTGACGATGGAATTTTTATTCTGGTTCACGAAGCCGGATAATATTTCTATAGCTCATTACATTCTTTTATGTGGGCAAACACATGACATCTTTAAAAGCTGACAGCTGCAATTCTCTGGAACACCCAATGCTTTTCTGAAGTCCACGAATTTATTTTTTACACTCTGGAAAGTAAAATAGTACTCCGCCAAGTTCAACTTGACTTGAAGAGGAACATGCAGAACTCCTATTTTTGTTGTTATATATTTTGTTGTCACATAAAGTTTGCTCTTTAGTAGACAGAAGATCTTATGGCTTAAGAACGGTTTTGGACAATTGTGGCATGTTTTGGATTCCATTGGATCTTGGATCAATCAAGTGGCAGCTTTAAATACAAAATTAAGCACACAAAAAACTAAGAGAGAAACCTTTCCTAGTACTCCAGACATTCTCGTTTGCCTAGGGCTTTAAGAAATTGTGGCCGGTGAAACATTTGAACTTGAAGGCTTATTGACAGAAGTAAGATATCTTAGGCATAAAGACCTACTTAGAGATGTGCACACCTCTTTTTTTTCTAACTAGTATCCCTTAATTCTCCGACAAGGATTGGTTAATGCTTTTACTTTAACAATTGAAAACATGTAACCATGTGGAGCTCACTGGATGCCTGTCATATTTATAGCTAAATGCTGTCAGGCAGTATGTGGTTTGCTTTTATGCTTATTTTGGGGGCAACAAATAATACGATTTTAATGGTCGAAAAAGCAAATACAAAAAGAATAGAAGTGGCATTAATATGTAAATCGGGTGTTTGAGCCAAGTGTAGGCTAAGTTACTTCCCAGGCAGGGAGCTGTACAAATAAAGATTTAAATAGAGAAAGTGGTGGGAGTGGTGACTCACCCAGCAGCATCTCTTGGGGGGAGGGGGGGCGGGGGGCGGGGAGCTGCCTAGTGAAAGCAGCTGTATGTACCCTCCCACCAGTTCCCTGCTTGTGCTGAAGGAGGGGTTCGTCTTTAAGGAATTGTCATCCTTCCCATGAAACGTATGTTGCTTCAGTTTTATGATTGTATGAGTTTTTTCCTAGTTTGTTTGTTTTTAACTAACATTGTAATAAACTGGTCAACACTAAAGGTCCAAGGAAACTTTTCTCTTTTAAAAGAGTTTGTACGTTACTCAAGCTTTCTAAGCAGTTTCTTGGAGTTAGAGATTTCGCTGTGCTTTTTCATTAATCCAGATCAGCCAGTCCTTAAACTGGGTTTTGTTCGAAACCCAACCAGAGAGCTTGTGGGGAGAGGGGTAAGCATTCTTGCGGGAGGTACCCTTATCTGCTGCGCTTCACCTGAGGGGCTTGGCGGCTCAGCTCTGTCTACGGCAGCCTTTCTCTACAATGGATCAGTGCTGATCGTCCTTTCTGGTTATTTCAACTGGGTTTTGATGGGTTAGAATGGAAAATAGGGATGTCCGTGTTTTCGGCTTCTGGGTCTGCTTTAGGTCTGTGGAAATTAACACAATGTGTACATTTCGACTGTGCTTTGTCACCCTACAGTGGAAAAGGGGAGGGAAAAGTCTTTTTCTGTTTGTGATTCTGGTGGTCATGTTTCTTTTTCGTGAAGGAAATAGACTTCTTGGTAAACGGTCTTCAAATGCAACTGTATCGTGTTTTTAGTTTTAAAACTTTTAAGCTTTTAAAACAATTTATTCTGAGAACGCTAGTTCCGTACACGGGGAGCAGGGTGGATCTGGATGCCACAGGGCCGGGAAACGATTTGGAAACTGGGTCTGCCTCCGACGGTGTCACCTCCTGGGCACGCTGCTGGGCGTCTGGCTGTGCTGGGCCTGGAGCTGTGAGCAGCCGAGCCCTCTCCGTGTGCTCTGCCCCGAGTGTGGGTGTGCCGGCCACCGCCAAGACCTGGTCGCCTGGGCCCCTGCGGGCAGACGGAGATTGTTGGTGAACCCCCATTTGCGAAACGCTAAGGAGCATATGGAGGTCTAAGAATAATGGTTTAGGGGGCGCTTCTGTGCCAGTGCCTCATTTATTGCTCGCACTTACTTCGGGGGGTAGGCTCTTCTTCCGCCCAGCTTTATTGAGATGTAATTGACGTGTAACATTGTGTTACTTTAACATGTACAACATAAAGCTTTGACAGACGTACATCTTGTGAAATGGTCACAACTCTAAGTATAACATCCATCACCTCACAGTTACACATAGAGCTTTTAAGATCTACTCTTTTAGCAGCTTTCAAATATACAACACAGACTGTTTAGTGTAGTCACCGTGCTGTGATTTATTTGCCTTGTAATCGGAAGTTGGTGCCTTTCGTAGGCTCTGCTCATCTTCTGCTTTACAGATGAGGAAACCGAGGCTTAACTCGCTCGCCAAGGGATCGTCCCGCTGGCTGCCTCGCCCGCCGACGGCGGTGTAGACCACCGGGTTCCACGATTCCGAGCCTCGCAGGGCTGCTCGGACCCTCAGCTCCCCTAACTGTGCACGGGGCAGTTTGCAGTCTTTGCTTCCCAGTCCTCCCCGTTCCCCTCCTTCTGACCCGTCTGTGCCCGGTTCCCTGCTGGAGTGTAAGACCCTCTGCCCTCCTGCTCCATCTTTGGTGGCTCCCAGGTGTTGGGGGTTCCTCCAGGATGCACATCGCGGCCTTGACCCTCTGGGCTGCGAGGGCTCCGCCGTGCACCACCTGGGTTGTGCCTTACTCCTGAAGTGACAAGCGATGCGCTCCAGGGGTGGAGGGCAGGACGGGCAGGTCACTGAGTCAGACGCCTGGTGGTCGGCCCCTGGGGACTCTGAGTTTACAGCAGCCAGCCTGAGGCGCGGTGCCGGGGCCTGTCACATGTCTAGTAGACAGCTGTGCAGATAACCGAGGAACCTTCTGTCCTCAGATCCGTAGCGACTCCCCCAGGGCTGTGGGAACGACAGTCTAATCTGTCTGTTTATCAGGAGGGGAGCCCAGCGATTGATTAGCTTCCTGACTCCACATCTTTCCCTTCCAGGTCTATTGTATTTCTTCATTCTGTGGGAAATGGTAAAGCCACTCACGTGGAGCTGCTGGGCTGCCGGTAACCGGAACCCTGGGGACACCTGGTCCCCGGAGGCTTAGCGAGCGCCCCTCCAGCCCCGGCCACGTTTATCTTCAGGGCCATATTGTCCACTCCCGGCAACCGAGCATAGTGTCTTTAGCTAATTAATGAGTTCTGTGCCCAGTGAAGTCCATGTATTTCTTGTATTTACTTCCTATTACAAAGAGAATATTTTACTCTTAATTCTTAAGTTGAAATAAAATTATTTCTCTCTTTATCTTCTTTTTCTTTTCCTTCTAGAAGGAAGGAGACCTCTGTGATGTTATTTACACCTAGTTCCTTTTTTTAGTTGGCTAATTATAAACATAATTGGTTTCCAACCAAGCCTCATGAGATTTGTGTCTTGTGCTTTTAGGGCCGTGGGGATATAATTATCATTTTAGTCTGGTGAACACATGGATTTTTTGGGTGCGTTTTCAAAGTACAGTAGGAAAGATAAATGTCAAATGAAAAATTTCAGTTTTTACAGCTTCGCATTGGGAACGGTCCCTTTCTGTTTTTGTGGACAGTCGCGTTGGGGTGTGGACTGTCGGGTGGCAGCGTCCTTACCTAGCATCGGTCCCTTGGTACTCGCTGAGAAGTTTGTGTGCGACATGGGTCAGTGGCCACATTTTTCGAATATTGTGCTTATTCTCCGTCAGGGCCTGCTAAACGTTACTTTTTCTTTTTTTTTAACATCTTCCACAGTTCTGTCCCTTGAAGCGATAGAAACCGGGGCTCAACGAAACTGGGTAACCTTCCCAGTCTGCTGGCAGAGCTGGGGTTCGAAGCTAGGCCACCTCTCCCAGGGCCTGTGCTCCAAGCCACAGTGCCACCTGTACCCGGAGTGGGACAGACCTGGGTTCAGGTCCCGGCACACTGCTTCAGCCCCTGTGTCCTCGTTTTAAAGTGGGAACAGACTCACCCAGTAGAAAGATCACGCCAGATAAATACCTTAACCTGAGTGACCCCGATGTTGGTGCCTGTGTCCTAGATGCTCAGTGAAGCTGCGGGTTTGGTAGTCTGCCTCTGACCCATCTCTCCCCTGGCGGAAGTCCTTCACGGCCGGGCCCTTGTCTTACACTCACGTGTCCCCAGCACCTGCTCTGCAGGGCTTGTCCTGGGAGGGAGGGAGTGTTTCTTGAATAAATGATGTATGGATTTGTCTAGGTTCTTCTTAAAAGACGTTTGTCTTTTTGTTTTTCTATAACATGAACAGTTAATAGGTTTTTACCTTTGGCCAAGGTATTATTGATGCCTTTTCTTTTAATATTTAATAGAGTTGATGTTTTAGAACAGCCAAGGTTTACAGAGAATTGAGCAGGTAGTACAGAGAGCTTTTATGTGCCCCTTTACAGTTTCCTCTGTCATTAACATCTTGTGTGGTGTGTTTGTTTCAGTTGGTGCAAGTCTGTAGTTTACATTGGGGCTCACTGTATTGTGCAGGTCTATGGGTTTTGACAAATGCATCATGTCATGTGTCCACCATTACGCTGTCATACAGAGTCGTTTCACTGCCTGAGAATCCTCTGTACTCTGCCTCCTCGTCCCTCCCCCTGCCCTCCCAACACGTGGCAGCCACTTTGTATTCTCTCCATAGTTGCGCCTTTTCCAGAATGTCATATAGTTGGGATTCTATTTATAGGCAGCCTTTTCACTCAGGCGTCTTCCATTAAACCATAATTCTTTCCATTTCCTCTGTGTTTTTGTGGCTTGATAGCTCATTTCTCTTTACTGGTGAATAGTATTCCGTTGTCTGGATGGACCACAGTCTGTTTACCCATCACCTTCTGCAGGACATCGTGGTGGCTCCCGGTTTTTGGCAATTAGGACTAAAGCCTTTGATGCCACATTCCTTTTCAAACACTGTCGCGATTTCCTGCTCTGTGCTGAATGGTGACGAATCAGGTCACTATTAGAAATGCTTCCGTGAGTTGGCCTGCTAATTAAAACTATATGAATTTATGTTTTTATTGTTTTCTCCAGTTTTATAGAGGTGTAAATGACATAATAAACTGTACATTTTTAAGATATATAGCTGGTTAAATTTTGACATAGGTGTGTATACCCGTGAAACTGTCGCTGTAATTAAGATAATGGACATATCCATCACCCCAAAAGTTTTTTATGCCCCATTGTGCTTTCCCCTTCCCACGTCCAACACACCTCCACCTCCAGGCAACCACTGATTTGCTGTTACTATAAATTAGTGTATATGTCCTAGAATTTTTCAGGAATAGAATCAGATATACGCGATTTTTTTTTTTGCCTAGCCTTTTTGATTCGGCGTAGTTATGTTGGATTCATTCTCGTGTGCGTGAATAGTTACGATGTCATATTGCTGAGGCGTGTCCCACTGGGTGGGCATGCCCCGACTTGTTCATGTTATTGTAACATAAAACATTGGCATTCAAAAAAAGATTCTACTTTTTGATTCCGTAATACCTTCCTAAGGTTTCGAGTCTGTTAGAATCGAGTAACACCTATAATTTATTTTAAAATCTAGATTAACATTCGTAAAGTAGGAAACAAAGGGATGCTTGTCAGGCTCTCAGCAAAAAATAAAAAAAGAAAGAAAAACAGTTCTTAAAAGTTATATTCAAGGTCAAAAACAAAAGTAGATCCGTGGCTCTACTGGGAGCAAGAGAGGGGAGGGGTGAAGAGGATGAAGTTGGGGAGCACCGAGCAGGAAGGGAGCTTGCACCGTGTGGGGAGGGGGAGCTTCCAGAGGCGGAGGGGGGCCTCTGGCCAGATGATGGTCCTTCTGCCTCCAGAATCTCTTCAGAAGAGGCCTTTGAGTCTCCTCAGTAAGGTGTCCTTGAAAGAATTTGCGCTGTTTACCCTCGAGTTAGCTTTATGATGGTTATGAGTTCGCTTTATGATGGTTATGAGTTCAGAGGCTGCCTGCTTTTTAAAAAATTCTTTTTGATGCCAGAAATATTCCAACAGGAGGTACAGCCTTCTATTCTGCATCTAGACAAAAGGCTTTCAGTGACACAGCCTAGTCGATTAAAACAGATTTGAAACTCATACTAGTATAATTAGTTTATCAATAAGTATGAATGACTCTGGGTTTCGTGGAGAGAAGAAATTTATAAGACTTATTTAGGGTATCTGCCACCAGAGCCCCACAGGCATTCTAAGGGCAATAATGAGGACAAAGATGCGTAGTTGTCAGGTGAAAATGTTCATTGCAGAATGAAATTATTCATTGTAAGCCAGGCAAGAAAATCAGAGCAACTTCTTGAACTTGACACGTGGCTGGTGAAACTGAGGAACTGAATTTTAATGATGTGTACTTTAAATTGAAACAGCCACACGTGGCCATTGGCCGCCAGGTTAGACACCTGGTTCGGAGCCCATCCGTTCATTGAGTGGAATGGCGGGCTCATCCCGGGCTTATCCTGCTGTTCAAATCCCCTATTTCCTCCCCTCCTCCCCACTTCTGGTTTCGGTTAAATGTACGTAGTCAGGTCTGTGTATGTAAGTCAGGTGTGCATTTGTTGGGACACTGCTGTGTCGTGGAGGACAGTTTAGTTAAATACAAATAAATATATCATTAAGTGGCAATCCATTGGCTTTATAATTCTCTTTCGTTGAAAGATTTTTGTTTTTCACAGTTTTAACTGGTTGTCATTTAAAATAACTTGAATCGTTAAGAGAGGATTTCGTGGGGCCTGTTACAGCTAATCTATTAAGGAGCGGGCAGCCCATGACCTACTGCCCCCTTTTGTACGCAAGCTAAAAATGACTTTTACATTTTTTAATGGGAAAAATTTGAAAGAATAATATTTCAGGACATGGGAAATGAAATTCAAATTTCAGTGTCTATAAATACAGTTTTATTGGAGCACAACTCTAGTAATTTGTTCACTTATTTTCTGTGGCTGCTTTTGTCTTACGAAGGTAGAGTTGGATGTTTGTGACAGAGACTGTCTGGCCCCGTAAAGCTGAATATTTACTGTCTGGCCCTTTACTTACAGAAAAAGTTTGTTCACTTCTTTCTTAGGTTTTGAAAGGCTTTTCTGCAGAAATCGGAAACTTACTAGAACATTGGGCCCTTTGTATTTAACAGGAAGTTTGATGGTCGATGATAATCAATTGGATTGAAGCTCATTTGTTTAGATTTTGAATAATGCATCTATAGGCAAAGGGATTTGTGAATAAATGAATAAAATTCAAAGCACTTGGAGGCACAGTTCCCAGACTGTGCTCTGAGGCCCCCCGGGGCGGTAGAGTGCTGCAGGAGATTTTTAATGTTCGACAGGAAACAGCGAGGCTGCGCAAACTCCTAGTTCACGGTGCTTCACCGTTTTATGATTGGACCACACTGCGTTTCTTTTGATGATGTCATATCTTTGCGAAGCTGCGTTCGCAGTGGTTGCTCTGTTAGAAAGCCAGCCTCACTTAAGAATCGGGGCAACACGTAGCGAGACTGGCAGTGTCCAGTGTGGTTCCGAGGCTGGGCGGTGCCCAAGAGGCGCCCACGTCCTCACAAATCATTCTGGTTATTGAAGAATGAAACAAAGACTTCGATTTGAAGTGTACTCTTTTTTTCAGATGGTCACTGAGTTATTAGGACAAATGCTTTTTAAGTTGTTTGGACCTTGATTTATTTAATAAATAGTATTTCTTTTGGCTTTGTGACACCTTGAAAAGGTGACGGGGTGCTGACATTTGGAAGCCTCTGCCGTGGAGCACCACGTGACAGGGCTCAAGGACAAATGCTCCCCAATAAGCCAGTCCCAAGTCCTCATGATTATCTTCAAGACAGCAAACAAAGCATGGAGCCCTCAGGCTGTCGTCGAGATGCCAACCTCGAGATCTTTCAGAAATGTGATGCAGGTGAACAGATGCGGGCCTCGATTTTCTAGTCTACATTAAAATGCAGAAGGTGCAGTTCGTCAAACATACTAGACGATTCTTTCTTTATTTGAAAGCTCAGTAACACTTTTAAATTGCGTTGACAAGTTTCCGGTGGTCTTCCAGCATTCTAGAAGGCGTTGGCTGTACAGTGGGTTCAGCAAGGACAGGAGGAATAGTGTATGTTTGTCATCTACCAGGAACTGTAACCCGAACTGACCTCCTGGTATGCATTACATCTAAGATCTGAGTGGTAGTCTGGCTTTAGCCAAATGTAGATTTAGATGATTATTTCTGCGCTTTGCATAATTTTCTCTCCTCCTGCTTGTTCGGTCCTTATAGCAGTGGTTCAGATACTTAGAGGCCATGGTATTCTTTGCTGAATATTGTGAAATACTGATATATAGTCATTTCTCCCCTCTGAGGCAGGACGGTTTGTCAGCAGGATGCACGACTGTTGTATGTGCAGTGTAAAATCACAACCACAGGTCACTGTCCTTTGGGGATACGGTGAAGAGTTGGGGGCACTGGCACATTTTATGGGTGATGTCCCAGTTCTTTGCTGTTTGCCTGCTGCTCCTGTGTACCCCCGCCTTTGTTCCTTTGCCCGCTGATTTTGGAGGATCAGGGGGTCATGTATCCACGTATTTCTGTGCCCCAGACGGTCAGGAAAGTTTGTGGTGGAAAAACCCGTTCAGTGTTGTTTTGCATTGCTGCGGAAGGAGGAGACTGTTGTCAGCCGCCCGGGGTCCGAGCGCGTCACCCGCCAGGACGCCATCTCCCAGGTAGAGTCCAGTGTCTGTCGGGCATCACTCACTTGGATTATCGTAAGAGGTCAGGAAAAAACTCTACTACTGTGTGTTTTCAGACACTATTCAACAATATTATAATATGGGAAAATCAGATTACTGACCTTTCTGTAGAATTAACACTGTGTGCATGTGAAGTCTTTTAATTTAGTGGGTCATTTTTACCAGGTTCTTTAGCATTGTGTCTTCGTCATTTGCCGGTCGTCACCTGAAGGTCAGTTAAGGGCAGGCGGTAAAGGTGGGGTCCATTGTGGGCTGACGGTCACTGGGTGTGGTGACCTTGCCTCGATGCAGGCCCGACACCAAATCGGCACAAATGCCCCGAGTCCCTGCGCTGTGTCCTAAGGGGAAATATGTGGATTTTAGAAGGAATTTGAAGTTTTTCCTGTTTTAACAAAAACGGTTCGTGTTTAGAGTTCTCAAGGCGAAGGAGTGGGTACGCGGAGGAAGCGAAGTCCGCTCCCGTTGCCAGATCCCTCACGTCGCTCACCAGTGTTTGCCCATCCCCTCCCTTTACTGTACACATCGAAATGGCTCCTTCATCAAAAATAAATATAGCTGTTTTATGAAATGGAGCGGTAACCGTGAGAGTGGTTGTTGGGAGGGAGGGCTGGTAAAGGGAATGTGTTCCTGGTTAAAAAAAAAGGTAAAACATTTGGAGTCACAGACGTTTCGGTGCGCGGCATATGAGCGGCTCGCTCCATCTGTCCCCAGTATTCGTCGTGCTCATCCTTCCGCGAGGAGCTCCTAGGAAGGAAACGGTCCTCTCTGATGCGGTGGGTACTTCGGCATCTGTCATGGTTCTCTCAGGTGCCCCTTCCGTAGCCCTGACCGCTCCATCGGTCAGACTCCCATCTTTTCCAGACTCAGCAGTGCGTTCTCAGGAGCATGGAATTTGAGGTTTTTAAATTTCAAGTGTGTTTGATTGCACAGGGAAATGGCTTGGGGTATATGACATTTTTACAGGTTTCTTTTTTAGTTTCACTATAATCGTTATATATTCTTGTTCGATGTGCTCAGTGGGTATTCCAGGCTGTTCTGACTCGATGTCTTGGTTTAGCTGATGGCTGGCGCTTGCGGGAACCGACTCTGCGGGGCCTGGTGTAACCGCGTGGTGTTGTGCCGGGTTCGTTTGCTCGTAGCCTTGGTTTGAAAGCAGCTAATCTGGGCTCAGTAAGTACGTGGGTGAGCGAAGTGTGTCATAACTACCTGGGGTATAACTTTTTAAAGGGCTCCAATTTTCACGAATTTAAATTTTTCTTAAAAGCTTATTAAGTGTGAATACGTTTGTTCAAAACTAGCACGCGCTTTGGAAGCGCGGTTTACCAGCCGACGGAGAAGAAGCTCTCAGGGGTAGAGGTGGGACTGGGGGCCCACACGGGCCTGACCCTGACAAAATGCAGCACCGGGGCCCCCAAGCTCCCTGGGTAGCTGTCACTTCAGTACCTGGAATTGGCTTCGATGTTTGTATTGTATGCTTTTGAGTTTCAGCGACAGACCATGGCGCGTGAAGCTATTCACAGAGCGACCTCCCGCGTGCCAGCGAGGGCCAGGCAACCGGACCGCCTGTGAACAGGGCCGGGGAAGGGTTCTCTGGACTCTGTCCGTGCTTCGCTCCCCTGCGGCCCTCGTTTCCTCCCACCGCAGTGTTCCCTTCTCCCTGGGTGACGTCCCTGCAGCTCCCGCTCTTGAAGACCCTGTGCGGACGGACACGCACGCACGTCCTCTGACCGCCCGGCCCCAGGTGGCCCCCCAAGGCCTTAAGCAGTTTTCCTGTCACACGGCTCGTGTGACCTCTAGCGCTTCCTCTCTGTCCTCTTTTCCGTTGTCCTCTACGGTGCATGTTTTCATGTCTCCCCTTTCTGATGAGCCCCGGTCCCGCGTCTTCCACTCCGTGTCCTCCAGAACCCCAGCGTAGCGCCTGTATCCCAGAGGCCCTCTCTACATCTCTGTCATTTCGATAGTGAATGAATTACAAAATTTTGACTCTGAGGGGCTTTGGTCAGTTTGCCACATTTTCTTGACATGTTGTATATTTGTTTCTTTGAGCCACTGGCAACTTCTAAGAGATACTTAAAGCATAGTTTGGTTTTTCATTGATTATTTCCAGGGTAAAAGCAGATCTGTTTATAAGTGTGTTTGATGGTTGTAATCAGTGCCGTAGAATATCGAGGTTGTCGTATGAAAAGCAGCCAACTTAGTTTGTTGGCTGAATTAGATCAAACATAGTTCGGTTTAAAGGTAGGCTCTTTAAATGGGAATTTCTTTTAAATGGGTTTTCCTGGCAGAATGTAGTGTTAAGCTCATTAATTCTCAAGTTGAAATGTCTTCACTAAAATATGGTTTTCTTTTGCACAGAACAAGCTTTTAATGTCAAAACTACATTCAGAGGTTGGCTGAAAACTGCAAGTGCCGTTGCCAGGCTCCCACACTGCAGGCCCAGAAATCCCTTGCGAAGGGAAGAGGGGGTGTGGGAAGGTGGGAGGAAGCTGGCTCCCCAGAAGGCGGCTGCTCTGGGGGCAAACGAGCAAGGCCCCAGTCTCGTTTTTATTATCGAAACAATTGCTAGGTTGAATAAAAAGCAAATGATTGCGGTAGTTATTTCTCTTACAAAAGTAATTTTTCCTTTTAAGATGAGACATCAAAGAACAGTGCTTCCTCTCTGAAGTGTATTTGTTCGCCCTTGATTTTTGAGTTCGATAAACGTTGAGTGTGATTAGGAAACGACTTGATAATATTGCAGATAGTTTGCAAAAAAAGTAAGACATCTGAGAGTCACTGCCGCTCTCCTGCTGCGGTGCTTTGAAGCCGGCAGGGACCGAGGCCTGGGTTTCTTCCTCAGCCCCCCGCAGGGGTGGCTCCGCGCAGAGGTGAACTCGGAAGGCCTGCGGCTGTGGCACCCACACAGAGCTTGAAAAGGCGGGAGGCTTCACCTAAACGTCCAGATTGCCGGCTTCTCCCGGAAACCCAGAAGCTGGGACTCTCTGGGCCTGCCTCCCCTGGGAGCGACAGTGCTCGAAGCCGGGCGGGGGCCCCGCTGGGCCGCACACCTGTCCTGCCACCTTGGTCCTAGAGCGTCGGGCAAACCTAAAATTTGTATACGTTTTCATGCATTAGATGTCACAGCGTCATAGTTCATCAGTTCTGTGCAAAAGCACTGCTAGTTTACACGTGCGCTTTTCCCCCCAAACTTACCTTTTCATAATAATTTTTTTCCCAACTTTTTATGTTGAAAAATTTTCGTTTTTAAAAAAGTGATAGAGTGAACACCCGGATACATTTCACCTAGATAAATGAACACGATGCTTTATCTCTTTCTGTTATTATCATAGCACTTTGCCCTACGTACCCAAACGTCATTGCCTGGGAAGACTGTCCTAGAGAGCTGGCCTCGCTACCGCACCCAAGAACTTTCACGCCCACAGAGTAGTAGTGTTTAATAGTAGTGCACGGTCACGCTTCCATAAGCAGTCATTATTTCTATTTTTATTTCAGTCCAAGAGCCAGTGCAGCCTTGCATCTGATAGCCCTCTCTCTAGTTGCCTTTATTCTAGACAGTTGTCTGCTTTTTTGGTTCATCTTTCAAAACACTGACCTTTTTTTTTTTTTTTTTTTTTTTTGTGGGCCTTTTTGAGAGTCCAAGCTGGCTGTTTTGTAGAATGTCCCGTAATTCGGATCTGTGTGATCGTTTCGTCATGATTAGCTTCTGGTTCACCGTTTTTGTTGTGAGAGTTGCATGGGCTGTGCCTTGTTCGCCTCACTTTAGGTGGTCGGTTGCCCTAAATTCAGCCATGTGTCCCTTTGTACCTGTCCCTTTGTTCCTCTGTAATATGCAGCATGGTAATTGGAGACTGTGAGGTCTCTTGCAGCGACCACCCCTCAGTAGCATCCATTGGTGATCCCCGTGGGAATCGGTGGTTGCAGGATGGCGATTTTCTAATTCTCTTCCTTCTTGAGGTTATTAGCTGGCATTTTTCTGTAAAGTTTCCTTTCCTGCCCACTTTGCTTGAGTATCTATCACTACATGGTTTATAATACTTTACCGTCTTTTTTTCTTTCTGGTGCTCAAATTATCCCAGAATTGGCGAGTAGAACCCCATTCGGGCTGCTTCCTGTGTCCCTTTGACGAGTCCCTGTCAGTCATTTGACACTTTCCTCACTTTCTGTTAACAAACGCTTCAGGCTCACTTTGACCTTTCTTTGCTCCAGACTTGTAATCAGCCATTTCTCCAAGAGGGTTCCGTTTTAGTAGGGAATGGTGTTTAGAAACCAACGTCTGGATGCCAAGTTTGCTCATCACTACTGAGGTGTCATTGCTGTAGGTCCTTGTTATGGATAGAGCTAGATCACGTATTAATGATTTTAGTAAAATCGGAATGCTGCTGTTTTTCCAGAGGCTGATTTTCATAGGGATTACGTTGAACCTCTGTAGCCTCACGGGGAGAACTGGTGTCTCTGTTACGTCTGGTCCTTGAACGTCAAACGTCTTTTTAGTGAAAGCTTAAGACGTGAAGATGAAGATAGCTGTATGTCTCGTTAAGAGACGATTTCATTCCACGGAAAACATCAGTGACAAACTGTCAATTCCTCTTTTCAAACACGTACCCATAGGCCTATGAGAGGAGATTTCCGACGTGTCCTCTGATTCCGATGTTTGTGGACAGCGACACCGTGAATGAATTCAGGAGTGAAGACGGGGCGATCCACGTTATAGAAAGGCGCTGCAAACTGGATATAGACGCACCTCGACTGCTGAAAAAGGTGATCGAGGGACCCCTGAGAAAGCAGCCCCCCGAAACCGAAACGAATGTGCTTATGGCTTCTTTCTCAATTGGGCATTATTAATACATCTTTTTTCTCTTTATTCCTTTTTTAAAGATTGCAGGAGTCGATTATGTTTATTTTGTCCAGAAAAACTCACTGAATTCTCGGGAGCGTACTCTGCACATCGAGGCCCACAACGAAACGTTCTCTAACCGGGTCATCATCAATGAGCACTGCTGCTACACCGTGAGTAGCCCGCGACCCAGGGGACCGAGAGCGTGCTGGCAGGTGGCTTCCAGGAGTCGTTTGGCCATCGCCTGAAGCAGTGCAGTTCTTTGTCTTGGAGGGCAGTTCTTCATCAGATACTGTCTCTCGTTTCCGGTAGAGCAGCAGGTAGCCGGTGCAGTTTACGCAGAGTAGATGACACTGCGGTCGCCGTTAAGGTAGCCAGGTGATGCCCCAGCTTTGGGTTTTAATATTGCTTTCCCAGGCCACTTCTTTTCTGGCCCCACTGTGGCACCTTAGAGACACACACTGGGGGACCCGAGAGGCTGTGTACCGTCTCCGGGCGCCTACCCCGCTGTTTCGGGAACTTCTCTTACCAGATTGTTACAATCACCTCCCGGGTCTCCGCCTGAACCCTCACCCTCCTGCAGTCTGAACCCTCACCCTCCTGCAGTCTGTAACGCCCCCTCCAGAGTGAGCCATTGACGGTCCCTCAGCTCGGGCCTCGCTGTCTCCAGGCTCAGAACTCCGCAGCGTGTGGGCATTTCGCTCAGAAGAAGTCACACCTCTGCTGTCCCGCTCGCCTTGCTGTTGCCGATCGGTCGGCGAGCCTCCCCTCCGGGCCTCCGCGTGGGCGCCCCCTCTGCAGGGACACTGTGCCCCCAGGCCTCCCCCTGCCCCCCCTTCAGTCTTGGCTCAGGCTCCGTCCTCGGTGCCCCGGCCGTGAACGCCCCGCGTGGTCCTGCAGCCCGCCCTCCCACAGTACTTTTAGCCGCGCTCCATCTTTCCTATTTTCCGCGGCGCTTACCTGCCAGCAGCCGTGTAATTTCTTACCTGTGATACTTCCGGCTCATTGGCCCCCGCCGCTTCGTTAGTGACGGAAAGCACCGTTCAGTAAACAAGGAGCGTGCTGAACCAGCCAGGAGCGAAAACGAGGCTCTCCTTGGAGCAGTCATTTTTAAAATAGTTTGGTCTTTTCATGGTTTTGAACCTCTCTGTAATTTTTCCTCTGCTCCTTTCATGACAATAACGTCATTAGTAAAATAAGTGTTTTCCTCTGGTTACTGGCTCGCCAAGGAGCGAACACGTGATCCTCTCAGTTGTCGGTGTGGTTAATGGGAATGCTTTCTCCTTTAACCCAGGTTCACCCTGAAAATGAAGATTGGACCTGTTTTGAACAGTCTGCAAGTTTAGATATCAAATCTTTCTTTGGTTTTGAAAGTACAGTGGAAAAAATTGCAATGAAACAATACACCAGCAACATTAAAAAAGTGAGTCAGTCCGTCTTGGGACTTTTGGTCGGGGGGGCAGGCGCCCGGAGACGGCTGGAGCGTGGTCTTTCCGGGGGGCTGGCAGTGGGCCATCGGGGGTGTCGGCTGTTTCTGGAAGAAGAAGCACTCGGATGTCCCCGCGGGCCGCACGTCCCAGGGCGCAGGAGGATTAGATGGGAGCCACGTGCCGGTTCCAGTACGGCACAGGCCACGGCGTCCTGTGTGCGGACCTGCGGGGAAGGCGGAAGTGGGGGTGGGTAGGAGCCCTGTGCTCACAGCACCCAGCTGCCACCGCAGGCTGTGCGGGAGGGGGTCCTGCTCACGGCAGGGGCAGTGGTCCCCAGGCCTCGGGTCGTTTGCTTCATCTCCAGGGGAGAATTTCCCTTCTCGTTTTTACGCTGCTGCTCGTGACTGTGGAAGTTTGGTTTTGAAATGTGTCAGTCTGGGAGCGAGTGCTTTTTGAAGGCTCGTTTTATTTTTAGGGCTTTGGAAAAAATTTCCAAATTTGCAAGTATGGTACATCATGCTTTTAATTAGTCATAAAAAATTCCATCTTCTTAGATCTTACTTCCTAGACTTCTGGAGAAGAGGAAGTGAAATTATGGAAACAAACACAAAGGCTTTTGTCTTTTCTTTTTCTTATTTATTCTATGGCCGTTGAGGTTTTATTCGTGTTTTAAAAACCTGTGAGGGATGAATAACTCAAAATTCGAATATATACTAACCTTAAAACGGGTTTTGTTTTAAAGGGAAAAGAAATAATCGAATACTACCTTCGCCAGTTAGAAGAAGAAGGCATAACATTCGTGCCTCGCTGGACTCCGCCCTCCATCACGCCCTCCTCAGAGACCTCCGTGTCGTGCGGGAAGCAGGCGGCGGCCTTGGCTGTCGCGGTCCCAGAGGCTGCGCTGAAGGAGGGGCCGAGCAGCGAGGCCCTCGGCAACACGAGCGGGGCCCCCGAGCCCGTGGCGACCACCCCCGACGGTAGGTTCGCTCTGAGAGCAAGACGGGATCGTATGGAAAGAGAACGTGGACCCCGGTGCTGTCCGCTTCCCCTCGCTTACATAGCACGTTCACTTTATTTTTCCTTACACTGAAGAAACTTAGAATTGTTTTTTTAATGGGCAGAAAGGGTTCTATCAAGTTATGAAACCAGGAAGTGTTTTTTATTTATTTTAGTAGACGATATCTTTAGTGAACGTAAGGTAGCAACTAACCCTTTTAACAAACAATTACATCATCACGTTTCATGCTTACCATGTGCCAGGCGCTATTGTAAGCTCTTTGTGACTATTTACTTATCTCCTGATGGTTGCTTTTAGGTAGGAAATGCTTATTATCCTCATTTTTACATGAGTTAACTGAAGCACAAAGAGACTCAGTAACTTGCACAGAATCACACAGCCATTAGTGGCAGGGCTGGGGTTAGCCCAGCGGCTGGCTCCAGAGTCTGCATTTAGCCACTGGGCTGTGCTGCCTTTGACGTGTGTTAAACACACGTGCGCACACGCAAACCACACAACTTTTGTGTTTCTCAGAGTGATGCCCATTGTAAAATAAGAAAACACAAGAAAATTCTACCAGTCGAGAGGCTTAAACTACAGGTATTTTGCTTTCCCCACATTCTTCTCGGTGGCTAAGCTGTCATTTGTTAGCTTTCAACAGGTGGCAGATATCTTTATTGGTTTGGGGACATGTTCTGTTTTTTCACTTTGTGAATTTTTCTGTGTTCTACTTAATTCGAGATCTCACTCTTCCAGTTTGTTACCTTATCATGAAACAGATTTCTTGTATTCTTGAACACAGCTCTGTTCAAAGTAGGTTGGATTCATTTTGTTTGTTTGTTTTTATTTTTAATATGTCAACCCTCTTTATATAACTTTGAATTAAAAGTCCTTAAGTGTCTGTTACAGGCCTCATTCCATCGTGAACAGTATGAGATTTTACATGCAGAGGTGACCTGGTCACCGGGGTATAATTGACCCAGCAAGCTCGCCTGTGGCTCGGTCAGCAGCTTGACGTTAAAGACCACCCTTGAGGTTCTCCAGGGTGGCCTGCCTCAGTCTGCTGTCCCTCCGTTGTCACTGAGGTCCAGGGCTCTGGGACCGTACTTCATCTTCACTGATAGGACCTTGGAATACTTCAGGTTCTAGTGTTCTTTGTTGTAAGTGGTTTCGTGTCATTTCTATTGCAGACAAACTGGACGCAGACTACATTAAGCGGTACCTGGGTGACTTGACTCCGCTACAGGAGAGCTGCCTGATCCGGCTTCGCCAGTGGCTCCAGGAGACCCACAAGGGCAAGGTGAGACTCGGCACCCTGTCTGTGACACGCGTCTTACTTCCTGAGAGTGCCCAAGCGCCATAGCTGGGCCGTCCCTTCCCATAAAAGCCATCGAACCCACGTCCGTGTGTGCGGCACCCGAGCCCCTCGTGGTGGTTGCGATGCTCTCCTGTGATCAGCTGTGTCGTCCTGGGTTTCACAGACCGGCCTCGCTGCAAAACGTGCCTGGAAGGTTCAGAAGGTGCACAGGTTATTCAGAGACTAGAAATGTTTGAGCTTTGGTTTTGGGTTTTCGGTGAGGTTTTAGCCTCATAAGGAATCAGATTTTTGTAATGAGCTTCATACTAATGGGGGGCTGGTAGTGAGCAGAGACAGGTTTGTGCGTCTGGCCAGTTGCTGGCATTGCTCAGTAAAGGGGAGCCAGGCATTCCATGCACCCAGCCTCCTCCCCAGTCCTGTCAGCCTCGGTGACTGGAGCCCAGATAGCTGAGCCTTAGTGTCACGTCCTGAGAATGTAGACACCGTGACAGTAGCTGCCATTCGTTGTGCTCCGACCATGTGCTAGACACTCTTAAGATCCGCAGCAAATCTCCCTAACAGCCCTGTGAGGTGGGTACGACTTTTATCACCCGTTACACATATGAGGAAACCAAGGCCCAGAGACGTTAAGTAACTTGCCCGAGGTCTTAGGCTAGTGAGCGGTGGGGCCAGGGTCTGAGGCCAGGCCATTCGATTCCTGAACCCACGTTCTGAATCACTTCCGGATCGCAGTGGTCCTCTCTCCGTGAAGACGATGCTGTCGCAGTCCTTTGGGCTGTTTGCCCAGGAGTGGGCAGTTAGGAGGCTCTGGCTGCGCTCAGGACTCGTGTCCCGTGGCCCAGTGGTGTGCGTTAGCGTGTGGCGTGGAGGGAGACGGGGCGTGCAGTGACACTCAGGCACGGTCTTGACCTTGATTCTCAAAGAAGCCAACATACTGATGCCAGTAGTGGAACCTAGAGACGGTTTCTGTGTTGGGGACACCACCACCACTACCAAAACCAACATTTTTTTTAGCTTTTTATGTGTTATGTGTAGAGAGAGAAAAAACTGCACAGATCGTAATTCATAGATCAGCTCAGTGAACTTTGAAGCATTTTATGTTTAAGAAATTATTTGTGCCATTGCTGTACTTGGCTAAAACCGAAATGGAATACTGTAAAGATTATTCAAACTAATGCTGATTTTCTAAAGCACGAGGGAAGGCTAATTTTAAATAGTGCAGTAACGCAGCCCACTCTTGATGAAAAATGAGGGTTTTAGAGTCTTATTCCCTTGGTAACTTGGTTTTTTCCCTTAGCAACTTTTAACATTGCTTAGAAACGTCTTTCTCTCAATAGATCCCAAAAGATGAGCATATTCTTCGGTTCTTGCGTGCCCGGGACTTCAACATTGACAAAGCCAGAGAGACCATGTGCCAGTCTTTGACGTGGCGAAAGCAGCACCAGGTGGACTACATCCTCGATACCTGGACCCCTCCCCAGGTCCTTCAGGACTACTACGCGGGGGGCTGGCACCATCACGACAAAGGTGAGCGCGGGCTTGGCATTCGGGGTGTGCTTAGCGACCTCCTTCCGCAGAACTCGGCGGGCCCTTGAGTGCACCGATCCTGCCCTCTCCCAACCCGAACAAACTGGTGCCCGTTCTGTCATGCAGGGGCCACATCCCGACACCGCCCCCCACCCCGAAGCCCCCCCATGGAGGGCTGAGACTGTCGGCCGCTTCCTAGTGGCTCACGTTGCCCGTGCGAGTTACTAAAGCTCCTTTCTGAGTTAAGTGGAGTGTTCGTGACTTGCTCAGAAAACCAAAACCTGGAAGGCCGTTGTTTTCAAGAGCACAGTGCTAGTAAAGGAACTTCCCAGTGACTAAGCTCTTGTGTTATCACTGAAAACATGTGGCCAGCGTTCTTCACCGGAGCAGTGCAGCGCTTCGGCTCTGTTTTGGGAGTAGGCAAAACACCAGCCAGGGACAGAACACACCCAAAACAGAGACTGATTTGCAAGCAAGTCACTTGGATGGATTTACACCCCATGCCTCGCAGGAGAGCCTGCATCGTCACAGGCATGCTCACTGCTTCCTGACTCAGTGTGGGGGCGGACAGAATGGAGAGGCCACAGGGATCGCTCTGGAACCTTCTTTTTCACCTCCAAACAGGTCCTTTCAAAACTTAGCAGCTCTAAATAGTCCATTTTTCTGACTTAATCTTTTGTACTAATCCAGATTAATTTTGACTTTGTTAATTTTTACTGGAATTACGTATTTATTCCTCTTTCTGATCCTCGAAAGATTAAGTAGTTTGGTAGTAAGACATTTAAAAACGTATCTTAATAACATTGGGAAAGGCTTTATAAATCTCCTTTCAACAAGATTTGGAAGCGCGCACATGCGCGCACACACACCACCACGACCACCCCCACCCCCGTTTGCTTTAAGTAGAACAAATCTAGACCCAGATTCTCCCAAGAGGTGAAGTTCACCAGGCATTAAATTCAAGAAATTTGGGCCCCCGTGTCAGGATGACAAGCACTGACCCGCTGTGAACAACAGAAGACAGGCCTTGGTGTCTTTCGGGCGCGTGATCCGTCCTTGTGCTTTCTGCTGCTCTCCTGTGGCAGCGAGTGGCAGGAATCTAGGAACTGCTGACACAGTCTGGCCACCAACATCTTTATCCCTCTGTGTAGCTGGCTCGTGGTGACAGGGATTTACGTGGTGAGTTAGGTTCCTCTTGGTCTCTAGTTCTTCTAGGCTGTAAGGAAGTAGAGCCCGCGTGCTGGTTGGTGTGGATTTAAGATTTCTAGAAAGTCCTCGGTGCCCTTGGTCCTTAGGATGGGAATGGAGGAAATAGTGTAGTAGATAGTCAGAGGTCCTCCCGCTGTTGGAAGGCAGCCCCACTCAGTCCCCTGGTCATTTAAGTGAGGAGGCCAAGCCCAGCGACAGCCACGGCCAGTGCCCGCGGTCGGAGTCGGGCAGAGGCAGAGCTGGCTCCAGGACCCCGCTGAGCTGCTGTCAGTGGCCTTTGCTTTTTCCTTTGACAGGATTTTGGGGAAAAGGGTGGAGAGACTTGACACACACACACACACACACACACACACACACACGCACACCCAGCGCTGCTCCTGAGAGAGAGAGCGAGAGCTCGCAGTGGCCTGGGATGTGGGGAGCACATCCCTCAATGTGGGGTATGGGGTGCTGTCCTGGGCTTCATGGCAGGACGGGGGCTGGTAATACCTCCTCTCTCCTCTGTCCCTCCCGCAGATGGGCGGCCGCTCTACGTGCTCCGGCTGGGGCAGATGGACACCAAAGGCCTGGTGAGGGCCCTCGGGGAGGAGGCCCTGCTCAGATACGTAAGTGACGCGGCCGGACGCCGGCTCCGTTTGGGCCTCTGCGGCAGGATCGGGGTGTTGAATGTCCTGTCATAACAGGCGTGTGTTGCTTTTGTAATTAGAGAGGAAAATCTAGTGATATATTTTTAAAATTTCAAAAATGGGTACAAAAGTTATAAGAATGCTTTTCACGGTGAAGCATCAATAAAATCAGAGTAGCCACTAAGATGATTATGTGGGAGCTGATTCTGGTCATCTTTCGTCCTTCATTCCCGCACCGAATCGGTCCCCACTCTCCCACCCTGACTCGCCCTTGAGCTGTCTCTCCGCCAGACCTCTCCGCGTCCTCGTCCAGGCTCCTAGCGCTGACTGTCGGGATGGCTGTAAACGCCCCCCTCCCCGTCCCCCGACTCCAGGCTCAGCCCCACTGTGTGGTAGTTACAAGGAGAAGAGTGTGGCCCTTGTAACAAACAACTGGAAAAGGCACATCTATAATCCAGTTCCCCTCAGCGTCCACCATTGGCATTTTGTCGTGTCTTCTGTTAGTCCCACCACAGGGTGTGTGTTCATACGTGCGTGCATACATACCCGCATGACACGCAACGTGCACGCGAAGACGCGGATGGGCCACTTCCGAAGGGGAGGGGTCTGTTGTCCAGCCAGGGGCGGGGGCTCCCCTCAGCCGTACCTCCAGCCAGTTCTAACACCGCCCTTTCTCTTGGCTGGCGCATGTGGTGTCACAGATGTCCCCCACTCCATAGACTGTTCCAGGGACACTTGTTCTGAAGATAACTGTAGCAGGCCCCGCCCTCCGCACCCATCTGGTGCCCCCCCACCACACCCATCTGGTGCCCCCCCCCAACTGATTTTCCCTGGGGTCGCTGTCACCTGGCCACGGACGGCTCATTGTCTTTTGAGAGCAGAAGTTCTTTGTCGGGGATGCGTCGTGCGTCAGGAAACCTAGGTAGACGACGTTTCCGGTTGCCACGCGTGCCTGACATGCGCTGTGCCGGTGCTCCCCTCGCGCGACGCAGCGCTGGTGGCTTCTTTCACTCAGCAGAGTTTTACGGCCCTTTTACGCGCAGGTTCTGTCCATCAACGAAGAGGGGCTCAGACGGTGTGAAGAGAACACGAAGGTCTTTGGCCGGCCTATCAGGTGGGCGTGTGGCCTTGCTTCTCCTTCTGGCTTATTGCGCATACGTGGTCAGTATTTCTAGTTGATTTTTAGACCCAAAGCTGGTTTGAGTTTTAGATTTCAGAACAAAATCTAAATAGTTGACTGTTTCCAGTACGTGTTCTAAAAGGTAGAAAATAGATCAGCGTAACACGGTCAGCTGAGGGACAGCTGCTGGCTTTTGGTATTTCTAATCCCTGAGGCATTAGGGCAGTCTGAGTGGGTTGGCCTGTCTAGTTAGTCTGCATGGCCTTTGTGAGCCCAGAGTTGCAGGTTTTGATTTGTCTGGGTTTGGTTTTGTTTCGTTTTGTTTGGTGTGAGGAATATAAAAAAGTATTCTGTGTTCCTAAGTTATACTCTTAGTCATAGCAAACTGTTTGACGATGCGTAGTGATTCAGAGATTGACACTGCGAAGGGGCAGGTGGTTCACGAGGATGTAAGTCCCGTGGGGTAGGCATTTTGAGGGCTTTTGTTCACTGCTGTGTTCGCAGCTCCTGATGCGGTGCTTGACTCAAATACTTGTGGAGGATAGCTTACTGCAGTTCAGTCACACCGCCTGTTAAAGGGCCAGACACGTGCCCGTGCGGTCAGCAGTCGTGGCTCAGCCTGTCACATGCCTCACTGGCTGGATCGCTGAGCATGTTAGACCGGGGATTTTATTCACTCTCGGTTTGAGAGTCCAGGGTTGGTCCTACCACACCGACCCCACGTGCTCTATACAAGTAGATGTAAGTATAGTTCATAACACCGTCATTTTAAAAAGTGGTATATTTTTAGAAATGGATCTAAATGACTATTTTATAATACCGAAAAGAAAAAGACAGTTACAGACCCAGTCTGCTAGTTGTGCCATCTGTTGAGCGAACTTGTCTGCGCCATCTGCAGCTCGTGGACCTGCCTGGTGGACCTGGAGGGGCTGAACATGCGCCACCTGTGGAGGCCTGGCGTCAAGGCGCTGCTGCGGATCATCGAGGTGGTGGAGGCCAACTACCCCGAGACGCTGGGCCGCCTGCTGATCCTGCGCGCGCCCAGGGTCTTCCCTGTCCTCTGGACGCTGGTGCGTGTGCATGCTGCTCTGCAGTGATGGTTAGCCATGTGGAAGGCAGGCGTGCGTGCCTCCGTGTACGTGTGCCAGGCGTGCGTGCCTCCGTGTACGTGTGCCAGACGTGCGTGCCTCCGTGTACGTGTGCCTCTGAGGGCTCTAAGTCTTGACTAGATAGGGGAAAAAATTAACAGGGAAAGATAGAAAATTTCTCAACTTGTATAAGGGGAGAAAGAGTTCCTGGGTGTCCTAATGTCATGCACGTGGACTTTAGAAAGAAAGAGTTTAAAACTCGAATTCCCTTTTCCCACTCGTAATAGCACATTGTAATTTTAATTTTTGAAGATCAGACAGCCAAGCAGACACGACTACATGGTCCTTTTAAATTGCTTACAGGTCAGCCCGTTCATCGATGACAACACCAGAAGGAAGTTCCTGATTTATGCGGGGAACGACTACCAGGGCCCCGGGGGCCTGCTGGACTACATCGATAAAGAGGTCATCCCAGACTTCCTGGGCGGAGAGTGCATGGTACGGACTTCGGAGGCGGCCGCGTGCTGGCCGCTTACGGGGCGGGGAGGCGGGTGCTGGTTTGCACGGATGGTTTTCAGAACTTCCATGGCTGGCGTCTCTGATCCACCCGTCAGGAGACTGTCGGCAGCATGCACGTTTCTTCATCGTGACATACTCGTGAGCATTTGTTTCAGAATCTAATCTAATTGCATCTTGCTTTTATTCACTCAGCTTTGTGTGAATCAGATTTTCAAACTGTGTTGGAGGAGCTGTGCGTTTTTTAAAAACGCTATTAAAAAATCAAAATGATTCTCAAAAAAGTTTTCCCCTTGACAGTAAATCAGGATAAAGTTTTATAAACAGGTTGAATTCGGAGAACTAGTTCTCTCTTATGTAACTCGCAGTTTTTAATACACCGAGTTGTTGGAGTACCAGGCGGAGCCTCCCCTTCTACAGCCTGCGCTGCGGTGAGCGAATCGGAGAGTTTCAGTTCCCTCGGGGCCTTATAGCTTCTGGGGCTCAACTGCCTGACGAAGCCTGGCGAGGTCTGGTGACTCGCCGAAGGGAGCCATGCTATCATATGTCGAGTTCCTAGGAGAGAAAGGGTCCCTCCTCCCCTCACAGTAAATGAAGTTATCCTTTTCAAATGCGCACACGCTGGATTTGACTCGTGCATTTGGCTAACGAATTGGGCTTGTGGGGAAGTCTTCCTGGATGGGTAGAGGCATTTAAACAGCACTCGATTCGGCTCCGGGGTCATCGGGGCTGCTGGGAGGGGTCGCAGGTTATCACAGTGCAGCGCAGAGGAGCGAGTCAGTTGCAGGACCCCAGCGTTCCAAGTGCCTGTGAGGTTAACTCTGAGGTCAGATTTGTGGAAACCCACAGACGGCTTCTGTTACGTACGGGAACGGCCATGTGGTTACTCCTTCTAATGAGGACTAGGAGACTGACGCTGGAGCAGAGGGCCTGACTCACGGAGGACGGTGCCGGCATTTGCCACTGGCCACAGTGATGCACTCACCTCACGATGGGCGCGTCCTGGTGACTGGCCGAGGTCACCCCTCTCTGGCTGCTGTCCCATGCTGCTGGTCTTGAAGAGGCGGCGGTCTCTCAGCTTTCCTGCGGCTGGAGGGCTTTAAGCACGTCAGTCCAGTGTTTCTGACAGGACGTCGTTCCCGTGACGTGTCTCCAGTCATGCGGCACGGCCAGCTGAAGACTGGTGTGTCACTTCAGTGTGGCTGCCTCCCGCAGCTGACGGTCTAGGACGCGTTCGGATGTTACGACCTGCACCATTAAGTCATATGTCAAGGTCAAACAGGAAATTTATGAACTGTACAAATTCTAATTCAGCTTAGCCTGTTTCAAGCAAATGCAAAAGAAGCTCTCCTTTATCATTTTCTGGCTGGTGTTTTGGCCCGATCGCTTGACTTGAGGTGGACTCAAAGCTTTCAGCGTCGATGATGTATCTTAACCTTCATTGCACAGAGTAAAAACAGTGCCTGTAGTTGCTGAGGGTAAAATTCTTAACACGTTCTCCCTTTACAACACGATGTAAATGTCTGTAATTGTTACGTTACCTCGTACGTACTAGTGTGAATTCTGTGGGAGACCAGCTTCATTTGTTTAAAGCAAGACACACGTACGTGAGTGGTTTTTGAAAACTACTTTGCTAAGCACAGCAGAGGATTTGAGGGCGTTGCCAGTGTTTCCCACTTTCTGAGCAGCTTCCCGGAGTCGGCCACATCGGGGTGTGTGACGTTTGGTGTTCAGAGGGCGTGTGTCGGTGCCCGCCTCTCACCGGCGTGTTTGCCTTTCCAGTGCGAAGTGCCGGAGGGAGGGCTGGTCCCCAAATCGCTGTACAGGACCGCGGAGGAGCTGGAAAACGAAGACCTCAAGCTGTGGACGGAAACCATCTACCAGTCTGCCAGCGTCTTCAAAGGCGCCCCGCACGAGGTGAGGGGGAGGTGAGGGGGAGGTGAGGGGCGGTGCCCGGGTGGACGCGCCTGTCCCCCCACAGCCGTGCCCCGGGGCATCTTCCCAGATGAGTTCGCTTTAGGAGAGTCAGAGCTTCCGCTGGTCTTTGTCCTCAGGGTTTTGTTGGCGCCTGATCGTAGGTGAAATGTCTTTTTGCTGTCGCATTTTGGTGCGGAAACAAGTATTCCTGTGTTTTACGTACGCCGTGTTCTGTGACATCGTGCATGAGCTGCGATGTAAGGACTCACGCGTCCCCCTTCCCGGAGCTCCGGGGTGAGGTTCGTGGCTCAGAGCTGGCGGACAGGCATTTGGAGAGGCGGCCTGCGGCTCGGGCTCTTCCTGCCTCCTGCCGCAGCAGCTGCCCAGCTCGGTCACCTGCTGTTTGTCCTTGCCGCCGGGCCTCCCAGTACCATCTGCCCGTCACTGTTGCTCCGGCCCAAACAGGCCGTGGGTTCTGTGGGCGGTCTCCAGTTTGCACGACTCTGTCTTGCGGATTGTTTGTGTTTCTAACTTGGAGGCGGCTCGAGGAGGCAGAGTTCTCGTCTGTCGTTTCTTAGGTTACTGTCGCTCTTGTCCACGGTGAGACCTTACAGGCATGATCTGTTTCTTGTGGGTCACAGATACCGGTATCTGTGAAAACGGGTAGGCAGGTTTTCCGTATCAGAACAGTAAAAATTTCATTTCTGCTTTGGGGGTTAAGTAAAGCACAAATTGAGGACAGTGATGCTCCTCAAATGAAGCCTGAGTTATATGTCCCCATTGTGAATGCAGGAAATAAGGTCTCAGGAGAGGTCTGCCCCTGGGGAGCCGCTTTGCTGAAGAAAGAGAGGGGGCCGCGTCGCTAGTGCCAGCGCGGTTCTTACCGGACCCCACCCCCACCCCCCTGGCTTTCTTTAAGGAAATGCCGAGGTGCAGTCTGCTCTTTAAGGAAATGCCGAGGTGCAGGTGCTGGTCAAGCGCCAGACGTGGCAGCAGTGGAGGGGAGGGGAGAGCCGTGTGACAAAAGCAGAGCGCCACAGGCGCTGTGCCCCAGGCTCGCCAGGCGGGCCTGTGGCGGGAGCAGGGCCTCCGCTGAGGCGTTAGTGAATGCGTAACTTCCCCCAGCTGGTTCTAGCTCTCATCCTGCCCGCCGCGGTCTTCGAAACTGTAACTGTGATCAGTCTCCGCTGGGAAACTCCATGTGGGCACCGTGTAAAGTATAAATTTTAGATTGGCACCCAGTCCCTGGACCCTTCCCCTAACCCCGTGCCGCGTGGCTCCCCTCGCCCCACGCAGCCCACTGCCAGGGTCCCGTCTGAGCAGAGCTGCCTCGGCCCTTGTGCTCAGGCCCCTCCCCTCCGTGTGGTCTTTGTCTAGCTCCCACCTTCCTGTGCTCGCCAGCCTAGAGCATTCCATGGACCCACTTCTACACCATCTCGACTTATTTCTGTTTCGTCTTGTTAAGACGTTTTTACGGCCAGGCCCCAGTGTTTCTGCGTGCTGGCTGAAGGGCCTGTCATGGGGACCACAGGTGTGGCTAGCAAAGTGCGCAGAGCGGGGACCCCTGGCACGTAGCGGGGCCCGTCGGCTGAAAGAATGGGGAGAGTAAGACAGAGTCCTGGGCGGTCAGAGTGTGAATCTGGGGGAGGAGGTCTGCTGGTCCTGTACCCCCGCCGCAGCACACTGCTGGGCTGGAAGGTGCTGTGGGGGGACAGTGCTGCCATAGCGCATAGCCTGACTCAGTGACCATCTCCTTTTCCAGATTCTCATTCAGATTGTGGACGCCTCTTCGGTCATCACTTGGGACTTTGATGTGTGCAAAGGAGACATCGTCTTTAACATCTATCACTCTAAGAGATCGCCTCAGCCACCCAAAAAGGACTCCCTGGGGGCACACAGCATCACTTCCCCGGGGGGCAACAACGTGCAGCTCATCGACAGAGTGTGGCAGCTGGGCCGGGACTACAGCATGGTGGAGTCGCCCCTGATTTGCAGAGAAGGGGAGAGCGTGCAGGTAACACCGCACGCCCATCTCCACAGCTCGCCCGCGCTGTGCGGAGAGCAGTTAGGGGTCCGCTTTTAGGGGTGGTCACAGTGACTCAAGGGGCCAAGTGAGTCTTCGGAGAAAAAGCTCAAACCTGAGCAGTGGTGTCGGACACAGCCGATGACTGTCTGAGACCTACGGTGCATTGAGTTTTCTGTAGAAGTGTTTCCTAAAAGTGACATAGCAAGGAAGGAAGAGGCATCATGTGCACACACAGCTGGGATTCGTGAGACTTCCCCAACCACGTCCTTGACCATGTTCCGTTTGTTCCCTTCAGAGGAAGAGCGCCCTAAATAGAAGCGAGAGGAACACGCACTTGGGGGACTGTTCACTGTCATTAGTGAGCATTCTCATCTCTTTGAAAATGCTTCATCAGTTCACTTATAAAATTTGAGCCAGTTATTTTCAGTGCTTGTGCTCAGAATGTGGTTGTGTACTTCTGACCTTCACACATAACTTTACTGCCTTTATAGTTTTCAGAGATAAGCCAGCCAGTGTCTTGGTGGTCTTAGTAGCAGAGTAAAAAAGAACATTCTATTCAGTTTTAAAAATAATAAATATTTTAAGCTGTATCACAGTCTTTAATTCCAGAATTAATGGAGAAGGCAATTTTCACAGGTTAGCATTCAATATTAGGTGGTCATCTTTTCCACCTGACTATGCTGGTAAGATCATGGGAAGCGTGTCAGAGAGCATTGTCCGGTCCAGGTGACCTCTCGTGACCGACCCTAGGCCGAGTGGAGGTCTCCCCACCTCGAGCTCTTCCATCCTGGCCTTCCTTCCCATGAGGCTGCGAGTCCCTGGGGCGGACAGACTCAGTGTTACCCTCTGTGGCCTTCCCAGCCCTTAGCAGAGGCCTGGCCGCAGGACTGGCCCTCGAGTGGAGGCAGCATGGGACCAGCCCTGGTAACGAACCAAAGCAGTGTGTCCGTCCCTTGTCCAGATGCCAGTGCTCGCCGCCGCATCCGAGTGGACGCGGGACAGCTCCCTGGGCAGGGTCGCACCCATTGTAGGGTGGGGACTGGGAGGGAGGCCTACTCAGCCAGCTCTTCTCGCCTTGTTCCAGGGCTCACACGTGACACGGTGGCCGGGCTTCTACATCCTGCAGTGGAAGTTCCACAGCATGCCGGCGTGTGCGGCCACCCTGCCTCGAGTGGACGACGTGCTGGCCTCCCTGCAGGTCCCCTCCCATAAGTGCAAAGTGATGTACTACACCGAGGTGATCGGGTCGGAGGATTTCAGGTACGGCCCCCCCAGCACGGCTGGGCCACCGCCTGACCGCCGACTGGGTCGGGGGAGCGCAAGACGCGGGTGGGAGGCTTCGGGCCACTTATCATTGCCAGTTCACGATGGCATCTGCGTGTACGAGCGGCGGGGAACCACGTCCCTGAGGGCCCCTGCCCGCTGTTCTGGGCGGTAGGGGTGCTGCAGGGGTTGCAGAGTGGACAAGACTGGCCATGGGCGTGGGAGGCAGGGCAGTGTGACCGGGAGGCGGGGCAGGGCGAGTGGGAGGCGGAGCGGCGTGAAGCCCCGCCCTCATGCCCCACACTACTCCTGTGCCCTTTGCAGAGGTTCTATGACCAGCCTGGAGTCCAGCCACAGCGGGTTCTCCCAGCTGAGCGCCGCCACCACCTCCTCCAGCCAGTCTCACTCCAGCTCCATGATTTCCAGGTAGTGCTGCGACACCCGTGCCAGTGCGCGTGGGGACAGCCGTGCCTCCTCGGACAGCCCACCGCGCTCCGCCCACCCGGCAGCCACACTGCGCAGACTCCTCTCTTAGGTAGCAGGTAGCTCTCGAGATGGTAGGCGTGGTCACTGATCTCGAAACCGTCTCCACAGGTAGTTTTATCTCTCACAACACAGCCATAGGTTTTGTACACAGCGTGCACAGAATCAAGTCAGAGCACAAGGGCTCTCTCGAAAGAAAGTAGTTTCTATACCAATTACGAGTTTGACTTTGTCTCAAATGTCGATGCAAAAAAGTCTTTGAACAACCTCCACTAGTGGATGATGAATTCCTCCACCGTCCTTCAGAGGCGACCTGCGTGGAGCAGAAGCTGCCAGCTGTCCCTAAGGTGCAGTCCTCGCCTTCTCCCTGCTGGTAGTCGGCCTGGCCCATGAGTTAAGTGACAGTCGCTAGATACCTTTTCCTCCAAGCAGACACCGCTTAAGTTGGAAGGACTCAGGCAGCCGGTGCGAGCACCCCGCCCAGCTCCTGGGGGCCAGGTGGATCCACGGTTCTCGAGTGGGTGCTGGCAGGCCCGGGGGTCCTTGGGGACTCCCCTCAGCGCCACGAAGACACCGCCATCATTAAACACGGTTTTCTCTTTCCTCCTCTCCCAGTCTTTTCGGTGCTTCCTGTGCATGAGCTTGGGCAGCGGGTTTCCTCCTCTCTCCGTTCTGTTGCTCACGTTAGTTTGAACTCATCTAGGTTTATGTCCTCTGTCCCTCCATAGCTTAGTGGTGTCAGAGCCTAGGTGACCCTTCTGGTCACTAGAAGGGTGTTCTGCAGACAGAGCGAGTCACGTTTGCTATTCTGAAGCTGTCCAGTCAGTGTTCGCTTTAGCTAACTGCAGTCTCCTCGTGTGGCCACTTGAGAGCACGTGACCTGTAGGAGCCCTGCTTCTTTGCAAAAGGAAGTGAGTGGCCTTGTGGGTGTGTGTGCCTTTGGTGCTGGAGGGGCCCAGGCAATTGGAACCTTAGTTTAGGTGACAAGACTTCATAGGAGCAAATCAGAATATGAGATTGGTTTGCCTTTTACATTTTCTATTTGATTCCCGGTTGCAAAGCCTGGTCTGTCTTACACTGGCCCTCATTTTCTTGGCTTTTTATGGGAAAAGTGGGTTATTCGTGAATCCGTCTGGATATTGCATCAGATTAGTGTCCGTGATAAAGGTATGTGTGGTGGTGTGTGTGGCAGGGACTGTGCTTTTAAAGATAAGAGCCGAGGTCCCCGCAGCTGCCATCGGTGCATGTGACGAGCGCAGGAACCCCAGTCACATTGTTGCCAGTCTGCTGTGCAGGCACGAGGCGGGTGTCCGTGTGGTTGGAGAGCCATGGAGCACGTGTGTGCGCCCCCAGGGGAGGTGCTGGGAGGGCCCAGAAGGAACAGCACAGCCCTCCTGCCCCGTCAGTGACGCGAGGCTCCCCCCGCGCTGACGGCCTTCCTGGAACGCGGCTCTGCGTTTCCTCTGAAAAGATAAACCCATCGTTGGCACCTAAGGCTTGTCTCCAGAAAGCTCGGCCAGGTCAGGCGGTGCATCTGCTGCTTCCAGTCGGTGCTTCCCTTCCACGTTATAAGGACCTGAAGATGGTCCCTTCCTTCTCTCTCCCCCTCTCTTTCTCTGTGTCTCAGATGGCGATTTTGCTGACAGCTGCCAAGAAAGCGCTCCACTCAACAGGCCACACCAACCCAGGGATGTTTGTAGAACTATTTGAGTTGCAGCCATTCCCCCCCCCCAGTCCGAAGATCTGTTTCTTTTAAGTTGATTCAGAAGTGGCACTGTTTTATCCCCAGAGGTGGAAGCGTCTTTAGCGTTCAGAGCACACAACGGCACAGACGCCACAGGCTCACGCGCGGGGGCGCGTGCGTGACGGTGCAGCTCGCGCCGCGGCCTCTGCGTGCCCCGCGCTTCCTCAGACCCCGCTGTCACCTCTCCTGCCTTCAGCACTAACCATTCTTTTGGTTTCCTTCTCTTTGTGTCTTAATTCACTTTCCTCCCTAAATGCATTATTTACATATCGAATTCTGTAAATGTTTTGTAAACATATTACCTCACTCTTGGTAATACAATACTGATAGTCTTTAAAAGATTTTTTTATTGTTACCAATAATAAATGTGAACCGTTTTAAAGAAAACGTCCCTTTCTTGCTGCAGCGTCTCTCCCGGAGAGCCGGCGTGCTGGGAGACGGGGCACCGAAGGGCGGGCGGTTCCGAGCGCGCGCTGGCGCCAGAGGTTCGAGAGCCGTGTCGCTTGTGTGGCGCCGCCGGCCGGGAGGTGGACGGTCCTGCAGGAGGGTCGCGGCGGGGGCGGCCGGGACAGGGTGAAGCCCAGTGCTCGCGGTCACCGTGCCTCCAGGACGCGTGCTGCGGTTTCTCTCAAACTCCACAAGACAGAAGCACAGCGTGATGACCCGAGACGGTGTTTCTGCACTAACAAAACGGTTCCTTTAAGGTCAGGTGGCCTCAGAGAAACACAGTGGCCAGGTATGGACCTTCAGAGCCCTGGGCCACCTTGCCCCCAGCTCCCGGCCAGTCAGGTCTGCAGGGGTGGCGTGGGCCCGGAGGGCAGAGCAGCGCACAGCTCGCCTGCCACCTGCAGCCCTGGTGCCTCCTGCATCGGGAGCTGTGAGGTCACTCGCTTTCCTAGTCAGCGTCTGTCCTTGAGACCCAACCTGAGGGCCTGGCTGGGACACGGTGTGGGGAGCCAGCGATGCGCAAATGTGCATGCTCAATCCCACCTCAGCGGCACCAAAATGACCTGCGGATGACACGGCCGCCTTGTCACCGAAGGAAAGAGGGGCTTTTGCATGACCTGCCTTCACGCTCTCGTGTCTGCCTGTCAGCGAGCCAGGCCTGCTTTGACTCAGCCTTTGGTCTGGCATCAGGTTGCCACGGAGGCAGCAGCGGCAACCTCAGAAACGGGCTGGGGTTGTCTCCCCTATGTGCTGTGCGCCTCTCGACTCTCCCGGAGTGTGCGGTGAAGTGCAATGTCCTACACAGTGTTTGTAGGGCAACCTGCTCACGGTGGGCCACCCAGCCTCCAAGCTGTGTTTATCCGTAAGTACACGCTGAATGTCAACAGAGCCTAACCCTTGGGTGCCTTTCAGTTCTCGAGTCAGGCCAGGAGCAAACCAGTGGATCGGTTCTGTTGAAAAGCTGGGGCTTGGGAAAGCGGGGGATTCTGGGAAGATGGCTACGTAGTGGCATCCTCACATAGAAACAGAACAAGCAGATTGCAAAACCTCAAACCTATGGACAGCTGAACCGTGCGTGTAAAAATGGTTAAAATGGCAAACCTTGTTACATACATTCTACTACAGTAATAAAAAACCCTATGGACTTCACATACGACAAAACTAAGTGATAACATGGCTCCATAAACCCCGAAGAGAGGCACAAACCGCAGTAGTCACAGGACCAACAGATTGGTGGTGGGTCCGAGAGCAGGGCCCTGGCCGAGCCGGTAGGTACCCAGTGGGGAGCACAGTGGCCCATGCGAGCCCAGCAGGTGGGCCATGCCGGGCTGTGCTCCTTCCAGCAGCTGGCGAACCCCAAGGGCTGCTGTTGAGAAACTCCCCAAAGTGACTCGCCAGGGCGTCCTGCTAAAGGACCCCACACTGAGGAAAAAGCAGAGTGAGAGAAAAAGCAGAACAGGCACAGGAAAGAAGGGAGACCCAGGCCGAAGCAGGCGAGGGCAGTGGCCAGGAAAGGTCTGGAAGCAAATGGACTTGTGTTTTAAACACTTAACAAGCATCAGAAGAGTATCAGAGTCGAGTCCATACAAAGCCGAGAATAAGAAGCAGAATGACACCCTGCAGACAAGGAAAGCAAGCCAGAAAGATGTGCCCACAAAACACAGAAAGCAAGCCGTTTGTTAGTGAACTTTATCTAAAAGAAAAGCATGAATTAGGAAAAAAACCAGAAATGAGGTGACAAAGAATTAGAAGTGAATGAAAAAAGTCACTTCAGAAATTCAGATTGAATCGGAAGGAACACAAAGTAAAAAATACGTGTTTTAAGAGAAATGAAAGGTACAAAAGAAAATTGTACAAATCAGAAAAAGAATAGAGAAAATGAAGGTAAGCAAAGATCAAACATAATGGTAACATTGGAAGGACAAGTACCTGAGAATGACCAAAACCAAGAAATATTTTAGTAAAAGTGCTGGATTTTAAAGAGAAAGATCTTTGAGGCATCTAGGGGGCAAATCAGGCTTTTCAAAGGCTGAGCGTTATGCAGGGAGAAAATGGAATTATTCAGGTTTTCGAGGAAAGAAAGCGTGAGCCCGGAATTTGTATCCAGCAAACTGACTTTCCAGCGCAGTGGGCGCACATGGAGGTGTCAGTGAGCAACGGGCCAGGGAACAGGGCTGCTGCACCAGCCCTTCCCGGGGAATCTCAGGACCTGCTGCAGGTGCCAGCCTGGCCGGAGAGCCGGTCGGCCGAGCTCCGCCTGGCACGCCCCCCTGTCCTGACGGTCTGGGGGGAGCTGCCTCCCGGGAGCGAGACGCACCCTCTGGGAGGTGGAGCCCATTTCCCGCCCGCTCGGAGGTCCCCGGGCCGCGCAAGCGCCACCTCGTGGCCGCCGTGGGGAGGCGCATCGCCCCTCACCAGCGGGCGCCGGGCCCCTTCTGCTCTGCCCGGCAGTGGATTGGCCCTGGGCAGCTCTCCAGCCCTCGTGTCTGCAGAAGCCTCGCCTTGGAAGGGGCGTGGCATGCCGGTCCGTTCCGTTCTGTGTGTGCCCGGTCAGACATCATTCTGGGTCTCCGTGAGGGCGTCCTGGAGGAGATGGACGTTTAAATGAGGATTCCTCCCGCCTTCGAACCGGGGCGTTGATGCCTTTTTGCCTTCGGACTGGAACACTGGCTCATCTGGGTCTCCAACCTGCTGGCCTTCGGACTGGAATCACATCATCAGCCCTCCTGGGTCTCCAGCTGGCCAGGCAGCGGTCAGGACCCGTCAGCCTCCACGGTCACCTGCGCCAGTTCCTTACAATGAATCTCTCTACATATATGTCCCATTGCTTCTGTTTCTCTGGAGAACCCTCACCGAGGCAGGAAGTGTGCTCCCAGATCCAGGAACCGCGAAGCCTTTGACTTAGAAAAACCTAGTTAATCTGGAATTCTGTGTGTGTGTGTGTGTGTGTGTGTGTGTGTTCCCATCAGTAAGCTTATACTTCCAAAATTGAATAACATTATAGACTGTTAGACTGTTTAAGCGAGGAGAGGGGACGCTTTGAATGGTCTAGTCCCAACTCTTCCAGCTTGAGGAAGGTGAAGCCCAGAGAGGTGACCCCAGGGGATGAAATCGAAGTGTCACCTGACCGTCCCCCTGTTCAGGCACACGTGGGAATGGGAGGACAGAGCGCTTACTGAACTGAATGGCTGTTAGAGCCAGGGGCTGTGGAGGGAGACGGGGGTGGAGGGGGGAGGGTAGAGAGCTAAACCCAGGCCTTCGAGCACCGTGTCGGCCCCACATGTCACCCTCTGTGTGGGACGCCGCCAGCCGGAAGGCGAGGAGCAAGACTGTGGACTCACTGCGCAGTTCAATTCTGTGACCGCCGGACTCAGCTGTTAGGGACGCGCGTGCCGGTGGCATGTGGTCCAGTGCTAACGGCGGTGAGCGCTGCTCCCGCCCCAGAGGCCCGGAGACGAAATAAGCAGGGACTCGAGTCTGCGCGGGAGCCGGGTTTTCTAGCCGGCGTGGGTCCCATGAGAGTCCGGGTCTGTTTGCTAATGACGTCACCCTGGTTTGCTTGTTTTTAAAATAGCAAATCCAAAATCAGTCAATGGAATCGGGTTTCATAGCCATGAAGGAGAAGTCTCGTCTCTGGTTCTTCTTTCGCATTGAAATGTTCATTGAAATAACTATAGATGCGAGAACATGCAGTCGTAAGAAATCCCAGTCGCCCCCACGGTGACCTCTGCAGAGTCGCAGCCAGGAGGCGGACATGGGGCCCGTTCCCCCTGCCCCGACCGACTTAGACTCGTTTGTGTGGGGGGGGTGTTGGTTCATGCGTCCGCCACCACTGCCAACACACAGAGCCTTGCCGTCACCACAGAGACCCTCACTGTCACCTTTTCGAAGCCGTAGCCACCTCCCTCCCACCGCCTCCTGTCCCCAACCCCAGCAACCACTGTTCTCCATTTCTAAAGTTCTGTCGTTTCAAAATGTGACGTAAATGGAGTCACAGGGTCTGCTACCTTTCAGAATTAGCTTTTTTTCACTCAGCATAACTCCCTAGAGACTCGTCCAGGTCGTTGTGTGTACCAGTGGTTCATTCCTGCGGTTGCAGAGTAGGAAGTGATCCATGGGACCCCGATTTGCTCCGCCTCTCGTCCAAAACGACCCCGGATTGTCTCCTGGGACGAGCGTTTGGGTACCGGTATTTCCGTGAACGTAAATGTCCATTTCTCAGGGATAAACGCCCGTGAGTGTGAGTGCGGGGCCGCGAGTGTGAGTGCTGGGCCGTGAGTGTGAGTGCTGGGCCCGTGAGTGGGAGTGGGGGGGCTGGGCCCGTGAGTGTGAGTGCTGGGCCTGTGGGTGTGAGTGCTGGGCCCGTGAGTGTGAGTGCGGGGCCCGTGTGAGTGCTGGGCCCGTGAGTGTGAGTGCGGGGCCCGTGTGAGTGCGGGGCCCGTGGGTGTGAGTGCAGGGCCGCGTGGTCGGTATTCGCACGTTTGGTGTCACGGGAAGCTGCCGGGCGGCTCTCCGGAGGCTGCCCCGTCTTCCGTCCCCACCAGCCCCGCGCCGGGGTCCAGTCTGTCCGCATCCTCGCCCGCACTCGGCGTTGCTGCTGATTTCATTTCAGCCTCTGTGCGGGACGCGTGGTGCTGCTCACGCCTTCGCTTACGGCCCGGGCCGTCGAACGCCTTGTCACGTGTGTCCTTTTTGGCGAAATGTCTCTTCATGCTTTTTGCCCATGTTCTAACTGGATCCTTTGTTGTTTTATTGCTGAGTTCTTTACGTATTCTAGATACTAGTCCTTTGTAGGATACCTGGTTTTAATTCAGAGCAGATACACCCTTCGTGAATCGAAACCGAAAGACCAGGAAGATGTAAATACTTTCACGCCCTTTTCTTTTAAAATCTCAGATGATGGCAGTATTGTGTTTCTGAAGGCCTTGTACATTTCAACAGAGACCCTGTGCTGTTGGCCAGCAGCCCCCCAACATACCCTCCCCTTTCAGTCATCGTTAACTACAGTCCCTTTGTTTAAAGGGACACAGGAGTGCCTGGTTTGTACCACAGGAGAATACCTCCTCATGGTGAAATTTTAGACAAGGGAGGGAAGCAAAGTAGAAACAGATGTCCCCTCCCTCCTGCCCTCCCTCCCACCGCTCCCCCACCCAGCACCCCATCCTGCTTCCAGAGGCAGCTACCGGGACGTCTCCAGTGATCCTTCTAGACCTTTCCTCGTCGTTCAGAAGCGCGTGCATGTGTACGGTTATGTATCTTTCTCTGAGTGCGCTGACCTGCACCCCGCCTCACCCCCTGCCACGTGTCCCTGGGCCTTCCTCGGTGGCAGACATTTCCCCTGGCTCCCCGTTCTTCATTCATCCACTGGCGTCAGCGTTTACTGATGCTCAGTGCGGGCTCGCGGCCCTGGGAGAGGGGACGGCCTTGCACTCAGGGAGTGTGCGTTCCAGCTCGGGAGGCCTGGCAGTGACAGATAACCAGCCACATGCAGCCCGGCTGTTTGTCTCTGACTTTTTTTTTTTTTTTTTTCATTTTAGACAGAAAATTTTAATGTTTATGAGGTCAAATTTATTCTCTTTTCCTTAATAGCCTCTGGTTTTTACATCTTGTTAGAAATGCCTCCCCCACGTCAAATTCTCCTGCATTTTTTTTCTGGTACTTTCATGCTTTTATATTTTTACATTTAAATCTGATGCATCGGATGTCGATTTTGTGTAAAGAGCGAGGTAGTGACTCTTGATGAATCCTAAATGGTTCTCTGTGCTCAGTGGCTGTGGGACAAAGCACATTCCCAGCTCTTTGAAAACCCCCGTGAGAAATCCTTCAGGGACGGATGCTGGGTCGGGGGTAGGAAGAACGTCAAGGGACAGGTGGACAGTAGCACGTCCCCCGGGAGGGCCAGGGCCAGCTGCCTGTGCACAATTAGGCAGGCGTAAGCACTGAAATACTGCGGTAATAACTCGCAGCGCTAATGCTGAGGAAGTGAGGTGTTTGCCTCGGACACCTGTCACCTCCCGCCACAGTGCGACCATGCGTGTCTGCAGGCCTTGGCCGCCAGGGCCCCTGCAGGTGGCACGCAGCCCCCAGGCCCAGTGGCCAGCACTCCCGTGTCCACATTTCGTCGGCTGAAACATGCAGCCAGACAACCAACGGCCACCTCAAGAGAATGAGGGATGTATTCTGTGACCTCCTTCCTAAACACTTCGATGCGCCTCCCAAGCTGTTTGGTTTGGAAAAATCACAAGAGAAAACCGAAGAGAAACTGCAAACGAGAAACGAATGGGGACGCTTGGCTGCGCCCGCAACGCCAGCTCCGCTCCGCAGGGGACGAGTTTCGGGCCCCAAGCCGCTGGATAGTTCCTGTGCGCAGTCTGATTCCCAGTCCTGATATGCAAGAGGCCCGTCTGCTCCTATTCAAAGAAAATAAAGAACATTGGTTTCTCTGTCTCTGGAGACGCATCGTGAACATCTGTCGGTTTAGAGGCCTGTAGCGTCAGCCCGCTGGGGGCTCCTGCCTGTCTCGGAGGGACCTGGCCGGCAAGGCCGTTAAGGAAGGAAGGTGGGATGGAGGAGGGGGAGGGGAGGGCAGGCCCGGTTGGTCACGGACTCTGAGGAGCCCCTAGTGCGATGTTTGGACCCCCGGGATCCCCGTGTCGTGGGCTCCAGGCTCAGCCGTCAACTCCTCCTCCCTCGTTCCCTCCTGTTCCCAGAGCAGACAAGCGTCTGACATCCCAGTTGCATGTCACCGGATTCCCTGGGAGGCCTCAGGGACAGCGGAGGGCCGGGCAGTGAGCCTTCTCCACCTCCGCAGGTCAGGGCCGGCCCAGCGAGGACTAGCGACAGCCTCGCCCTTGCCCCGTCATCCTGACGACTCGGTGGTGTCACCTGGGCATGGATTTGTCTCCTCCAGGGTCTCTCAACCTCGTCGCCGTTGGCACTCCTTGCCAGGGGCCTCCTGTGCATTGCAGGATGTTCGGCACCGCTGGCCTCTGCCCTGTGGACGCCGGTAGTGTCCTTCCGGTCGTGACAACCAGCGCGGTCTTCAGATGGTGCCCACTGTCCCCTGGTGGGCAAAACCGACCTCGGTTGAGAATCGCTGTTCTCTGATCCAACACTTAGAACTGGGAGGAAGAAACAGGTCCAGAGAAGTTAAGACGTTAAGAAGTTAACGACCCAGCAGGACCGCGCTGGTGAGCGGGGGCGTGGCCTCCGGCTCAGGGCGCCCTGATCCATGCCCCGTCTGTCGCAGATGCAGCCGCAGACATGATGGGCGTGATCTTAACAACCTCGTCTAAGGTCCAGAGAAGTCCCTGAGGTTGCACGCGCTCGGGCAGGGCGGAAGTTGAGCCCCTCGCCTACACAAAGAGCCAAAGCGTTAGACTTCCAGGCCCCGGAATGGGCTCTCCCCACCCGGTCCTCACAGACGGCACAGCCTTCTGGACAGGGAGCCTGGACAGGGACCGGGAGCCTGGACATTCGAACCAGACCGTGAAGGGCTCACCTGCAGATAATGCCAGCGAGGGTGCCAGCCCCTCCGCTTAGCCTCCCAGGGCACGCTCATCATCAGCACTTACCTGGAACTCCAGGCACGTGGCGTGTCGTTCTCGAGGACCAGGAGGGCAGCAGTCCGCCCGTTGAACCCCTGCCCAGTGTACCGGGCATGGTCAGAGCGTGTGCTGGGAGGGCTGTTGCAGGAAGAATGCTTTTGTACGGCCAGATTCCCAGGGATGGCTTCCCGACTTTCTGACTAATAAAGGAAATTAGACGTGGTGTGGAATTTTCCTAAAGCACAAACATTTATTTGGAGGTGGGATAGAAGCATGTGTGTGTGTGTGTGTGTGTGTGTGAGTGAGAGAGAGAGACAGATTTGGGGGGGCTCAGACATACCCTAAGGACAGAGTTCGTCTACACTAGCACAGGGTACATGAATTCATTCATTCGATTTTATAATCTTAGAGTTAGCGACTCTGCCACCTGACATGCAAATCAGAGGGAAATTGCATGCAAATGAGAAGGACTTAGGTTCTATTTTCAGCCTGTTCTGCCTCCCTGGGTGGCATCTGACAGAGCCAGCTGAGGTTTCTCATCTCCGTCCCAGAGCGTCCTCGAGCCCTGGGGTCAGCGCCGTGTCCTTTCCTGCACTGCAGCTGCACTGGAAGCCAGACTGGGTGTCCGCAGACCAAGATGCGGGCAGCCCGTGTGGCCAGTGGCCTGCCGGGAGCCGGCGCAGGGCATGGGGCTCGTCCTCAGCTCTGCCCTTGACTAGCTGCACGACCTTGGGAAGCTAATCAGACCTCTTTAAATCTCAAGAGGGTTATTCTCCGGGTGACATGGGCTGGCGTGCACGGTGTGTTAGCATCGAGCCTGGCAAGTGTCCTATAAATACCAGCCGCTGTGACAGGACGGATGATGACGATGAGTCACGGCTGACTCGAGGCTCTTCCTCTCTCCAAGGTGATCACAGCTGATAGCTAGGCCCAGAGCCACGCCGTCCCCCAGTCCCAGCCCAGCTGGGTGTTGTCACAGGCTGTCTGCGGTGCTGTCCCCCTCACTCCAGCCTTCACAGCCGGTGGAGGGCTGTTTGTCTCAGGGGAAGGACAGGGAGGCAGGGGACGAGGCGCTCAGCCTGGCTGTGTACCCCAGAGAGTCGGCCGGTCCTGGACAGGCCACAGGGAGGGGACGTGGCCCTCAGCCCGTGCACGCGGCCACACGGCCCCTCACGGCCCAGTGGGTAGAGGGCGGCTCTCCCAGGCTGGGGGCTCGGGCCACCTTGAGGCTCCCCCAAAATGCGAGAGACAGGCTAACGAACCCGACAGCAGTGTGAGGTCTGCATGTTAGGTCATGGCACATCAGTGGGGCTGGCCCCACGGTCCAGTCCCCTTCCCCGAGACGCCACCCGTGGTTTGGGGTTTCACGGTTCACGCCGTGGACATTTCCGAGAGGTCGCCGCCGGCCACGCTCGCTCCCCTGCACGCCTGCGGCTTCACGGGAGCCCCAGTGGCCGCCCCGCCCCCCGCGTTGGGCCTGTGCTGCCCACAGGCCTGCCCACGGCACTTCGATCCTTGATTCTGGTTTCAGGCACAGCCAGCGCGGCACAAGCTGACTATGGACGAGGACTGCTGTGCGCCTACCCAGTGACCTTTCCGAGAGGCGACAGTTTATCAGGACTTCTCCTCGCGAGGCTCCCACACCTCTGGCCCTTTGGGAACTAAGTGGGCGGGTGAACACCTCTCTGGGGCAGACAGCTCAGGGAGCCCCTGCAGTGCACGCCACTGTGTCCCCAGAAAGTCCTGCCAGCCTCGAACGACAGCTTCCTTCCAGAAAGGGAGCAGATCCTCCCGCGGGACTGGAGGTGAGTCAAGGGTGATTGGGGTCCCCCCAGCAGGGCACAGGACTGGTCTGCAGGGTCACGTGACTCAGGGAACACCTTGAACTTGGCCAGAAGCCTCTGCAGATGACAGCGAGTGCGTGGAGGCAGCAGAGGTCTCAGGGTGAGGGGCCGTCGGCCAAGGTCAGGGGCCTCCCCACTCTTCCAGAATCCTCTGAGCGGCTCCCAGGCCCGAGTCCCGCTCTGTGCCACCCTCTCCCCTGAGCAGGGGGACGCGTGACTCCTGGAGGAGAAACTGGCCGCTGCGGACCTCTGAGAGCGCACGGTCCCCCGGGCGCCCACGTGGAACTTCGAGCCCGTCCCTCCCTCACGTACGAGCTATAAATTGCTCCCGGACGTTCTGTGCAACGTGTTCTCTTGAGCCATTTTCTCCATGCGATCTCAGTTTTTATTAAAAGTTAGAAGAAACTTTACCCTGAAAAGTTTCGAACATATGGAAGTGTACGGAGTGAAGCATCAAGCAGCCTGTGTATCCACTGTCCGTGTTTAATGGTGGCCGATGTTTGCCATATTTGCTTCATCTGGTTTTTCCTAAATTATTTTAAACTAAATTACCATCTTCGTGACATTTCTACCCTCGGGCTTTGAGTCCGCATATCTGCAAAAAGGTAGATTTTCCTACTTGATACAAAACCACTATCACAGCTAACGAAGCTAACAGCAGTTCCCTAATGTCGTGGCCAGTCTACATTCAGATGCTCCTGGTCACCCACGCGTGTCGTGCAGCCGGCTTGTTCACGCCGAGCCCCGAGGACGGTGTCTTGCGCCCTGGTGTAAGTCTCTCGGGAACAAGAGCCACCTCCCTTTTTTTTTAATGACAGTGATTGGAAGAGACGGGGCCCGATGGCTTCGGGATGTACCCGATTGTCTCCTTCGCTGTCCCTTGCTTTGTCAGTAGACATGGCCTATGACCTAGAAGTTCGATCTGAACTAGCTGGAGGGCCTTGGAGAAAGGAATTTCTCAGAAGCTCAGGCCCCTCACCTGCAGGATGGCGAGGGCAGTGCCTGCGGCCCTCCTCGAGGTAGAAGATGCCATTTGCCGATGTCTGGTCTCGTGGACAAACCTGGTTTGTGAGCAGCTTGCACGCCCAGCTCCGCCCATCGGCTCAGCCTCCTCACACAATCCCCCCCACCGCCCCTTTCTGGAGCAGGTCAGGCCGGTCCCTGCCCTAGGGCCTCTGCACCTGCCATGTCTGCATCTGTGGTGCTCTCCCCCAGGTCTTGGCATGATGACCCCTTCCCTGACCGCCTGCCCTAAACGGCACTGCCCCACCAGGCTCCCGTCCCACGAGAGCAGGGGCCTCACCTGCGGTGTTCGGTGCTGTGGCTCTAGCATCCAGGAGAGCACCTGGCAGTTGGGAGCGGCCAAATGGAGGGACAGGTGCCGACAACCATCAAAGCGCTTAGGGTTGCAAGGAGGTGTGGGGCGGGGAGCTGGACCTCCAGGCCCTCTGGGGGTCTTGGGGCTGCCCACCGTGTGGTCAAGAGCATCGGCTTCTGCCCGATGGGGCCAGAGTCCCCGCCCCGCCTCCGAGTCACTGGCCGTGGGGCTCTGAGGCCCAGCCTTCCCGCCTGACCTGCAGAGACCTCAGAGCAGAGGGTGGATTCTCTGAAGATGCAGCCAGTGCCGGTGGAATGCACATCAGCCCTGGGGGCTGGTGCAGAGGACCAGGACTGCCCGCCACTGTCCTCTCTGTGAGGTCACCAAGGCTCTTCTCGCCTCCAGAGGCCACGGTTCCAGGATAACTAGAAACAGCACCGGAAAACAGAGCTGAATTTGCAGCTTCTGCAATGGGCAGGGTGCAGGTCAGCCTCTGTCATGGGGAAGAGGAGAGGTGACCGCAGAGGGGAGGCAGCACCTCTGACGGGCCGTGCAGGCGACAGCGAGAAGGCGGCCGAGAGAACCCGCAGTCGCTCGCCACTCCCGCCAGGACGGGGTGATGTCCCCTCGCGTTCACTTGGGCCCAGCATCCCCAGCCCAGCGCCTCTGCCACCAGCTGTCAGGCAAGTTGAACCCAAGTGCGAAGCCTCCCCCAGCTGCAGGACGGATCTGGGCGTGAGGAACGGCGGTCAGGAGGGGCCTGGGAGGTGACTCGGCACAGGACATTAGCACGGCCGGTCTGCTGGCTGCGGGACGCAGAAGCAGCATGTTCAGGTCGTGCCCATGGACAGACACGTTTGCGGGGGGCAGTGTCTGTAAATCCGCGGGTCCCCAGCTGAGTCCTGGTGCTCCCTGTCCCCTTGCGGGCTGTCGCTAGGCTGGCACGAGACAGTGCCTCTACAAGGGACGGACACGGAGCCCCCAGGACTCACGGCTTCTCTGTACCATTCGAGCCATGAGCCGTTTATGGCCGGCGAGGGCGGACCCTGGTCTGGGGAGCTGGCCTGGCCCCCAGAACCTGGGCCAGCACCAGGCTTTGGTCTGTGTGTGCATGTGTGTACATGTATGTGTGTGCATACATGCGTGTGTGGCAGCAAGTGGCTCTAGGACACTAGCCGTGGCGACCCAGGATAACTGCTCTCCATCTGGTCCCCGTGACGCCCCCGCCTCCGCTGAGTACTGCTTGTCAGTGTTCTCTCTCCTCGGGAGTGGAGAACAGATGATCACTTTCCTGCTTTTCAGTCAGGGACCAGCCTGCCCAGCCCAGCCCAGCCCAGCCCAGCCCAGCCCAGCCTTCCGACAGGCAACAGCGCCACCTGCTGGAGCAGCGGCACTCGCACCCCGTGGCCGTTCCAGAAGGAAGAACAGACGACCGGTGCCCCTCGGAGCGCCGAGGCCAGGAGACTGGGTGACAAGGGAAGGCTCCGAC
>NW_006436283.1:3595675-3604770 GCF_000325575.1 Pteropus alecto | reverse complement strand
AAATTGCCTATGAAATTATTTCCTCAGCCTGGCACTCAGAAGCAGCTAAATTTCCTGGGGCAGAATTCTGAGAACTCTTTCACCATGGCTTCCACAGTGGGGCCCTGCCAAGTCAATAGTTACGATGGAAAAAACAGCGAGCGAGAACAACAGGCATCTTGCAAATAGACACAGACAAGAATAGCCCCGGCTGGGCCACTGTATCCTGTGGGGCCCAGCCCAGCCCAGCCCAGCCCAGCCCAGCCTTCCGACAGGCAACAGCGCCACCTGCTGGAGCAGCGGCACTCGCACCCCGTGGCCGTTCCAGAAGGAAGAACAGACGACCGGTGCCCCTCGGAGCGCCGAGGCCAGGAGACTGGGTGACAAGGGAAGGATCCGACACCCAGTGTTGGGCTTCAGGACAGTCAGTGGACACTCCCTAGACCTCAGTGATGAGCTGGCCTCCCTCCTCCTTTGAGGGACTGAGAGCTCCTTCCCTGCTGCCCCATGGAATGGGGGCTGAGGGGCATGAGAGAGGACCCGTGCCACAGCCCTCACACAGCCATGCTGCTCCCTAACGATGGGGAAACTGAGGCCCCGAGAAGGCCGGCTGGCTCCAGAGTCACCTGTGGCTCTCTCTGCCCGATCGTTGATTCCCTCTGCCTCATCTGACAAACTTTACTCAGATGTCAGCTCCTCCAGGAAGCCCTCCCTGACTCCTCCGCATTAGGGTGGGTGCCGCGCTATGTGCTCGCCCAGCAGCCTGTGTTCCCCACCCTGGTTCTCGCCAGGTTGTACTATCCCTGCCTGTCCACCTGTCCGCAGTCTGTGAGCTCCTGAAGGTATCTCCTGGGGCTGTCCTGGTCACCTGCCCTCTGTAATGAACCAAACCTTTAATTGCACGATTTTAAATTAATTACAAGGGGGCAGAGAACTATGGAGGAGGAGCAAGGCCAAGCGACACGCCAGGGGTCAGCTGGGGGCATCTCCCACTGGTTTTGGCTGGGAGCACTTCTTGGGGTGTCCCTCCAAGGAAGTTGCTCCAAGCGGCATGGAGGCAGGACCCACGTCCCTGCCGTCCCCACAGGAGGGTGCCAGGACCCCTTCCCACCAGGCCAGGGGCAGGCCCTGGAGGTGGCCACATCGCAGGTGCAGCCGGGGCATCTTATGGGTGTCCCTCAGCAGGGGGCGGACCCGTCATCCAGGACTTCCTCTGCCCACCTCCTCCTAACCGGGTGGGACCACTGCACCACTGACCTGTGCCATGCTCCGCTGCCCTCCCCGGCGGTCACCACTCATGCCCCCAGGGGCTGGGTACCCTAGGGTCGGGTGGCCCCCAGCTTGCATGCTGCTTTCAGGCCTGACCCCCCACACACCCCACACTGCCTCATTCTCCACTGCCACCCTCAAGGGCTTTGGGCACTGGCTCACCGTGTTCCTTTCACCCGAATTCTGCCACCTGAGCAATGGCCCGTGTCTGTGGACATCCCAGCCGCACCCTGGGCTGAGTGCCGACCACCTCCTCGACTCGGGGGCTGCGCTAATTCCCGGCCCCAGCTGCACTCACACCTCCCAGTCGCTCAGTCAAACGCCCTCCAGACGCTGCTCTGGGGGACTTTGCAGTCGTCATTAATGTCCCAGGTCAGTTCACCGTCAAACAGGGAGCTTACCGAGGTGGCCCTGTTAACTTCAGTCTCCCCAGCAGAGGAAACGTGTTTGCAAACCCCGCTTGCCTTAGGCTCAGGCCCGAACCCCTAACCGGTCTCGGTGACCCCTCAGGGCCTGGCCCTGGCCCCCGCGTCTCCCTGCTGTGCCCCAGCAGGCCGGCTCGTCTTCCCCTCAGCATCTTGAGCGTCCAGCTCCTGGCGCCCAGAGCGCCCCTCCCCGTTTTGGGGTGTCTGCCTCATCCACCCGGACTCAGGGTCACCTCCTCTGAGAAGCCTTCCCTGGTTCCCCCAGCCTGGGCGTGAGGCTGTCCTGACACCCTCGGCGGAAACCCCTGACCACACTGTGTGAGGTCGGTCTTTCCTTCCTGGCTTCTCTCTGCATTTGAGTCGCAAGCTCCTGGGGTGGAGAGGCCGTCACCATGTCCCCCAGCACAGGACTCGCCTTCCTCGATGCTCGATTTGAACTTCCTCTTCCCTATAGCGCTCAGCGCCCTGAGCTTCGCGCTCGGCTCTCCGCGATTTTCATTTCCGTTGAGACTTCCTCTCCACGCAGGGCCTGTCCAGGAGACTGGCGTTTGATTTCCAGGTGTTTGCAGATCTTCCCGTTGTCTGTGTGTCGTGGATCACGAGTTGGATACCGTGACGGTCAGAGAACGCATCCCGTCTGATTTCGGTTCTTAAAAGCACATCGAGGTGTATTTTATGGCCCCGGATGTGGCTGACCTTGGCGCCGTTCCCTGGATGCTCGAAAAAAGCGCGGCGGCCTCTGCTTGTGTCCGGCAGACCCTGAGGCCGGGTGTGGTGCCGTCTCCCGTCCCTGTCCTTGCTGGCCGTCGTGGGGGTGGGGCTGTGGATCTGTCCTTTTCACTTCCTGCTCCCTAGGCCGGGAGGCTCCGTTGCTTGGTGCGGGGGCCACATGGCTTTGGGACCCCTGTGTCCCTGATAAATTAACCCTTTTTAATGATGTAATGTCCCTCTTTGTCTCGAGTACCTGTCTTGACTCTGAAGCCTGCTTTATCTGCTAGGAATACAGCCACTGTGTTTGTTTGTTTGTTTGTTTTCGTTTTGTTAAAATAGGGGTGCAGGGCATCTGCTTTCCCATCCTGTTTACTTTCTTCCTGCTCCTGGGGTCAGAATTGGAAGCCAGACCTGTGGGCGGCGGGCGGTGGGGCTGGGCCGCGGCTCCATCCTCACTGACGACCTCTGACCTCACTGACGACCTCTGACCCGGTCCACTCAGGGCTGCCGCCTGCCATTGATGATTCGTTCCTCTGTCTTCCTTGCCTTCCCTGCAGCAGTGTCTTAGGACCCCATCTTGATTTATCTGTGGTGCCGTTGAGAGTTTCGTACAGGTTTTCTACACGGAATCGCGTGTTCCGACACGCGCATCGGAATACGCTGGTCCCGGTGTCTAACCACCGCCCGTGACGGTGGAAACCTCACTCCCGTTTTCCTCCCTGAGCAGCGGACGGCGTGAGGATTCGCCTGTGGGCCCCGTGGGGTCTGGGAAGCGGGTAAGGAAGGCAGCCTCGTGTGGGCGCCGCGTCCGGCCTTTCCCGTCCTGTTCTGTCCCTGCCTGTGTTCCAAGCTCCCTTCGTCCATCACCTCCCTTCCGTTTTAGGAACCTCCTCGAGCTGCTCTTCCAGGACACGTCTGCGAGCAAAACTTCTCAGCTTCCCTTCCTCGGAGGACGCCTTTCTTCCCCTTCCTTCCCGGAGTGGCCTTGCCCCAGATTTAAAATTCACAGCCGACGGTTCGTTCTCTTCAGCACTTTGTGACGACCTGATTTCCAGAGGCTTCCCGGGCTCTTGGGTCTGCTTGGGGAGCCTGGTGCTGCTGGTGCTGTCTTGGGGGCGGGAGGCGGGGTGCCCCGTGGCCTCTGGTGGGGGAGGGACCCTGGCTCACGGGGACACAGCGCTCTCTCCCTGGCCAGGGGGTCTCATGCTGGGATTTCCCTTTGCTGTCAGTGTCCCCATCTCCCTGTGCCAGGCAGTGTCCTGGATGAGGAAGGAGAAGGCTCGGCTGGCCACTCACTGTCGGGGCTCCTGGTCCATCCCCTCTGGCGCAGCTGCAGGAGGGGTGTTGCTGGGTGTTGGGGAGACCCTCCAGCTCAGCGTGGGGGAGAAACGAGGCCGCCTGGGCTGCCCTCTGTTGCTGGGGGCGGGTGGGGAGGTGCGTGGCTGCATCACCTTCTTCTGTTCTGGGGGTGGGGGTGGGGACTCATTCGACGTCTCCAATTCTGATTGTTCCCGACTCAGTCTTGGGGTCCCAGCCCGTCCTCTCTTCAGAATCCTCCCAGCTGCCTCGTGCGTGAGTTCGCAGCCTCGCCTAACAGGGAAGTGAGGAAGAGCCTGGTCCTCCAGACGGGGGTCTCTAATCCCTTGACTGAGTGAGCGAGTGTGTGAAGGGAAGCGACGGACACAGGACCTTCCCCTGTGAACGGCGAGTCACCGCCGCAGGCCGGAGCCGCGAGATCCCGGTGGGACTCCAGGTGGCAGCTTCTCTCGGCCTGCAGACGGGGGGTTCGGTAGCACTTCCACAAGGCGTCGGGCACAGGCTGGAGCTGATGGCAGGAGCCCAGGCCGCATGGCCCTCTGGGCAGCCGACTGCTCCTCCGCTGAGGGCAGGAGGGAGGCCGGGGACGGGGAGCAACCCCATCAGAGACACTGGGAAACAGACCCCACAGAGGGCCACCCGACCTGAGACGATGGTCACCGTGCACTCGGCGGGGGGTCGTGGGATGGATATGCCAGCCTCTTGGAGCAGGAAGCAGAAAATTGGGGGTGGGGTGGGGTGGGGGGGAAGAGCCCCAGGCACTGACACCACAGACCCCGCTGAGCCCCGCGACCTCTTGAGACTGAATCTCCTTCCTGCCGCCCTGGGCCGAGCCTGGTGACTTCACGGCAAGTGGGGGTGGGGGCTGCACAAACCTGGAGACGCTCTGTGGGCCTGACAAGACTCAGAGCCTTGTCACAGGCCTCTGACCCCGAGGACGTGGCCGCTGCCTTTCAGAACCAGTCAGCCTCCCAGCTTCCCGGAGTCTCGGCCACTGAGTCAGTGTGTAAATACTTCTTCGGGGGGCAGAAGGGGAGGCTGGGGAGACAGGTGACTTTTGGGGGCTGAGAGCAGGAAGGAAGGGAGACCCCAGAGGCCAGTTTCTGTTCTATTCCATTTTCTCCCATAAACATAGAAAATGCTTTTCTGTGCCCAGCTCTGCGCTGGGGTAAAGATGGGGGGTGGAGAGTGGGGGACACACAGGCCCATCGGACCAGGCCCCCCGCTTCGTGCCGAGACTTCCATCCTCGATCCACACCTCAGCCCTGAGAAGAGCTCAGTGGGCCTAGGACTGGCTGCAGGGTCTCAGATGCCAACGTCTGTGGACAGGGCCGGTCTCTCTGTTGGCACCTGGCAGGGGGAGGGAGCTGTTCCCGTCACACAGGTGCTGCTGAGGCTCAGAGGGACCTCATGGGGCAGGTGTCCAGCCCCCAGCCCCTACCCCAGGCCTGTCCTGTGCCCCCTCCCCCATCCTTCCTAATGGGGCCTGTCCGTGTCCCCCCTACCTCCTACCACCTGGGGCTTGTCTGTACCCCCACTCCCCTTTTTCAGGGGACCCTGTCTGTGGCTTTTGGAAGATGCGACTTGGGTCACCATGGCAGAGGTCCACCCCCACCCGCAGACCTCCGGCGTTGCTGCCGGCTCCACACTGTTCTCCGTCCCCCGACATGTACTTAGGCCCCAAGTGGGCCGCCTCCACCAACAGGCGCCCACTGTCCATGGCAGCCTGTGATTTCCGAGGGCTGAGTCACTGCCGGCCGGCTGGAGCGGGTCAGCGGGGCACGGGCACTGAAGGGAGCTACTGGCCCTGTACCCTGCAGTTAGGGGCCCAGAGACCTATTTCCGGGAGGACTTGCTTGCGAATAAGTCTTCAAGTTCAGAGTCAAGGCAGAGAATAACCACTCCTTCATTCCCTCACCCCCTGCCCCTCCCCCAAAGTAGCCTCCCTACAGCTAGGTTCCCGCGGGTCTTTCCCAGAGCTAACGACTCTCCTAATGTCTGTGCATTTATAATTTTATACCTTTTTTTTTTAAACAGGTTTAAACATCCATAAGCAATACCTAGAATTGCGCGTTAACCTTGCTGTTCATGTCATTTTGCGTTACTGATGTTTTTGGACTTATCACTGCCGTTTATTTTTATGTTTTCTATTTACCTCGCCTCTTTGTCTCCCCTTCCTGCCTTCCGTCAGGCCGATAAGGGTTTCAGCACCCTCTTTTTCTTTCTCTGTTGGTTTGGAAGCTGCAGGATGCATCCTTTTGGTAAGGATGGCGATATAGACATTTAGCTGTCAATTTTTACGACAAAGTCGAAAGTTATTCAGTATTTCTATCCTCCTTTGCAAGCCTTAACTTTCCACTGATCGTGATCGTTCACATTCTTTGTCATTGTTTTTAGAGTTTCAGTCCCATTCTTCGTAATACATGGAATCAGTTATTTCCATAATCAATATTAACGAAGTCAACCATCATATTTTTGTGTTCGCCCTTGCTCCTTGCAGTCAGTCTTGTCTTTCCTCCTGGGCTGACTTTTCTTCTCCCTAAAGTTTACACTTTGGTAAACCGTTCTGGGATGGTTTGCTGGAGGGGGACTTTTTCTTAGGACTTTGCATGTCTGAAAATGCCTGTACTTTACGCTCATTCTTGAATGATAGTTGAGCTGGCTATAGAAATTCATTGTCGGATTCCTCCATTATTGCCATTTCATCTCGAGTGATTTCACGTCTCCATGACTGATGCTCTCGATTGCCTTCACGAGCGTCAGCTTCGCCCGTGTCTGGGGGTGGGATCAGGTTCCTAGGCTCACCTTAAGTGGATGTCTCTTACGCTTCAATCTCTCTTCCCCGTTCTCTCCCACCTTATTTTCAAGCTGCCTCCAGTTGGCCTCCCAGGGGCCCCACTCCAGAGAAACAAAGTCATTTGTCGTCGGCTTAGAGCACCCATCTCCTGGGGGGGACATCGGGGAGCCTTTCACTGAGTCCCTGGGGGTCAAGGCTTGGAAGCTGTGGCTGCTTCCTCCTGCCGTGCCAGGTGTACAGCTGGGAGCCCTGCCCCAGCCCCTGTGCAGAGCGCGGCTCCAGTCCTTGCCTCGTTTTAGTGTCTGATACATGGAGATGGCTATCTTGTTGTTTGTTTGTTTGTTTTAATTACGGTTATGTCTCTTAGTTTCTCTTTTTATAGTTTATCTGTCTTTGCTATATGAGATGACTTGAAAAATGAACTTGAAGTGCTATTTTTGGTAAGCTTTAAATATTTCCTTTTATTGTGAGCCCATTAAAAACAGAAAACCAGTGTAAATTTTCAGTTTCCTGGAATGTAGTGGGTTTGAAGGTTAATTTTTAAAAATAAAACCTCATCAAACTGACCCGAATGTGAGCTCCGCCAAACGTTTGTTCCCGTAGTGGTGGGCTCTGCCAGCTGCACACAGGCAGCAAATAATAAATTACTGTCCCATTTAAAAGCTGGAGACAGTAACATTTCCTTGCGAGATAGATGGTGTTCGTTTTTCTCTACTGGAATTGAACTTAGTCGTCGGTTAATTTTTGATAAACTCTTTTATTGAACTATGGCTTTGGCACAGAGCAGAGCGCTAGTTACAAATGTGCCAGGGGAGGGCCGACCGCACGTGGACACACCCGTGACGCCTCCGCAGGGCCACCCTGGGGCCTGGGGGGCCGTCATTGTCTCCCTTCCAAGGGTAAGAAAACAAAAGATCAGACAGGTTAAGTGCTTTCTCCCAGGTTCCCAGCGAGGGAGAGATGTAAAGGAGGCACAGCCAGGTTTCCTGGTCCCGTGTTCGGGGAAGGGGCCCTGGAAAGGTGGGACGTGCCAGCTGGGAGCCGAGAAATGAGCGGCCGAGCCAGAAACCCTGAGTCGAGATGGGGTCCGGAGGATGGGGGAGCAGCGAGGGGCTGTGGGGACAGTCCTTTTCCTCCCCCGGGCTGTGGGATGGCGCAGTCCAGTTTGGTTGGTTTGTTTAACTGAGATTTTAAGATGGAGTGCCTGTGTTTCACTTCGCCAAAAATATGTATTTTAAAAGACACACACTACTCGCTGTTACTCTTGCTTTATTTTTTAAGGACATTTCTCATGTAGGCCCTTTACGCACATATGAAGGGGCGATTCGAGAATAAAGACCAGTCCTTTGATTTAAACAAAATTTTTCTTCGCATTGTCCTCACCTGTGTCATTTTGCCTCCGACCGGAGAGGCCTTGTCACGGCCTGGCCTCTGTTCCCAGCCTGGTGTCTGTCACTCTGAGTGGACGGTGGCCGGAGCTCCCTTCCGGGGCGACCAGTCTGGGGCCGAGGCCACAGGGCTTCCAGATATAGCAAGTAAAAATATGGGATACCCAGTTAAATTCTAATTTTGGACAAACAAGAAATTTATTTTAGTATAAGTACGTCCCGAATCCTACATGGGACAAGCTCATACTACACAAATTATTGTTGTATATCTGAAGTTCAGATCTAAGCTGGCATCCTGTGTTTTCCTGGCAGCTTGGTGGAGGGACACTTCTAGGACAAAGGAGGACTGAGGGACAGTGCTAAGCAGAGCCAGAGGGTGCCCGCGGGGGAGCCGGCCTTGATCTCCAGTCTCCCCTGTCTTCCCTGGGACCCTCAGCCACCTGCAGCCCCAGCCCCGCAGCTGCCAGCATTTCCCAACACCACCCCCTCCAGCCCTTTCCTGGGCCCCTGTGTTTATTTATGTTTTTAACGAAAGCACATTAAGATTCATTGATTCTCGACAACTATAATGCAGTCGCTCCTGCGATAAATGGAGACACCTGGCTTTTCTCTCTGCCTGGCGCATCCTGCATGGGGCTCGGGTTCCCCCAGGCTGCTTTTCACCCACCGTCTGATCTGTGTGGATCACCTCGGCTGTACGGACCGCACGGTGGGAGGCCCCAGCCCTCACTCCCCAGCCAGGAGGCGACGCAGGAGCCCGAGTGGGAACAAGACACGTATTACCCCACAACCCCCCAACAGCCCAGGTTAGGCATTGCTGTCTCCATGGAGCAGACGGGGAAACTGAGGCACGAAGGTTTAGGATCGTGGGGCAGAATATCTGGCTGACGCCCAGCAGCCCTGGACTTCCAGCCCAGGAGCATTTTTCAAAGCTCCACCCCCAGAGGGTCTGACTCAGTGGCCTGGGCGGGGCCTGGTTGGGTCTAGGGGGGCCTGGGTGGGGCCTGGGCTGGCATCTCTGCAAGCTCCCTGGGGGACTCCAGCAGCCAGAGCCAACTCCAGAAGAGCCCGCGCTCTGGAGAGGAGGAGGGGCCGCGCGGGGGCCGGGTTCCAAAGGGGGTCCCAGGGAAGGGACGGCAGGAGCAAAGGCCGGGGCGAGAATGAACCCTCCCACCGGCTGAGATGAAAATAAGATTAAATGGGAGATCG
>NW_006436283.1:3588486-3595652 GCF_000325575.1 Pteropus alecto | reverse complement strand
TCGGCTTCCCCTCGAGCCAGAGGCACTGGTGAGGCCCAGTCCCTCCTTCCCCGGTCCGTGGAGTGACGGCGAGGGCCGGAGCAGGAGCAGGCGAGGCCTTCATCCGCGGGCGGAGGGTGAGCGCCGCAGCCCGGCCAGTCCCGGCTGGTGTGTGGCCCTCCCGCCCCGTCCCTCTGAGGGACCGTGCGGGCACCCGGGAGAGTACTGGAGTCACATAGGTTGGCTTTGAAAACGGGCAGCCCAAACCGCCCAACTCTAGAAAAAAAGAACTTGCTTTAGGTCCTAAAAACAAGTTAAATTGTAAAAGATGCAAAACACAGAGACTAAAATATACCAACATCAACCTCAAAACAGGTCACGATTAAAAATATCCGTTGCTGTTCCTGTCCATATGTGTCCATGTAGCACATAGATCTCTTTTCTTCAGATTATGAAAGCGACATATGTTTATTATGAAAAACAAAGAAAAACACAGGGAGGAAACCAGGCCACCCATGATCTCACAGCGGACGGACGGGCCGCTGCGCTCGGCGTTTCGTATGTTGCTTCCCTGTATTTTCATGTGTTTCCTTTATATTGTTTCATGTTTCTGTTTTCTACACAAGTAGGGTCTTCAGCACATAAATCATTTAAGAAAAATAATTTACCGAGGCGGAACTCACATGTGAACGTGAGCAATTCCATGGCATTTAGAGCATTCGCGATGTCGTGCAGCCGGTAAGAGGTGGTGTTTCCCTGTCGACCCGTCGTGGAACACGCGCTGGCTTTAAATTTCCTGGTGTCGTCCTTAGGCTGCTGGAAGCATCCTGTGCACACTCCGCCGGAGCTGCGTCTGTCTGCTTCCTTGTGGCAGGCCCGGGAATTGAGCCTTGCCCAGTCGGTCCCTCCTGCGTGTCCGTCCCCACCTCTACCCAGCTGACTCGGAGCTGGATTTCCAGCGAGACCTCCCACACCGAAGCGTCCGTGCCACGCCCGCCTTCAGAGCCTCCTCTGCAGACATGGCTGAAACCCAGGGCGTCCTCTGCCACCGGTGCCACCTAACGTCCTGCTGTCCCCGCCAGGAGCCTGAGCCATCCTGACACCTCCTTTCCCCACCCCCATGCAGCCCATCCCGAGGTCCAGGTGACTTTACCTCCGGATTCCTCTCGGATGCTCTGCAATTCCTCTCTTCACATCTGCGTCACCCCATCGTGGCCCTAGCCACCATTTCGCCTTGCTGGGGAATACTGCTTTAGGCTCCCGACTGGGCTCTGGTCTCCTCCCGTCACCCCGCAGTTCATCGAGAGCCCCGTTTCCGGGATGCAGAGCTGGCCACGTCGGCTCCGTCTTTTCCTTCTCGGAACCTTTCCACGACCTCCTGTTCCTTCCAGCACGGAGATCTGAGTCCCCGACGTGCCTGCGGGGCCTGCTTCCTCCGCCATCTCTCCAGCTGCTCAGGGCTCCAGCCTCCGGACTCCTCCTGCAGCCCCTCGTATGGACCGTGTTCCCCCCGCCTCAGGGCCTTTGCACGGACTGTTCTCCCTCTGCGATCTCTCTCCCCCGTTTGCGCTCGTTCATCCTCGCTTATCTCCCTGATCTTAGCACAACCTCTCCTACAGGGAAGCCCCCTCCCCCGCCCCCGACCCGATGGAGCCTTTTAGGGTACACTCTCATTGCGCCTTCTTCTATGATCATTTGCTTAGTGTCTGATTCCCCGACAACGTATAAGGTTTAAAGGGCAAGGACCATAATAAGTCACTGGGAAATGTATGTTGAAGCGGCCAACGAAAAAACGATGTAACTACTAGGACGAAGCACACGGGCATTTTAAAGCTGTCAACGTATGGTGCCGAGGTGCTTTCTGGAAGGTGGGGGGAGCAGGGTACGTACCTGCGTACGAGGGTGTCGGTGTAGCCACACCTTTACCGTAAATTCTGTGCCCACAGCAAGTCCTCGGTCATCTGACAAGTTCACAGCCAGGGACAGCACAAGTCCGAACAGTCAGCGGCAGAGGTGCTTGGCCATGCGGGGACCGAGCGGCCGAGCCATGTCAAAGACACAAAGGTGGCTGCACATACGGGCGCCCAGGCCGCTCTCGGGCCAGAAGACAGGAGCAGTCGTTTGGTCGGCCCGTCAAAGCCACGTCTGACCATTCAGGCCTGGAGGCCTGGGGGAAATGGCCAGGGAAAGGACTAGAAAGAAGTTAACGGAAGAGAGAGAAGGAAGGGTGAGCAGAGGCAGCAGAGCTCAGGGACGGGGCGGGTGGCAGGGACAGGGCCTGGCGCAGGAAGTCGCAGACCTGCGGGTGATTCGAGAAGGTGCGGTGTGTGGGGACCGCGCCATCTTGCTGGCTCACATTTCTGGCACCTGGGCTGGAGAGACTCTAAGCCCAGGACTCTGACATGACCCCCGCTTGTGGCCTCCCTGAGCTGGGTCCTTCTAGGATGGTCCCAGTGATCCTGCCTCCTGGTACGCAGAGGCTGCCACCTTCATGGTCAGGTTAAAGATGGTGGCTTTCGACTTGCCGGCCGACTGTCTTCCCTGCTGGCTTTGATGGACACGCCTCTGTGGTGGGGGGTGGAGTCCCATGTGGCAAGGAAATCAGCTCTAGCTGCTAACAACTGAAGCCTTCAGTCTGAGAGCCTCCGAGGAGCTGACTTCCGCCAGTGAACGATGGGCTTGGAGGTGCACTCTTCCTCAGTCGGGCCTCCCGGGGAGTCACCTGCAGGCTCGGGGGTGGGAGATGCTCGGAGACGAGAACCCAGCTAAGCCAAGGCCAGATTCCCAACCACAGGAACTGAACACACTGCCCACAATATTGAGGTTTCAGGGCGATTGGACTCTTAGTGGCTCGAGACTCCAAGTTCAAAGGTTACAATCAAACAACAAGCCCGCCCAGATCCCAAGGGAGGGGACAGAAGGAGGAAGCCAAGGTCACACTGTGGAAAAGCAGGAGGCATGGGGGATAGACTCGTGGCCATTTTTGGAGGATATGTTCAGACACAGCCCGCCCGGGGGCCTCGACTCACACCCCTCCTCATGCAAAGTGAGCTCACCGGCCCCCAAGACCCCACGGTTTGGGGCTCAGACTCAAGGTGCAGCATCCAGTCACCGAGACCCAGTCTGGTGGCGATGAGACCCCTGGGGAGGGGTCTCCCAGTCCTGCCAAGGTTCTCCGTGCCCTTTGACTCTGTCCTGAGTCACACTCCCTTTTTCATGAGACTGAGTTTGCAACTGAATGGCCTTCTCAGCCCGCTTCCTTGCCCAGAAAGGTCAGAGTCCAGAAGCCTCTTTAAGTTTTGTCCTGTCGTCATCCCGTTTAGTCCAAGAAACCGAATTCCTTTGAAAACTTGGGGGCTGCCTATGTATAAATTTAAAATAAATTTAAAATCCACTCCACGAACCTTTTTTTTTTAAAATTAATAGACTTTTTTTTTTTTTTTTTAGCAGTTTTAGGTTTACAAAAAAATGGAGTGGAGAGTGGAGAGAGTTCCCATATGCAGACCCCCCCACCCCAGGCCCCCTCTTATATCACGTGCTACATTTTTCCCAAGTGATGCTTAATATATGATTAGAACGAAAGCCTATAGTTTACGTTAGGGTTCACTCGTAGTGCCGTAGGTTCTGTGGGTTTTGACAGGTCTGTAATGTCACGCACCCATCGTTACAGTATCATACAGAGTAGTTTCACTGCCTAAAAGTCCCCAGTGCCCCCTTGTTCATCCCTCCCCCTCCCCAAGCTCCTGGCAGCCATGATTACTGTCTCCACAGGTCTGCCTTGAGCATGAGAAAGGGGCCACGTGAGCCTGACAGGGCCTCACCAACCCAGAGACCAAGGCAGCCACACGGGGTGGTCTGAACTTAAACATTCCTAACCGAAAGCGGGTCATTGGTGGGTGGCCACATCCCAGGCCTGTAGCTTCCTTGGCAAAGGTCAGTCTTAACCTTTGAAATGATCTGCTGTCTCTGCATCTAAGATAGCATGCCTTTGAAATGTCAGCGCGATCGTCCTCTCCAGACCGCGAGGCCACACGGTCATCTCCTCGTGCACATACCATCTCCGTGCGCTGTCAACGCTGCTGCTCCCGAGCCCTCCCGTGTCGGAGAAGCACGTCTCTCCGCTTCGCTGTTCATGCCGTCTGAGGTTCCCCCGCTTTGCTTTCTTCCGCCCCCTGAATCTGCCACCAGTGGATGTCATGTGACCCCCCTTATGTCTCCTCCTTTGATTCCCACGTATAAAATAAGCTGCAGAACTGCCATTCTCCGGAGCATTTTCTCAATCTGTTGAGATTTTTGCTTCCGGGCACTTGTCGTCGGTTTGGCTCAAACTCTCATAAGACTTTTTCTTAGACGGGATGTTCTTCCGTGGACAGCCAATTCTGGAATGTCTGGTAGCTGGAATCACAGTAGGTAGGCTTTGCAGACCAGCTTCCTGCCCCTAGCACCACAAGAGGCTTGGAGACCAGCCCTTCTGCGCCGGGCTTCCCATGAGGATGCCGCGGGAGAGGCCCCGGGGAGTTCAAGGCCCGACTGCTACTAAGCAGGCCTGCAGGCGGCCTCTTCAGAGCCTCAGAATGTCCTGCCTGGAAGGCGTCTGAGGCACCTTTGCATTTTCCTGAGGTCGCCCTAAAGCATCTTCCAGCCCCATCTGGCCTTCTTTGTTCTGAAGCCCTTTATTCTGAGAACCCTCCCCTGGCTGAGAAGACCGTTCGGGCCTTTGAAGTCTGCTCCCGATTCCACTTGAAAGGGGTGCTCTTAGCTCCCCGACTCCTTTCTCACTTCGGTAGGCAGAGCCAGGCGCCACCATGAGCGTTCGTTCCACCTGGAAACCCACTTCGCTGGATCGTCAGGGTCGCCAGGTGAACCTGTCCGCTTTCCAGGCTATTGCAGGCAAACAGTTTTACTAAACTTTCTGCCACCACCAGAGTTTCCTTTCCTCCGGGGTCCAACAGCATTGTCTTTCACTTCCTCTCAGGCTCTCGCCAACTTTCCGCAAGGCTGCCAGGCTTTTCTGCCCACTGCCTGCTCCCAGAGCCAGTGCCGTGCGTTTTGGGCTTCGGTGAAGCGGCACAGTCAGGCATGATGCATCACTTAATATGCTAATGACTGCCCCAGTCGCTCCATCCACCTTGCGACCCATGCGAGGCGTTGTCATCTCCATTTACGGGAGTGGAAAATGAGACTCGGAGAAATTGTGTGACTCGTTACAAACTGCGCAGTGAGGCAGCTGAGCGTTGAAAAACAATTTCTAAAAACTAGAAAGCACAGTAGCCTGGGGACATTTAGTAAAGGAGCAACGTAGCAGTATAGGAGTCAATGACCATTAAAGGTATCGTTTACGATGATCCTGAGCCATGAGAAAGTTTGGCACACTCTCTTCATTAAGGCAGGTGACTATATTTTAGTGAGTTCATAAAAAATTAAACATTTTGTGCTTAAACAATTAACCTTCACGTATCTCGAAAATGCATCCGGGGGGAACAGCTCAGCCCCTCCTGCCCTCCCTTGCTCTCGTCCTTCCTTCTCATTTTTGAGAAGGTCCCATGGCCAGTATCGCGAGTGTTCCAGGTTCCTGGCTGCCCAGGTACATGTGATTTAGGACCTATAGGCCAAAATATGAGCATGGAGAGGGGCCGGCCAAACACCCAGAGCACCCGAGGGGCCTCCGTGACGCCGGGATCCATCTACTCTGAGGATGGATGTGCACCAGGGCGCCTCGGACTTGAGCTAAGTAAAAAAGCCACGCCGTGCCCATTAGACAGCTTCTTGAGAGGTGGTGGGGTTTGGGAACCGGAGGCATCCGTGTCCGCGCCGCAGCATCATGCTTGCCGGCCAGAATCAGAGCGCAGCTAAGCCTCCGGCTTGGCGCGAGCAAAATTTGTACGTGCTGGTGCAGGTGGCAATGGGTGTGTGTGTGTGTGTGTGTGTGTGAGAGAGGGGGTGGCTATCCCAGAATCCAAGGGCAGCTGTTCACAGTTCATCTACACTCCCCAAGTCAGTGGCTGCTCCCCGCCATCACACCCCTCCCCCCTCTCAGCCTCTGATCCGCAGATAAGAATCTGGAGGTTGGCCTGGCGCAGTCTGTGTCCACTCTGGTCCGATGGGCTCTAGCCAGGGCTTGGGGAAGGTCACGTGGTCGGGCTGGTTCCTCTGTGGCTGGACAGATTTCTTAAGGGGAGCAAGTGGGACTGACAGACCAATGAGCCACATGTGCCTTGGTTCTCATTATACAAGTTCCCAGTCTCTGGCAAGACAGAAAATCGCTTCTTGGACCCCCAAGGACAGTGAAGGAGTGGGAAAAGGGAAGAGGGTTTTCGGTGCTGTGGATTACACTTCCCGTGTCCCATGTGCTATCTGGGATGGTGGGCAGGAGGCAGCGCTGCGCCCTGACTGAGAATTCGTGTGCACTCCCTGGATCGCCTCCCCCACTCTTTATCTGGGGGCCTCACTGGCAAACCCAGAAGGGCCCACCCATGCGTATCTCTCGGCAGCTCCGTGACACATCGCGCCTCTGAGGCTCGTCCACGCCTTTCCGCCTCCCCATCACCTTGGCTACCTGGCAAATTCCTACTCATTCTTTAAAACCGTGTTTTGGCATCACCTCAATAAAACTCCGACACCACCCTTTAGACAAATTTCATCACTTCCTCCTCCTCTGTACATAAAGAGACCGTTTGGTTATGGAAAATTTCTTTAAGGATACAAAAGTGGAGAGACTTCTGTCGGATGTTTGCCTGGGAAGGCACACTCCCATCGCGGCCGCGAGTGCCTGCGTCCGCTGTTCCAGCCCGAGACACTGACCGCGCACAGGACCCGGAGCCGAGCTCAGTACTTCCCAGATGGAACAGAAGTTATCACCTGGTCCAACGGGCCCACTTTACAGATGAGGAACCGAGGCCCGGTTCATCAGCGGAGTCAATGCAGTTGGCCCTTCTGATTGCCGGGAGACGAGCGGGCCAGGCACGGCCCCTCGCCTGCCCTGCCCTGGTCGCGCCCCGGGTGGGCGCTCTCTGCGCCATGGCCTAGCCCCCCGGCGGTGGGGCGCTTCCTGCCCTCGCTCCTCCCACAGCCACCTGGCGGGCCCCGCCCCGCCCCACCTGGACTCGGAACTGTTAAGTGGCTGCGACGCCCCGGAACGAACCATTCGCGCTCGGGGGTGGGGGGTGTGTGTGGCGGCGGGCGCGGAG
>NW_006436283.1:3583065-3587990 GCF_000325575.1 Pteropus alecto | reverse complement strand
GGGTCCCCGAACTCCCTGGGCAGGCTTTGGCGCGTGGGGAGTTCGCGCGCGGCCAGTTGACGCAGCCTCCACCCAGGCGGGACCGAGGGGCCCTCAGGGCGTTGCACCCCTCGACGGACTTGGCGTCCCACTTTGCTCCCGAGCCGGGGCGCGTCCGGGCACCTGAGCTCTCAGACCCCTGCGCGGCTGGACTCCACCTCTGGCCTTAGCCGAGGGTCCCCTGCCTGTCTGTCGGCCACTCCTCGCTCAGCTGGGCCGCTGCGGGCCGCGGGCTGGCCGTCCCTCCTGCTCGCCCTGCGCCCTTGCTGGAATCGGTGTTTCCAGGACCCGCCGTTGGGGTGCTTCAGCTGTGTGTGTGCGTGTGTGTGTGTGTGTCTGTGTGTCTGTGTGTCTCTGTGTGTCTCTGTGTGTCTCTGTGGGTGTGGGTGTGTCCCCGTGTGTATCGGGGCTGAGCGGACGATTTCCTTGGGTTCAGCCCCCAGCCTGGCAGTCAGGGCCACAGCGCCCTTCAGAGAAACCCCTTATTCCTCCACCCAGTGGAGCCAGGAGGTTCGCCAGATGGGACCATCCTGCAGTGCCCGACCTTGGCAACGCGGGTTCACCTTCCTTGGCAACGCAGATTCACTTTCTGGGCCTCAGGTGGCCATCCGGGTGCTTGCAGGTCAGCTGGTCCGACTTCACACAGGTGGAGGACCCTTTATCAGCCTTTCCCCTTGGGTCCTTGGAAGTTCCACTGCTCAAGCCCTAGGTAGGGCACGTTAAGGGCAGACCAGATCTCCGTGCTCTTTTCCTCTAGGGATCCAGGCGCGATCCTTCGCCCTCCTTGGTTGTCAGCTAATAAACGGTATCTCCTCTGCTCACCCTGCACACTTTCTGTCGATGTTCCTTCCCTTAATCTGTTTGGACATGAAGTTTTCTGCCAAGGACTCGTGAAATAATTTTTATCGGTAAGAGGACAGAAGAGCCATTTGGACCATCTCCCTGCCTTTGGGGCCATTGCTCAGTGTCCTGTTTTCTACTTTTAGAACCCAAAAAGAGAATAGATAACTGGTCTCAAGGAGGGTTACTCAGAACTTCCCGAAAATGCCCTTCTGGGTCACTGGCTTAGAATGTCAACTCTCACCGCCTTGTCGCAAACAGCACGGTTTGCAGACGCCCTGAACACAGCTCTATGCCAGGCGCACGATGGTGGGAGGCGGGGGCGTCCAGGTGGCGTGTGCTGGGGTTTGGTGCTCGGCCTCCCCTCCTCCCCAGCATGCTCCACATACTTGAGATGGTTGTGGGCATCGCCGGCAGTGCGGCCCCTCGCTGTGATCCGCAGCCCAGTGCGGCTGGTCTGTGGGTGTTCCTTCCTTGGCCCCCGAACTTCACCTCCCGCCGCTCAGTCCGGACAGTGGGGGCGGTCGGAGTCCTTGGTGTTTTACTGGGGCAACTTCGAGACCCCGTTACAGGTGCCAGCAGGTGCCGGTGGGTCTAAAGTCTCCTCTCCACGCCTACCTCGCCCCCAGGGGAAAACAAATGGAGCTTTCTGCAGTGGGTGGAAGCGGCGTGTATGGGGTGAGTAGCAGCCAGCCTTGGAAAGGCAGCCAGCGGGCCCCTGTGTTTACCTACGGGGTGGAGCCCTGGAAGGCTTGGACCACTTCCAGGCTGTCCCCCTCCTGGCGGTGAGCCAAGGCGTTCTGGGTCATGGGTCACTCTGATGCAGTGTGTGGGGCAGGCTGGAGGGGGCTGGCCCAGGGCGGTGGCCCCCTTGGCTCTGTTCTAAGTGTACTACGGTTCTCTTGGTGCTTAAGTCAGACTGACCCCTGCATAACACCAATGCCATGATATTAAGGAAAGCAGCAGAGGGTGTTAAAATCCCCCAGCATCGAAAATCCAAGGACAACCAGGAAGGCTTCGCTTTTCACCCGGGCTGGGTGGGATTATCGGGCTTGAGAGCAAATCTCATGATTATGATGAGAGTTGGTTTGAGCACTCACGAGTCTCTGAAAAGGGGGAAATTTTTAAAATGTTTCGGGAGGGATCGCGCATGTGAGTCCACACTCACTCACTGGACGCACATCCTGTGGTCCTTGCTGGCGGGGAGCTTATTCTCACCGGAGAGGCAGGATGTAGGTGAGGCGCCGGTTCCTTAACACCCCTTACACCTGCGCAGGTAAGGGTGCCACATGCTATAGGATGTCCTGGGCCTGTCGGGAGGTTTGGGGGGAGGCAGGATTCAGCTAGGCCTTGAGGAATGAGAAATTTCGAGTAGGTGGAGACTAAAAAAGGTCTTTCCAGGTGGGGACGAAGCAAAGGCCCCGATGGGGGCTGTGGGACCCCAGGTGGGTGCTTGGGGCAGGCGCTCTCCGGCAGCTTCAGTTCGCTCCAGGCTTTTTCAGAGTCCGCCTCACCTGTCGCTCCTGTGGGGGCAGAACTGATGGCAATCAACAGGCAGTGTGGCCCAGTGGTTCATCGCGGCGGCTCCCGGTGTTAACTCGTTGATATTGGGCGTCTCATTTGTAACGCGGGGATACTGCTAATTTGTCGTGCTGATTAAGTGATTTCACATGAAACAGGCTTGGAGGTGCCCGCTCTCGAACTTGGTGGTGCTGTCATCTTGGTTATTGCTGGCACCCCTCCCGGACCTCTGCTGGGCGGAGGCCAGGCCTGTGGCTGGGCTTTGCCCCTGCCCCTCGGCGTGGGACTGGGCTGCAGGCTGGACCTGTCTGGTCCTCCGGTGTTCTGCGTTTGGGGCTTCCTTTTGCACTCTGGGTCACGCAGAGCTTGCCCTTTGGTGTCTCTGGCTCCTCTGGGAATCCTCAGTGGCACTGGGGGGGGTGGTGGAGAGGATGAGGGGGACATTTCCGGGAGGCTCAAGAGCCGTGAAGTAGGGGGCGGGGATTGGTCTGTGTATGCACGCGGGAATTATTCTGAGATTCTTCCTGGCTTTCGGAAGATCCTAGAGGAGTACCTGGCCTGCCAGAGGTTACAAAGCCCTGTGCCTGGTGACTTCTCCAGGGCCTGGCAGGGCCGAGGCTGTCCTGGGAGGGAGATTAGACCTGTTGCTCACCCACCTCCCCCACCCAGTGCTCCGGGAGCTGACTTATGGGAAGGGGAGGAGCTACCCGGGGTGATGGGTGAGCGGGAAGGGTGCTAAGGGCTTCCTCCTCCTCTCTGCCCTGGCCCCTCCGCCCCCTCCCTCGTCTGTTCTGTTGCCTCTCGTCTCATGTCCAAGCTTGTCCTGGCTCGTGCAGGGGACCTGGGTGGAGAGGAAGAGCCACCTCGTGCAGTTCCTCTGTGGCCCTGTTGGACTCATGCCCAGGACCACGGACCCTTCTGGACCCCCACGGTCCCCGAGTCGTCAGAGCCTGGGTCCTGGGGCCAGCCCTCCCCTCGGCCTGTTGCAGATGGGGAGGCAAGCTCAGGCGTGTGGCCTGCCCGCCCGCCCTTTCGGCTCAGCCCAGACCACAGTCACCTGCCTGTCGGCATCTCCCCAGCCTTCCCGGAGGGGCTCTGAGAGCCCGGTGCCAGGCGCCTGACAACACACCTGAGTGCGAGACAGCCCACCTTCTTCCTGGAGCCCCCTGTGTGTCCAGGCCAGGACAGGCGCAGTGGGGACATGGGGTCACAGCTAAGGAGCAGCCGCCTAGAGCCCGCGTCCAGGTGGGCGTGGGGGCTCTCAGCTGGGTGTCAGTGCAGGACATCTCACCTGAGGACCCGAGGACCCCAAGAGCAGGAAGGAGGCAGTCCCCCTCTCCTCTGAGACTCTGCCCGCCCCGGACAGCCCCCCGTGGATGGGCCCTGTGGGGACCTTGTTTCTGACACTGTTTGTCCATGGGCAGCCTTGCGTGGGCTCTGCAGTTTGCTTGAGATGTACTTGATAAGGAAGGCTCAGCACACAGCAGTGCAGGCCCGGCCGGGGTGCGGGTGCGGGTGGGGGAGGAGAGTCAGCTCCCTGCTGATTCAGCTGGCGGCCTTGGGGGAGGGGAGGGCCGGAGGGAGAAGCCCCAGGCTTGAGGCCTCTGAGCACTTGGGTGGGGAGGGAAATGACATGCTGGGTGCCTGTGCCTCTGCCCGTTGGAGCAATAACCTTGGAACACCTGGGCTCTAGGCTCTAGGTTTATGAGGAATCGGTGGGTACAAGTGGTGAGGTGAACAGCCCCTGCCACAATGAGGGACTGGGTCTCCTGGAGGGACCTCGGCCGAGGAGTCCCGATGGCCACTGACAGAGGTCAGCCGGCCTGGAAGCACTGACTGAGGGGAGCCTGTCCTGGCAGGCACCGGGCCCTGGGGTGGGGGGTGCTGCAGTCAGGCCTGGGACTGTGGACACCTGGCCTTCTGGGTATTGAGCTTCCTTGGGGACACTGAAGGGTCCCTGAGTCTGGTGGGCTGGTCCCCCCCGTCCCTTCCCTGCTGGCCCAGCTGGGCCTGGGCCCCAGGGACTTTGCCAGGAGGTCTGAGGCCAGCGGGCTTTGCTGCAGCCGCGCTCCTGAGCTCGGGGCGCCCAGGTTGCTGGTCTGTGTCAACTTTCCTCTGGTTCAGTCCTTCATTCCAGAAGCGTCTGCCTGGCGCCACTGCGTGCCAGGCTCTGCATGACCTTCCTGCACCGGGCCCTTCCTGGGACGGGCAGCCTGGCCCTGGGTCCCCGGCCTTGAGCGTGGCATCGAGCTGGTGCTCTGCTCCCAGCCCGGTTTCTCTCTCCCTTATCTCCCTGTCCCGCCCGGGGCTCGGGTCTGTTTGCAGCCGGCATGAAGGGCGACATTGAGACACAGGGAGTGGTGGCCCCCGGGCCTCTTGCTGTCAGTGGCTTCTCGGAAGCTGTGTAACAACTGAGCTTTGTTCCGGCCCTAATCTGACCTGGTTCTGTGAAGCGTGACTGCTGGCAGCCTGGAGCCTCCAGGACAGGAAAAGGGGCGGCAGCAGGGAGCACAAGGCGGCCGCAC
>NW_006436283.1:3573099-3583029 GCF_000325575.1 Pteropus alecto | reverse complement strand
ATCCTCCGGGGATGCCGGCTCGAGGCCTCCAGCAGTCCTCTGTGTCGGGGGCAGAGGAGCCCTGCACGGCCTCCCCAGCCTGCCCGTGTGGGCCGCAGCTCCCCAAGGGCCCCCCGAAGTGCTGGGTGGGATGAGGAGGGCTGGAAAGGCCTCTGTCACCCACTGCCCGCCCCTGGACAGTAGCGTCTCCCACCCTCCCTGGCCTGGGGTTTCAGAGGCGGGGCCAAGGTACCCAAGCCTTTCCTCTTTAGAGATAGTGGGGTGGGGGCGAGATGGGGGGCATTGCCCTCTTCTGTGCTCCTCCAGGGAAGTTTAAGGGGTGTGCAGTGAAGTCTAGGCTGTGGCTGGGATCCCCCCGCTCCCCCACAAGGCGGTACCGGGAGCTGCTTTGGGGTGGGGGTCAGCCATGGCAGCCGTGAACTCTTTTAGAGCCACCCCTTGCCCTGCCAGGTGCGTTGGCAGCCGCCAGATCGTGAGCAGTGGCGACTTTCTGGTCGGAGGTGTCTCAGTGAGTGGGGTACCAGGGAGGGGGTGCAGGGCCGAACTTGCCATCCGCCCCTGGGCTTGTCCTGCACGTCCATCGGATCTGCCACCTGGGGTTTCACTGCCTCCCCGTAAACTCGCCTCCTGTGCCCACCGGGACCGGATCCCAGTGGGGGAAATGACGCTTCTGCGACGCAAGCCGCTCGGAAGCGGGTCGAATCTGAGCCCCGCTGTCTTCCGGCCTGCTGAGGACTGGCGATCCGCCAGGAGGGGTCTGGGGGTGGTGTGCAACACTCACTAATAAACGCGTGACTTTGGCTCTGCAAAGGGTCAGACGTGCGTGTCGGAGCGTGGCAGTCGGGTTGTGGCACTGTGATGACCCGGCGTAGACACCACGGGGACACCAGGCTGTGGAATAACCACCGAGCCACGGAGCGCACGGAGCAGCAGCAGCCTGGGGCTGGGGCCAGCGGATGGTGATTTCTCGGCAATGCTGGCATCACTCTGCCTCTGGCCTGAGGGGCCCGAGGCGTGGCCAGCCCTCAGCTGCGGGACTGAGTCATTCCGGTCGGCACACCTTCCTCGGGGCAGGAGGGGGGGCGGGGTGACACTGTAGCTGCCAGGCCTTGGCGTTACTTTAAAAAAAGGTTCTAAGGAAACCTTTTAAATAGACTGCATCCGTTTTCTCCCTCCCTCTCCCCTTTGTTCGGTCGTTGTTCATTTTGCTCATCACTTCCTGCCCAACCACGCGGACAGGAAATCGAAAGGACGCACTGTCCAGCCCCATCGGTCCCAGCCGCGCTCTCCGAGCTCCCTCTCTACTTGTCTCCACACGCACGGGGCGCATCATTCGAGTCCCTCGTCACAGGTCTGTGGTGTATTTTCACAGAGTTGCGAGTCCCTGTAGAAACCGCTTCTAACTGCTCTTTTCACTTGAAATCGGAGCTCATGCATGGGTGACTTGGCCACCCCGTCACCGGCGCCCTTCAGCGGCCTGATGACCGTGGCCCTCTTCCCTGATGGTGCCGGTCCAGGTCCTGGAGTCGAGGCTGCTGATGTCACAGGAGCCATGCTCTTGGCTGTGGGGCGCGGGCTGGTTGGACACTGGACATTTCTCCAGGTAATGAATGTAGTCAGATATTGCCCACAGCGGCTCCGTTTTCCAGCAGGCCTGGGATCGCCCCCAGACCCAGACGGGAGTTCTTACTCAGCATTTTATGAAGAGGTTTAATGAACAGAAAACGCCATTTGTCCTGATTGTCAACTTGCTTATAGCCACCGAGACGACCCTGGGTGTCCTTGTCACTTAGAAGATCAGTGCCCTTGTCTATAGTCTTTGGTCCCTCCCTCTCGCTGGCGTGTAACGTGCAGCCCCCCGGCCCCCAGCCTCTTCTCCCCTCCATCTCTTCTTTGGCCCCCATAGAATACATCTGTACCCCAGGGGGTCCCTCTGCTTCCTTGGGCAGCCTGGATGCCCTACGCTTGGAGACCGGGTGACCGGCCACCTCTCCTGCTGGTCCTTCATTCCGGTGCCTGGTAACTTGCGCAGAGGTTTCTTCTGGAGCCCCCAGGCTCACAGGCCAGTCACCGTCCTGTTTGTCTTGCTGTCTTCCTAGTCAGTCCTCCCAGGGCCTCTCTACCCACCCATCCCCCATGCCCGCCTCTCTATGGTCTATCCCTGGGCCCTGATCCGACGGCCATCGAAAGGTTGCGTGAGACGCGTCTGCCCCTCCGGGTACTCTGGGGCGGTTGAGTCTGACGCAGCCTTGTCCCCACGTTCCCCCTTCCGCTCCTCGTGCTGCAGTCGGTTCTTGCTTGCTCACCCTCCTCCAGTTAGCCGTGATCATCTTCGTTAATCTGCTCATCTTTCTCGCTTGTGCAGTTTGTCCACGGTGTGCATATCGGGGGTCTAAGCAGGAAGCAGAAAGCAGTCGAGGATTTAGAGCTTAGGACCGAACTGGGGGCGGATTTGTCGTACAGCTTCCCAAAGAGCGGAAAAGCCACAGGAGGAACAAGGAGGCGGCCCAGGTCGTAAAGGGTTCATCCTCTGCTTGTTTAGAATGAGAAAAGAAATATCAACAAGTCACACATTTTAAACAGCCGGCCAATATCACAAGCATCACAAAATCCAGAAATATCACGTTTTTCTCAGTCAGCTACCCGTCTGTCCTGTCTCCAAAGTCGTTTTTCCCGTACATTTTTGGCTCCGCACTCTGATCATTTCTTTTTATGATGACTTTGTAATATCATTGTCTTTTGAGACAACAGAAAGTTAATTATCTTCCGAGTTGATCAGAATTTCTTTTCTACTTTTGGTAGTTGGGATGCGTAAAACAGGGCAACGTCAGACAGTTTGCGGTACTACTATGGTGTTTTTGTCCTACGAACATGAGAATTCTGATGAATTCTATCTTATGTGATTTTCATCAAAAAAGAAATAGAAAAGTATGGGGCTCCAGCGACTGCGTGTGCTGCATTACTGCGCTTATTTCTGCCCAGAGAGACTTTCTGTTTGTTGTTGACGTTAAGGAGAATTGAATTCTCCGCTTAGAACTTCACGTCCGGGGGTCGGAGTGGCCTCCCGCAGGCCAGCTTCTGGCTCCATGCGCCTTGAATCTGGCTTCTCCTCCACCGCCCGCGTTTCTCTGGCCCCAGGCACCGCAGGGCAAGCTCGTGTCCTGTCCCTTCTGATTCTGCACAGTAGACGGATTCGGAAGAGAGAGGGGGCGTGCACACTGCGGTGGCCAGAGGTCATGAACTGCACATGGAAACGACCGTAAACTACGGAAATCTAACCCACCTAAACACCTTTCCAACTCCACTTCTCTACATCTCCTTAGGGGGAGCCCCAGATGCCAGCCTCCCCTCCACCGGCGCCTGGCCCCGAGAGAGTGTGACGATCGTAGTTAAAATATTTTCCATTTTGCCAACTTGATGTCTGATCATGAGGATGTACTGCTAGGGCCCTTCTCAGTGCCCTGAAAGGAACAAATCTGAGCCGAGGGCCCTGCAGTGTCAGGTTCCTGAGCATCCAGGGCACTACCTAGAGGTGAGCTGCGGGAAGCCACTCCCACCAGCACAGAGGGTCAGAGGGCGGCAGGCTGTTACGGGGGTCCCAGGACGAGGGTGGGCCTGCCCGGCAGGAGCTGTGGCTATAGAAAGACCGTACCTGCCGCTGGGGGATCCTCCAAGGTGGAGGGGGGAAAGATGACCCTGGTTCTCCCTTGTTCCCCCCTCCCAGTCTCCTCCGAAGCCTCCCATTGGTCGGACTCTGACCAGAACCAGAAAACCTCAGCCTGCAGAGGGTCAGCTCTCCTGCCACTCAGAGGAGAGCTGGGAGGGGCGAGGAACAGACAGATGTACCCATGCTTAAAGAGGATGCACTGTTTACCTGAAATTCAGATTTACTGAGGCTGTATTTTATGTGAGTGGGACCCAGCATCCAGATACCCAACTGGCAAAAGTTTAAGGGAAGGACTTGGTGAGTCCCTGGTCAGCACTGGTGTCATGTGACAGACTTGGCCATCTGCTGATGCTGTTCCTGCCACATGCCGGGGCTGCTGGCTCCACCCCCCACCTTCCCCCACCTGTGAGCGGGATACCAGTGTTGGCTACTCGGTAGACTGTGAGAGCCACCCAGAGAGCAGTCACGTCCCTTTTTGTCACCAATGTATCCAAGCTCCTCAAACAGTGCCTGGTGTGGAGTTTGATGCTCAGTAAGCATTTCTGCGAGTCTTCAGTTTGTAGATGCAGAAATGGAGTCTCAGAAATGGAGTCTTACTGCCCAAGATGCAGTAAGAGCTGGAGGCCGGTTTGCACCCCAATCCCCCTTACACTCCTCGCACCCCAGAGCTCTCACCGAGGATATGCCACTGCCTCAGGGCCTTCTCTGGCTTCTGGCCCTGCAGCTAGACCCCGACCCCAACCCCAACCTAAGCCTGCACAGGGGCCAGGGGGGCTGCCCCAGAACCAGCAGCCCCCTCTGGTTGGCCTTTTTGTATCGGGGCAACTGCTTCTCATGGGGCCGGTGGGCTGGAGACCCCCCTCCCCCTGACAGAGGGGGACAGCAGGTCAGGGTGGGAGTCAGAGAAGGGACTAGAACCCCCGGCGTCAAGGCCCCAGGCTTTGCTGAAAACGGACTTTCTGCAGTGTTTCGTCTTTTGCAGAAGCATATGCCCAAGGCAAAAGGATTCCTCGCCTGGTGGAGGAATAAGTTGGGGTTCCCTTTAATCCAGGGCCCCAGTTGCCAGCCCTGGGGGTGGGAAACAGTCATCCTGCGTTGGGAGCAGGGGACGTCACCAAGAAGGTCTCATCTCCCCCTCAGCACAGCCGCTCCGCTCAGTGGGGAGCAAAGGCCAAGGGCAGAGCTAGGGGAAGGGCGATGGGGCTTATCTCAGCTCAGGTTCCTCTGAGGATAAGCTAGAATCTGACTCTTCACCCCCCACCCGGGACCCTTGACTTTGATCCAGTCCTTCACGGGACAAGGGGGACCAAGACATGTGTCCTGGGGTCCCCTCCGTCCTGGGCTCCAGGGGACAGGAAGAGGCAGGCGGCTCCTGGCCAAGGTCGCTGTGACCTCCCCGCCCTTTCCTGAGGGACTCTCATGAGTTTTAAGAAAAAAATTGAGAATTGATTCTTTTCTGTAGATAGATAGGCTCTTGTCATTGAAAGTGATGGTTTGTGCATGAGTTTTCACAGCGCCTCTTCCTGCAAAGCTCCCTTTGGAGAAAATGGTCACTTTTGGACTAGAGGAAGCTGACCAGCCTCCTCGTCGTTGGCACAAGAGCAGAATGGTGTGTGTGTGTCGGTGGTGTGTGTGTGTGTGTGTGGTGTGTGTGGCTGTCACCCTCCCCTAGCGACAGCCTCATTCCCGCTCTGCCCCGCTGCTCAGGTTAAGCTGTGTAAGACCACAGAGGGGTTGGGGACAGCCACTCTGATCGTGGGTGTTGACAGTGGCTGCAGCCCTATGAGGAGAACAGGTGCGACGTGTGGCAGCCCAGTCATTGAAATAATGATAACAGACTCAAGAGTCTGTGGAGAGTCTAGGGCCTCTTCAACCATTTCAACGCTGTAATTTTCCGGGTTCCATCCTAAAAACCTGGTTGAAAGGAGAAAATAAAAGGCCTTCACATTGCCCTTCTCTCGCCCATCCCGGCTCCCCCCAAATTACACACACAGGGGAAAACCCACGACACAGGCATCCGGGTGCCAAGACACGTGGGCCAGCTCCCGTCCGCAAGGCTGCCGTGCCGGGTGAGGCCGTTCCTGGTGGGACTGTGGTGAAGGCTGGCTGCCTCCAGGCCACGGTCCCCAAGGAGGGCTCCCCCGCCAGGCGGCGGTGGCTGTGCGCCCCGAACGCTGCTCCCCGGGGAATCCCGGATCACCCTCTTTCTCCTGAGGACCGAGGACCCCCGTCTGGTCTGGACGCCTTCTTCTCTGCTTTCGAAGGCTGCGTTTTCCCTCGGGCTGGGCCGCGGGCCAGCGGCCAGTCCCCACACCACCGCCCTCCCTCGCCCTGTGCTCCGTCTCCCCTGCCGCGTGTTTTAATCTCCCAGCCTCAACACATTCAGCTTCGCGGTGTCTGTCACTGGCTGCAGCTCGTGAACATTTACAGAATGGCCTTTGCCACGGCCCAAGTGAGCACAGGCACCAGGCGCGGAGTCTCTGGGGTGACCGGGCTGGGAGGCACCGAGATTCTGGACCCCCCAAGTCCCAACTGTTTTCTGTGGACCTGGGGAACCACCCTGCCTTCCTCTAACGTGCCGTCCGCCCGGAGGGTGTCGACCGCCCTCAGCTGCGGGGGAGCCTGGTGGAACTGGCCATCTTTCTTGGGGTAGCAGTGCCCTGGCTGTGATACGCCTTGGTTAGAAGCCCTCTATTTTGTTAAAATGCATCAGCCCAGGCAGCCAAGCTCTGTTAATTCCTAATTACAGGTCTTTGGTCCAGGCTGGCGTATGTGGCTGGTGAGCAATAATAATAATAATAATAGTAATAATAATAATATAGTTAATATATTGATATTGGTAATAAAATCGTTTATTGAGGGCTTATTTTGTGCCAGGCATTGTGCCAAGTTCCTGCAATGTGTGGCCTCATCCAACCTTTGAGTAAACACCTTTGAGTAAACACCATGTCTGCCCTCCACCCCCGTTCTGCGGGCTGAGAAGCTGAGACTCGGCATGCGGGGGGAATTCCTGGGACCCACAGCGAGCGCCCGGCGAGGTCTGGATTCAAACCCTGTTTGTCTGACTCCAGACCTTCCTGCCTCCCTGGCCTCTGAGAACTCGAATCATTTGCTGTGGGGCGACGCCAGGCAGCTGAATTTCAAATCATCTCCTTTCTTTCCGAATATGTTTTATTTTAAAATCACATAAAAATAACTCAGTTCTCAGCTAGACCAGTGAGCCGTTAGATGTCCTGGAGGCTTTTCCGGCTGCTTCCCTTCTGGCCTCGGACACGGGCCTGAATAACTGGGTCTGGGGACGGAATTTCAGCGGCTCTCAGCCCGGGGTCTTTGTGGGGAGGTGGGCGTGTGTTAGGGTACAGGCCCCTCGGATGCTGCTGCCCCCTCTGCATTAGCAGAGAGCAGGCCTGCGTCTCCACAGTGCCAGGGGCTGCATGGCACCAGCCATGTATTTTGGGAAGTCGGAAAAATAAACAGTGTAAATAAGATAAAAACTCCACCCGAGAAATGCGAGACAGAGTCCGTCTGCCGTTTCCCACCCCCAGCGGGTCTGGGGAGACAGGCACCCCCGAATGGATCCTCTTCGTCTTTACCACTTCCCGGAAGCCAGAGCAAGGGGCACGGGTGGGTGGCAGCTGGCCCGGGGGAACACAGCCGGCGTGACTCGCCACAGGAATGCTGGGCCCGGCCCTTCCCGATTCCTCGCTGCGGCGTCTCCTTCCTGGGGACGGGATTTGTGAGCATGGCCGTGGCTCGCTGGTGCCACTCTTAGCCCAGGTAGCTCATGGTGGCAATGTAGAGTGGGGACAGGCGATGGTGATTCTCATTGTTATACACAGTGCAGCTCCCAGCTAATCAGGTATGTGGAGTCCTCTGTCCGGCCAGCAGCCTCGGGACCAGCACCGTCCTCCCCCTCCCTCTCCTCCCAGCCCTGGGCAGCCCACCAGAGCCACTCCAGGCCAGGCCTCATCTGATCTCAAGGGTGCTATCAGTTCTGCGGGCCAGGTGCTGGCCCCTCCTGCCCGCCGAAGGCCTGCGGCCATGGTCTGGCCTCTGTCTGGCGGGGCTGGCCTGGGGTCTCTGCCTCCGGTTGGAGTTCCAAAGGAAAAGAGTTGTCGTCATTCAGCGGTGAGCAGACACGTCACCAGTCAGGCGGGCACCGGGGGCAGGGTGCTGGCCTCCCTGCCGCGTGAGGCCACGGCATCAGTCACACTTCTCCAGAGGCACAGAACCCGCAGGAGAGACAGAGGCAGAGAAATAGAAAGAGCCAAGTCCAAGTCCGAAGGCCGCGGAGCTGGGGCAGCCGACGGTGTGTCCCCGGCCACGTTCCAGTCGGGCAGAGCGCGGTCCCCTTCCCCTACCTTCTGTTCTGTTCGGCCCTCGGCAGGTTGGAAGATGCCCGCCCACGTTGGGGTGAGGTCTGCTTTACTCAGCCCACCGATTCACACGCTAATCTCACCCAGAAACACCCTCACGGACACGCCCAACTGACGCGTGCCAGCCACCATCACAGTCCCCGGGGTGGCTGGTGCTGGCGCGTGCCTGGGGTGCCACGGGACAGCTCCACAGCTGCGGGGCTTCCGAGCCTCACTTCCTGCATCTGTGAAATGGGGCGGTGGCTGCCCCCTGGGGTTGCAGGTCGAGTGAGTGGGAGGGTGGGCACGCAGCTCGTGGTGGTCACAGAGCCTTAGCAAGTAGACGTGGTTGCGACTGCATGGCGCCTACCTGGCCCGTGGTCACTCTGTGTCGGGTCGCTGACCACCTGCCTGGGGCTCTGGAACCTTTGGAAACATGGCCGCTGCATTCACACCCAGTGGGTCATAGTTCTGGTGTGCATTTATGGAATGCATGTATGCATGAGACGCAGCTCGTGGTGGTCACAGAGCCTTAGCAAGTAGACGTGGTTGCGACTGCATGGCGCCTTCCTGGCCCGTGATCACTCTGTGTCGGGTCGCTGACCACCTGCCTGGGGCTCTGGAACCTTTGGAAACATGGCCGCTGCATTCACACCCAGTGGGTCATAGTTCTGGTGTGCATTTATGGAATGCATGCATGCATGCTACGAGAGCCTCCCTGGAGGACTGCAGGGGGCAGTTGGCACCTCTGCCCCCAGCGCCCTGGTGGTGTCAGGTGGAGGGGGCTACAGGCAGCGTCCGGGTCCCCCCTGGTCCCTCCCGAGCCACAGGCCCTGCTCCAGCTTGCCTTGCTGTCTGCGAGGGAGGCTTGCGCTGGGCCACCTGGGTGTCCTGGCGGCTCTCTGAAGGGCGGCCTGAGCACGCGGCTTGCCTCCCTGCTGCCCCGTGGCTGCCCGACCCGGCACCTCTTGGGTGTGCTCAGCAAATCCCCTCAAGTTGGGACTTGCCGGCCGTAAGCCTCTCCGAGGATGGGGTGCTGGGCCGAGGGGTGTGCGTGAGGGCGGAGCGTGTGCAGCGCGAGGCCGCGTGTCCCAGGTTCTGCCCTTGTCTCCTCCTGGGGGCTGGGGAGGGACAGCTCACCCGCTACCCTCCCAAACCCAGCCCAGCCGCCCCCGCGTTACAGAACCCGGTGCAGGAGAAGCCTGTCCCGAGACAGGTGGACGTGGGCCATACTGGGGCTCCCCGGGCCTGGCTGTGTGCCAGCTCCTCTCTGCATCCCGCAGACGGTCCCCGTGCCTGGCAGGCTTGAGACAACCCCAGAGTTCGGAGCGTGGTGGGCTTGGTCTATTCTGGCCTCGGTTCCTTGTAGCTGTGTAGCCTTGGACAAGTTCCTCAGCCCCCCGGGGGTTCGCCTCCCTACCTGCAAAGTGGGGTAGTGAGGGTTAGGTGGGAACACCTGTGAGGAGGCCATGGCCCCAGTGCCCGGCCTGTGGCCAGCGTCCAGAGGGAGGCGGCTGTAACTGTCGAGGCTGCTGGGTCCAGGTGTCACTCGGGAGGTCTGGGGCCTCTGGCCTCGCAAGGGGCTGGTTCTGGAAGCCCTGGCAGGAGCGGAGGTGAGGATGTGCCCAGTATTACTGTCTCCCGGCTGCCTCATGTGACCTTTGCCCTCTGCCCGTCTTTAGGAGTCACGCGGACCTCCAGCGATCGTCTCCGGAAGCTTGGCGACCCAGCTGGCCCGGGTAAGCGGCTTGTTCAGCCTCGGCCCTCTTCGTTCATCTGGGACAGGAATTGCTGCTCTGAGACTTGGGAGAGAGTCTACCGACCTTGGGCCCAGCCTGGAGGGCCAGGGGGCAGGACGAGGACAGGGAGGGGGTGGAGCAGTGGGCGGGGCAGAGGGCTGGACAGGAT
>NW_006436283.1:3567122-3573018 GCF_000325575.1 Pteropus alecto | reverse complement strand
GGCGGGCTCTGGGCCTCCACCGCCCAACCTTGGCAGCTGGGATTGAGTTGTGCAGCTTCTCCCCACTGGGCATCTGTGGCCTCCCTGACCTGACCCCAGTGTGGCTGTCACAGGAGCCTTCCTCGTTCTCTGATGTCACGTTCGGTGGCTTGTGCTCATTCTGGTGGCCTCTCCTTGGGGGACGTTGGGGCCGGGAGTTGCAGGGACTTGGCTCCTCTAGGAAATAGCTGATTCCTCGAGAAAAGTGAAAATGTTTTGGGGACCTACTGGGTGCCAGACCCAGGCAGGACCAGTGGAGGGGACGTAGTGGTGACATAGCAGGCGGGGGCTGTGCCCTCATGGAGCAGCCGTCCTAGGGGAGGGACGTGCCACCTGGAACCCACCTCCCATCTGCCGGGCGCCCTGTCCAGCAGACCTTCCATGGTGGGGAGATGTCGTCATCTGTGCTGACCGGTGTGGTGGCCGCCAGCCACGTGTGGCTACTGCGCACCTGGAGTAGGCAGTGCTAAGTTTATTTACTCGCTCGTTTGCATAGAATTATTTAACTAATTTATTTTTAATTAGCGTCCACTTCCTACCTACACGTGGCTAGTGCCTGTGGATTTGACAGTTCCAGGCCATGCTGGTTACCTGGGCCCCCAGAATTCCATGCTCGGATATCCCTGGGCCCACTTCCGGGGCCGTCACAAACCTCTCCGCAGGTCTGTCTTCCAGAGGTGGCGCTCGCCGGTGGGCCAGGCACCCCCAGACCCGTGGAGTGGCCGAGGGGCACTTCGTTGCAGGGAGCGGGGTGGAAGTCGGGGTGACGTGAGGGGCGCGTGTTGTGCAGACTCCCCCTGCAGTGCAGGATGGGGCCGGCCGTGGGAATGGAAGGGTGACGCCCGGCTGGAGGCCTCGGGGCAGCGGAATGAGTCACGTTGTGGTTAAGCAGGATCCCCGCCCCCTCGGCCATGTCGGGCCGCTGACCACTGGACTGCCCGACTGTCGCCGCGTCTCTGGGGAGCTCCCCATTGGGGCCTGTTGCCTCTCATCTCCCTCCCTCTCACCTGCGGGGCTGGGTCTAGGGGCGCCTCCGTGTGACGGGCTGGGGCGAGGCCCCACGCTTTGGGAGTGACCCCTTGGGGAGGCTGGCGCCCTGGGCCACGTGGACACAGCCTCCTCTGGCCGTTACTTCCCTGTGCTCAGACCGGCCAGTTCCGTGCCGTCAGCACTTGGCAGCCGTGACCAGGCTTGGAAGCCTAAGGCATAATTTGCCGGAGCTCAGGGCTGCGGGCTGGTGATCTGGGTCCCGCCTGGGACTGCCTGCTGACACACGCAATCCTCTCTCTGGGGCCCTGTGGTTGAGACGCTCTCTCCTCGTCTTCCCGGCTGCCAGTGGCTAAGACCTTGGTCCAGGAACCCCGGCCTCTCAGCCCCCGATCCCCCTGACCCTTGCCAAGGGGCTGTGTTGCATGCGGTGCTTCATCCGTGATCTTAGGTCCCCGGGGCTGCGTGTGGGACCAGGCCAGGGATAGCTGAACCCGACGTGAGCCCCAACACTTTAGCTCAAACCACACCACGGCCAAACTTTCCAACAAGCCCACGCACTCTCTGCGCTGTTTTCTCTTTTAAATGGTATAGTTAGACATATACAAATGTAACGAATAAGACAAGGCGCCTGTGCCCGCTCCCATCCTGCTCTAGAAATAGGTGTTAGGGGCGTAGCCGGAGCCCCTGGCCCGCCCTTTCCACGTCCTGCGTTCCCGCCGAGGGGTCTGCTGGTCCGCAGCGCGCTCGGCCGTGTGTCTGCAGACAGCAGCGTGTCTCGCCCGTGGGTCACGTCTCGCCCTATGTGTCGGGAGTGTGAGGGGGTGTGGGGAGGGGGGCGGCTGCGGCTCTGCCGTCTCACATGCTGGGTGGCTCTGAGCTGGACCTGCGTGGTCCTGGTGCCTGCTGCGTTCGCACGGACTGCAGGGAGGGCCCCTCTGCGTGGGCAGGCGGGGTCGCTCCCCACGGGGCTGCGGACAATGTCCTCGCTTACCAACACTGCCAAAGGCCCTCGGCTGTGTTTCCTTGGGCACATCAGCTGGGTGATGGGGACGCCCCCCGCAGCCCTCCCACGTGCCCTTCCGGTTTGTTCTCCACGTTCACGTACTTCCTGGGCCTTGAAGCCACAGCTGCCTCCCAGACCACAGTCTCTGGCCGACTTTTGCCCTGGTTCCCAGGCCTGTCTGCGGCCCGGCCCAGCCAGCCCTCCCGTCCCTGGAGACTTCTCCTTCTGCCCTGCTGCTGAAACCTGCTTTTCCTCCTTCAACTACCTCTGGGCTTGGTGGTCACCTCCCCAGTCCCACCCTCATCCCTCTGTAGCCGGTGAACAGTGTCCTTCCCCAAGTTCACGTTTCTCCAGAACCACAGAAAGTAACCTGGTTAGGAAATAGGGCTTTTACAGATGTGGTGAGTTGAGGCTCCCCAGATGAGGTCCTACTGGAGTTAGGGGAGGCCCTGAGGTCGATGGCCGGCGTCCTTCTAGGAGCAGAGAGCGCGGACACTCAGGGAAGATGAGGTGGCCGTGTGAGGAAGGACGCAGAGGCCGGGGTGATGAGGCCAGGAGCCCAGGAACGCCCGGGGCGACCAGAACCTGGAAGGGTTGAGGAAGGATTCTTCCCAGAGCTCTGTCTCCTCGGTCTTGGACTTCTGCCTCTAGAACTGTGACGGAATCAGTTTCTGTTGTTTTAAGCCACTCGCTCTATGGGGATTTGTCACAGCAGCCACAGGAAGCTACCTCCCCACCTGGTTACTGCGGATGGAGGACACTCTGCCCACAGAAGGGTCTCCCTAAAGCACCGCTTGTTGGGGCCAGCCCCCCAGACCCCCTAACCTTTCTCTCCCACTCGTACGCCCCTTCCTTCAGAGAGACTGCCCTGCTCTAGGCCCGGCTAGGGCCCCGCCCCGTGAGTGCTCGGCGTACACTCAGACACTGGCTGTGCCATTGCCTAACCAACCGCCATCATCCCCGTGGACAGTGGGTGGTGCAGGGCGGGGCCTGTCGAGCTCATTCACCATCTCTCCAGGGCCCCGGGCACACTGTCAGGCACAGAGTGGCTGCTCAGGAAATGCGCCGAATGGCCAGGTGCCCTGTGCCAGGCCGCGGGGTCAAAAGGGAGGGAGTGTGCCTTTGAGACAGGGAGCTGGTCAAGGAAGAGACGGCCAGAGTCTGGGCTGCCTGGGGACCTTGCCCCTGGGCTCCCCAAGCGCATTGCAGCTTCTCCCACCCGCTGTCACCTGCTCCTTCACGCCGCTCACGTCAGTCCGGCCATCCCCCCGGGCACTCAGGAGGTCTCAGCGTCCTCCCTGACCTCTGCCCCGCCCCCGGGCTTTCCCAGGCCAACGGCCGGCCCAGATCTCCTCAACTTGCTCTCCCCGGAAACAGCCCTAGGAGGGGCTGCCGCGGTCTTGGCTTTGTCCTGGTCAGGCCTCTGCTGTCCCTCCTCACCCCACCCGGCCTCCCCGCGGAGGCCTCTCCCCGTGCAGGGGGCTTTCGCTAGTTACCGCCCACGTGCCAGCGACTGGGCAGTAGCTGCCGTCCACGTGAGGATCTAAACAGACCTAGTCGTGGTTCTCTTAAAGAACCCTGGGCTCCCTTTTCCCACGGGACTCGCCCGAGGACAGCGTCCACGGCGCTGCCAGCCCGGCCCGGCCTCCTGTCCAGCCTCTCCGTCCTGCTCCTTCCCTCCCTGCTCCCAGGGCTCTGGCCGGCCCGTGGGCCATGTCTGCAGATTCGGCCCTGTGCTGGGTCACCCCTGAAGGCATCCTCGTTACAGGGCAACGCAGACCCAACTGGCCGTCCCCTGTCACGGCTCGGCCTTGGGGATCCCGTGCCCTCCCACCTGCGGGCCTGGGCACTCTCGGGGCACACAGCAGGCAGGCAGTAGATATTGTTGATTTGAACTTAGTCGGAGAAGCTTGGGTGAATTGGCCAAAAAACAAGTTTAAAATAGAAATATCAGCCTTCTTTCGATTCGTTGAAGAGTATCGTTTCTCATTGTTCGCCTCCTGGGGAGGAAATTTAAGGAGAACATGGTGTCTCCAGGGAAGAGGAGGAGGACAGGCAAAGCCATGCAGCGGGGCAGCTGGCAGGCTCGTGTGGCTGCCTGCATTTAAGTTATTCAACTTAGTTATTTAACACAAAATTAAAACTCAGTTCTGCAGTGGCTCTGGCCATTGGGCAAGTACTCAGCAGCCACACGTGGCTGCCATGTCGGACACCACGGGTGCAGCTGGCCCCCCCTTCAGGAATGTTGGGGCTCGGGGCCCCTGCCGGTCACTGCAGCCCTGGATGGATGGCTGGTTGGGCGTGAGGGCCGTGAGCGCTGGAGTCCCCTTCCACACTGACCTGAAAGGACCCCCAAAGCAGCAGGCCGGCCGGGGAACCCTGCAGGGTCCCGGGGGCGCTGCATCCTGGGTTCTGTTTATTTAGGAACAGCCAAAACTCGAGGCACGATGAAAAGTGGGGAGAAGATTCCAGAGAGGAATGCAGCCCGGAACCCACGCTGCTCCAGGCAGCCAGACTGGGCCAGCCACACAGGGTCTCCTGCCCCTCTGCGGGCAGGTGTGACCGCAGTGGCCACAGGAGGGCCGGGGGAGGGGTCGGGATGGAGCAGACTTCGGTGATCCAGTCTCATGAGAAGCCACCTTTTAAAGTGAGAGGTTGTGCGGGGCTAGAGCTGGGAGCGCCTCACGGAGGAATCTACCGTGGAGGAATCTGTCACGGAGGAATCCATCACAGAGGAATCCGTCACGGAGGAATCCGTCACGGAGGAATCCATCACGGAGGAATCCATCACGGAGGAATCCGACGGAGGAATTTCCCCCAAAGAAAAGATGTACTAACCCAAAAAATAATTCTTTTTTTTCCTTTGTTAATGGCTCCCACTCCCCACTCTTTTTCCTATTAAAACCTTCAGGTTGGTACAATTCATCAGAGCACCCTTCCAATTGCTTAGATGGAATGCTGCTCGATTTATGAATCCGTCACGGAGGAATCCGTCACGGAGGAATCCATCACGGAGGAATCCATCACGGAGGAATCGCCAGCAGCTGCACCAGGGCGGGGGAGGGGAGAGGCGGCAGGAACTCCGAGCCTGGAGAGTACCCTTTCAGGAGGATCCATCTCCCCCCACCTCCCCGCAGTCTGGTCTCTCCCCAGAACGTGCGGAGGGGCACAGCGGTGTCCGTGCCGGTCACCCTTCCTGAGTCCCGCCACCTCGGGCAGAATCCCATGGACCGTGCGCCTCTCCTCCTGGCTGGGCTGGCGACGAGCTGGGGCTCGCTGGCTGGCACAAGAACTTTCCCAAAGCTGTGGCCAAGGGCAGGGGTCCCCAGCCTTGGGGTCATGGCCTGTTAGGAACCGGGCCGCACAGCGGGACGTGAGCCATGGGCGGGCGAGCGAAGCTTCCTCTGTATCTGCAGCTGCTCCCCAGCGCCAGCATCACGACCTCAGCTCCGCTGCAGGTCACCAACTGTTAGACTCTCATAGGAGCACCGGCCCCTGGTGCCACAGAGGTTGGGGACCGCTGGCTAGGGGGTCCTGCCTCGCTCGGACAGCAAGCGTTGGTTCAGCTTGGGAAGTGCTGGGTTAAGGAGGCCCCCCCCCGCCTCGCTGGGGCCGCTCACTGCGTTTGCCATACTAGTGCGCCTGATGAACCCGAGCCGGGATAAAGCTCTACAGAACCCAGAAGCCTGTCAGGGTTCTGGAGGACAGAGCCAAGTGGGAACCCACTTCGGGGCCAGGTCTGGCCAGGCCTGCCGAGTTGCCCCCAGTGGTAGGTGCTGGAGAGGAGAGGGGACCGGACTCAGTGAGCAGCGGTGGGCGTGGCCACCTGGCTCCGCACCCCGCCCCTGCGCCCCGCCCCCACGC
>NW_006436283.1:3561622-3566888 GCF_000325575.1 Pteropus alecto | reverse complement strand
GGCCGCGGGGGCCTGCGGTGGGTGGGGGGGCGGCTGGGTGGGCAGGAGGCGGCAGGGTGGGCGAGGACCGCCCCAGCCCGGCCCCTCGCCCTGGCACACCAGCTGGCCTGGGTCTGTGGCCTGGGTCTGTGGCCATGGCCGGAATTGCTGCCAGAGAGTCCCATTGGCATTAAAGGAGTTTCTTTATAGGTTTTCTGTAGTTTCTAAATTTAATGTCATGAACATATGTTACATTTATCATCAGAGAAACCAATAAGGAATGTTATTTCAAAATCGGAAAAGACATTAAATAAACCGAAAAATTTCCATGATTCCCACTGTTCTAACTCAACAATTGTAAGTGTTTGGTTTAACGTAACATTTTAGGATAAGATACAATCAGTGGAAAACGTTATCTAGGGAACATTGTTTCGTTTGTCCGTGGTGCCTGCATGAGCGTCCTAATGCTGCTCTCACAAATTACCCAAACCCGGGGGGCTTAAAGCTGCAGAGATTTATTCTCTCCAGTTCTGGAGGCCAGAAGTTTGGTATCAAAGTGTTGGCAGGACTGCCCGCGCCCCAGAGTCCCTGAGAGGTGGTCTGCTCCGGCCTCTTCCCACGCCTCGGGGGCTGCCAGCCTGCCTTGGCTTGTGGCAGCCTCACTGCAGTTTTCAAGGACTGCGTCTTTACATCTACCTCAGCCGGTCGTCACACCCCCTCCTCTGTGTGGACGTCACCTCCCGCCTCCCCTTTTGTGAATGCATGTGATGTATTTAGGGCATCTCTTCATCTCAAAGCCCTTCACTTAATCCTATCTGCAACGGACTCTCTCCAGAGAAGGTCCCCTTTGTAGGTTCCAGAAATTTAGATGTGATATTTTGGGGGGCCGTTATTCAGCCTTCCACAGTGCCTGAGCCCCGGGACCCCTTGGCTGAGACACTGTCCCCACCTTTCTTCACTGTACAGCCAGCCACCTTTGGGGCTGTCCTCCTCCAGGTTCAGCTGGAGGCAGGTGGGGCGAGGTTGGGGGAGTGGGAGAGGTGGTTGCTATTTGGTGTCTCCCAGAAGGCTGGAAGTTACCCCCCTACCCCAGGAAGATTAACGTGCTACCTAGCAAACTACAATGTCCCAGGCCGCAGGGGACGGGGATGGGGACTGTGCCATTTAGCAGAGAGCTGTGCATGGGTCTCATGTGGCTCACATAGCTCACGTGGCTGTGGCCTTGTAGAGCAGGGACTGCAAACTCAGGCTGCGGCGTGGTGGGGGTGGGGGGGGGGGGGGACTAATGAAAATGAGCGAAGGGGCCGTGAGGACCAGAGCAAACCGGAAGACATGGTTCTATCTGAAGGGGGTGACTTCAGACCAGCTCATGCAGCCGGGCAGGAAGGCTCGCCCTGTGTGACCACATGCCCTCCCTTTTCCCAGAGAGGCGAAAAATCTGGAGTTCTCAGCGAAATCGCCTGAGCGGTCGGTCCACGCTGGCACCAAATACACGTTTTCAGGGTCAGGCACACAAAACTTGTCTGTCTCCAGCCAGGGCTGCCAGTCTGAACCCTTGAGTTGAATGAAGCTTCCAGAGCAGAGATGTCCCCCAGACCCCCAGCCCTGACTCAGACCAGGTGCTGGGGGGGCTCCCCAGGTTGCCAGGCGAGCAGCCCCCGCCCCCCAGGTTCCCAAGCGAATAGCAGGAAGTAGCTCTGAGTCCCCAGCCCAGCCGGGCCCCGTGCTCCCTTGGAGGAGAGGCGCTGAGTCTGGGGAAATCCGCGGTAAGGAGCCCTGCTCCCTCCCTGGGGACAGCTGGAGACTCACTGACTCATGAGCGGGTGGCAAGAATCTTCCAGGAAGTCTCGTCCTGCTCTCCCTCTCGGCCTGGGCGGGGACGGCCAGCTGCCTCTGTCACCACAGGCAGGCCGACTGGGACTCCAGGGCGTCTGTAGGGGTGACTTCTCCGGCCGGCAGGTGCTCCCGAGCCTTCCCCAGCCCCCCGCCTGGGGCGAGACGGCCCCTCCTCCCGGCCACGTCGGGCGGGGTCAAGGGCCGGCAGCGGCTGCAGGCGAGGCAGGCCCAGGAGCTGGGCTTAGCAGAGGAAGCCGTAGCATCGCGGGAGCGGGAAAATGAAAGACTTTGGACGTCGCCAGGAATTCGACTCTGCGAGCTGGGTTCCAAGAGGCTAAGTGAAGCTTCTCCAAGTGGATATTAAAAAGGAGCAGTGAGCGAGGCTCCGGAGGGCGGGGAGACGCCCGGCCGGAAGCCCGGAGCCCCGCGGAGCCCAGACGCCCGCTGGCCAGCCCGGACCCAGGACCCAGGACCCAGGACCGGGCTGCGGCGCCCTTCAAGGCCCGTCTGCCTCGCCCCACCTCCTCATTCTCCCCTTCGCTCTCCGTGTGCTGATTCAGAGACAAGGCGACTTCAGTGCGGGGCACAAACATATGATCCGCACATGGAAATGTGGTAATTTGGATACATTCGCGATTGCAGCAGATTGAAGAAATTAGACCAGACAAAGAGTGTTTCTGGAGGAGGAGGAGGAGGCGGCGGCGGCAGAGAGGGGGAGGGTGACGGGGTGAGAAAGTTGAGGACGCCTCTGGAAAGGGGACACGGACTGCCTGCTGCTGCGCACACCGGAGTGATGGAGAGAGACCGGATCTCAGGTAGGCACGGCCCGCCCCGCTTCCCCCCCACACCTCCCTCCTGCCCCGGGAAGCCCCCCCGGGGTCACTCGTGGTCATTTTCGTGGACTTGGTCCTCTTCCTCGTGACCATTCTGAGGTCGTGGGAGGTAAAGTTCCGGAAGACGAGCCTCTCATGAAGTCTGGCTTTCCCTTAAACTCGGCTCTGGCCCCTCGCTACTCCTCCCTCAGTCCCCAGAGTGCCACTTCTGCGTCCTAAGCTGACCGTGGATGCCGGCCGGGGTGGTGGGACCTGCCTCTGGCCTGGGGGTCTGGGCGACGGCCTTGAGGAGGCTGCTCGGTGCTTGGTTTGTCCGCTGTGTGGTTTGTGTTTTCGCTCCAGCCAGAGTCTGTCTTCATGGCCACCATGGTCTCCTCCCTGAAATAGATGTTGGTGCCTCCCCAGGACTTGATTACAGGGCGGGAAGCTCCCAGTACCCGGACGAGACATGCAGATGTGTGCGCGTGTGCGTGCGTGTGAGCGCGTGTGCGTGCGTGTGCGCGTGTGTGTGCGTGTGTGTGAGCGTGCGTGCGCGTGCGCGTGCACAGCAGAGAGCTTGCCCTGTCCCGCTCGAGGTTTGGGGGAGTCAGTGTCATTCGGGTCCCGTACTCTCCCGGGAGCCCCGCGATGGGGAAGGGGCAGTGGGGATCGTCCACGGTCACTGAGGGACATTTCAGGACAGAAGGATGAGCAGATGTGGGCTCTGCTCAGACCCCGGAGGAGAATCACTGTTTAAGACGTCTGGATGTCACGTCAGGGCAAGGACTGAGGGCGGGAGGCTGGTCCTTGGGCTGGAGGGGCCTTACTGGTGCCTGGACACCCCCTCTCCCCGTGCCCCGTTGGCAGCCCCCGCGGAGAGGGCACAGACCCATGGGGCGGGGACACGACCAACAAATGGGGAAAAAGAGACTTCCCCTTCTTCAGTCCCTCCCGGTTCCCTTGGCGAGGCCTCGCGTGCCGTGACTGTGTCAGCATCTGATGGCATCATGGGTAATTCCGTTCACTGCAGTGTCTGCCGCTTACGCGTCCCCCTCGAGCCAGGTGCTGGGGTCCGCCGTGCAGCTCTGACTCCTCCTCAGGCATCGGCCTTGCTCTGAGCCTCAGGTGTTCTGAGCTGACCCCTGGGTCACAGTGAGGCCGAGAGTGTTGCCCCACAGGGCCCTTGGCCCTGGTCTGCTGTGTGCCATTGTGTGTTTTGGTGGGGGCTCCCCAAGAGGCCAGAGAGAAGGAAGGCTCATCGCCACTGTGGGGGAGCTGCTGACAGGGCGCGCGTGTGTGTGTGTGTGTGTGTGTGTGTCTGTGTGTCTGTGCCACTGGGCACACACACTGGCCGGGGACACCGGCGGAAGGCACAGCTGGTGAGACCACAGCTCGTCTGTGTCTGAGCTTGGCGACGTGGGCCCTCTGGGGCTGGGTGGGGCTGTGGCGTCAGGGTTTCCGGTTCTCAGCCTGGCAGGGTCTGCAGAGCAGGTGGCACTTGGCTGGAACCTTGCAGGGCCTGGCAAGATGGCCACTCCACTGGCCTCAGCTCCAGCCTTCAGTTTGGATGTCTCAGCCAAGGCCCAGATGAGTGACCACTGAGGGACCAGAGAGCTGGCACAGCAAGGCCGGGAAGGGGTCCTCGGGGACTCGGGAGCGACGGCCGTGTCCAGGGACCTCCCAGGCTAACCGAGCTCCAGGAGCTTTTCACGAAGTGAACAAAACCGCCTTTGAAAACAGCTGTCACTGCAACTGTGCTGCGTGCCACGGCCCTCCGCTGAGGACAGCAAGGCATGGGAGGAAGTGGGGACCTTCCCTCAGATGCGGCTGAGGGGAAACCGGGACTTTCTATGAAATCCTCATTCGGACCCATTTTCACGAAAAAATGCTCACTGCTTTCAACGCTCGGTTAGACACTGGTCACAAGTATGAATGGAAGTAAAAATCCTCGAGCTTTCCCGCACCTCCGTCGGGCCTGGCCAGGCCTTGCCCTTGGCCTTCAGTGGCAGCTCAGCACCTAACCATTCCCTGGGGGAGTGAGTCCCCAGCAGGGACCCCGCGGCCAGGGCCTCGGTCTCCTAATCTGTAGAGAGGGGAGTTGGGTCGGCACAGCCTGAGGCAGTGTCCCCACCTCTGGTGGGCTCCTGAGCCCGTTTGGAGGACCCTGCCTGCTGTGGGGCTCTTTACTTCTTGCTGGGCAGTGCTTTGTCTCACCATAAGGCGGAGCGCATGGCCAAGGTGGGCCAGGGGCCCGGATGGGGTGTGTGTGTGTGTGTGTGTGTGTGTGTGTGTGTGCGCGCGCGCGTGCGCGTGCGTGTACGGGGCCTGCCCGGCCAGACGCCCCACCCGCCCGGTTCCTGGTGGCTGTCACTGCTTGTGCCCCACTGGCCTGGCCTTTATGGCCTGTCCACCCAGCTCTCTGCCCCTGCCCAGCAGCTGTCCAGGAAGGGTTGGGGAGGGTGAGGTCTGCCCACCCTCTGGGAAGGGGGTAGCAGCCAGCACCCAGCTCCCGCCCGGCTCATGAGCCTGGGGGCCCCCATCAGCGGTCAGGCACCCCTGGGAAGATGCTGGAGGGCTCGTCAGTCAGCAGGATGGGGATGAGTCATGGAGCAGTGACTGGCCTCTGAGACACACACAGA
>NW_006436283.1:3557331-3561598 GCF_000325575.1 Pteropus alecto | reverse complement strand
TTTTTTTTTTCTTGTCCTGGACTGGCTTTGTGGCTTTTACAAATTAAGCAGTTTTATCTTGTTCCAAGGGCTTACATTTCAGAGGGAGAGAATCTCCCAGAAGGGAACTTTCCACTGAGCTGCTGTTATGAGCCTCGCTGGGTCGCCAGGGTGAGTTGCAGGCAGGGAACGTGGAAGTCTCCGCTGGGTCAGGAATGTTGGCGTGGGGTCTGAGGAGGCTGGGCCACACTGTCACTGGACGTCTGCGCCTGGCTGGGCGTCTGCCCGAGCCGTGCGGCACAGAGCGGTCACCGAGCAGGAGGGAGCTGGCGCTCTGCTCTTCTCAGGCCCCCGTCACGGGAGGCAGCGCCTCAGCCTCACCTGTCCCCTGCTCTGCTGTTCCCTCTCGTCCCCCCCCAGCCTGGACCGATGCCGTGCTCGTGGCTTCCTGGACCTGCTCTCGCCGCCTCTGGCCTTACTTTCCCGCCTCCGAGATGAGAGGCCTGGCCCGAAGCCCTCTGGTCTCCTAGTCCAGCTCTGACGGCCAGGGGACATGGGCCTCGTCCTGGTTTCTGAGGGCTGCTGTCTGTCACCAAGCACCGGAGGCTGGCAGCCGCTCTAACCAGCAACCGATTCTCTCACAGTTTAGGAATCCAGAAGGCCAAAGTCAAGGTGTGGGCAGGGCTGGTTCTTTCTGGAGGCCGGGAGGGAGGCTGTCCCGGGCTTCTGTCCTGGCTTCCGGCAGCCGCTCGTGATCCTTGGCGTGTGGGTGTGTCACCCAGTCTCCACTCCCGTCACTGCATAGTCTCCACTCCCACACCCTACATCTCCCTCCCTCTGTGTCTCTCACGAGGACACTCGTTACTGGGCTTGGGACCCATCTGGACCGTACGTGAGCTTTTTTTGCGGGTGGGGGGGGTGGCCTTTCAACCCGCTGCAGCCCCCACGCGTCCTGGCTGCACGGGTGCTTCCATGCCCCAGGTCCCTCACTGTCCCGCTGCGGACCTTTTGGTGTGGCCGCTAGCCTTTCCTGCTGGGTCTTTTACCCTGTGTGGAGTTGAGGAGCTGGGCGGGTGTCTGCCTCGCCAACCTTCTATGCAACGACCTTTGCCTGGCGCCTCGTAATTTGTTTGGAGCCCCAAACTGGTCTGTCCAGAATTTTTTCTGATCAGAGCATTGATTTCTCTGTAAAGTACTATGAAGGGATAAAGTGAAAACCACATTGCTATGCATTAAAGAACTACCTAATGGCACAGCATGACGTCGGGACTGTGCCAAGCATTTACCAGTGGTCACCGCAGCCATTCCATGCTGCGAGGGCCTGGGGTGCCCGAGGCTCCGTCCCGGACACTGGCCTCTTTTTTAAAATCTGTGGTAAAATTATACAACATAAAATTTACCATTTTAACACATTTTAGGTGTGCAGTTCGGTGGCAATAAGTACATTCATTCACCCAGCTGTGCAACCGTCTGCCCATGTCCAGAACCTCGTCGTCTTCCCAGAGGGACCCGCATCCCCGCTAAACACTAGCTGCCCATCCCCCTCCCCAGCCCCCGCGACCTCTGCTCCACTTTCTCTTTCTATGAACGGGACTGTTCCAGGTCCTCATGTGACGGAACCATGCCACATTTGTCTTCTCGTGATTGGCTTGTTTCGCCTGCTGTGAGGTTCACGCACACGGTGGCAGGTGTCAGAGTTCCCTCCCGTTTGAGGCTGACTGATGTTCCGGCATCTGGTAGACCACACTTTGTTTCTCCAGCCATCTGCGGGTGGACGTTTGGGTTGCTTCCCCCTTTTGGCTGTTGCGAATGGTGCTGTCTTGAACTTGAATGTACATCCCTCTGCTCGAGTCCTTGCCTTCAAACCCAGCAGTGGATGGGCTGGGTCATGTGATGATTCTATGTTTAATTTTGGGAGGAGCCGCCATACTGTTTTGCAGAGCAGCTGCATTTCACGTTCCCGCCAGCAGCGCACGAGGGTCTCAGATTTCCCCACGTCCTCCTAACATGTGGTGTTGTTTTTTTTTTTTTTTTTTCTTTTTTCTTTTTTTGGAGAATAGCCATTCTCATGGGAGCGAGCTGGTATCTCGTTGTGGTTTTGACTTGCGTTTTCCTGATGATTAGTGACGTTGAGCATCTTTTCATGTGCTTGTTGGCCATCTGTATGTCTTCTTTGGCGAAACGTCTATTTGGGGTCCTTTGCCAATTCTTAAATTGGGTTATTTTTTGTTGTTGTTGTTGAGTTCCATGGGCTCTCTCTACATCCTGAGTATTAGCCCTTTATCTGATATATGATCCGCAAATATTTTCTCCTATCCCGTGGGTTGCTTTTTCATTGTTGATGCACAGAAGTCTTTAATTTTGATGAAGCCCAATTTATCTATTTTTTTTTTTTGCTCGTTGCCTGTGCTTTTGGTGTCTTACCCAATGTCACGAATCTTTTCCGTACATTTTTTTCTTTAAGAGTTTGGTAGTTTTTGCTCTTGTGTCTGGGCCTTTGATCCCTCTTGAGTTCCCTTTTGCGTATGGCGTGAGGTAGGGCTCCAGCTTCACGTCCTGGCTCTTCATTCAGCCCTTTTCTTCTCTTACACCCCGGCCAGCTCCAGGGAGCAGTGGGGGCGTCTGGGCTGGGCCAGGGAGCCTGAGCTGTAGCCCAAGGCACTGCTGGACGCGTGCTCGGCCTGGGACAGCCCAGCCCGGGTCCTTCCAGGCTGCCGACGGAGGCCGGCCCGGGGTCTCCTGGGGTCCACCGCGCAGACGTGCCTGTTGTTCTCAGTGGTGTCCGTGCCTGGCCTGCCTGTGAGACTGGCCGGCTGTGTGTCCGAGCGTGGGGCTCAGTGTTCTTCAGTCTGTCCCCTGCTCCTCCTCAGAAAGCTTCCTCTGCCCACACTCTCCCTCCCTCTTTGCTTCTGCGAGCCGAGCCTCCATCTGCTTCCTGCTCAGAGTTGGTCATCCCTGCATCTCCCTTCCAATCCGGGCACAGACCTCTGTCCCCCGAAGCCACCGCCTAAACCCCTTCGCCTAAAGTCCCTCCGGCACTGGTCCCGCCTTCGCCACCTGCAGGAGGATTCTACAGATGGGCTCAGTGGTGGACTCAGCCCCCCTTGGGCTGTGCGTAGGAGAAACTGAGAGGTTTCCTTTTAACAAGGGGTCCGAGTTTGGAGAGTTGTTTTGGGCCCCAGTTCCCACCTTGAACTTGGGACAGAGAGCATCACAGATTTCAGTTCTTGGAGACCCATCTCTGCATGTGGGCTCAGGACCTGCCTTTAGACCTTCTGTTCCTCCATCTGTCCCCCAAACCCCCCAAACCAGGAAACTCTGACTTGAGCAAAGCTGAGTAAACAGAGCAACACACCCCTTGGAAATTAGCAAAGAGTCCCTGAAGCTTTGCTAAGAAAACTTGAAAATGCTTTGTGCTGGGCTGAGCTCTGGAGCAGATGGGCGTGACAAAGCCACCACACGCCCAGTGCCCCTGTTTCTCCACCCAGCGAGTGCGAACAGCCAGTGACCTCTGTTCGTACCCTCTGCCTTGAGTTCACCTTGTAACGTGCTGGGTTCCTGTTTGCAGAGCCACTAGACTCAGATCGTTCCGATTCATGTGGCAAATATCTATGGCGGTCCTACTACGTGCAGGCATTCTCCCGGGTTCTTGGCCTACAGTGAGGAGTGAGGAAGATACAGCCCTTCCTTCCTTGGGACTTACGGTCTGAACTAGATGTCAGGCAGCTAAGAAATAAACACATCAATAGGCGATTTCAGGTGAAGGGGGCGAAGGGGGCGAAGAAGCCAGGAGCAGGCAATGGGGTCGTTACTGAGTGCGTGTGTCTGTGGGGGTCGCACTGACGGACGCCCTCTCTGAGGAGGTGACTTTGAGCTGAAATCTGCATGGCCAGAAGGACCGGGCCAAAATCCAGAGGAGGGATGTTCGGGCAACGGGAACAGCAAATAAGGTTGCGTCGGGAATACGTGGGTGGCTAGACTGTGTCATTAGCGAAGGGGCCGCATATGAATTCGGCGAAGTGGGCGGGGCGGGCCCCGCGAAGCCCTGGCGAAAGCTCGGTTTTTTTTCTTGGTGCGATGGACACCACGTGGAGGGCGTGGCAGGACCTGAATGCCCTGTGGCTGCTGGGGGTGGCCCGTGTCAGGCAGGGAGCAGAAGCAGAAGCAGCAAGGCCTGGAGGGGAAGAGGCTGGTGTGGTTGCTCTTTGCAGTTGGACAGGGAGGGCCTCTGATTGCTGGGTGGACCCAGGCAGTTGAAGAGGCCGTTGGACACTGGAGGGTGGTGACA
>NW_006436283.1:3546384-3557275 GCF_000325575.1 Pteropus alecto | reverse complement strand
ACAACCCCCGCCCCACCCCAACAAGCCCCACCCCAGGCCCAGGGCTGCTGTTTGTAGGAAGGCACACTTGTGGCCTCTGAGCCCACAGGCTGCTGGCTGTGGGTTGGAGTTTGGTGTGTGCTTGGCTGGTGGGGACGGCATGGGACGGCCTGGAAGGGTGACCCCCGGAGGAACACAGGCCTTGGAGGGGGAAGCACTGCTCTGGGCCTCTCGCATCCTGTCTCCTGGGGTCCTGAGTCTCGGGGCAGAGTTTTCCTAAGCTCCTGTGTGACGCCGCGTGCCTGTGGGCGACGGGTACCACCTCCTGCGAGAGTGGCCTGAGCTGCTGCGTCTCCAGTGCCCGTGTTTGCAGGTGTCCTTGGCCTTGGCCCTTGGGCCGCCTGTCCTGGCTTCTTCCTCTGCTTTCCTGGCAGTGTTTCTGCTCACCCAGAGAGGACTGGGCAGGACCTGGGGACAAAGGAGATGCAAGCGCCTCTCTAATAGAACAGCGGTGCCTGTGCACCCTGCCCCACAGAAGGGACATTTTGGTCAAATCCGTGCTTGACACTCAGAGGGCATGTCCTTGACCTTGACCTCTGGTTGGGGCAGCACAGAAGGCTCACCACAGGGCCCGGGCCCGCCCCTTTCCGTGGCCTTGCTTCAGGCCTGCGTCCCGCTCTGTGCCTGCTGCCCCCTGGTGTTCACGCTGGGCAGCCCTCAGCCAGGGCCGTGCCCCCCACCATCCGTCCAGTTCAGCTCTGCCTGGCTCGTCCCTCCAGCCTGGCTGAGGTCCAGGTACCTTCTCCAGATAGCGTGTTCAATCCAAGGACACAGGTCACACAGTCATGCCTGCTCTGAGAGATGTCACGAGATAACGTTATCGATAACTAAAGAACTGCAGCTTTAGCACGTTTTGACTTCCACATATTTCCGAGTTAAAGGACTTCAGAGTGTCCCGATCCTGATGTCACCGTGTCCGAGGGAGAGAGAAGAGCCTGGGGGTCGTGCACCACCCAGAGGGTGGTCTTGGGCTGTGCCTCTGGGACGTGCGTTGGAAGGCGGGGGGCATACACTGAGGAAGACCATGCAGCCCCCACCCCCAGCCTGCAGAGAGCAACCCAAGACAAAGGGAGGAGTGGACAGAGGGGCCCGAGTTCTGGACATATGCATTTTTTATGCATAGGCACCCCAGATCTGCTGCAGCAAGGGGCCCTGTGGAGCCTTGGGCTTGAGGGGCTCCTTGGGCGGGAGACGGGACTGACTGCCAACCTTGGAGCTGGAAGCTGCAGACGGGGGAATCCGCTGCAGAAAGCCTTCTGTCCACAAGGTGGCGGTGCAAGCTCTCCGGAGCCCAGCTCCCGCTGGGTTTTCATGGGCCCTGAATTTGTGGGAGGCGGCTGTCCTCTGCAGTGTTACTTCCACCCACTGTGGCTGCAGCAGCGGGCAAGGGAAGTGGCAGGTGGGGACAGTAGGAAGTGCCGTGGGGACAGGAAGGCACCTCTCCTGGCACCGGGCAGGAGCGCTGAGGTGACACCCCAGGATGCCTACCTTAAACCCGGTGAGGCCAGTGGCGTCTGGGAGTTTAGGGCTCTGAGCCAGGGTCTCCTGCTAATCCCTTTTCTTCCCTGTTTCTGGTTGATATGCCTCAGTCTATTTAAACATTTTCCAACTTTTTACTATGAAAAATTTCAAACATATAGGAAAAGCAGAAGAACGGTCGCACGCACACCCGCCCCCCACTCCCCAGATTCTGTGACGCTTTGCCGTCCGCTCTGTCACGTGTCCGCCCCCCGCCCCCCAGCTGTCCACCTGAGATGAGGGTACATGTCACGATAAGTTCCTGATGTCAGCACACATCCCCCTGTAAAACCTCAGCTTGCCTTCCGTTAACCGGAGGCCAGTGCGGATGCTCCTGGACTTAGGACGGACCGTCCCGCTAAACCCATTGTAAGTGGAAAATACCGGAAGCTGAAAAGGCAGTTAACGCACCGCGCCCGCCGGACACCCAGGCTCAGCCTGGCCCCTATTCCTACTGAATGAGTATGGCTTTCGCGCCACCAGAAAGTTGAAAAATCCTAAGTCTATACTTGTCGATGATTCTTTTCCTCTCGTTGGGGTAAAATTTATGTACCACGAAGCACAAAGATCCTAAGTGGACTGTGCTCTGAACGTGGACACAGTGTATAGACTACATGTCAAAAAACTCCAGTAGAATACATAATGCCACCGTCACCCCGCACGGCCCTCCCCCGTCCATCGCTGCCCCCGTCTCTGGTTTTTTCCCACTGGAGATGAATTTTACCAGTTTGAACGTTCTCGAGAGCCTGAATGAGTATGGCTTTTGGTTCGTCCCATTGGTGCCGGTGGTTCGTCCCATTGTTGTCGAGCGGCATTTATCACACGGGCGTCCTATGGTTTGTTAACTGCTCTGTTCCCGGGGCCCCTGGCTGTTTCCATTTGGGATTCTTAGGAAAAAAAGTCGCTCTGAGCTTCCCGTACAAGTTTTTTTGTTGTTGTTGTTGTTTAAACGGGCACATGCTTCCATTTCTCCCATGTAAATCCCAGGAAGTAGAATTGTTGGGCCAGAGGGTGGGTGTGTGTTCAGTTTTACGAGAGGCTGCCAGATCGTGTCCTCAGGTGGTTACCCACGGGGGGGCAGCGCCCCGGTTCCAGTCGCTCCGTGCCCCCGCCCACGTTCGGTGCCGTCGCTCTCCTAATTTAGTCATTCTGCCTTGTGTGTGGCGGTCCCTCGTTATGGCTTCAATTTGCATTTGCCTGATGACTAATGCTGTTGAGCACATTTTCATGTACTTATCGGCTATTCATATATGTTCCTTCGTGAGTTGTCTTTTCAAACGTGTCGCCGGTTTTAAAATTGGGTTGCTTGCCTTTGTTCTTGTTCTTTCTGGATCCTGGTCTTTTGTCAGACATGTGGATTGCAAGTATTTTCTCCCAGTTCGTGGCTCACCCACTCATTTCTTCATGGTATCTCTCGATGGGCCAAAGTTTGTCATTTTAATTTCGATGAGATTTGACTGGACAAATGTCCTTCTTTCGGTTACCACTTTCTGTGTCCTTTAGAAGAAAGCCTTGCCTACCTCCACGTTGCAAAGACGTTTTCAGTGTTTTCTTCTAGAAGCTTTATAGGTGTAGCTTTTGTTATAGGTTTCGAAACCACCTTGAATTTATTTTTGTATCTATGAGGTGAAGGTCCATTTTCTTTTTCTTTTTTCTTTTTTCCTTTTCTCTATGGATTTCGGTTCTAGCGCCGTTTGTAGGAAAGACCTTCCTTGTTTAATTAATTACCTTGGCACCTTTGTTGGACCTCAGTTGGCTGAGTAAGAGCGCTCTGCTGAGGGACTGTCGTGTTTTACTGATCTTTAGTCTATTCTCTTGCCAGTCCCAAATTGTCTCGATTAACGTGGCTTTATAATAAGTCCTGAAATAATGTTTCCAACGTACTCAGAACGTTGCCTTGAATAGTCTAGGTCATTTTAATTTCCTTGTAAATTTTACAACTAGTGTGTCAGCTTCTACAAAAATGCTGTATGAATTTTGATTGAGATTGCGTCGCATCTATAGGTCACTTGAAAGAGAATTGACATTTTAACAACATCGAGTCTTCTTATGTAAACCCGGGATGTCTCCGTTTTTAAGATCTTTTCTTATTCCTCTAATTGCTACAGAATCATATTTTTCTATAGTTTTCAATGAAAAGATCTTCATGTCAATGGTTGAATTTATTCCTCTTATAGTTTTTGGTGCTATTGCAAATTGAATATCTCTTTTAAATTTCATTTTCAATTGTTTGATGCTAGTATACAAAAATACAATCGACTTAGGCACACGAATCTTGTATCCTGCGACCTTATCGAGGTCACTTATTATTCTAGTATTTATTTTGTGGATACTTTATGGTTTACTCAGTAAACCACCATGTCATCTGAAAACACTTGTTTGTTCCTGATCTTGTGCCTTTAATTTCTTTTTCTTGCCTTGTCGCACTAGCTGGAGCTGGCACATGGCACTGAATAGAAGCGGTGAGTGCACATCCTGCCTTGTGCCAGAACTTATAATGTTAACTGTAGATTTTCCACACATGTCCTTTGTCAGACTGAGGGAATTGTCTTCTGTTCCTAATTTGCTGGAGTTTTCAACGTGAATGGGTGTTGACTTTGCTCAATGCTTTTTCTATATGGCAGTCTCCCCTTATCCTCGGGCGATACGTTCCAAGACCCTCAGTGGATGCCTGAAACCATGGATGGGACCGAACCCTACATATGCTATCTTTTTTCCTATACATATACACCTAGGGTAAAGTTTAATTTATCAAGTAGGCATCGTAAGGGATTAACAACAATAACATAATAAATTAGAACAGTTATCACAATATACTATGATGAAAGTTATGTGAATGGCTTTGGGGCCTTATTCAATACAGTAAGGGTGACCTGAACGCAGGCACTGTGACATCATGACAGTCAGTCTGGTCACGGAGACGGCTGCTAGGTGACTAATGGGCAGGGAGCGTGGACGGCGTGGAGATGTGGGACAAACGGTGGATGGCAGTGATGGACGTTCGACTACGAAACCAGGCTTGCATTCCTGGGATGGGTCTGACGTGTTTATGACTTGTAAATCTTTTTATATATCGCTGGATTTGATTTGCCTCGTTTTTTGGTTAAGCATTTTTTTGCGTAGGTTCCTGAGGGATGTCGGCGTGGTATTTTCTTTGTTAGTTTTGGTAACATCTTTGTCAGGGTTTTTTTTGGCCTTCTAAAACGGGTTTGGAATTGTTTTTCTCAATTTTCTGTAAAAGTTTGCATAAGATTGTTATTTCTTCCTTAAATGTTTGATTGTTTGATAGAGTTCACCAGGGAAGCCACCTGTCCCTAGTGTTTTTTTGCGTTTTTTTTTTGGTTTTTTTGGAAAGCTTTTATTTTTTTTTAAATTACGAATTAAGTATTTGTGTTATATATATTAAGGTTTGGAATTGTTTTTCTCAATTTTCTGTAAAAGTTTGCATAAGATTGTTATTTCTTCCTTAAATGTTTGATTGTTTGATAGAGTTCACCAGGGAAGCCACCTGTCCCTAGTGTTTTTTTGCGTTTTTTTTTTGGTTTTTTTGGAAAGCTTTTATTTTTTTTTAAATTACGAATTAAGTATTTGTGTTATATATATTAAATCAATTTAATCTTGAATTAAATATATTAAATGTATTTAACATAGAGCTATTCAAGTTTTTTTGCTTCCTTTCGTGTCAGTTTTCGTAAGCTACATTTTGAAGGAATTTGTCCATGTCATGTAAGTTGTTGAATATATTCATATAAAGTTGTTCATAATATGTCATTGTTATTTTAACGTCTATAGGGTCTTAGAGAAAACCCCGACTCCTAATTCTGGTAATTCATGTTCTCCATTCTCTCTCACGTCAACCCAGCTATGACTTTATCGACCTGTAGATTTTTTTTAAAGAACCAACCTTTGGCTTTGTTTTCTTGCGATTTTCCATTTTCTTGATTTCTGTCTTTATCTTCATTGCTTCCTTCCTTCTCCTTCGGTGTGTCAGTCAGGGCCCACACAGGAAGTAGAAACCACACCAGCCATTTGAACAGCAAAGTATAACGTCAAGAATTATTAACTGATAAAAGGTGATGAACTACTGCAAAGGGTAAAGGAGAACCCAGAGGAACAAAATCAGCAAACGTGACAAGCAGCTCCTTGGAAGCTTTGTGACATGTCATAGGGGAAAGCTTTGTGACATGGCATTTTGGCCACGGTTTCTTAGATAGAACACCAGAAAGCATAGGCAACAGAAGAGAAATAAAAGATTAATTGGGTTTCATCAGAAGTGACAACTTTTTTGCTTCAGACGACACTATCGACAAAGTGCAAAGGGAATCCACGTAATGGGAGAAAACGCTTGCAAATCGTATGTCTGATTAATATCTAGAATAAAGAACTCCTGCAACTTAACGACAACAACGACAAAAAGCAATGAAAAGACTGGCAAAGGACTTAAGTAGACGGTTTCTCCAAAGAAGACATACAGGTGGCCCACGAGCACGTGGAAAGATGCTCCGCATCACTCATCATTTAGAGACATGCGCATCGAGACCACAGCGAGACACCACCTCTCACTGGAACGGCCCTCGTAAGCAAATAAACAGGAAATAGCACGAGTCCATGAGGATGTGGAGAAATCCGAATCGGTTTGCGCTGCTGGTGGGAATGTAAAATGGTGTCCAGCCTCTAAGGAACAGTTTAGTGGTTCCTCAAAAAATTAAACAGAGAAGTACCACATGACCCAGCAACTCCACTGCTGGTTACAAACTCCCCAGGAATTGAAAGCAGATATTGAAAGCAGATATGTGTGCACGTTCATAGCCGACAGCGGCCGCCAGGGCCAGGCCTGGGGGGCGGGGGTGGAGGCAACGGGGAGTCAGTGTTTAAGGGGGCAGTTTCTGTCTGGGAAGATGAAAAAGTTCTAGGAGATGGACGGGGGCGACGGCCGCACGATGTGAACGTGCTTAGTGCCGCCGAAATGTGCCCCCGAGCATGGTTAGATGGCCATTTTCGTGTCGTGGATGTTTTACCACGTGCAAAAAAGATGCCGCCGCTTCTCCTGGGGCTGAGGGAGCGTGTGAGAGAAGAAAGGAAGATCCGAGCATCATCCCACCTCGCCTAGTCTCGGGGTCAGGCCTTGCTGGAGGGCGTGTGGCTGTAGGGGACACCTGCGGCCTCCTGGGGCCAAGGGTTCCCGCCAGGGGCTGGGCATGGAGTGCTCTGTAGGAGCAGCTTCCCGGGCGGCAGAGACGTTGCTGGAAGGTGTGGGCAGGTTGGAGCTGGTCCACAGGAAGGGGCCGTCCGGGGTGCCGGAGAAACCCGGGGAAGAGCGAGTGCCACGGAGCTCACGCCGCTGGCATCTGTGCCGGAGGACGAGGCCCACGGAACCAGGAAGAGACGCCTCTTCCTCTGCTGTGCCAGAAGTGTGTGTGTGCGTGTGTGTGTGTCTGTGTGTGCCTGCCGAGGAAATGATTCACACCCAAGTGCAGAGGTGGGGGTCAGAGCAGGCAGTCCAAGGGTTAAGGGAGCCCGGAGGAGGAAACGGGGGGGCAGAGCCGGCCGCCACACCCAGGAGGGCCGCGGAGGTCCCGGGAACGCTCCCGGCGGGTCTGCGGTCGGACTCCTGCAGTCAGCCTCGTTTCGTGGAGCCTGGGGGTTCCCGGGAGCGAAGGGAAAGAAGGGACGTGCCTCTGGGCGTGTGTGTGCGTGTGCACACGCGTGTGTGCGTGCACACGCACATGTGTACACAGAGCTTTTTCCATTTTTCCATCTTCCTGAGCACCAGAAAGAATTTCCGTGCGCCTCTCCACCCTTCCCCCGGCCGCACGTGGAGGGCCACATGCGCTTGTGCACCCGCATGCGCACGCACACACACACACACACACACGAGCACGCGCGCGTGCACACACTCACCGGAGTTGGGGGCGCGCGCTCGGCAGACCGCACCTAGGCCTGGCAGGAAACTGGAGTCTGGGAAACGTCAGGCCCCACCTTTGGCACAAAACCACGTTTTTGTTGCTGTTCATTCAAGGGAACCGAAAGCCGGGTGGGCCTTACCATCAGAAGAGCAGATTTGGCTCAGAGTGTCCAGTGCAGCTGAGGGCCTATCCTGGCGGTTCATGTCACAAGCTCTGGAGGGCTCAAGACAGGCGCCTGGGACCCAGGGTGTCTGTCAAGGTCTGGAGCGGCCACATTCCATGTTGGTCCTTCTCCTGGAGTCCTGGGCCACGCTCAGGACATTGTCACATGAAGGAGCCTCTGCGGTCACCTGGCCCAGTAGCCCCCAAGCTGGCTGATTGCAGATGGCTGCTTAAGTCATCTGTAGGTTCCAGGCCAACCCCAACCCCCAGGTTCAGATGTGGGCACCGACCTGCCCAGAGCAAGTGGATTGGGGGGCACCAGAGTAACGGGAAGTCCCCACAGCAGATGCTTGGGGCACGGGGCCGCCATGACCGGGGGTGCGGGAAGATCCGAGGAAGCTTGCTGCCGTCGGAGGGGACACTGTGCCACTGGCCACGCCCGCTCAGGCCCTGCATCAGTCCTTAGGCTCGCTTAACAGATGACCACAACCCAGAGTCTCAAACAAGCGAAATCTATGCTCACAGTTCTGGGGGCCAGACACCTGGAGTCGGGGCGCTTCCTTCTGCGGCTGGAAGGAGAAGCCTTTCCCTGCCGCCCCCCGGGGAGGGGCCTGCACGGCCAGAGGCTTAGAGAAGTCAGACAGGGCTGCTGGGCGTTTGCCTGGACAGGAGGCCCAGAAAGAAGAGGGGCCAGTCGCTGTCTCCGAGTGGTTGGGGGGTCGTCATGTACCAGGAGGAAAGGACTTCCTCCGAGTTCCTCCAAAACACAGAACCAGCCCCTGATACCCGGCAGGTACTGGAAAGTGGAGTTTGACGGGGGTCGTCATGTACCAGGAGGAAAGGACTTCCTCTGAGTTCCTCCAAAACACAGAACCAGCACCGGCAGGTACTGGAAAGTGGAGTTTGATTGACTGCGTAGACAGGCAGTTTCACCTTCCGACGGTGGAGCAGGCGTCTGCGCTGAGGGGTGAGTTCTCCAGACCCGGACGTATTCAAGCAGGGTCGGCGTGGAGGTCGTTCAGGAGGGCCGGGCTTCCCGCCCAGACCAGGCACCTGCGACGTTACGAGAACTTGAATTTCGCGTACGATGTCCCGGCAGCGCCCCTCCGCCACCAGGCCCTGTGCACTCCGCCTCGTCTTTGGGGCGGGGGTCAGGCTGCGCTTCACCCGACCACCCTTGCTCCCTGCTCTTTTTCATGGGCTCTCGGTGCTGACCAGAAAAGCTGGACGTACCTGGTTCCCATGGAAACGGAGCCTCAGCCCCAGGGGCTACTCGCCTGAGCCCAGGCGCCCTAATTAACAGCCGTGCCAGATGGGTCTGGGTAAGCAGGTGCAGAGAGTCCCATGTGTCACATGTATGTATGAACACATGTCTGTGTGGTGTGCGTGTGTGCATGCACGTACACACACATGCACATGGGAACTTAAGGCGGCTGAAAGCAGAGAGACAGATCCCCCTAGGCACAGACACCCCTCAGGGGTCCCTAGAACACGGGGCTCGGCAGCTGCTGCCCCTCCCAGTTCGGGACAGGGGAGCAACAGCTGTTGGTGCCCGCCGCGGCGTGCCATGCTCTGCGTTCAGCATGGAGTGACACGCACCTCGTTTTTACTAAGCGAGCCCGCAGCCCGTGCTGTGTGCTGAGCACTCTTCATTTCCTAATGACCGTGCAAGGTCAGTCGAGTTACCCCCTCGGATGGATGGGGGTGCTGAGGCACGGAGGGATGCAGGGACCGGCCCCGTCTCTCTCCTTTGTGCACACGTGCACACACACACATGCGCACACACACACACACACACACATGCGCACACACACACATGCACACACACACACGCACGTGTTCGCTGAACGGTCTCCGCTGGCCAGGGCCTGCTCTGCTGCGGGCGCCGAGGGACATCCTTGCAGCCCGGTCCCTCTGGTCTGGCCCAGCTCCCAGGGACTGGGTTCCCCCAGTGCCCTGCCCAGCCCCGAGCCTCCTTTCCAGCTGCTTGGAGGGCCGAATGACCCCTCACTCCCTGGAGGTCACCGGTCGGGCTCCACCCCACGCCCAGCGGCCCCTCCGCCAGTGCACAGCCGGCTGCTGGGTGCCAGGCTGCTCGCTCGTGGACCAAGGCACCCGGCAGCTGTCAGGGAAGGAAATGACACTTGAGCCGGGGATGCTTTGGGAGAAGCAGCTGAGGGGCCCTGCTGGCCTCCTGCCGCCGTGTCCTGCCCCTCAGGACGGGCATGGACGGGGAGCAGAGGGCGGGGCGCGACCTGACGCCTGCCTGCCAGTGTGCCGGTGCCTGCAGCCGTCACCTCGCGGAGACGTGGGCCCTGCCGGTCACCAGGAGGCCGAGGCTCGGTGACGTCGCGCGACGGGCCTGGACTCCGCCAGCTGATGATTTTACCAAGCTGGCAGATTTCGGTCCAGATCTGCTTGACTCCGAAAGCCCAGCGCTTCTCGTCCCATCGGGCCCGGGGAAGGGCCGCGATGGTTTCTGCGAGCTGGGTCGTGCGGACGTCGCGGTGGCTCAGTAAACAGGCTGACCGGGCGGGTCTGTGCTCCCCGGTTGACACGGACGGCTGGGAGCTGGTGGCTTTGGCCCGAATGCCTGTCTCCGTCTCCCGGCCTAGCGTCTGCCTCCGGGGTGTGTGACCTTGAAAACAGTGACCCTCTCCGTCCTGCCGTGGACGGCGTCGCCGAGCGACGCCGAGTGAGTGGCGTCAGGAGAGCAGCTGGGAATTCCCGGGCCTCTGCGGCTGGCGGGCGGTGCGCCAGGCTCCCGGCTGGGCCGTGCGGGTGGTTGTCAGCCGCGTGTGTGCACAGGGCTGCCATGTGCAGAGCCCCCTCATCCCTCCCCAGCCCCGCGGGTCGCTGCCGGGACTCTGCTCCGGAGCGTTGGCCCACGGGGGTCTTGCCTGGTGTCCCCGCTGCCGTGTCACGTGGCCGTGTGCAAAGAGCCTGGACGTGGAGGGTGGCTCTGGCTGCCGCCTCTGAACAGCCTGCAGCCTGAGGGACTCAGGTGGGACCCGTGCACAACCGCCGTGGGGGCTTCAGAAGCACACGGCCTCTTCCTCCCCTGGCGAGCTGACTTTTCATCCTCAAAAGAGCAGCATCGGACCTTCGGGTAACCCGGGCAGTGCCCTCCCGGCTGGGGGGCGGCTTTCCTCCACCTGGACATAATGCCGTGAAACAAGGGCCCAGGTCTCGGGGGACCCGGCCTCGGCCGCCTTTGCCCCCCGCCACAGGTACCAGCGAAGCCCGCCACGCGCCGTGCTGCGGTC
>NW_006436283.1:3539694-3546296 GCF_000325575.1 Pteropus alecto | reverse complement strand
TTTTAGTCCGCGTGGGTGGATGTGGGTTTCGGGCAAGTTGAGCTCACGTCCAGCGACTCTGCTGACACCCGAGGGCCTCGGAAGGGTTCATCCTCTCTGCACCTCTGCTTCCCAGGGGGGGCGCAGGGGGTCGAGAGGCTGCCACTGGGGTTCCTGAGGATTAAAGGAGGGGATAATAATATGTAATGGATGTGGTAGAGCAGGGGTCCCCAACCCCCGGGTCCGTGGCCTGTTAGGAACCGGCCGCCCAGCAGGAGGTGAGGCGGGGGAGCTCTGCGGCGCCCCCCAGCGCCAGCATCGCCGCCTCAGCCCCGCCTCAGACCATCGGGCATTAGATGCTCATAGGACCACCGGTCCCTGGTGCCACAAAGGGTGGGGACCGAGGGCAGGCACACAGTCTGCCTTCAGGAAAGTGGCACTGTGATTGGGGTCCCCAGTGGTCCCCTCCGTTCCTTTCTTCTCTGGTTCTGTAAATGGGGCTGCCTGGCCTGGTGGACGGGGCAGCCTCAGGAGACGCACCCTTCAGGAGGGGCCTCGGGGACCACGTGGCAGCATGTGGGTGGACCACTGGTGGGAGAGGGGACGGTGCCGTGGGAGAGGAAGCCATTGAGACACTCGCTAGTGGCTTTATTTATGACTTAGGATGGTTGCAGGGTCACCAGAGCAAAGCTGAAGAAGCTGTTGGCCAGAGGTTTAGAAGTGTCAGCTGCGTGGCCGCACCAGGATGCTGGGGAACTCTCTCTGGGCAGGCCGACCAGGCTAAACAACACAGACTTAAGCAAGAATGTTCATCTCTCCTCTGCATCCTAGTCCAAGTGTAAGCAGCCTTGGTGGCCCAGGGCAGTAGGGACCCAGTTTGTTCTTCCTTTGCTGCTCTGCCATCCTCAACATGCAGCTTCCTCCTCATGAAATAATATGGTTGCTCCAGCTCCTGCCATCACATCTGCATTCCATCCAAGGAGAGTGGGAGGAAATTAAACACTTCGACTCCCCTCCCGCTGGCCAGAACCTAGTTTACGTGGACACACCTTGTAGCAAGGGCAGCTGGGAAATGTATTCTTTAGCTGGACAACCACGTGCCCAACTGAAACTTTTGTTACCACAGTAGAAAGGAGATCAGATATTGGGGGGAGCATCTGGGGTCTGTGTGACACACACCAATAGCTCCCTTTGTATGCACTGAACAGTGGCAAGTGCCGTGGCAAGTATTACTCAGGGGACAGGTGAGACCGGGAAAGATTTTTTTAAAGAGTTCGCCAAGGAGGCGACATTTGCACCAAGAGAGTTTAAGGGGCAAGAAAAACACCTTTGGGTCAGGAATGGCAAGTGCGTGGCATGTGCTGCCGTCCTGCAGCTGGGCTGGGCGGCCTCGTGAGCGTCATCACCGTCAGCCTCCCTGAGCCCGAGGCAGCCCCACGTCACACTGGTGGGCCACCGATGGGGCTGGCCCGCCGTCGAACCCTATTGCCACAGCCATTCTGTGTCACGAAGCGTATTCTAGACCCCTCTCTCTGTCCCAAAGAACAATACGCCATAGCCGTAGCCATCCGTGGTGTGCACGTCCCTTCCAGCTCTGTGTGCAGTGATGTCCCAGTAGCTTGGTGGTGGTGGTGGTGGCCTTCGTGACTGTATTTACACCAGGGCAGTGGGCAAGCGCTATGAATCGGGCTTCTCCCCGTCCACCAGGGCAGGCTGTGAAGTATTTGCCAGGATGCCACTGTTTCAGATGTGTCTTTCATCCATTCTTAACAAAAAGGTCCCTGGAAGGCTTGAATTCTGAGCTCTGGTTTGTAGGGGGTCCCTATGGAACAGAGCCCCCGCTTCGTCTGAAGATCTTTCTCTGTCTCGAGTCACCATTCTGAATGTCAGTTCCTTGGGCTTAGAACTAAAAACGTAGCCGCGGTGGATGGGGGAGGTCAGAGAAACTCTGTAAACCGCGGTGGCTGTCCCGTCGTGGTCTGGATAGCCGAAGCTTTGCCGGCGGATGGCATGACAGGGTGGGCACTAGGAAAGTGACCTGGGTCTCCAGGGATTTTCAGGTCCCCGAAGGGACAACTTTTTCCTAGATAAGTGTTCTAGAATATTCGTGGCCCAGTGGAACCTCTCAGCTGTGGGCCCCGAAGACCGCCCTGTTGATCGCCTTCTCTCCAGTGGTGGGGGATGGGCCTAGGGCCTGTCCAGCTGTGCCGACATCGGGGATTCACTGGCCTAGCCTGTCCACGTCGACCTTGAAAATGATGCCCCAGCACCACACACGGCGCCTGGACTTGGGTGCGGGCCTGTTTCCCATCCGTGTGACGGCCCCGGCCCTTTGGGTTGTCAGCCCTAGACGTGCGCTCACTTGGGGAGAGGTGTAGGCCCAGGGCCACGTCTGTGATCGTGAGGATGAGACAAACCACGGAGACCCAGCCTCCACGGTCTCCGAGACCGGTGTAGGCGTGGCCCCATCTGGAACGTCCCCACCCTGTTCCTGAAGGTGAGATTTCTCTTGGCTGGAACAGCGGTGCTGGCAGGTGGCCCAGGGGACGGGAGGGGTGGTGCTCCTTGCTTCTTTCCTCCTGCGGCCGAGTGGCCTGGCCTGGCCTCCGTGTGGCGGGAAGATGCTCCCGTTCCCCACCACTGACCGGCTTCCCCCTCCATGAATGGCCGGGGCGAGAGGCCGCCCAGGGCACTGCGAAACCCAAAGAGAGTCAGTCCCTCCTCCCAGGGGCTCCGGGGAGGCTTCCTGGAAGAAGGGGCACCCGAGCCAAGACCTGAAGAAATGAGCCAGACCCAGGAGGGCGGGAAGGGCCTGCCAGGCAGAGGGAACCGAATAAGACAGCACCAAGGTGTCACGCCCAGCGTGTCTGGGAGCTGGAGCAGAGCCCAGGAGAGGAGGCTGGAGTGGCTGTCAGCCCTGCTAGGCTCTCACTGTATTCCGCAGGTGACAGGTGACATTTACATTTGAGAAAGATCTTCCACCTACGCCTTGGAGCTGGGTCGGGAGGAGCGGAGGGAGGCCGCAGGGAGCCTGTCGCTGGCTCTCTCCCCGGAGCCTGGAGCTAAGTGTGTGGGAGAACCTGAGAGTATTAATGAAAACAACCCCCTAAGCTGTCCCTTACTCAGTGTGTCCCTGGGGGAGAGGGCAGTAATTGGCCCCAAAGGCCTTGGGTGTTTTGCTCCTGTTCTCGCTGGCTGGTTTCCACGTTGGTTCACCCTTCAGCCCTCTGCTTGAGGAGTGTCCTGGGAGACTGCCCGTCCCCAGATCTGTCCCCAGATTGGTAGGGTATGGCTGCCCAGGTCCCCAGGATCCAACCAGAGACAGATGCGGGGCTGGCCCTTGCCTCAGGTCCCACCCCCATGTGGACAGTTACAAGAAGCTGTGTGGCCCCTGGGCTGGGCAGCCTCTGTCCTTTGTCCTGGGCCCTCTCCTCACCCAGCCCACAGAGCTGCAAACCCCTGGCAAGGGCCTGTGGCTGGGCCGAGTCATGGCGAGTGACTCACGTGGCTGCAGAGAGGGGGCAGAGCGTGTTAATAGCAAACCCATTACGTCCCCAGGCCACTTCACGCGAGGGACAAACGGTTCATTGAGGCCGATTTGGCTGCTGGCTCGAGCCACACTCAGGGCGGGGGCGACTTCGTTATCCAGGAAGGCAGCAGCAGATTGTCGGGAGGGGCCCGGCCTGCACGCCCGCTTCCTGCCGCCCTCCCTCCCACGCAGGCATTCTGTTCCCAAGGCTTCGGGCCAGGACGGGAGGCCGCCGTCTCTCAGGTGCCACAGCCACTCTCTCCCTCAGGGACGCAGCGGGCCCGGGGTGCACGGGTGGCACAGAACCTGCTCTCGGTTGGCGGCAGGCTGGGAAGGGGGCAGAAAAACCCAGCCGCAGGGAGCGCCCCATGCAGGCTGGCAGCTGCGCGGGTCCCTTTGTCCACTGGACCTCATGTCAGTGTGTCTTCCGAGTGAGCCCTCTTCTTCCTTGTCCCACAGAGGTGGAGCACACGCGCACACACACACAATCACACACACTCTCACTCACACACACTCACACACTCACACACACACGCTCACTCACACACACTCACACACTCATACTCGCACACACATGCTCACACACACTCACAATCATACACACACACATGCTCACTCACACATGCTCACACACACACAATCACACACACTCTCACTCACACATGCTCACACACACACAATCATACACACTCTCACTCACACATGCTCACACTCTCACACACACAATCATACACACACACACGCTCACTCACGCTCACTCACACGCTCACTCACACATGCTCACACACTCACACACTCATACTCGCACACACATGCTCACATACAGTCACATTCACGCTCACTCACACACACACTCACATACACTCACACACACGCGCTCACACACTCACACACTCATACTCGCACACACATGCTCACATACAGTCACATTCACGCTCACACACACTCACATACACACACTCACACTCGCTCACACATGCTCACACACTCATGCACACTCACGCTCACGCATGCTCACTCACACATACAATGCTCACATGCACTCACTCTGACACATGCTCGCACACATACTCACACATGCTCACTCTCACACACATACTCATTCACGCTCACACATGTTCACACACACTCACTCTCACGCACACTCCCCAGAGAGGCTCGGTGGGAGGGGCAGGAGGGAGCGAGAGAGCTGAAGACCTGGGCTTCTGGCTGAGGCCCTGGGGGGCCTGGCGAGGATGGGGGTGCACTCGGCCCCCTCCATTTCTCCCCCCAGGCTGGGATTGGCCATTCTGGAGCACCCAGGGGCCCTGGACCCACTGGCTAAGGAGGGAACAGAGCCCAGGTTGCCTAGATGATCACCACCTCCTTGATCGCATGCTTCTAGAACAGTCTCTGGCTTTGCAGCTGGTTCCCAGGACTTTTTTTTCTGGCGACCATTTAATTGAAAACCAGTTCTCTTAGAGCCCCGATTTCAGTCTCTGCGGGGGACAAGTGGGAGGTGATGTCCCCAGGAGCCCCAAGGTGACAAGTGAAGCTGGAAGGCGGGAGGGACAGGCAGTGCTGCAGTCAGTCCTAGCTGGCACGGGAAGTCCAAGCCCAACACTCCCTGGGGGCCGGTGTCTCGGTCCCTTTCTCAGAATGGGGGGAGGGGCAGACCCTTTAACTCCCAGGCCCCCAGAGAGAGCGGCCAGTAGCCCAGACCTCTGCGTCTCCTTTCTGCCCTTCTACTTTGGAAAAGAGGAAAGTGGACAGAGAACCGCTTCCGTGGGCGGCAGCTACGGCCAGACCTAGTGTTTTAATTCTCGGTAGATAGATGATAGATGGACTGAGAGATACGGATTTTTTTTTAATGCTAAAAGTGGCTTAAGAGTAAGCAGCAGTGACAGGCACTGAGCCCCCGTCACTGGAGGTGTTCGTGCGGAGGGCAGGTGGGGGAGGGCGTTTAGGGGTGGGCATCGAAGGTGCGCCCCGGCGGGGGTGCTGGATGCCGGATCGGCCTTGAGGCTCCTTCTGAGGGCGGGCGGAAGTACCTCCACCGGCCGCCACTCCGAATTTAGCCCTTTTTCCTCCCACTTGCTGGGTGTCTCCTGGGCGGTGGGCAGGGACGTCGTTAGGGCATTTGACCAAAGTCCAAGGGGGCAGGCGGGCGGGCAGCTCCCCAGAGACGACGTCACCTCGGTCACTGCGGCAACTTTAAAAATAAGTGCGGCCACAGAGGGCCTGCTGCCCTCCCTTCTCTGCTCGGATCTCGCCGTCCCCGCTGACGTGGAACTGGGGCAGGCTGGTGACTCAGCCCTCGTCCCCACTGCAGCGCGGAGCTGCCTCTGGCCTCCGAGCGCCCGGCACAGGGCGCCTGCAGGAGAAAAATGGCAAGGAGGCCAGGACTCTGAGGGCCCCTGGGGACAGCGCGTCCTGCTCACAGCGGCTCGGCCACGCCTCCTGGCAGCCCGGGCGAGAAGGCCGCAGGTGGGCATAGTCACTCCCTGCTTCAAGGCTGGGTTGGTACCAAGCTGGCGCTCCTGTGACACCCCCTGTGCCTCTGTGGAGCCACTGGCAGGACCAGAGGGCACTTTCCCTCCGCTGGGGTGGGGGTGGGGTGCAGAGCGTCCCCATACCCCTCTTTGTACCTCCAGCCTCTGATGGCTGCTAGGAAGTTGGGGACGTTAGCCTGGTCCAAAGCCGTGCTTTGGGGGCTGGAGTGGGAACAGAGAGCTGTGGGCTGATCAGGACGAAAACACGAGTCATCAGCGGGTGTCGATCTGGGTGACGGCTCACCAAGCCTGTGGGGCAGTGGGGCCCAGACTCCTGAATTCGCTGATCAAAAGCCCATTGGACGTTCCAATAAACAAATGGCAGCCTCTGGGGCCATAGCCAGGGCTCGGCTGATGAGGCATCGTCTTTGAGGGTCACAGTGTCCATCCAGGCCTTCGGCCTCGCTGTCCCTGTGTCCCCAGTCCTGGCACTCATCGGTTTTAATGTCATTGCAGTAAAGGTGACAAGTGAAGCTGGAAGGCGGGAGGGACAGGTAGTGCTGCAGTCAGTCCTAGCTGGCACAGGGCAAGTCCAAGCCCTTAGAAGCCTGAGCATCTGCCCA
>NW_006436283.1:3534108-3538253 GCF_000325575.1 Pteropus alecto | reverse complement strand
TGTTTACTAAACTAGAGTCTCAGTTTGGGAAAATAAAATAAAGTTCTAGAAATGGATGGTGGCGATGGTTGGGTGTGAGTACTTAATGCCACTGAACCGTACACTTAAACATGGTTAAAATGGTAAATTTTATATTTTTCACCACTGTAAAAAAAATGCATTGCTCTCTTAGAAAGAAATTAAATTGTAGATCAGAACTACATAATAGAAACGAAGTTACTTAAAAATAATCCTATTAGAAACAAAGGTAATGATCCACCACGCCCGCGCTTCCTAGACCTGTAACACACCTGCTGTCTCCATCCTTGCCTTCTCTACCTCTGTGGCATCCGCATGGCAGAGACGCCGTATCGTGGTGGCGGCTACACAGCTCTTCCCAGGAGCCACACTGGCAGCTTCGGACTGGCCAAGGCGGCAGAGTTCACGCCACAGGAAAGGCGGCTGCTACGGATCAGGGCTGTGTGTTTGTGCCCCCCAGAGTGCTGGTGGTTACAGCGGAGGCAGCAGACTGGAGGAGGGGGGCGCTGCGGGACTGAGCCCCAGATTGTTGGAGGCGGGAACTTAATGATGGCTTAGATGTGGGGGCGAGGGAAACAGGACTCGGGGTGATACCTAGATGTTTGGCGGGTACGTTTGGGTGGATAGCAGCGCCATTTACAGAGATGGCAGGCCAGGGGAGCTCGGGGCCAGCAGCCAATGCGCCCAAGGCCCTGGGGCTTAGGGGAGGCCCTACTGTGCGCCAGGCTTGGGCAGAGCTGAGGCCATGTGGCCCTGCCCTGAAGGAGCCCTGGTCTGTGAGGAGATAGATGAGCCACTTAATGAGGTGACCTGTCCCAAGGCCCAGAGTGGCTTGGCACACAGCCACCATGCTCCCCCTGCTCCCCAAGCCCCACCTGGAGCTGGGGTCACGGATACCGACGTGGGAGCCAAACGTCTGTTTCCGCCACCGTTTCCTCCCTCCCCCTTTTTCCCAGGCTTTGCAAAGGTTCCCCCCGCCGGGGCTTGGCCGGAGGCCTCTCTCTTCAGCCCTGCTCTGCCCGTTTCCAGAAGGCCCGGACCTGGAGGTCACACTATGCCCTTTGCGCCCAGCTCTGGCCTCCGGCTCCTCCTAGTGCCCTGTCCCCAGGTCCCTGCGGGATTGCTGCCCGCCTGACAGTGTTCATCCCCTAGGACAGGTCTGGGGGCTTCTTAGACATCTTCGGGAGATGCGGCTTTGACCTAAAGAAACGATGGACCTGAAGGTCTCCAGCAGCGCCCTCCGGCGGCTGTAACGAAGCACCACACACTGGGTGGGTTCAAAGGACAGAAATGGGCCCCCTCCCAGTCCCGGAGGCTGGAAGCCTGAAATCGAGGTGCGGGGGGTGGGGGGTTGGGGGGGCCGCGCCCCGTCTTAAGGCCGGAGGAGGAGCCCTTCCTCGCCTCTCGCGTCTTCTGGGGCCCCGAGTGTGCCTTGGCTCGTGGCCGCATCACTCCGAGCTCTGCTTCCGACGTGACGCGGCCTCTTCTCCCACCCGTTACTTCCTCCTCCTCCGTCTCTCATAAGGACACTGGCTCCTGGGGTCAGGGCCACCCGAATCCAGGGCGATCTCATCTGGAGAGCCTTCTCTTAATTAAACCTGCAAAGATCCTTATACCAAACAAGTCACACTCTGAGGGGCCACCATTCCCCCCACGACAGGTCTCATGGTGGACCTGTGAGGTAGGTGGCCCCTCCGGTGTGGCTCTAATCACACTTTCCCCTGGGACCAGGCCTTTTCCGGTGGCCTTGGGAGAGTACACTGTCACAAAGGCAGAGACCTCACAGTTCTGTTCGTCTTGCCGTATTTCAGCTCATTTCCCTCTCTCTGCTGCTGCTGCTCATTTTATCTGCCCAGGGCCCCTGCCAAGATCATTCCTCCAGCCCCAGCCCCGATTGCTCATGCCCCAGGAAAGGGGGATGGGAGGCCCTCGCCGTCCTCCAGGGACCAGGCCTTACTAGGGGCCCAGAGCCCCAGACTGGACACAGCCTTCGGAAGTGCTCAAAGGCTGGGGGATGATTAAAGGGCCAGGAATGGATGATTTAAGCTGAGGGAGAGAAGGCCAAGGAGCAACCGGATCGTCTTCTAGTTTTGAGAAGATAATTATTACTCAAAGGGTGGTGCCAGCTGTTTCTCATCTCCTCCGAGGACAGGGAAAAAAGAAATAAATGATGTACAGTTAGAGCAGTTGGTTAGATACAAGGGTGAACTTCCCGGCTGGGAGCGTGGCTAAGGGCCGGGCCGGGTTTCCCGGGAGAGCGTGGAGAGTCGCCTGACCTGGCAGTGTCCAGGCCTGGCACCCACGGCCCCGGTGGCTTAAGCGAAGGGTTGCTGGAGGCAGGGGGCTGGACCAGACTGGCTCTGGAGCACAGTTATGCCAAAGTGGGGTGCTTCCTGGCCTTGTAGGTGGACCCCCTCCTGCCACTGTCCTTTAGGTTCGCATAGGGGAGCACTTTGGGGAGGCTGCACCCTGGCTGGGCTCCCCAAGGCGATAAGCATAAGCACGTTTTGCTGGGCTGTGAACGACAGTGAATTACGCGCAGAGCTGATGCGCAGCCCATGCCAGCTCTCTGGGAGGACAGTCAGGTGCGTGCGTCTGCACTTGCCAGGGGCTCTTCATAAAAACGCTGGAGACTAACGCTGAGGCCGAGGTCAGACCCCACCCAGGACACCCCGCGTCTTCCCAGGCAGCTGTGTTGTTGGGCTGTTAGGGGCAGGGGACCACCAAACTACCAAATACTGGGTGGGCAGGTGGCCCAGACAGCTGGACGATCAGGCAGGCCCAGGGCTGGTGTTCAGACAAGAAATGCCTTGGCTGGCACAGAAGCCATCGGGGGACCATGAATGCCGGTGCCAACTTCTTTTCCGAAGCCCAAGGCTCCCAGCAGACGAGGGTGTGTGCACATCTGAAATGTCTGTGGTTTTGCAGTTCCATGTCCATAAACTCACTTGGTTGAAAATAGTTCAAAATATCTAAAGCATGAGGGAGGGAGGGACCGCTTTTCTTAAAAAGGAGGGCCTCGATTTTATCAAAATCGGCTCAAAAAAGCCCACCCACCCCAGCGCATTCTCTGCGAGTGGCCCCGCATAACTGAGGTGGCAGTCAGGCCCCAGCGTCCCCCTCTGCACGTCAGAACTGGAGAGGGGGAGTGGGGGCGGCCACCCTGTGACCCAGGACAAGCTGTCGGGCGCTCTCAGGCCACACGGAGGGGACAGGAGGGGACAGCTCGGAGGGTGTTATTCCCTGCTACGAATTCTCCCAGGGTCCCCTGCCTTCGGGCTGAGGCCCAGGTTTAAGGTGATGAGGGGGAACGGGCAGGACCGCCTCTCAGGCTCAGCCAAGGGGAGTGGAAGACACCCCTGTCCCCCAGGTCATCAGTGCCAGACCTGGACGGCCCTTCCTGGGGAATTGTTACTGTTGCTTCTCAAGTTCCAACCCATCCTTTTGTCCCCAGCCCCTAGGACCTGCCTGCCTGGTAGGTAATAGGGTTTAATAGAGGTTTGTCGGAGGGATGAAGTGTAGAAGTTCGGGGGACAAGGCCCCACTTGGGGTACACGTGGGGAGCAGGAGCCCCACCGGCAGCCCACCCCCGCTTCTCCCGCGGCCTTCCTTCATATACCATGAGATGTCTCCCTTCTAGCCCAGGTCTACACTCTGCCTTCCAGAAGCCGCTTATTGTGGGGGGCAGGGGTGGCGCCCGGCCGTAGCTGTTCTGACAGGGGTGCTCCCTTCCTGCCCCACGTGCCCCTGGGCCAGCGCCTTCTCTGTCACCCACCCCAGAGAGTGCAGCAGCGACCCCGGGATGGAAGGGCGGGGGTGGGGAGTCGCTGGAGGGGTACCCCATCCCCGGGCCCCGGGCCACGTGACTCCTGCGCTGGCTCCTCGGCTCTTTGCCAGCAGGCCGGGGTCCTGCGGGCCGCCAGCCCCAGCGCTTAACCCTTGCAGGCGCTGAGCGCGGGAAGGCGGCGGCGGCGGCCAACTTTGTTTGGCTCTGTAAATAAAACCTCCAGCAGAAGGAGCCCTGAGCCCCAGGGAAGGGGAGGAATCTCTCCCCGCCTCGGCGCCGCCCCCACATCCGCCCACATCTGGCCGCAGCGGGGCGTCCGGGGGGGAGGGGGCCGGCCGCG
>NW_006436283.1:3525527-3533561 GCF_000325575.1 Pteropus alecto | reverse complement strand
GGAGGCCCCAGGGTGGGGACCGCTGCCGCGCCGTTTCCTTCCTTTTATTGTTGTTTGTGTGTGTCGAGCAACGACAGCGTCCTCGAGGGCTTGCGAGGCTCCGTCGGGACTGCCGGCGCGGCGCGCAGTCCCCTCCCTCCGGGCTCCCGGGCCTTCGGGGCCCTCGGCCCGGTGGCTGCTCGGGGGACTTGGTTACTCGCCCCCGCGTCCTGCTGGGGAGGACAGCCCCTCCCCCACGCCCGTTTCGGGGCCAGGGCTGAGCGAATCCGGGCTGCCGAGGGCTGCCGAGTGGACGCGGCCCGGGGACGATCGGGTCTTGGGGTGGGGCGCCCCATCGTCCCCTATCCAGGCCTGGGGACATCCTCAGCCGCCTCCCAGAGCCCCGCTGTGTGGGGAAGGAGGAGTTTGCGTGCGGTTGCGGGCAGGGAGCGCGGTTTGGTCCCCCGCCTTTGGGGAGGGCTTCTCCCCGTGAGTGCGGGCCAGCTCTCGGCCGGGCCTGTGCGCGCGCGCGTGCTTTTCTGCGTCCTCGTGACGGCCCGTGGCTCCGCGTCCTTCGCCCTGGGGAGTAAATAAAGCGATCGGAAGGGAAGCTCACACAATGGTCTCCAGCGCGTCGGGGCGGGTTTCTGAGGGGCGGTCCTGCCTCTGCTGGGACCTGGAGCCCCCGCCCCTCGGAGGGGCTCCCAGGCAGCCTTGGGCAGAGCCCTCTGGTGGGCCGGGGTGGGGAGAATGGGCTGAAAAGAGTTACAGACGGCCAGCGGCCAGGCCAAGCCGGGAGGTCCTCTGACCCACGGCTGGCATCGGTTCCCGGAGCCCAGCTGCTCACGTGGCCCACCAGGGGTCCGCCCCAGTGCAGGGGCACATCTGGGGGCCAGAGCCTGCCTGGACCCAGGCAGAGCCCAGCCCCAGTGGTTCTGTGGTCCCGTGGCTGGCACGCCCTGTGCAGAGGGCCAGTGTGCTGTCGCCGGCTCAGTGGGGGGGACACTTCAGACTGGCACCAGCTCTGAACAGGGGAGCTCAGGCTTTGCAGAGCTGCGAGGGCTGTTGCTGGCCACCTGGACATCTGGGAGTGCCTGCTTGTCCTGGGGGCTCCCCTGTCTACTTCCTTCTGTTTGCCTCTGCCTGCCCACGTGTGCCCCTCCCCCTACCCCCTGGGAGCAGCTACTCCCCTATAGCCACTCCTCAAGGGCCCTTCATCTCCCAAATGTCCAAGGGCAAAAGTCAGCCCATCCAGAGACCTTCAGGTTAGTGCCGTGTGTGTGCCCGTCCTCCTTGTGGCAGGCAGGGGAGGAGGTCGGCTCGCTGGCCCTGACCCGCGCTGTGCTGGCAGTGGGGTTTCTGGGGAAAAGCGGGATGTGATGGGCTGGGCGTGGGCACCCTGGGGTGGGGTGGGGAGGTGACGCTTTGGGGGTCTTGTGCCCCCACTGCTGTCACTGACCGTGCTGTGTAGGCTGCTAGTGCGTCCGCCCCAGTGCCCATCCGACCCCGACGTGCCCTGTCCGAAGACGCTGGCGGCCTCTGCAGCTTCTCGCCTGTCTAATTTAGTCGGAGACAGTGGCCTCATTGAGACCATACTGGGCAACAATTGGCAGCCCTGTGACTCCAGGGGGAGATTCGTCACTTGGGAAGGGGGGGCCTCGCACCCTCTGATTCCCCGTATGTGTTGTGTGCCCTGAAAAGTTTGAAGTGCTCTGACAATGGGGATTCAGGTGTTAAGGAGCCCCCCACTTCTGCTTCCCGAGCGGAGGTGTGCCTGCGTGTGAGTGTGTGTGTGACAATGGGGATTCAGGTGTTAAGGAGCCCCCCACCTCTGCTTCCCAAGCGGAGGTGTGCCTGCGTGTGAGTGTGTGTGTGTGTGTGTGTGTGAGTGTGCCACCTTGGGCACTAGAAAGGCAGCCTTCGTACGTTCCCCGGGAACTTGGAGTAGAGTTGGGTGTCGGGGACTGGCAGCCTGGGCCGGAAGGACGTGAGGAAGGAGGAGAGGGCATGACCCAGCACAGCAGTGGGTGACAAGAGCTGGCAGAGCCAGGGCAGGGAAAGGTCACCACTGCTGGCTAACCGGAGAAGTCCTGCCGGGGGAGGCAGTGCTTGAGCGACAGTCGGAATGCGCTCCGGCTGGGGCCGCCGCTGCAGCGGGGGAGGCTGGAATGAGCTGGTCTGTTAGGGGGCCGGGGCATAAAGAGGGGTCAGCTTGTGGCTGTGGAAGGCCGGGCGTGCCCGCCCGGAGCCTGGACCAGGCTGGGGAGGCAGCTGGAGTGGCCGAGATCGAGCTAGTTTTGGGGGCGCTGCCCCCGTGGAGTCTCGATTTCTGCAAGGTAGGGCAAAAGGGGTGGGGGAGGAAACTGCCAGGTCCTGGGCCGCTGGGAGACCATAGTCCCTGGGGGGGAGAGACTGGCCCCCTCATGTTGGGGGGCCACTGGGGCTGATTTTCGATCGGAGCAGGCTGGAATCCTACAGCGGGGCCAAAGGGTCCCGATCGGCGTGTTTCTGGGACGGTTGGAGGCAGTGGTGGTACCCAGGCCCGAGTGCCTGGGGCTGGGTGTGGGGTGGGTTCCCGGGGCCAGAGCAGCCTGGCCTGCAGGGCAGATAGGAAGCTGCCCCAGGTGTGTGGGCACGTGCGTGTGTGCGTGTGTGGGAGCGACCGGGTGCCCCAAGTTAAAATTCTGCTGGTGTCCCATGTTCTGGGCACATCTGCCCCCTGCCCTGGGGACCACTCATCCCTTTTCATCATCTTATTCCGTGCCTGTCCCTTCCCCCACCTGTGAGGACCCAGGTAGTCCCAGTTCCTCAGGGTGGGACCGTTAGTCACGTCGCCAGGGTAGCACAGGGAGTCAGCCTGTCTCCTGTTTTGGACATATGTGGGGTTCAGGTGCCCCTGGGGATCGAGAAGGTGGCGAGGTCCTTCGTGAACTTGAACCTCCCACACCGCCTTTACCTTCCCTTCAAGGAGGATCTTGGGGCTCTGTGGAGACCCCCTCTCTCCACCCCCACTACGTATTTTGCATTTTGCTGATGTGATTTTTAGAGCTTTATTTTCCACTTTTTCTGGCACAAATGGCCTCAAGGTGACCTCGGCACCCATCACTGCCTGCGTGACGGGACGGCAGGCAGGGTGACCCCTTCCCCTATCTCGCTCCTGGTGGGTAGCGGCACGGGGCGTTGGGCGTGTTCTTCAGCGAATAGAGACTAAACCTGTTATCGGGAACATTGTTACGACTCGCGTCTTTGTGTAACAAAAGATATTCCAAGTGCCAGCTGTCCCACACACCCACAACACCCAACCCCCGCGCATCCTTAACCAGATTTGCAGGCGGAGAGAGAATCCTGAGAGCCCTTGATGTTTGGGGAAACCAGACCAGGCGCTCTGGTCCCACAGCCGCGCTCCCGCCCCGGGGATGTCTGCCCCTCTCAGCTGCCCACCCCCCTGCCTCCTTGGAGGACCCTCGGGTCATGCTCTGGGCCTGGGACGGGAGAAGGCCTCCCGGGGAGATGGGATCCTGCAGATGTGCCTGCCTGTCCCGGAGCCCAGACACTTCTGGGACGTGGGCCCTGCAGCTAAAAGGCTCTCTCATGGGTCCTGGCCACCCGAAGCGCTGGCCTGGCGCCCCTTGTGTCCAGAGCAAGGGCTCAGGCTCACCTGCCACCTGGATTATGAGGAGGACAGACACGCATGCCCTGGGGGACAGAAGCACCTCTGTAATGGGCTTTGTAGCCGGGCTGAGGGTCAGATCTGGGCCAGGGACTTGGGACAAGCACGCGCCACCCCACGCTGTGGCGCTTCTGTCTGGAAAGGCTTAGGAGGGCAAGCTCACGCTGCCATTTGAGAGCGGGTGGCGTGGGGTAAGCGTCTGACCCCCGAGCCTCCGTTCCCTCGCTGCTGGGTGGGGCTGTAAACGCCTCTGTCGAGGGCTGTCCAGCACCGGCCCCTGTCCTGCTGGGTGCTGGGTGCTGGGAGCTGCTGCTGCCGCCGCCGCTGCTGGAGCTGGGGTGGGGGTGGCTCTGTGCAAGAGATGGGCGTGGCTGCCTCAGCGTCATGATCGGGGTGGTGGAAATCGTTCAGAGGCCCAGGCAGGGGCCTGTCTGATCCCCTGGAGCAGGAGGGTGGGCAGCCTGGCCGGCCCTGCAGATTCGGGGTGCCCGCGAAGCCTGCCTGGGCACCCCGACTCCGGCAGGGACCTGGGCTCCCGCCCGGCAGACATTCCGTCTGAGAATACTGCCGCTTTCTTCCTGTCACCGCTAAGGCTGGGGGGACGTGGGCTGCGGGGCTCCTTCACTGGGGGGTGTCGACCCAGTCTCCTCTGCCATCCCCTGCACCCCGGAGTGTCACGGTGGTGGCTTGTAGGCCTGCCTAAAGGGCCAGGTGCAGATAGTGACACAGGCACACGCTGGACAACTTGACTGCAGGGACAGGCGGTGGGGTGGGGTCAGGCCACCTGCCCAAGGCTCTGCTGGCCACCAGCCTTCCTGAGAGACCGGGAGGGAGCTGGTGTCCGGGAGGGATGTGCTGGCGGCCACCGTCCTCGTCCAGCAGCCCCTGGTGAACCCTGATTGTGGGTGGCGCTGAGCCGGCTCCCAGCGGGGGGAGCAGCCCCGCCTCTGGGCAGTGGGGAGAGCCATGTCTTTGTCTGACGCTGGGGCCGCTCAGCTCCGCACGCCCCTCCCTTGCAGGGCAGGGGAGTCTGGCCCCAGGGCGGGGGCCTCGGAGCCTCTGTGCCTAGAGAAATAGACACATCGGAGTCTGAACTCCGGGTCAGCTGCGGGCACCGTGGTGGCCCATGATGGCCCTTGCTTAGGCCACATCCGTGGAGGAGGCTGCCCTGCCGGATGGGTTGTAGCAGTGGCATGGTGGCCCATTCGAGATGGAGTGTGACCAAGGGGAAATGGGAACGTGTGGATGGCACGCGTGCCCTGTGGGGCCAGGGGCCCCTTCACCAGGTGACCGGCCTCAGCCCACCCCTCTCAAGTGCTGCAGCCTGGGATCCTGGCGTAGGCTGAGCAGAACGGGGTCCCCTCCTCCTCCCCCTCCTCACATGCCCAGAGGTCACGGGAGGTCACATTCAGAGATTAACCCCCCCCAACCTGGTTCATCAGTTGAATGCCCCTTGGCAGGGGGGAGGAGCTTGCCTGCTGCTTAGAAGTCTCTTTGGGGTACGACGAGCAGCACAAGGCCGCAGTGAGGACCTGGGGGCCAGGCCGAAGGATCCAGGTTGACCCCAGACCCAGGACACAGTCCCGCCTGCCGCCAGACCAGGTGCTCCCTCTGGGTCTGGATGGGACTCGTGTGTCTTTGCCCACTGTCCGGTGGCACGTGGGAGACCCTCAGAAGCCTGGTGGTGTGCGTGGAATGACGGGGTGGGGTGAGGGGGCCCCCGTGGGAGACGCCTCGGAGGTCGAGGCCCCGGAGATTTCAGTGTTTCGGTTCATCCCGGAAACCGAGGCAGGAAACGGGCTTCTCGACACAGCCACTGAGGCGAAACGGTGAAGCCGTGGCTGTCCTTCCAGAGTCCTCTCAGTTTTCCCCAAATTTGGAGTCTCTGTGGGACCGAATGGCCCGGAGCTCCCTGGCACACGGTCCCAGAAGCCCGAGGATTGTAATCTCCCGGCCAAACGGCCAGTGGTGGCCCCTGGACGGCCCCGGCGCCTGGCGCATTTCTGGGCTTAGGCTGTTTACTTTGGTCTCGACAGAGCCGGGGCTCCGTCCAGCCCGGACCGGGAGACGTTCTAACAACTCCAAAAGTTTGTTGTCATTTTTTTAAAGTGCTGCCGGTGTCCAGAAGTTTAGACGGAGAGACAGGCCTCGCTTCCCGTGGATGCGGTGGGTCCACCCTACGCCAGCGCCAGGCCCCGGGGGGCGGGAGCCCAGGGCCAGGCTCTGCCCTGCCTCTTTCTCATGTTTGTCCCTGTCCACTCTCTTTCCCATGTCCCTGAGTCTCTAACAGCTCCTCTCAGCAGGCCGACCCCCCTGCCGTCCCCCCCACCCCGCTGTCTTTGGGCGAGCCGGGGAGGCCGATGTCAGCCTGAGTGCAAAACCCAGAACACCAAGGGGCCCGGCCTCAAACTCAGTGCTATGTCTTCCCTGCACGTGGCTTAGAGCTTCCTGCGCCCCGGTCCCCGAGCCCCTGCCTTCCAGCACAGGGAATAGCATCCTGGGCGAGCCAGGTGACATGCGGAGGGAAGCAGGCGAGGTGACACCCTCCTCCCACCCATTCCGCTCCCGCTCTGGCTACAGCCTCCGAGAGACCCTCGGACGGGGGTTTGAAGATTGTTCCCTGGTACAGATGGGGCACGGCCACCCCCAGGGCCTCGGGTCGGGCGGGGTGGGGAGTGGAGTCTGTCTCGCGGTCCGGGTCTTGTGTAGACTGAGTGGGAGGCTCCCGGGGGTGCTTTTCCCCTCTTTCCCCTTCGGGAAACCACGTCTGCTCTGTGCCCGGCCCCCTCGCTCCACAAGGAGAGGCCGGAGTCCCTGAGTCTTGGTGGCTATTGTCAGTTCTTCTCCAGTGGTGACGCTGGGTCTGGTTTCCTACCTCTAAACCCACAGCCTTCCCCTCCCCCTCGAGGGGCACTGGCTGGAATGGCTGCCTTCGTGGAAGGGCTTCCCGCTGTCCCCTGGGGCAAGGCTTGGGGGTCCTGGACACCTCCTAATGGGAGGCTGCAGCTGAGGGTCCCCCTGGGAATGAGGAAGGGGCCACAGACAGCATCCTCTCTGCCTGGAGGAGGTTGACTATGGACGAGTCTCATCATCTCTCTGGCGGTGAAGTCCCCAGCAGAGTGAGTGTGGCCTCTGCCGTCCCCCCACCCCCAGGCAGCGACTGGAGATGGAGATGTGTCTGGTGTGACACTGGCCGGTGGATTTCCACACTCCCCAGGCAGGAGCTCACTCTGTACCGTCCGGCCCCTCCCTGGGTGCAGGAAGCCGGGGAGGGGCCGGACGGCCTTTCCACGTGGGTGGGCAGTTTCCCTGAGGGGCCAGGGCCTGCCCCGGGTCCCCTGGAGGTAGGTACTATCCACACCACGGGGTCTCCCCTGCTGTCCCCTGCTCACAGGGGAAGGCGTGCTCGGGAAGGCAGCTGAGTTTCGTTTTTCCTTCGGTTCAGAACGAAGTGCTGGACGGAATCCTGTCCTCCCGTGGGCCGGGAGCGGGTCCCCGCGTGGGGGAGGCAGTCGGCTCACTCGGTTGTCTCTCCAGCAGCTGTCCGTGAGCACCAGTTAAAAGCCAGCTCTGTTCTAGGTTTGAGGGGTCCAGGCATGAGCCCAGGAGAGGGGTAGGTTGAGGAGGGCTTCCTGGAGGAAGGAGCACCCAAGCAGACTCCTGGGAAGGAGCTTGCCAGGCAGGGGCTCCAGGCAGATGATGCTGGCCGGCTTCTCATGCAATTTCCACCATCTTGTAGTTTGTTTGAGAGACCCCACTGTGCCCACACCTGGCACAGGTCCCCTTGGAGGGCCGAGCTTGCAAGCCTAGGAGGCGTGAAGAGGATTAAGGCCCCATCTTTCCTCCTGGTTGGGAGCCTGGGAGAGCTGGGAGGGGCTTGGATGGTGAATAACTGAGTAACTCGGGTGGGAGGGTGGGAGGGCCGCGCCCCCTTTGTTAGCTTAGCGGACTTGGAGTGGCTGCTCTGAGCCGGGCCTCCTCAGCAAACCTCAGCAAGGGCTGCTCTGCTGTTTTATTTTATTTTTTTGCTAAACTACAAAAGAAACCCTTGGCGGGCATGGGGCCCCTTGGGGGTGAGATGGGGAAGGTGAGCGTTCATTAGCACCTTTGCAGGCCGAGCGCATCAGAGAGGGGTTGCTGCCCCGGATGGAAACACCCGAGTCTTGGGGTGAGGTGGGGGGATGGGGATACTAGTGAGGGAGGAAATCCCCCTGCTCTGGCTGCAGCCCCCCTGAGGCTGGGCGGGGGTTGGGGACTCCACTCAGATATTTACATCTCTCCTGATATTTAAATGCTGGAGCCAGGCTCCGGCAAACAGCTGCCCTGGAGCCAGCTGTCAGGCTCGGGCTGCCCTCCTCCCTCCTCCCTCCTCCCTCCTCCTCCTC
>NW_006436283.1:3525244-3525493 GCF_000325575.1 Pteropus alecto | reverse complement strand
CCTCCCTCCTCCCTCCCTCCCACATTCTTTCTCTCTGACCCAAGTCCAGGCCCTTCCAGCAGTTCCCCCTTCGCTCTTCCTGTGACCAAGCTGGTTCTTGTTATTTTTCGTAATCATATTCTTTATTGAGCACCTACTCTGTGCCAGGCACTGGACTGGGCACTTCATCCTCCAGGGCCCAGCGTGGTGGACAGGCCGCTGAGGCTCGCTCCGGTCACAGCTGGCCCGAGACCACACATCCGTCTGTCA
>NW_006436283.1:3508801-3525128 GCF_000325575.1 Pteropus alecto | reverse complement strand
AGCCTGGGGCCCGGCAGGGGCTGCCTCTGCTCCGATCACAGTACACCTTGCACCTGTACGGGGCTGAGCGCAGTGCCGGCACATGGGGTCGGCCTGTGCTTTTAGAGCCTGGCTTTCGAGGGCTGGGGTGGGAGCTGGAGGCGGGGTGGGGTAATGGTTTAGCGCACTGGCTCAAATCCGGCTCCGCCCTTGCCCCCCGCTGTGACGCTGGGCGGGTCATTAGCCTCTCTGCCTCGGTTTCCCATCCGTAAAGTGGGGACGGGAGTCAAATCGCCGTCATGAGAACTGGACGGCTGCTGTAACAGAAGCCCTTAGAACAGCGCCTGGCGTATACTGAGCACTTAATAGACATTGACTTAAAAATTCAAAGCAGCGGACACTTTGTAGATGGATAGGAGATGGCAGGCAGCACCCAAGGCGCTGGCGGAGAGGGCGCCTGTCTCAGCTCGGGCTGCGGTGGCGGTGCCGCCGATGGGGCCTTAAACAGTACACATTCATTTCCCACAGCTCTGGAGGCCGGAAGGCCAAGGCCAAGCTCCCGGCAGATTCGGTGTCTGGGGAGGGCTCTGTTCCTCGTTCTAGATGGCATCATCTTGCTCTGTTCTCCCAGGCAGAAGGGGTCTCTTGTCTAAGGGCAGTAGGGCCACCTGTGACCGCTCCACCTTCCTGTCCTCACCTCCCAAAGGCCCCATCTCCTAGTACCATCACCTCGGGGGTTAGGATTTCAACATGGGCACTCGGGGGACCCAAACTCAGTCTATAGCAGGGAGAGACATGAACGGGCCTCGCTCCTGCCCTCAGGAGGGCGACATTCTTAGGGGAAGAAGGTGACCCCTGCCCTCCGGAGGAGCGGGGAGGTTTGAGGGGAGGCTGGAGGCTGGCAGGAGGCTTGCTGGCTTCCTGGACTCCAGCACGGTACGGTCCTGCCCGTCCGTGTTTCTTGTGACAAATGAGCTCAAGTGAGAGTTATCATGGAGGCCCTGGGCTGCTTGGGCCTTGTGTGTGTAAGGTGGACGCGGCATGGGTCTTGGGCAGGTTTTGGGGTCTTGCGACTGACACACCCCCTCGTCACATGGACCTCCACCCCCAGCAGTGTCCAGTGTGTCCTTTGGGTGTGTACTGACCCAGGAGCTGAGCGGTGGTGGCCGAGGCTGGGTTTCGACCTTGGGTGACTCTCCAGAAGGTGTGGGCTGCTGAGCTGGTGGCTCCAAGGCCCCCTGCCAGGGCTCCCCCGAGAGGCTTGGTGCTTAGGGCTCTTCTTATAGGATTCTCAGGAGGAGGTGGGGTGGTGGCGGTAGGAGGCTTGTGAGTCACGGGAAGGCAGAGGTCCTCACCCACCTGCCCCTCAGACATACCCTGGGGTGCCAGGCCCCCCCTCCCCCAGCCCTCCTGGACCAGAACCTCCCCGAGGCGAGGCTCAGCAGTCTACTTTTTAACAAGCTCCAGAAATGATTCTGATCAACAGCCAGAGCGGAGAATGATCTGGAACCAGAACTTGAGAACCATAGGGATTTAGAGGGTGAGAGCAAGGGTACAAGCAGAGAGATTCGAGCTCACGCGTGGCGAGAAGCACACGGCAGTGTCACGGCCTGGGACCGCTTTGAAAGATTCTGGTACCCAGGCACCGTGAGGGCATTGCAGCGGCTGCCAAAACCCTGCCAGCCGCGTTTGGCTCCTGGGTTCATAGATGTTTTTCCCTTAGCTTTCTCTGTGTTGTGCAGATTTCCCGCGTTGCATGTAAATTGCTTTTCGTAGTCAGGAAAAGAGCAATCAATGGTATTATTAAAAGTTCATTTTCAAAAAGAGAATCAACTCATCCAACTCTGTCTCCCACCGCTGAGAGACCTGAGAAGTGACAGCCTGCTGGTCGATGGTGGCGGAGCCAGGGCTCCTGGGCCCCGGCCGTCTTTTCCAGCTCTGGGTCGGGGTGCCAAGTGGCGTGAAGGCCCGAAGGTGCCTCTGCCGCCGGGATCTGTCTCTGCTGCTGGGATCCGCCTCTGCCAGCAGGTGCACTTTTGGCCACAGGGGAGTGTGGCCAGAGCTCTGCCTGGGGTGGGCGGGGCGGGGGGACGAGGTGGGCCAGCCCTCCCCGTCCGCCCCTGGCCCGGCCCCGCCAGCTCTGCTGAGGGTGGCTCTTGCTGGACCTGGTTGGGGCAGAGAGGGGACCCTGGAGCTGGTGGCAGATCGCAGAATGGCCTTCACGGGGCCATCTGGTGTCTGAGCTAGAAGGGGCCTTTCGGTCCAGCCCTTCCTGTACTTTCCCCAGGAAACTGAGGCCGGAGGGGTCACGGCCTGGCTTGGGTGGGGCCTAGATGGCACTCGTGATAACTCCGTGCCTCGCCCCAGCCGCCTCCTCAGCTTGGGGCGTCCGCGGAGATCCCCTGCCCTCCCACACTGAGCAGTTATGCCGAGGACAACTTGGTGAAAATTCTCCATTCTCAGTTCAGAGAAGAATGATTTCCGCCTGCGGCTCCCTCTCCCGCAGTCTCCCCGGGGGCTTGCAGGCCGCGGGGGTGCGTGGGCTCCCTGCTGGTGCGGCAGACGCTGGGCAGTTTCAGTGGGTGGGGTCTCGGTCCTCTCCCTGCCCTGTGTCCCCTGAAGCTGGTGGCCGGGAAGAGCCTGGCTGCCTGGGGGCTTCATGGAAATCCGGGAGGTCGGAGGTTATGGAGCTGAGCTGGTGGTGCGGGGCTGTGGCGGTGGGGCGGGTCCCCCAGGAGCCGCGGGGAGCAGGATTTGGAGTTCACCGTAGACAGCTTTCATCTTTTCCTCCCCCATAGAATCGAGGGGTTGTTCCTTTGTGGGGTGTGGCCCTGGAGGGGATGGTTTACCTGTCCACCTGCAGCCGAGCAGGCAGGTAGCCGAAGGGCCACACGCTGCCAGCCTCTTGGCAAGAACAGCAGGCAGAGGAAGAAGTCCCGTTACAGGGTCACCGTGAAGGCCGGTCCCCCTTCGAGGATGCTGGGGCACAGGGCCCGCCCTGCCCGGAGGACGGGTCTGTTCTGTCCTTCAAGAGGTGCTTCCCCCGCCTGCCCCCAAGACTGCAGCTTAGGGTAGACGAACACGCGGAGGCGCAGAGAACAAACCAGAAGGAGGAAGTCGGCAGCTGGCGGCCGGGAAGGTAGAGCTGAGCGACAGGGCAGTGGGGGTCGCTGGGTCAGGGGCACCGGGCCAGAGACAGGCGAGGGGCTTTGGCAGGAGGGGCCGGCCGGCTAGGCAGGGTGTCAGCGAGCGTGGGGCTTCCCGTGGCTGCTGCAACTAAGTGTCACAAACTGAGGGGCTCAAAACACAGGTCTGGAGGCCGGAGTCCAAAATGGAGGCGTGGGCAGGGCTGGTTCCCTCCGGAGGCCCTGAGGGAGCACGTGTCCCTGGCCTCTCTCCCGGCACTGGGGGCTCCTGGTAACCCTTGGCGTTGCTTGGCTCGGACAGGTCACTCCGGTCTCCGTCTCTGTCTCCGAGTGCCTTCCCGCCGTGTGTCTCCACGTCACCGTCTCTGTCTCTTATACGGGGACACTCATTGGATTCAGGACCCGCTGTAAATCCGCGATGATGTAGCCTGAGATTCTTAATCGCATCTTGCAAAGACCCTACTTCCTTCCCGCTCAGGCCTTATTCCCAGCTTCTGGGGGTTGGGACATGGACGCGCCTTTGGGGGGGCCCCTCTTGAACTCACGGCAGTAGCCCGTCTTCGAGGCCTGGGGTGAGTGGGGTGGGCACTGGGTGTGGTAGGGAGACCAGGCTTGGACGTCCCAGTGGTGTGACTGCGAGTGATCGTTGGTGTCCCTGGGCTGCGTGTCACGACACTGTGGCGTGTCCCATGTCAGGGGCTCTGAGCTCTGCAGCTTGGGAGGAGGCCTGTGCCTGCAGAGGAGCGGGCGGCCGGTCCCCGAGCCAAGATCATTCTGCTGCGCCTGTCCCCTCCAGCACCCGCCACGAGGGTCCCGGTCCCGATGTGGGTGGCCCGGGGCGCTGTCCCCTGCGGCTTTCTCTGGGTGTGTGCATGAGCGGGGCCCAGAGACGAAGCCCTGTCACTGCTGTGGACAGATGGCAGCCACCTCCCGAGTCTGCCCGACCCCTGGGACTTGGAGGGGTGGCATCACTGGGCCCCTGTCCCCTCGGGGGCAGAGACCCTCCCCTGTCCTTCATGGCGGCTCCCCGTCCCCTCCGGTCTTAGCTCCCACCTGGCTCTGGGCAGCCCATTGGGCTGGAGACCCCAGACTCTCTGGCTCTCAGTGGGCCCAGTGGCCCACTCTGGCTGAGAGGCCAAGCTCGACTCGGTTTTGGTTTCCGGTGTCTTCTCGGGGTGCGGATGAGCGTATGGTGTTTGCCGAGAGTTTGCAGCCCCTGGTGACAGAGAACCCAGTAAGGCCTCCCTCAGCCCCACCGGAGAAGCCTGGAGGCCCGCCTGGCGGAGGCGTTACTGATCTCTGGGCCCCTTCTGGAGCCTTCTCAGTATCCAGCTGCGGCCTCTCCCACACAACAGACCCAGCTCCCCTTTTTGGTTTTCTGTGTCCCCCCATTCTTTGCCAGACCCCTCATGTCCTTGAGGACAAAGACCAGGTCCACTCTGCCCTCAGAGTCACCATAACCCACACCTGCAAGTCCGCCTTGGTGCGTGCAGGGGACTCGTGGCCACCTTGTCCAGCCCAGCTCGGCCAGTTTTGGGTCCCGCGTTGGGAGCCCCCATCCCTGCCCACCGCCACTCCATTCCTTGCAAGGCCTGGGGCACGGCTGGACTCTGGAGTGCTCGTCTGACCCTGTGACTGGGGCCTGAACTCTGCTCTCTGGGGTCACCATCCTCTGTAATTAGGCCACAGATCGTCCTGGCTTGGGCCGCGCCTGCCGGCTGCCGGCCCCCGGGCACAACGCAGAGAGCCCCATCTGTTCCTCTGGCGTCCCTTGGCGGGCGGCGTGATTGATGGAAGGCTCCCTCCACCCGGGCCAAGTGGCCCCCCTGGGTTGTGTGTGTGCGCGTGCATATCTTAAGTGTTTTTGCCATTTCCCCCCGTGGTCAGTGGGGTGAAGAGGGAGGGGCCACCACCCGCGTCTCTGGGCTGAGAACAGACAAGGGGAGAGGAGCCGCACCACGGAGCTGGACCACGGAGCTGGACCGTCACACTGACCACAGCGGGGCTGGCGCCGTCCCTTTGGGCCCCGGTCCTGGTCTGCACCGGGCTCGGGGCCCCCGGCCGCTGCAGGAGTGTTTGCGTGATCCATGGTGGGGGGTCTCGAGTCGCACTCACAGGGCCTGCGGTTGGCGTGCTCGGGGGAGCGGTGGTCTTTGGAGAGAGGAGGTGGAAGGCCGATGCAGGGGTGAGTGGAGAAGGTGGTGGGGACCCTCGTGGGGGGTGGGGCTCCACAGACTTTGAGGGCCTTGGAGCCGCGGAGCCTGTGATTCTGGGTTCTGAAGTCAGGCCCCCCCAGGGGCTGCCTCCTGTCCTCAGCTGCCTTTTATCGGGAGCCTTTGACCTGCGAGGCCTGAGAGGTCATCTGTCCCCTCCTGTCCCCCAGGTGGGCCTCCCCGTGGCCTTTGAGGGACAGGCCCGCAGGCCGCCTCCTCACTGCCCACCCTGGCGTCCCCACCCTGGCCCAGAAAGTCCTGCCTCGTCTCACCTGTGTCTGAGCTGGCGCTGAGCTGGCACCCTCAGCCCGTGCCCTTGTCCACCTCGTCTCGTCAGTGGAGAGAGCCAGCCAGCTTTGGGCGTGGGCAGAGGGCGGCCAGGCTGGTCCACCTGCGACAGGTCGTTCTAAATGTGCTCGTGGGTTCCCATCTTTTTAACTTTGTCAAGGGAGTATCTCAGGGCGACTTCAGAGTCCACCTGGAGTGACCCCGGCGTCGTCGGAACCAGGGCCCGGGGCGGGCGGTGGGAGCAAGCCGGGGGACACCCCATCTGGGTGAGCTTGCCCTCTGCGGTGGAGCTTTTGAGGACAGGCCCTAGCCCTGGGACGTGGCCTCCTCAGAGCGTGTGGCGAGGCCCTGGCTGTGCGCTGTGCAGAGAGCTTTCTGGAAGCTCTGAGGCGGCTCCCCCATCCCTGGGCCATCACCCCAAGACCCTTTTCTGGTGGGGGGAGGGGCAGGCACCAGGAATTAACCTGCCATCGGTAGCGTGACCAGGTAACTTATTGCCCCAATCGGGACATTTTTGGGAGTGAAAAGGTGCCCTGAATGATGACAGTGCCAGCCTGTGTGAGCTAGGTCCCAGGTGAGCTGGACACAGGGGCCCCTTGTCCCAGGCGGACATGGGGAAGCTCTGAGGCCCGAGGGGGACCACTGGGACATGGCGTTTGGGGGCAGACAGGGGACAGGCTCCTTCCTGCCAGGCGGATTCCAGGGCACCGCGGCCCCTCCTCTGAGCTGGTGAATCACAGCGGGAAGTGGCTTCAGCATCACAAGGCTGAAGAAGTTGAACGCGTGGCCTCTGCGGTCCCCAGACCCGCCCTCTCCTCTGAGGGGGGGATGGGGGGAGCTTGGAACAATAGAAAATTAATCTGTCACGCACAGTTCCAGAGGCCTGGAGTCCGAAACCAGGGTGCGGGCACCGCGGTCCTCCTGGGGGCTGAGGGGGAACCCGCTGCAGGCCGCTCCCGGCTTCCGCTGCCAGGTCAGGCCGTGCGACCCTTGGCGTCACTCCTGTGTGCCCTGCCCCCGCTGGCCTCCTGTGTGTCTTCCTTCTGCTCTCTTACGAAGACACTGTCGTAGGATTCGGGGCCCACCCTAATCCAGGACAGTCTCTTCTTGAAATCCTGACCTTAATCACACCTGCAAAGACCCTTTTTCCAAATACAGTTGCTTTCACGGGTTCTGGGAATTCAGACGTAGACGTAACATTTTGGCGGCCGCTGTTCGACCACTGTCCTGCAGACGGCACGGCGGGATCCGGAGACCGTGGTAAAGGGACTGGGTAGTACCCCTTGTGCCCCTCTGGGTGGACTAGCTGTGGCGACGCTGGGGGTGCTGGCTGGGGGCTGGGGCTGGTTCTGCCTGTGTCCTCATTTGCCAGGTTGCTTGAGAGCTTTTTCCAAGGAGAGCAACCAATGAATTTGAGAGTTCAGAGAAGGTCTGGGATTGTGAGGACCAGCTGTGACCGCAGCTGCTCTGGGCTCCCTGCCCGTAGCCCGAGGTCTTGTCCCGAGTTGAGGGACCAGGGACCCCTGGCACTTCCGGCCTTTGCTTCCTTTTGTGCCTGATAATGTGGCTGTCAGGGAAGGGCCGCTGTGCCCCGTAGCTGCGTGGAGGGTCCCCTATGGAGAGTGACAGTGACACAGCTCCTCCTGCAGCCTGGGGAGGGCTGGGGCTGGCCGGTTTGTTTCTCTTGGCCCATCTAGGAACTCAGCCGGCAGGCATGCCAGGCCTGCTGGTTCTCACGTCTCCATTCCAGAGCCTGCAGGCCGGGACTGGCCTCCCAGGTGGGGCCGTGATGAGCAGGAGAGGCCCTTGGAGAGTGTCTCCTGGGCCCAGGGCATCAGGGGCAGAAACACCCAAAGCAAAAGAGAGTCACTGACGTAAATGTGTGTGGGGTGGTTTCCCCTGGGCGTAGAGACCCCTTGGCGAGCCTCAGGGACACTGTTGGCTCCCCAACCGAGGCTAAGTGGAAATGGGTTCGCTGGTCCCTCCTGTTCCTGGAGGCACAGGCCAGACCCTTGCAAAGGCCATGCCGGATACTGAAGTGCTGGCCTGCGTCTGGTCCGAAGGCCAGGGAGCCGGGGCTGCGTGCACGCTGCCCACACGCCTGGGCCGCCTGCAGCCCCACATGTGCAGATAAGCCCAGGGCCGCCAGCGGCCCCTGGCCACCATGCTACTCTCAGACCCTGAACTGGAGCCTGGGGCAGAATGGGCTGGCGTGGGGCCTGGCACCGGACATGTCCTCAGGCTGCATCTGGCCCTGAGGCCCAACCAGGTCTGGCCTCGGGGAGCAGAGGGACAAGGCCGAGAGGAGGACTTTGAGCTGTGGGTACCAGCTCTCGCCGTCCTCCCCTCCTTCATGTGGACTTTGCCTTTTGTTGATAAACAAGCGCGTTTGTCCGTGGGAAGCCTGGGGCCAGCTGGCTGCTGCTGACCGCGCTGTTTCCCGACTTCCTTTTGGACTGTTTTGCTTCCTGAGGACGCCCCCCCGCACCACCCCCCCGCACACACACACTTTCCCCATCTGCATCCTCCTCCGTCTCCAGCCCGCCTCCCTCCCACCTGCTCCCTCTGCCTTGTCCTCCCTCCGCCGGGCCCCAGAGGCAGCTCCTGAGACGAGGATTCGAGAGCGAGAAGACCCTGGGGGTCCCTGAGCGGGAGTGACAGAGGCAAGGTGGCCTGTAAGGTGCATCGCCAAGCACGTTAGGCAAGGTGGCCTGTAAGGTGCATCGCCAAGCACGTTAGGGCCTGGACCACTGGAGCTTGGCCCCACCGGGGTACCAGAGGGCTCTGCACCGTGGTCCCCAGAGTCGTCCCACCCTGGGGGTGTGGGGAGCAGTGTTGCCCCTCCCTGTCTTCTCTCCGGGGCATCAGGTGGCCACCAGGAGAGGACCCCCGGCAGAGGGCCAGATACTGGCCGTGGGTGTGGACATGGGCACGGCAGCTGCAGCCTCGGCCACCTGTGGCGGTGACCACACACCCACCCACGGGCGCACACATGCAGGGGCTAACTACACCAGCAACTGTCATCTCCGCTACATGGGTGCCACCAAGTTCTTCTGTCTTCTCTGCTGCTCCCTCCCCCACAGCCAGACCCCGCTCTGCCCACGCTAAGGCCCTGCCTGAGTCCCCCCAGCCCCCACCACACAGGGACGCGGGAACGCGGGGGCTGCATCCAGCTGACCCCAGGGGTGCACAGGCTCTGGGCTGGCCTCAGTGGCCTGCAGTGGCCTGGGGAAGGGAGCCTGGCACTGCCCCTCTGGGTTTCCATGGTCCCTGACCCTGGCTCATGAGCGGCCTCTGCTTCTTCAGGGACAGACCTGCTTTGCTGCCGCCTGGGCGGGACTCAGTTTGAGCAGGGTGGGTCTTCCTGGAGCCTGAGCCAGAATTGGACCCGGACCCCGGGCTGGGCAGCGGCCACAGTGCTTCTCTCGTGGGGGCTGCACGTGGCCTTATGCTGACCCTGCCTCCAGCGTTTCCTTGCGTGACATTTGTCCATGCCGGAGCAGAGCTTCGTGGCTCACCCATATCCCCTCCACGGGTCCCCTGTGTGCACCAGGATGTGTCAGGGGTGCGGGGAGGTTTGCTGGCAGCCTGTGGTCAGAGCGGGGGCCTTCACAATGGCCCTCGGATGCAGGCACATTCCTCCTTAAACAGCCCCAGACCCGGGCTGCGCCTGCTTCGGCCCATGGGTGGGGCTGGCGGGAGGTTTGCATCTGGGGGGCGGGCTCTGGCTGCTGTAGCAGCGGGAACTGTAAGGGTTTGGTGGGCTGGAGTGGGCCGGGCTTTGAGGCAGGGCTGGGCTGGCTGCACAGGTTTGATGGTTTCATCCCCTGAAAATAATAAGTGACCCACGTTCCGTGTTGCAGGTTGGGAAAGGCCGGAGTATCTGGCAGAGATCACCCGCCATGACTCCATCCGGAGACAGCCGTGTTCTGTGCGTGTGCGTGCGCGCTGCACGTGTGCGTGTGCGAGACTAAATTGGGACCTTCGCGTGCACACATCTCGTGTTCTCCTGTTTTTACTTCATGTTCTTAGCATTTCTCATCTTCAGAACTGATTTCCATGACCGCATAGGACTTCGCATGTGGGTTTAGAAAATCTGCGTAAACCTGAATTGTTTCCAGCGTTTGCATTTCGAATGCTGATGCAAATGTCCTCAGACCATAAATCTTTGTTCTTCTGATTATCAACTTGGGATGAATGCCCAGCCGTGGCCCACAGTGCATAAACAGCCCTGGGGCTCTCGGTGGACGTTGGGGAAGGGTTTGGGAGTCAGGCAAGCTTTGCGCCCGCCCGTCTTTGGGGGGACTTGACTCCAGCGGAGAGGGCGCGGTGTAGGCAGAGGTGGGTGCCTCTGCCCTACAGGGCTGGCAAGATCTCTCTCTCCCAGGAAGGTCGGGCCCACGATCTGTCTGGCGCTCCATGGTGGTCCAGTTTGTCCCGTCCATTTCGGATCTCCCGCGTGCCCTCTGGCCGCATTAAAGTCCTGCAGACGGCAAGGGAGGCGGCCTGGTGCCACTCCCCACTGCACTGTCCAGTCAGTCATCAGATCCGTGTCACATAAGGGTCTCAAATCTGCAAAGTGACCAGCTCGTGAGCACTCTTGCTGGCTTCTGGGGCACATGTGGAGACCCCTTGGCTGCCTCTACGTCCGCAGGGAGGTGGGGGATGAGCGAGTAGGTCACACCTGTCCCATCCCCGCCCCCGCGGAGATGGGGAGGACGTTTCGAGGGAGCGTGGCTGTGCGTGTGTGTGTGCGTGTGCGTACGTGTACGTACGTGTGTGTGCATGCGCGCACGCCCCGGGGTACATTTTTAGGACTTGATGGCGGAGGAGTTGCTGGAGGACCCTGTCCTGCGAGCTGTGGGACGAGCCATCTCCTAATTTTTCCCAGCTGGGTTCTTCCCATGTCACGACGTCCTCTGTGAGCAGGCGGCTGTGCACAGGCGTCCCCGGCAAAGCGCGGCTTAAACTCATCACCAAGTATTTCTGCGCAAACCTAGCGCGGTGTGGGTCCCTGATGACGGGTCCCTGACGACGGGTCCCCGACGACGGGCCCCTGACGACGTCTCCCTCCGCCCGGGTGGCGTGTGCGTCCAGGCAACGGGGGAGGGGGCAGCTTTTCCTCCTCGGTCCTGGACGCAGCAGCTCTGGAGTCGCTCGGCCACGCTTCCGCTGGCCCGTCCGTTAGCCAGTGTGGGTGGGACCGGATGGAGTGGGGTGAGGCGCACAGTGGCCCCCAGTGGGAAGGGCCCCCCACGGCCTCGTCGCTCAGAGGGTCCATCCGTCTGCTGGTCCCTGCGTTGGTTTCCTGCGGCCACCCTAGCAAATCCCTACAAACCGTGTGGCTTAACCAGTAGAAGTTGATTTTGTTCTGGTGGCCAGAAGTCCCACACCAGGCTGTGGGCAGGGTCATGTGCCTCTGGAAGCTTCCCCGCCCCTTCGAGCTTCTGGCCCTCCAGGTCTCCCCTGGCTTGGGGCAGCCTGAGTCCCGTCTCCGCCTCTGTCTTCACAGGGCCTCTCTGGGTATAGGTGTCTCAAATCCCCGCCCCTTCTTATAAGGACACTTACAGGATTAAAACTCCCCCCTAAATCCAGGATGATCTCACCTCGATCCTCACCGTAATCACACCTGCGAAGACCCTATTTACAAACAAGGTGAATTCGCAGGAACCAGGGGTGAGGACGTGGATATATTTGGAGGCGGGGGACACTATGCAACCCATTACAGACTTAGAAGAAAGTGGAGCTTCTCAGGCTGAAATGGGGGTGAAGACCCAGTGCCTCCCTGCTCCAGAAGCCCCTTCTCTGGGGGATCCCCCGGGGCCCCAAACAACCCCCCTGAAGTCCTGACGTGGCCTGGGTGACATGGGGAGGGAGTGGTGTGAACTTCGGGGCCCAGGGTGGGCTTTGGGAGGAGCCAGAGTGAGCCTGGCTTTGGGGGGATTCAGGAGGAGGAGGCATGCTTGTTTTGGGGGGATGACGTAAACCAACAACCCCAACAACCCTGACGTTTGGTGAGCAGTCACTGTCCTGATAGTGTGAATAGCCCGTTCTCTCGAAGCACAGGACTAACGCAGGTGCTGGACAGTGCGTGCCTCTGAGAGGGTGGCACAGCCGGACGATGAGCAGCAGATAGTGCAGGGCCGGGGAGCGGCGTGTGAGGAGAGCGGAGGGTGGCCGGTGGGGACGGGTGTGTGCACGCGTTTGGATGGCCGGGGTGAGGGGCGAGCAGTGAAGATGCCCAACGGAAGGAGCCGCATTCCAGGGTGGGGTCCACCCCAATCAGCAGGGTGGGGTGTGTGCGTCGCCGCCTCTGACTTTGGTGCCTGAGTCAAGGAGGGCTTGGCTTTGGTGCAGGGTCTTACATCGTGAGTTGGGGTCTTCTCATTCTCCCGGGCAAACCTGGGAAAGCTCTCTCCTTCACCTACTTCCTGTTCTCCCACTCAGCCCCAAGGGACCAACATGGACACCTGGAAATGCCCTGGCTCAGGGAGGTGGGGCACGGACCCCTCCGCTAGGGCACTCACAGACACAGAGAGGAGCCACCATTTGGGGACAGTTTGGATGGTGCTCTCGAGGACCACGCAGAGCTGCACCAGGGTGGGGTCCCAGTGCTGGCTCAGGACCCCGCTGCCCTTGGCCATGTTATCAGCAGGCATTGACGGGGCCCACAGTCTGAATGCAGCCGATGATGTGATTTTGTTTGACTCACTGTGTTTTTAGAGGGGTGTTTTGCCTGGTTTGTGCCAGCATCTAAAAACCAGGAGACAACATGTAAAACGATCTAGATTTCCAGGTTCTCCTGAAGTCTGAAGCCCTGGCCACCTTGGACCCACAAGCCTGCGCACCCCCCGAGACGGGGTGCAGGATGACATGCCAGCTCTCCAGATCCGTACAGGGACGTGTCCAGTCCCTGCCGGGCCTCTGGGATGGTTGAGCTTTGCAACCCAGGATTTTGTGCCCTCCGTCCACTGAGAAGGAGGTGTGCCTGGGGCTTAGAGACGGCCCCACAGGAATGCACATCTGGGGAACTGGTAGTTCAGGGCCTCCTGTGCTTGCGCCCACTCCCGGCCTCAAGCCCTCATGCTCCCCCGACCACTGCCCCCCACAGCCCCTGACCAGGCCCTGGTCCTCTGAAGGAAGTGCAGATGAGAGCGGTGTTGGAATTTGGAGGATAGAGGCAGGAGGGAGGGCAGCGGTTGGGGGCTCGGGACCAGCCGCGTCCCTGGGGGAGGAAATGGTAGGGTCCCTTGAAATCCTGGGCTCTGGGGTCTGGTGAAACGAGGCAGGAATGGGGCAGGGTGACACTGGGCCTGCTGGAGGCCTAGCTGGGTAGGAGCTGGTGAGCGTTCCTGCCACGTGGGCCCCTTCCTGCTCCGGTCTTTATAACTGGTGGCAGCTGGTTCTCGTTTGGATTGTGGCCGCAGGGACTGTGGGAATGGCGGCTTCGCAGGCACCGTCCCCACAGCCTAGGAGGGGGCGGGTCCTGGTGGCGGTGGTGAGCGGCTGGGTGGGGACGCTGGGCCGTGGGGCGGGTTGGGACGGTCAGCGTCCTGTAGGGCCCCGGGTCTGGCTGGGGCAAGGGGTACAGGACGGATGCAGATGGAAGCCCAGGGTGAGGCATAAGAAAGCCGGGGGGCCTGGGCCATGCTGGGGCTCCCCGTTATTCCACTAGAGACTGGGCAGCCATGGGATTCAACCCTGGGCCTTAGAGTCGGACAGATGCATCCGCTGGCTCTGCTACTCACTCTCCTGCCAGTGGGCACGTCGCATGAGCACGTGGGCCTCAGTCTCCCCGTCTGCACCAGGGGATGGGTGGCAGCATCATTTACACTGTCGGGTTCTCGTGAGGCGGCGGTGATCGTGCCCGGTCCGTGCCTCTTACACGTCCCAGAGTCGCTGTTCGTGTCATTGGTCGGGCAGTGTCCCCTCTCATCGTGATTCCGATGGGTTATGGTCATGGCCGTTATTACTGGGGACGTGTCAGCGCGGCTGCCGTGGCGGTGGTGATGACGTGTTGGCCAATGGCGTCCGCGTTGGGTGGGGGTGTGGAGGGATGAAGGCAGGCCACGACTGGAGGAAGTCAGAGGTGCCCACGAGCCAGGACCTCCTGATGGAACGCGTGGGTGGCAGGCCCACACTGTGGCCAGGCCAGGACCCAGAGGCCGGCGTCCTCCAGGGTCCAGCCTTCCCTCTTCCTCACCCAGAACACGTGATCGCGGGCGCCTCTGAGTCCCCCGGTGGAGGGGGGCTGTCCCCTTTCCTTTCTGAGCGGTACAGGGGGTCCTTGTGGCAGTGTTCCCGCTGGTCACCTTCCGACGTTCACCGCGATGGGGGTTCGCGAGCCGTCTGCTCATCACATCCTCCCCTCTCTGTCTTTCAGCCTTGAAAAGATCGTTTGAGGTCGAGGAGGTCGAGACACCCAACCCCACTCCACCCCGGAGGGTCCAGACTCCCCTGCTGCGGGCCTCTCTGGCCAGCTCCACCCAGAAATTCCAGGACCTGGGCGTGAGGAACTCAGAGCCCGCCGCCCGCCATGTAGACTCCCTGAGCCAGCGGTCTCCCAAGGCCGCCCTGCGGAGGGTCGAGCTGCCGGGGCCCAAGGCCGAGCCCGTGTCCCGGCGCACGGAAATCTCGATCGACATCTCCTCCAAGCCGGCGGAGGGTGCCGGTGCCACCGCCGGGCCGTCGCGGTTTGGGCTTAAGCGGGCCGAGACGCTGGGCCACAAGACGCCAGAGCCCGGGCCCCGGAGGACGGAGGTGACCATCGTCAAGCCCCAGGAGCCAGCTCACCGGAGGATGGAGACCCCCGCCTCCAAGTCTCCCGAGGTGCCCACTGCCCCCACCGCCGACGCCGCCCCCAAGAGGGTCGAGATCCAGGTGCCCAAGCCAGCCGAGGCGCCCGCCTGCCCCATCCCAGCCCAGATCCTGGAGAATTCAGAACCCACCCCCACGTCTCAGCTGCAGAGCAGGCTGGAGCCCAAGCCCCAGCCTCCTCCCGCCGAGGCCCCACCCAGGAGCCAGGAGGGTGAGTGCAAGGCGAGGGTCATCCGTGCTGTGGGGATGGGGGGCGGGAGCTGGCTTTGCTGTGGGTCTTGGCTGAATTGGGGGGAGGGGGACATGCTTCCATGGGGACCTGGGAACACAGGGGTGGGTGAGTGTCCGAAGGCTCAGGGAAGGGACTGGCAGCTCCGTCTGTCCACGGGGGATGGACCAGGATGCAGCAGGCGGGACTTGAGCTGGACTGGGAAGAACCGCTGGGTTTTGAGGGGTCCCTTTTGCTGGTCAGCGCAGCCTCTGCTCTGTGTGCCCAGGACGGTGGGGAGCCGTGAGCCTGAACGACGAGGGGAAGGGTGGGTTTGAGGCTCAAGGAGGCTCTCATGTCCTGGGGGTCGCTGGGCAAAGGGGAGGCTAGCTGAAGAAGAATGGGGGGCTGCCCTGCAAGTGTCCGGCAGAGGCCAAGGCCATGGGCCGGGGGGGAGCAGGGGTTTCTGCCCTCCTGAGGTTTTGCACTAGAGGGTTACTCCCCAGGGAGAGGGTCGTGGCTGGAGGCAAAGGGAACACAGATGTCTAATCTCTGCACCCCGAGACTCTCAGGCCGGGGGCCCCCATGATAATTGCCTGCAGCTCTGTTTGGGGGTGCTCCTATGCTGAGGGGAGTCGGAGGAAAGCGAGGGGCTTGGGTACTGTCCTTGGAGGACCCGAGTCCCGACATGCTGACGCGGGGAGCTTATGGGGGGGCAGTACCAGTCCCTGCGGGACCAGGGCCCCCTTGGGAACTCTGGGCCCTGGAGCGCGGTGCCACGTGCAGGAGCCGGCTGAGCCGTAAGTCCCACAAACGCCGGGTCATTTCTGGTGTCAAGGCTCGTAACTCGCTAAATGTTGGACACGTGTTTTTTGGGCTGGACAGACAGAACATTCTGGGTTTTTGATTTGACTTTTCAATGTTATTATTTTTAATCGCGGGAAAATACGTGTGACTTAAAATCGACCGTTTGAACCATTTTTAAGTGTGCAGTGTAGTGACATTAGGTACACTCGCATAGTTTTGCAGCCATCCATCCGTCTCTAGAACGTTCTCTTCCAACCTGCAGCTCCGTCCCCATTAAACACTAACTCCCCTCCGCCCCCAGGCCCTGGCACCCGCCATCCGTTCTGTCTGCATGGACTTGACCACTCCGGGTCCCTTGGGAGCAGAGTCGCACAGTGTTTGTCCTCCGCTCACTGGCTCATCTCCGGTCCTCGAGGTTCATCTGCGTCCTCGTGGGTGTCAGAATCTCCTTCCTTTTTGAGGCTGATGCTCGTTGTCTGTGCAGACTGCTATGTGCGTATCCGGCTGTCTGCTGACGGCCACTGGTGCTGCTGTGACCGTGACCCCCACGGAGCTCTTCCAGCCCCCACTCTCAGTCCCTCTCAATTTTCCTGTTCTGAATGAGAATTTTCCAGTCGTCAGTGGACCTGGGTACCGGAGGGCACTAGGCTGGCAGTTGGGTGGGGGTGATGGGGGCATCTGTCCCAGTGCACACTTGACTGAGCAGGCCGGGCGGCCACAGGCCCCGGGGCTCCTTCCTAAGGCCTCGGCTCCTTCCCGCTTTCCGCAGTGGAAATCAGACTTCAGGACGGAAGCAGACACCTCCCTCTCCCTCACCTTTCTGCCTGGCATGGTCGTAATGGTCCCCGTGGACGCATTGAAAATGAAGA
>NW_006436283.1:3483851-3508781 GCF_000325575.1 Pteropus alecto | reverse complement strand
ACGTGGCGGTGCTGCGTGCTGTCCAGGGCCCTGCCCGTGTTTGGGGAGTGGCCGGCGGCCGTTTCCTCGTGGTCTCCTGTTGGTCCAGGGCCTTGGGCACCGGATTCGCCGCGCTCCTGCGGGCGAGGCGTTCACGCCCAGCGCAGTCAGGATGTGCTGGGGAGATGGTCATCGCCGGGTCATCCGGGTTTCGGTGACAGCTGGTGCTGGATGTGCACAGAGGTGGCCCTGGCCCTGGGGACGGGCAGGGGGTTCCGCTCAGTGTGGCGCCACCCCGGGTTGTTGGGAGGGCACAGGACAGCAGAGACCGGCCAAGGAGCGGTGCGGGCGAGGCTTCCGGGCGCCAAGGCCCCTTCCCCTAAGGGCTGGAGATGGTGGGATTTCACTGGGCAAAAGATGGGGGAGAGAAGCGTCCGCAGTCCAGAGGTGTCGGGGGCCTGGAACAGGCGGGAGCCGCAGAATTTCTCTACGGAGAAGTTTAAATGTCCGAGCGGGTGTGACAGCGAAGTCCTCAGCCTGCCAGACCCCGGCGTGCCTCGGGGCGCACTGGGCGCGAGGGGAAGTCCAGCTGCCTGTGGAGGGGCCGTTGGCCAGCATGATCGCCCTCCCCTGGGGCATGAGCTGGGGTCGGGGGCTGTGCCAGTCATGTGTACACGTGCGAGAACTCACACGCCTGCCCGCGCCTCGACCCCCGCATCCTGTCAGCTGGGCGGGGCGGAGCTCTGAGACCGGCACTCACCGGGGAGGACCTTCGTGCCGGCCAGACGCACTCGCGTTGGGTGGGGGTGCGACAGACAGTGCGAAGAGGAAGGATGCTCGGCCTGGGTGACCCGCTTCGGGAGGGTCACTCCCCCGACAGCAGCACTCCAGAGCTCGCCGTGGGGTGCGCTGCCCTCGGCATGGGTGGGAGAGCCCCCTGTGGACGGGCAATGTGGCCTTGACCTGCTTGGATGTCCAGGCCCGGGGTCCTGGGCGGGACTGGATGGAGGGCGGGGCCTTCCCGATGGAGGGGTGTTCCCAGAATCCGGCGCAGCGTCTTCTGGAGGCCCAGGTCTGAGTTCCCGCCCAGCCCCCACGCCATCTGCTGCTTTCTCTCTCTCCTCCCTGGTCACGGTCTGTCCAGCCCCTCCAGACGCAGATCCGCTTCTCCCTGGGCCCCGCTTCCTGTGCATCCCTCCTGCAGGCCTGGCACGCCCATCCCCTTCCGCCCTTCCGTTGGGGGCCGGGTGGGGAGCTTCAGGAAGCCCCCCACCCCGCAGGCGCTGCTCTGACCACACGCTGCCCCCTCGCACCTGAGAGCCAGCTGACTCGGCAGGGGCAAAGGATCGGGGAGGGAGGGAGCTCGGTGCCCTCTGCCTCCGCCTCCAGGAAGCCTTCAGTCTGCGGCCCCCAGCCGAGTGTCTCCCTAAACACTGATGAAAAGAAACCGTTGCCCACCCTGAGCCTTCCTCGGCTCCCCCAACCCGGGGCCCCCACAAGCCATTTACGCTCTCGTCTCGTCTCCCATTTCCCTGCTCCCCGCGTCCAGCTCCCCGTGTCCAGCTCCCCGCGTCCAGCTCCCGCTCTGGGCCTCTCACGGCCTCCCACAGGCCACCTTTCCTCACGAGGGCTCCGACCTCCCGCCCCCCGACCTTGCTCCTCGGCACAGCGCCACCCTCCAAACTCTTGTGCACCCTTCAGAGCCCGGCTCAGGACGGCGCCTCTTCCAGGAAGCCCCCCGACTAGCCGAGGGAGCCTCGCGCCCGCTGACTCCGATGCCTTTTCACACCTTTCTCGTGCATCTTCTCTCACGTATCTCGTGTTCGGCTTGGAACGAAAATTACTTGTGTCTGAGCCTTCTTTCTTCTGCTGGAATTTTTAACATAAAAGTAATTTTTCGTAGTACCTTTTCTCTAAAACTCAGAAAACACGGATATTGGAAAGGAACTAAACTTCACCTGTAATCCAGTGATACCCGCTCTTTCCGGTTGCCTGTAGTCTTCGGAATTTTCTCCACGCCCCCCCACCCCCCTGCGCTGGGTGATTCTGGGTTACTTGAGGGTGGGGGTGTTGTCTTTGTTTTTTTTTTAATCTCATAAGATACCTAGTCAGTGATTTGGACACAGTGCTCAGTAAAATAATTTTGGAGGTGTGAGATGAGACGGCTTTTTTGTGACTCTTGTAAGCAGACGCAGCACCTCTGGGACCCCAGGGGACCCTCCAGGGTCCAGGCAGACACTTTCCTGGTCAACTAAGAGCCCCTACGTCTGACCCACTCCACTGTGGCATGCTGGGTTCTCGGTTTGCGAGGCTGCTGCCCCTCTGTGGACCTGGCACCCTGCTTGTCCCTTGGGCCATCCCTGTGCCTCTAGTGGCCTGGCCTCTGGGTGGTAACAGCCTTGCCTTCTCTCCGGGGTCCCTGCAGATGGCTCTGGGTGCGGCTGGGCTACAGGATCCAAACCATGTCTGCAGGGCGGGCGCTGGCTCTGCCTCTGCCTCACCCTGAGACTCCCTCCCCCTCAGCTACATGGCTGACACCAGCCAAGGTTCCCGAGGCTGCCTTATAAGGCGGCACTGTTTGCTCGCTTATGGGGCTGGTTCTTGGCTGTTTGGATGCTCACAGGAGGCCATGGGGGAGGCCAGGGTAACAGGACTTGTGGGCATCCCTGCCGAGCTCATGGGCGTGTCCTGGCTGTACCCAGTGGGACTTAGCTTTGCCTCCTCCCCGACCTCAATTTCTCTGTCAGATGGGGAGGGGCTGAGCCTGCTGGCCCAAGGTGGCCTGAGCTCTCCAGGTGCAGGCCAGGGTGGCACCAGGGGTCACTTGTGACAGAGGGCATGATATTGGGGCGGGCAGACTGAGTGTCTCGACGGGCTTCCTCTCCGACTAGGAATGTCTGGAGGTCTCCTAGGTCCCTGAGGAAGTACACCTCGAGTCGTCCCAGACACCCATTCCCTCCTAGCTTGGGAGCAGGAGGGTCCCCATTCATGGGGGACAGAAGGACCTTGCTGGACGCATGGCCAGGCCCAGGTGTCTTCTTCAAGGTGGGGCCGAGTAAGGGGCAGTGAGGACGACTTGGTTCCCGGGCCCAGAAAAAAGAACCCAGCTCCCGTCACCTGCCCCCGTCGCTGGCTTGCCCGGCCGCCTGCCAAGCCCAGCCCAGGGCTGAGGAGGGCCGAGGGCTGGGCCGGGGAATGTGGCCCGAGCAGCTGCGGAGGCCTTGTGCAGAGCGGGGCACAGCTGCGGGGACCCTACGCAGAGCCGGGCACAGCTGCGGGGGCGGCTGGGCATGAGGCAGGCGCTGGGGCCTCCGCTCCGCCTGCCTGCAGCTGCGGGCGCCGTGGCCCTGGCCACCCAGACCAGCCCCGGGGTGGAACCCAGGCCTCCAGACACTTGGCACTGGGCGAGGCCTCCAGGGTGCTCGTCCCGGGAAGCCGGGGCAGCTGCCCGCAGAGGAGTGGCGTCTGCATCCACAGCCTCCCAGGCCCAGGACAGCTGCTGGGAGCCGGTCCACACAATGGGGCCGCTGTCCAGGGGATGCGCCCGGCCGGCCCGCCACGCTCTGTGCGGTGGGGACAGAGGGCCCATTCAGCACTGGTGGAGCGCTCTCGGACCTTGCCTCCGCGCCCCGGGTGTGGGCGGCCCTGCCCAGACCCCGGTTTCCCACAGTGGGACAGAGGCTGCCACGTGGCTCACGCCGGCCTGAGGTGGCCAGGTGGGAACCTGCGCCCGTGCACGGCACCCCTTCCTCTCCCGTGTCTTCTCCGACGTGGCTTTCCCTGACCTGCGGCTTCCTGCGGGTGGCACAGGTGGCCCAGGTTGCAGCTCACAGGCAAGGTCAGCCGTGCCCAGGACCCGGTGTGTATCCTCTGAGTAGGGGAGGAGGGTAAACGTGGACACGCTCTGATGGGGGGGGGGCACCCCCTTTCCTTTCCCACTGCTGCCTCCGGGCCACCTCTGTGGGACCCTAGAACTCTGGAGAACCGATTTGGAAACCCCTGGTCTGGTCCAATGCCATTTGGAGGGACCAGGAGAACGTAGAACCAGAAGTGGCCCCCTGGAGAGCCCCCAGTCCCTAGGATGAACGCGATGACACGTGGAGACTCCGGTGTGGGCCCTAGCCCCCCGGGCCCCCTGCGGGTTGTGGGGGACCAAGCACATAAACGGACACTAAACGCAGCCCCTGTTTGGTGGACAGCGCACGCCTCTCCATAACCTTTTCCTCATCTAATTCTAAAAGGCGATGCGTGGCCGAACACAGATCACAGAAAATGCGAAGAGAAGCCTGCCTCTCCCGACTCCCACCCTTTCCCCAGGGCGGCCCGTGTTCGCGGCCTGGGGTGCCGCGTCCTGGCTCTGGCCGGCGGATGGCCCTCCAGGACGCGCGTGCAGGCGTCTGCGCACGTGCCGGACAGGTCTTCCGAGAACCCAGATGGAATCGGGGTTCTGCGCTTCGCCCTCTTCCCGCGTCACTGCGGTCCGCACGTTCCTCTGGCGGCCGCGTCCCAGGCCGCAGTGCGGGCCCCCCCCCCGCCCCGTCCTCGTCCAGCTTTTCGCTGCGCTAAGCAAGGCTTCGATGACACCGTCTCATTTACATTTGTGCACATGCGACCGTCGCGTGGACCTTTAGGAGTCTTTCTGCAGCAAGATTGTGCGTTTTAAAGTTTTGACCCCTGTTGCCAAATTAGCCTCTGAAGCAGTTACCCTAGTTTTAACCCGAACGGCGGGGCGGGCCTGTGACCTGCGCCTCGGCTCAGAGGGTAGGGAGACGCCAGGTGGGTGTTTTACTTTGTGCCTCTTTAACTGATTCTGTGCACCCTTTACGTCCTCTGTTTATAGGCCGAGGACCCTGCTTCCCTGTGAACTGCTCATTCTTGTCCTGGCTCGTTGTTTCTCTAGGTGGATTGTTAATGCTTTTCTTGTTGATTTTTTTTTAAAGAGTTCTTCGTACACCTTTGTCATACCTGGTTTACGTAAGTGCTTTTTGCCAGTCGTTGGCTTTTAATTTTATTTATACTGTGTTCTTCCAAACAGATTTTGGTTTTTTAGCCCTTAGGTCGTCAAGTTTATTTTTCTTTTTTGGGACCTTGTCTTGTCTACAGGCTGCCGTCTTTCAAAATTACAGAAAAGAATTTTACCCCTGCTTTTTCATCTGGTGCTTTTATGGTTTCGTTTCTATGTCCCGAAATCATCAGCCCATTGGAATCCGTTTGGGTTTAAAGGGCGAGGTAGGACATGAGGCTTTTGCACGGATATGTACAAGTGGGCTTGGTCCCTAGCACGTGTGTGCTATTTTTATCAATTTTGGTGTCAGTGTTGTGCTGGCTGAGCAAAACTAATTTGGATGCGTTTCTTTTATCCTCTGTGTTCTGGGATGTTTTATAAAACAGCAACACAGTCATCTCCGTGTTAAAACTTTAAAGAATTCCCTGGTGAAACCATCTGAGCCTGGTGCTTTTGTGGGGGCCTAGTACTTCAAAAACTTAAAAGTTTTCCTATGGTTCTGTTTGAGTTTTTGTTTTTGTTTTCCTCTTATATTTTGTATCTGGCTTCTATGAAAGCATCCTGTAAGCTATTTAAAATCCCTCGGATGGTTCAGAGGTGGTAATGTGTAGGGGGTGTTGGGGGGGCCAGCCCCCCATGACAGCACCATCCACTCACGCACCCCAGCCGCTGCCCTGGGCCCGGCTCCATCCCCAGAGAGGAACGTGCAGACATGGACGGGACAAGGCGGCGTCCTAGGGATGTGCCCTCTGAAACACACGCGTGCCGTGCAGTGTGACAAGCGTCCTGGGAGGGTTGAGTCCAGAGCCCTTTTGGAGGTGGTGAGAGGGGACCCAGGTCTTGAAGGGGGCCGAGTGGGCCAGGCAGGTGAAGGGCTATTGGGTTTCAGGAATCATAATTTTGATGTTGCCCAAGGAGCAGCTTTCAAAGTAATTTGGACCGCAGCCTCATAAGAAGTACGTGTTCTGCTGTAAACCAGGCACACTGATGTGTAGGGGTGTGTGCGTGTGTGTGTGTACACGAAGCAGAATTTCCATGGCGTAATCGTCACCTTTACTGTGTGCCTGCTGCCCTTCAATGTTCACTGTTTTCGTTATTTTTTTTGAAGGCGGGAGCTTTTCTTATGTTTTAAAAATACTTAAGATAGAACTCACATACCATACGGTTCACTCAATTCAATGTAAACAGTTCAGTGGTTTTAATAGGGTCACAGGGTTGGGCAACTATCACCACATCCAGTTTTAGACCATTTTTCTCCCCGGGACAAGAGTCCCTGTGCCCTTTAGCTGTCCCTCCCCATTTCCTCCATTTCCCGCCGCCTCGCACAGTGACCGGTCAGCCGGTCTGCAGATTCTCCTGTTCTGGACGTTGCTGAGAAATGGAGTCATGCGAGACGTGGTCTTCGTGCCCGGCTTCTCTCGCTCAGTGTGACGTTTTCAGGGTCCGGCCGTGCCGTGCCGTGGCGGTCATCGGTGTTCCGCTCCTTTGCATAGCTCAGTAATACTCCATTTGTGGATGTACCGCATTTTGTTCATCTGCTCATCCACTGGACGTTTGGGTGGTTCCCACCTTTTACTTACTGCGAATGTATTCTTTTTCAGTGCAAAAAAAAAGGGCTGGTCATGACCCACTAAATAGTTCTCAGGATCCATTTACTGGGTGAAGACCCACAGTTTGGTACTCGGTGGCCTAGACGATGGGCCGGGCTGGAGGTGGTCCGGCCGGAGGGGTGCCGAAGGCACTGAGTGAGGCTGGACCCCCCACCCCCACCCCCCGGAGGCGGTGTGGCAGGGCCTGACGAGGCTTCCTGGAAGAGTCCCGAGCCAGGAATGTTTATGCAAGGACTGCGGAGAGCCGATGTGTGCCAGGCACCGTTCGAGGCCCCGAGGAATTCAGTGGTGATGTGCGGACAAACAGACAAAACCTTGTCCCAGAGCTTACACGCCGATGGGAGGAGGCGAAGGGTACCCAAAGCGGGTAGAGGACCGAGGCGTGCGAGACACGGTGAAGGTCAGAGAAATGATGGAGCAGGAGAGGTGCGTGGGTGGTGACTGCTGGCATCAGCGGGTTGTGACCTTGGGGCGGGGGCGGGTGGGAAAGGCCCTCAGGAAGGGCCTGGGCTCCAGGCCGCCTCTGTGGGGACGTAGCTGTTGCTGGGGGGATGCAAGTCAGGATTAGGGTGAGGCAAGTGGGGCACTCACCTGGGACAGGCAATTTAAGGGGGCACCAAAAATCAGGGATCAAGATCAAGAGCATTGCAGCGCGGTGTTTTTAAATATCGAAATTATGTAAAAAAAAAAAAAATCCACGATGAGCAAATACCCGCATTTTAAATACCCGCTCTCCTCACCTTAGTCTCCTCCCCGTCGGATTTCGCTTTGAGGAATTTCTGCGAGTTTTTGCTTTTCTTTCTTCAAAGAAAGATTGCATTGAAATGCTATTTATCCCGATCGCCCCGTTTCTTGGTTCCTCCTTGACTTTCGTGCCTGGGTGATGTCTCACCGTATCCCTAGTTTCGGCCCCGAGAGGGTTGGGTTTGACAGGCCGATGAGTTGGAACCCGCAGTGTGCGGGTCAGGACACACTGCAGCGGCCGGTGCCCGGGGTCGGGAGGTCGCTGGCGCGGACGGTGTCCTCCAGAATGTTCGGAGCGGGGGGGACAGGCTGGAGCAGCACGGTGGGCCCTGCAACCTGTCGTATCGCTGTTGCACGTTTGGCATCTGTGCCGAGGCACTGTCCCCTTAAATGGAGTGTGAAGGGGTGAGAAGGGTCCCCTGCACACCCAGAGCGGGAGTTCTCAGGCCCCCTCTGAGAAGCAGTGACGGTGACACGGATGTGCCTGCAGTGGACAGGGTGAGGGACCGTTGTTGTGTGCACCCCAGGGTGCTGCCTGGGGCCAGCTGCTCTGCCCAGGAGCTGAGCAAGTGCAGGGTCTCCTAGGCTGTGGGGGCCGGGGGGCACCGCTCCAGTCCTGAGTCCCTTGGCGCCCTCAAGGCAGGGCCCCAGGCTTCAAAGAGCAGCCACCTGTACCGCCTGCTCGCCGGGCGGCCAGCCTTCTACCCGGGGTTTTGGGGTACTCATGCTCCATGTGGGAACTGCCTATGGAGCACCCGGATTTTGAGTCCAGAAGTTGCTTGGTCCCTCTGACACCCCCAGTCACATCATCTGTAAGTCTAGGATGAGATGAGGGGTCCTTAACTTGGAGCTCCCATGTGCTATGTTCCATGCATTCCAAGTCTATGTCCTGGCGCCCTGGTGCTGACTGGCTAGTTGGTGCCTCAGTTTCTTCATCTGTAAAAGGAAGATAATAACAGTCCCCACCTTCTAGAGGTGTTACAGCAGGGGTCCCCAACCCCGAGGCTGTCAACTGCTACCGGTCCATGGCCTGTTAGGAACCATGGCCTGTTAGGAACCGGCCGCACATCAGGAGGTGAGCGGTGGGCGGGCAGGTGAGCGAAGCTTCCTCTGTATCTGCAGCCGCTCCCCAGCGCCAGCATCACCACCTCAGCTCCGCCTCAGACCATCGGGCCTTAGAGGCTCATAGGAGCCCCAGTCCCTGGTGCCACGAAGGTTGTGGCCTGCTGTATTACAGGATGACTGTCCCGTTAAGAGCTGGGGTTTGGAGCCAGGCTGCCTGGATTTCAACTCCGGCCCTACCACCCCAGCCGGTGGCCTCGGGTTAGTCTCGTTTCTCTGTGCCTCGGTTTCCCCGTTTATAGAACTATCTCATCACGCTGTCGGGAGGATATATGTAAGGAGGTGCACTGATGGTGCCTGGAGCATTTGGGGCTTATTTCTTTTTACTGAGCCGGGCGTGCAGTAAGTGCTTAATAAATTCTAGGTGTTCTTCTGTGCACCTGTGCAGCTCCGGCAGCCACGCCCCTCCAGGTGGGAAAGCCCTTGACGATTTGCAGAAGGTGATTCGGGAGAGGAGCCTGGAGCCGCGAGTGTTGAGGAGGCGGGAAGGCAGGGTGCGGGGGACTCTGGACGGAGCTGTGGGTCAGAGCGGGGAGGCGGGGAGGCAGGAAGGCTTGAGCCAGCTCTCGGAACCGGAACCGGTGCCCTGCAACGGGGCAGGGGGCCCTTGACGAGTCAGTTTCCTCCAAGCTCCCAGTGTCTCTGGCCGGAAGATCCGCAAATTGCAGATCGTGGCACCGGAAAGGCATCGAAAACTCTGGCGCGGGGTTCCAGACGCAGAAACGTAATACGGCCCAGCGTGTGTGGGGTTTTCCACGGAGCCAGACGAGTGTGCGTGTTTCTGACGGAAGCTGTCAGGGAGATCCCAAGACCTTTACAGCCAGACAGGGGACGGCGAAGGGGAGTTATACAGAAGCCATCGTTTTTACTCACGGATGTTTACTGTCTCAAAAAACATATAAGTGTATATGTTTTTTTATTTGGGGCTTTCCAGAGGTGATCTGTCCTCCACCTGTCAGACCCCCCCAGGTGGGGGCTGCTGTTTGCTCCTCACTCCTGTTTCCTGCTGGTGGAGGGGGTGCCCTGAGATCACACACATTAGAGTGCCCCCCCACAACTCACAGATTGGGCTGCCCACAGCACCTCAGTGGCCTCTCGGTTGGCGGGGCAGTTAGGTCCCGGAGTGGCCTGCCCAGGTGGGGACCCAGGCGGCAACGGAGTAGCCTTGGGTCCCTGGGAGTCCGCTGCGGGCGGCCTCTCCTGGGTCCAGAGCTTGGACCTGGCCTGGCCGCTCCCGCCAACGGCACCTCCAGACCCGGCTTCCTGTGCAGGCTGGCCTCCAGCCCCCCGACCCCACCCCAATGCAGCACAGCCCCCTCCGTTCCTCACCGACCCAGCAAGTCTCCAGGTGTCCCGCCCGAGGCGCCGCCCCCGCGGGCTCCCTGAGCTGGCGCAGTGGCACATTCGTGTTGTCCAGGTAACGCCAGCTCCTTGCGGAAGCACTGGCATTTGAGACCCATGGGCCCTGCTTCCTATGCTGGGCCATGTCTGGTCTGGGACGAGGCCCTCATGGTGCAGGGGACACAGATGGGACGGCTGGCGGTCCTGTCCGGGCGGGGCGGCCCCTCCGGGTCTCTGAGGCCCCCGGTCACCTGTTCTCCAGGCTTCTCACGTCCAGCCCGGAAGCCTGCTCTCTGTCACTGTCCCCGGCCCACTTCCTCTCATTCATCTTCAATGAGACGACACTTTCTAGCAGAACAGGAGGCCCCGGATGTCCCCCGAGGGGCGGGTGGAGGCTGCTGTTTGAACGGAGGGGCTTGGGCATGCGGTGGTCCCTCTCAGGGCGGGTCACATTTGCAGCCACAGCCTCCTCCTCTGGCAGAACTTGGGGTGTTGGCTCCTTCCTGTGCCTGGGGATGGGGAGCACGTTACAAACTGAGAACCAAGCTAGAGAGACAGTAACACCCACAGTCAATCACTGGCCACTGGTGACCGCAGACGTGCCCGGATCATGGCATTGACCCCTGGCCTCTCCCCCAGGGCCAGTGTCTTCCAGCCCAGGGCGGAGAAGAGGGGCCCTCGTTTTCACACTCAGGGTGGCTCCCCCCAAGTTCTGCTCCTGCAGCAGCCCGTCCTTAGGTGGTGGCTCCCTGCCCGCCCTCTCCGCTGACTAATGCATATCTAGTGCCTGATAGGAAGAGCTGGCAGGGCGAGGCAGAGGGCCCTTGTCATACAGGGCTCGGGTTTCAGAGGGCTGAGGCGCCTCCCAAAACAAGGCCCTGCAGCCACCCACCCTGTACTGCCGAAAGGCCTGGATTTCCCCCACACCCCACCAGGTGAGTTCAGGCTGGGTGCCACAGGACGTGGGTGCGGTGGGTTTCCGGCGCTGGGCGTGGCTGAGGAGGCTGTGATGGAGGAGGAGCTGGCCCATGGTTAGGGGGGACGATGGGCCCTCTGTCCCTGTCTGTCACTGACTATCCCCTGGGCAGGAGCCCTGCCCCACACCTGGGCCATGGAGGAGCACCACAGCCTCACACGCTTCTTCCGGATGAAGTCCAGGCGGCGGGGGCTTGGCCATTCCTGTGTCCCTAGGGAGGATGACGGGCAGTCAGTCAAGCTTCAGGACAGCTGTGTGGACTGGACGGGCGCACGAACAGGGGTGGACCTTGAATCCAAACCTCAGTTTTGCTGGCGGTTTGTGTAAATGAACATCTGTTCAGGTGCCGGAGCCCAGATCCACCGCGTTTTATAAATTTAGCAGGAAGCCCGTCTGTGTGTAAGTCCTGGCTTACTTATCACACGTGCTCGTTCTTGGCAGGTATTTGCACCCTGCTCTGTGGGCGGCACGGGGCCTCGGCCGCTCTGGCCTTGGTGCCTGCCCCTGAACTAAATGGTCACCTGGACAGCCCCACCTGGGCCTTCAGGCCCGTGAGACATTTGGCTCCAGCGGCAGGTGATTCTGTTTGGACGCAGGTCCGGGCGTGTGTGGCCGCAGCATCCCGATGAGTCTCTGTGGAGCTCGGGGAGCGTTCGGAGCTTCTCCCAGCCGCACGTGAGGACAGCACGCGCGGGGGCCTGAGGGGCTGTCCCCTCTCCCGCCCTCCCTGGCTGTCTCCTGCCCTCTCCCCTGTGGCCGGCCAGCTGGCACCGGCACCTCTCCTCTGGTTGGGGTTTGCTTTGGGAAGCCTCTCCTGGTCCTTCCAGGTCCAGATTCCTGTGGCGACAGTGATTCGTGAGGCCCTGATCGTGGCCGGGCTGAGAGGGCCGAGCACGCTGCCGACTCCAGCGGGGGCAGGGCTGGCTTCCAGGCACAGGGCTCACTCTCATCATCCCACTTCACAGACTAGGAAACTGAGGCACAGAGGGCTCCAGCCACTTGCCCGAGACGCCAGGGCCGTTGACAGTCTGGGCGTGAACCCTGGCTGAGCCTGGCTGCCTGGCTCTCTGCTGGCCACCGGGGCTGGGGACCAGGCCAAATGCAGAGGAGCCCAGGCCCACACCCGCCTTCTGCCTTCACAAGGCACCATGAATGACGAAATGTAGGAAAACCCCGGTTAGGAAGGGAAGACTCTGGCATGTCCCCCTCTTCCTCCAGCCCCTCAGCCGCCCTGGGTTTTGCAATAAGATGCTGCTTTCTGGAGGGCGAGTGGGGACGGACTGGAGGTCCTGTTTCTCCCCCATCGCCAGTTCTGCTGCAGGAAGAACCAGCAGGGCACATCTGGGCTGGGGCTGGGGGGGGCCTGCCTTCCAGGTTGGGGAGGGGGCTGAATCAAGACCGCCCTGGGCGTCAGGGTCTCCGGACCGGCCCCGGGCAGAGCGGGAGAGCCTGAGCTGTCCTGCCGGCATCCCTGCCTTCCGGGTTTGCTCCCTGGCCCCGGGGCAGGTCCCTGCGGGTCCCCAAGCTGTCCTTGTGTGCGGGGATGGCTCTGCAGGCTCGCCGGGGGTTACTGATCTTTCTCTCTGGAGCTCGCAGTGGTTCTGCCACCCGCCGGATTGGGCTGAGCTTGGTGCTGAGGGGGACTCCTCTCCCTGGGGGCTTCCCCTAACCCTGCCAGGGTGAAGGTTGGAAGTGGATGAGCCTTGCCTCAGAGATGGGCGGCCCCCTCTCCTACTCCCCGGTCAGAGGTCCTGCCAGCCCCACGGGCTTTTCCTCTGGCCCCTCCTGGGTGGTCCTGCGTGCCGGGCACCGTGCTCACCTCTTGACGGCGGTGGACTTGAACAGCACGGGGCCTTGTCCTCTGCTGAACACTGTGGCCGCGGCCCTCGGGACGTCGGAGAGAAAGTCAGATGGAGAAGCCAGTGGAAACGTAGGATCTCCACTCGTCAACACCTCGTCTCGGGCCAGGCCGGGCGGCCAGGACAGTAGCGGTCACCACGTGGCTTTCTGGGAGGTCAGCCCGTCAGCATGGCCTCGGGGACCAGGGGAGGAGTGTCTTCGAGTCCCCTCGTTTCTGGTCTCTGGACCTCAGGAGCAGACTCTCAGAGCCCTGCCTGGGGGGCGGAGGTGGCATGGGAACAGGGGCTGGGGGCTGTCTGCACTTGCCCCCGAAGGCCCTTTCCTTCCCCAATGCGTGCTCAGAGCTGGTCCCGGGGGGCGGGGCCTGTGGCCACGTGGGACGAGGGGAAGCTGGCACCCGTGGGGCGAGACCCACAGCGAGGCCGCCAGGGGCAGCGAGCTGCTCCGTCCCCTCTGGGTCCTGCTGCTCCCGCCAGGCTCCAGGTTCCAAAACGCGGCCTTCTGGGCTCCGTCCTGCCCTTAGGAACCGGGTCTCCACGGAGGCCGACTCTGCAAAGGAAAGTTTGCCGCACACTCCCTCCCCACACCTTCCAACCCTTCCCTTTTCCCCTGGGGTCGTGGTCAGGACTCAGCTCCAGTGTCACCACGTGAGAACTCTAGGCTCTGAGGTGACACACGTGTTTTGACCAGGCTGCGGCGAGGGGGAGAACCCTCAGCCCCCTGAGCATTTTTTCCACAGAATGCTCAGGATCCCACAGGCCACCCCACCTCTGACCCCACGCTCGTGACCACGTGACTGAGTGTGAAGTCTCTAGTGCAGGAGACTTTGGAGATGTGGCGCCCGGCTCGGCGCCAGCCGGGGAGCATGGCCAAGCTGGCCCCGTCATTGCCCAGAGACCGAGTCTCAGCACCCCCCACCCCTGCACCCCGAGGTCTCGGCCCTTCAGTGACTAATCCTCCCCATCGCCGCCCCCCTGCGTGGAAGCGCACACACTCATGACGTTCCCGCTGCAGAGAGAGAACCTTTCCCAGGAGCCAGCTGACACATTTGGCCCAGAGTCCTTGTTTTTGAACAGGAATGAAAGGAGAGAGTGAGTAAGAAAGTGGGGGCGGGGGCGGGGTGATCGCGCCGGGGAAGGTCGGAGAGAGGAGAGGAAAGATCTGGAAAGTCCAAGTCTGTGCTTTCAGGGCAGGTGCCAGCTCTGAAATCATCCGAGGGTGGTGGCCTGCCCTGGGCCTTGCCTGTGACCCGACCCGGCAGGGCGGGGGGTGGGGTGCCACCGGGCACGGCCTCACTGGGGGCCGGGCCTGGGAGCCTGCCCTTGGCCGGCTTTCTGCTTTTGCGAGAGCCAAGCAGATTTGTTTCCATTTGGGGGACACTGCGGGGAGGCTGTCACGCCCCTCCTGGCCTTCATTAGTATTTTGTTAACCATGGTGACCGCTTGCTGCGTACTTACACGCCCCGAGTGCCGGGCTCCAGGCTCCCCGAGCATCGCATCTGGGGTGTAGCCCAGCACAGAGGCCCAGAGAGGTTGAGCACATTGCCCCAGGCCACACAGCTGGAAGTCTCCCACCCCGCTTAGTGTTTGCACACAGGGCTGTTTGACTCCAGAGCCTCAGCTGCTTGGTCACTAAGCATGGGGTTTCTGTGTCACCGAGACAGCATCTGGTCCACGACCCACTGGTTATCCCATCAGGTAATACGGACTTTCGCTGAGCCACTCAGTCACCGGCCCCCTCCGTGGCCTCTCTGGGTGGTAGGGAAGGGGCCTCAGGAGCAGAGCCCAGCCCCCTTGACCTTGAGGCTGCCCTTCAAGGGCAGCATGGGAGGGTCCCTGAGCTGTGGGGTCACAGGGAGCTTCCAGGACCGCACTCCTTTGCCGTTGACGCTGATCTGTCTGCCCCTGGCAAGCCACTTTATGACTCGGTTTCTTTGTCTGTAAACGGGGTGAACCTCAGCCCCCTCAAAGGGGTTTCGGCGTTTGGGAGAGTTTGTGACAAGGGTGGTCCAGAAGCCCTTTGTACTGCAGCGCTGACCCCTGAATGAGTGGGCACCGCGCCCAGGTGCCGAAGACGGGGACTTTGTGGGGATGCAGCACCCACTCGGGAGGGAGCCGAGGCCTGGACCTGGTCCCCACGGGCCAGCGCAGGAGAGCGGGGTGACAGCGGGGCCCGTGTAGGGCCGGGGGGCCGGGGGCCGTGCGTGGAGGTCCCCGCAGTGTGTGTCCTCCTCCTCCAGAAGCGTGACCCCTCCCCCGGCCGTTCCTGGCGCCCTGCCCTCCCTCCGAGCAGCACTGACCCACGCGGTGTGGCGGGGCCTGGGAACACGGACCCAGCTGTGGGAGGCTGGCTGCCTGGGGACTGGGCCCGGGGGCTGAGTGGACAGGGGAGCCCAGCTGCACAGGAAGCCCGGCCAGCGGCCGCGGGAAGCCTCGGGGCTTCGCAGGCTGGATGCCCAGCATCTGTTGCTGCGGGCCCCCCCCCCGCCTGTGGCCTAGAGCCCTTGACCCCCACCTGCCGGCTCGAGGTCCAGGAGGAGGGATGTGGCTGTGTCCCCAGGGTGGCCCACCCACTGGGCCTGTGACTCCTCCGGCTGCAGTCCCCACCTCTCCCTGGTCCCGTCTCAGCCGTGGGGGACGCCACCCTGGGCCGCCTTGGCATCCAGCTTCCTGCGTGTCTCTTCAGGAACTGAGGGACCCTCGGGCCCAGCGCACACATATTGGGAGGCTAGAAAGAGGAACCCACCTGCCCGTCCACCCAACATTTACACGTGGGCTCCGGGGCCGCACGGAGCAAAGCCCCATGCGTAGCTTGGAGCCAGAAGTCACAGCTCAGCCCGCGCTGCCATGTGACCCTCGACGGACACCCACTCCCTGCTCGCTGGCCCCCAGCCCCCTGTCCTGGCTGCGCTTGTCCCACCCCCCTGGGCCTTCACGCTGCCTGTTCCTTCTCGGGGCGTCTTTCCCCAGATCACAGATATTCAATAAGCACCCACCTCGTGCCCACACCTCGTGGGCTTGAGAAGATGGGGAGGAGAGGTTGGAGCCCGACCTGGGTTCAAATTCTGATCTCGCCACTTTCTTCTATGCGGGTTACTCGGAATTTGTCTCACTGCTTGTAAATTGGGGACAAATGTGGGATTTAATGGCATAATGTAAGACACAGACGTGGCACAGCCCGGGGCATGCAGTCGGTGAATAATAAATAGTAAGCACTGCTCCTAAGGACGGCTTCGGCTTCACGGGGGAGGCGGCCAGCTGGGGACTCGCGGTGTCCTGGCTGGCCTCCCTCCCCGAGCGCCTGGGCACTGAGGTTGAGCATACGGGCTGGTGTCCCCTGTGTCCTCCAGCGCGCTCATGGCCGAGAGCCCCGGGGCCGGGCGAGTCGGTGCCTTCAGCACCCGCAGGCCCCCCGCGCTGGCCGCCAGCTGGCTCCCACAGCCCGCCTGGCGGACACGGTGCCGGCACCAGCGCTGGCCGAGGGATGTGGAAGTTAAGGGACGCCTGGGCTGCGCTTGACCTGTCGATGGAGGGGCTGGGGGCTGATTGTGTCATGGAGGTGGTGGCAGAGAATCATAGGGGACGTCTTGATGCTGACGGGCTGCCCTGGGTCACCCAGGTGACTGACACCTGTCCTCACAGAGCCTGGTGAGGGGAGAAGGCCAGAAGCTGTGTTCCAGTTTTCTGTGATCTGAAACCTGTCCCCTGAGGTGGCCACTCGGGACAGGTTTAGGGGCAGCCTCCTTCCTGGAGGAGGAAGGGTTTAGGGGTGCCGGACACGAGGAGCTGGCGGGGAGTGGGGCCGGCGAGGGAGGTGCTGGCAGGGCTCGGTTTGCGAGCTGGCACCCTGAGCAGAGACCCCGGGAGCGGCCGGGACCCGGGTCCGGAGAGAGGAGGGGCGCGCTCCGGCTCCCGGTGGCCACACTGTGCTGCCACGTCGGGGTTTGCCGCTGGGGTCCTGGGTGGTCTTGGGAGTGCCAGCTGCTGGTGGAGTGCGGGCCACTTACTTGGGAGCTGGACTTCACCCCCTGACACAGATGCAGTGTCCCCTACACTCCCTCCACGTGTCTGCAGCAGACCTGGGAGCTGGCTCTGGCGGAAGTGGCACAGCCCGGCCTTCTCACCTGGAAGCAGGTGTGTGGTTTCGGGCAGTCTCACTTCGTGGCCGAAGGAAGGGGGACAGTGATTGTTTTGGGGACAGGAGCTGGCCCAGGTGCCCCCAGCGCCACTCCCTGCCTCGGGGTTGCCCGCCCCGCTCCCAGCCTCGGCCTCATTGGGCACTGTCCCCAGCTCCCTCCCCCGGCCAGTGGGCAGTAGGGGGCAGTGGCGGTCCCGGTCCTCGGGGAGGACGGGGCGGAGTGGACTTGTTTCAGTTCTGTGTCTCTCGCACAGCAGTGGCTTCCGTCTCTGCCGGCGTCTCTCCTGGGGTGGTCACGCCGGCCGGTGGGGGGCCGGGCCAGGAGTGGAGGGGCCCCCACCAGGCTGTGCATGAAGCAGAGCTGTGTTGACACAAACTTGGGTTGACCCTACATCCTCCCCACAGCGTAGCGGGAAGTGGCCTCATGGCGGTCCCACTGGTGGGTCCCAGACCCAGCTCTGCAGATGGACAAGAAGGGACCTGGCCGCCTGGAGCCGCCCGGGGAGGGCCCAGCCCCGTGCCCTGCTGACCGCCCCTTGGAACATGTCATCCGCTTGGCCGGGCGATGCCAGTGGGCCCACGACAGCGGCCACACTGAGAAGCGTCTGTCTCCCTGATTGCAAAACAACCTTTGTTGTGTCGTGATTTTAGAAATTACGCCTACTCATGACAAGAAAGTTTCTAACTAGAATATTGTAAAGAAAATGATCAGTCACGGTCGCATCCTACAGGAATAAGCACCGTTCACATTTGCCATTCCCTTCCACTCTGACTTTTTCTGCACATAGACTTGATAGACATGATTTTTCTAAAAAACAAAGCAAAACAAAACAAAGCCCCAAGATGGATCACTTCTCCCTGGCCGGCCGCAGCGCCCAGTCCCTGGGGGGGAAGGTTTTCACGTCCCTCTTTGTCTGAATCTTGCCTCAGAAAGGGGTTGGGCCGCACGGCTCTGGGAGGGTGCAGGAAGTTAACCCTCTGGTGGCCCAGGCTTGGGAACAGTGGAGGACTTTCCAGCAGCCAGCGGCCCCGGCTGTGGGGGGGGCAGGCGGCGGGCCCTGGGGGCACTGTCTTACTCCGTGGGTTATCTGTGAGGCCTTGTGAGTGGTAAATGACACCTCTGTTGTGTATTTTCCTCCTTCCTGTTGCCCTCCTCCGTGGAGGCTCTCATTCATGTGTTCATTCATTCATTCATTCATTCATTCACCTGCCGAGGCCTCCTCGGTGCCAAGTGTGGAGCTGAGAACCAGGGACAGAGAGAAGGTGCGGCCCCGGCCCCTGGCCCCAAGTTTCTGATTAGAAGATGAGGTTCTTGGAGACTGGACCACTGGACTGTGCCTGCTGGTGGGCGGACGCGCGGGAAGGCTGTCGAGGAAGGGAGGCGGCTGTGGGGGGAGCCAGCTCCTCCCCCTCCTGCTGTGTGGCCTGGGGCATGTGGCTTCACCTCTCTGTCCTCCTCCTCTGTCGGAGGAGGAGGGTGACAGGAACGCTCAGGGCCGCGGGAGGCCCCGAGAGGATGCGCGTAAAGCCCTGGGCGCAGGGCCGTGTTGAGTACGCACACCTCGGAGGCGGCCTTTTTCTGTTGCCTTTCTGAGAATATTCTTGGATCTTGGGACAGTGATGACCGCAGATGGAATGCTTGTTCTGGAAGCCATCAAGAGGGGACTTCAGCAGCTGCGGGAACAGTTTCTGGTTTGTGAGCCGCTGCCCAGAGCACAATCACAGCTCTCGAAAGGGAGGCGGGGTCTGCCCCGGAGTCCCCTCTGCTCAGAAGCCCTCCCCCATGCTCTGGTCACCCGGCAGCTTGCTGCCTGGCCCCTGGCCGTTGGACGAGGCCCAGCCTGCTAGCTCCTGCCCCAAAGCACAGGGTGGCCCCTTGCAGAGCAGGGTGGGCTGAGGAAGGGGGGTCCTGCATGAGGGAGGCCACCACCTATCTGCTACAGAGACCCTGGAGGGAGCGGGCCAGGGCCGAGGCCCCGTGGGCTGGCGGCACGCTCGTGTCTAAGTAGGGAAGGGGCCAGCACAGGGCCGGTGCATGCCGGGTGTCCACGCCGGAAGCGGCAGCTGCGTCCCTTGGCACTGACTGGCCGGCTTCCTAGGGGCAGGAGGGGGTTGGCCGGAGCTGGAGCCTGACTTCTGACCCCGGAGCGGAATCCAGGCTCCCCAGGGACAGGCTGTAGATGAGGAAGCTGGGACGAGTCCGCAGAGGAAGAGGGGGCCGGGGCCGGGCTGCATCTCTGCACCCCCGCCCCCCGTCCCCTGCAGGTTCGGCCCGACTGCGCCCCCTCTTCCTCGCTCCCACCCTTTCCCGGGGCCCTTCAGCTCCGCCTTGGTTGCCTTTCCTGTCCCCTCCCGCCCTTCGGCACGACGCGTCTGGTAGTAATTAAGGCCTTCCGCCCGCCGCTCCGTGCACAGCCAAGGGGAGCTCGTGTGGGGCCTCCCTGACCGGGGGTGGGGGTCCCCGGCGCAGAGCCCCCATCTTCTGGCCTCCCCGAGCCAGGCCTCGTGTGTGCGCCTGCGGGAGGTGGTGCAGGAGAAACACCGAGGGGCGGCCATTGTGTGTGCCACTTCCTCACTGTCCCCTCGTGACGGTCCCTCGGCTCGGCGTCTGCAGGCCGCTTGCTGGGAGGGGCAGCTTCCCTTGCCCCCCGCCCAGGCAGCTCCCCTTGGCCAGCTTTCTATGGAAGGGTCCCCCACACAGGGCCGTGCCGTGAGGTGGCAAATATGGCTCCGGTTCTGAGCTGCTGGCCGCGCTCCAGGCCTTCGCTGTGTGGCCGCCCGGGCCACATTCCCCGTCCCCCGGGCTGCTGGAAGGGGAGGACGGAAGAGGAAGAGAGAGGGGCGCGGACGCGAAGGGATTGTGTGACGGGCAGGGGTGGGGGGCCCCGTGGGCCTGCAGGGGGGCTGTGGGTGGCGCCACGCAGGCCCCGGGTGCCCCTGGCAGCACCTGAAACGTGACCCCCTCGCTCCATCAGCCCTCAGGTCTGAAGTTTCCTCGATCCGCCCGCCCCGCCGCCCGCAGGCACGAGGGTTGGCGTTTGTCCTTGCACAGGAGGCAAAGAGAAGGGAGTGGAAGTGTGGGTTCCATGGAGCTGGGAGACGTGGGTCACCCGTCTCACGGGCAGACCGAGGGTGGTGGCCCAGGGCCCGTGACTGCTGGTCCACGAGGGCGGTGGCTGCTGGGGGCTGCGTCTGGGCTCCAGCGGTGGCTGCTGTCACCGGAGGGGCGAGAGGAGACGAGGGCAGCCCCCCTGTTGGCTGGGGCCTCAGGCCGCCGGGGCCGATGGGGCCCCGTGACGGTGGCAGTGGTGTTGGCGTCTGTCTGGGCATGGTGACCAGGCCTCCTGTGGACCTGGGAGGGCGGAGGGCTCTTCACCTGTGCTCCCTTTCATGGGTCCACCAAGCCGTGAGGTCGGTCCTGTTACAATCCTCCCCTCACAGATGAGGCACCGCGAGGTTAGGTGACCTGCCCGAGGCCACCCAGCTAGCGGCTGTGGTAGAGGGAGGGTTTGAATTCGGGAACTGTGACTCCAGAGCCCCAGTTCCTAAACCTCCCGGGACCTCCGATGTGGCTCCCTCTTGTCTTCGAGGCCCAGAGAGGGCCGGTGACTTGGCCAGGGTCACGACAGCTGGTTAGTGGCAGAACTGGACGCGTGTCTCCCGGGCCCTGGTCCCGTGGCATTTCGACAAGGACTGGGTGTCTCGGTGTGGCACGGCCGCTGCGCGGCGTCCAGCCTGCGTTCAGGCCGGGCGTGGAGCTGCCTGCCAGGCACTTGTCTGGAGGCACAATGGCCGAGCCTTTGCGGGGGGCTGGAGGGGCCGGCGGCCTCTGGCCGGCACAACCCATTCCAGAAAGACGTCCACACAAGATGGGGCGGCTGGGGGAGCTGGACCGTCTTTGGGCTCATGACCTGCGTCACTGCTACCCAGAACCTTCGCCGTTTTGCGGGTGCCTTTGAGGGGCGCTCTCGCCCCTCACCTGGCCGTCCTGCATCCATCTGAGGGTGTGGTCTGCATGTCGCCTGCGTGCCGGACACGTTTGCCCTGCCTTTGCATCGTCGGCGAGGCGGGACCTCTCAGGGGCTCTGCGCTCCCACCAGCCGGGCCCACACGGTCTCTGCGCACGGAGGGACGGCGCTTGGCCTCGTGGCTGCGGAAGAGTGTGCTGCCGGCCGAGCGTGTCCACGCAGCCGGACTGCGCCGGGGCCGCCGGCCCCTGCCGTCCTTGCTTGTTCCCCAGCTCGGCGGCGTGGGGTTCACCCGGCTCTCCCACACTGCAGGGGTGCCTGCCGGCACCGCAGGGCAGGAAAGAGTTAATGGCAGATCCGGTCCTGACTCCTTTCCCAGGGAAAGGGCCGGAATGGGGGGCCTCCCCGCCACAGGAAGGGGTGGGCGGGGGCGCAGCGAGCCTCGCACAGGCACTTTGGAGCCGGCCACCGACTTCTGCAGGCCAGCTGTGCGGAGCGGGCAGCGTCCGCAGTAAGCGGGAGGATGGAGTGGATGTGGGATTCATTACTGGAACTTGGCAACGCAGAGCCTCACTTTCTCCCCAGAGATGGGAGGGGCCCTGGGCTGGAGCCAGGGGGTGGGGGTGTCAGGCAGAGCCCCTCCCCTCCCCCACGGCGGAGCCCGGGCCCCTGCTCCCTTCCCCTGAGAACCGTGGGCTGGGGTCACATGCCCGCCGTCCCCCGCTCCCGCACGGCCCTGCTGGAGAGCACGGCCTGGCCTTTCGGCCCCTGTCACCGACGGCCTCCTGTTGGGCTGCACTGGCCTTTCTCGACGGAGGCCGGGGCGGATGTGGGCAAAGGCCACTTCCTGTCACCGACCCTGCCCTGGAAGTGACTGAAAGCCCCTGCCGTCCCAGCAGGCTGGGCTGACTGTCCTGGTTCGGGGAGGACACCGAGGAGAAGGCCAGGGGGCCACTACTGGGGACAGAGCGTGAAGAGTGTCCCCAAGCGTTTCCTAGGCACAGGGGTGCCGCTGGGTCCCGGAAGCTCTGTCGGGGGCTCGCCGTCTGTTTCCTGTGGCTGCAGAAGGCATTGTGCCCTGGTCTGATTCTTGGAGTCCCCTGTCTCTGCTTTGTCACCTTACAGAAGAGGAAGAGAGAGGTCCAGAGAAGCAGAGTGACTTTCTGAAGGCCACACAGCCCAGCCGGACCCGGGCCACCCCTCCCCCCCCATGCCTCCTGCGTGGCAGCTACTGTGACACTGATTTGGGCAGTTTGGTCTCCTTGGAGTTTGGTTGCTCAGAGCCAGCAAGGCCATCACAAGGAAAGCAAGACCCCTGGAGTGGTCCCGAGTCCAGGACCAGTGGCCCAGTTCCTGGGGGCAGAGCACCAACCTGCCCCCCACCCCACATCTCCCTCCCCACGTCCCCTGTGACCTCTCTGTGGGGATGCTGGAATGACCTGGGCTCCCCTGGACATGTAGCTGCCTTAACTGACCAATCCTCTCATGGAGGAAGCGGGGGTCCCTCGATGAAGTGGGAGGAGCTAGGCGTCCAGCAGGCGAGGGGTTGTTGGCCTCCTGTGGTTCTGGTAAAGGAGGAGGCCATGGCCGAGCCGGGCCAGATGCCACCATCAGTGGCCTTGGCCCGCCCAGTCATCCTTCTGTGATAGCCAAGTGCCATGCCGGGAAGGCTCAGGTGAACCCTTGTATTGTCCTGGGAGAATCGCTGGTCAAGAGCCAAGGGCGGAGTCTCTGGGGAGACCCTGCTGGCCTGGGGCACCCCTGGCAGTACCCTTCAGGTGCATCGTCCCATGTTACAGGTGCGGGTAGCTGGGCACTCAGCTGCTGGTGGAGCTGGGACTTGAACCTACGCAGGCCGCCTCCTGGGCTTGCAGTCCTACCCTTCAGGACCTGGGTTGGTGGGGTCTGCAGAATGGTGATACCCAAAAGTGTCCACGCCCTAAATCTCCAGAACTGAGACTGCCTTAGGATGAGTGGTAAAGGGGAATTTAAGAGTGCAGGAGATGAGGTGGCGGATCAGCTGGCCTAAAACAGCAAGATTATCCTGGGTAATCGGCAGAGATGGATCACAAGGGTCCTTGAAATCCGAAAAGGCTGGCGGGAGAGTCGGCATCGGCGACGTGCCGCGGAGCGTGGCAGCCTCTGGAAGCTGGGCCGGTTCTCTGGAGCCTCCGGGGGGACCCGGCCCTGCCGACGCCTGGATTTTAGCCCGGTGAACCTGGGTTGGACTTCTGGCCTCTAAAACTGTAAGATGACGAATTTGTGGTGTTTTACATCCGCAAACCTGTGATATTCTGTTGTGGTGGCCACAGGAAGCTGCTATGATTGGGCAGCGCCGATGTTGTCCTGGCAGAACCAGGAGGAGCCCCGTGTACCCCTGAGCTCTGGGAGAGTGGGCTCCCCTCGGCTCTCCCAGCTCTCGAGTGGGGAGGAAGCCTCCCCCTCCCCCCACCCCACCTGCAGGGCAGGAAGGACCCCAGGGGAGACTGTTTCCCCTTTTCACAAGCAAAGGCGATGAGATGGCCGAGGCACCTACCTCCTTTTGTGGCGTTTTCTTTCTTTTAAGATTTAGAATTTTGTAGCTGAAAGTGACCCTAGGGATGAGCTGCTTGATTTGCAAATGAGGAAACTGAGGCCCAGAAAGTGAAGTGACTGGCCCAGGGCATGCTGGGAGCTCAAGCCAGATTCCACTTCCTGGTGGAAGCGTTTTTTCTGCCAGGTGGTGGGGGAAGGGCAGCGAGGGGCGGACTTGGGGTGTAGCAAACCCCGAGGGGCATACTTGGGGGTAGCAAACCCCTTTGGCCCTGGAAGCTGGAAGAGCAGCTGCCCAGCAGGTGCGGGAGCCTCCGGTCCCTCCCTCGCCGCTGGCAGGTGACGTAGGCCTGGAGGCTGCTCGCCCCTCTGCCTTGCAGCCCTGGCTCGAGGGCTGGGGTCTGAGATCGGAGGTGGGGGGTGCCAGGTGCCCTGTTTGGGCGTGGGGGCTTCCTGCAGGTGCCGCCAGGCTGCCCAGGGTTCCTGGAGACCGTGGTGGGTGGGTTTGTACCCCTTGCCTCCCCACATCCAGATGCTCCCTGTGGCCAGCAGCTCGCAAGAGTTGGGCTCTTGCCTGTGGCCACGAAACAGTCATTTTCTGAGCTGGGTAGGGGCCAGGGGAGCCCATTTCTGCCCCCTTCCTGTTCTGATCGTCCCGTCCTGGGGTCTGGAGAAGCGTCCTGGAATGACAGTTGCCGATGGTTTAGACCTGCAGCCTCATCACCCGCCTGCCTGGGGAACCTGTGCCTGCAGCTCCCTCTGCTTGGAGCCCCGCTTTCCCATGGGGTGGCGTCTCTTTTAGGACCCATTTGGCCTCCGTGGACTGTTCTCGGGCGCCCGGGCCCTTGCACGTAGGTTCCGCCCAGCACCTCTGTAACTTCGTGTCTCCCGACTCTTAAGACCTGAGCGGGCAGAGCCTCGGTCTGTGCGACTCGCCCCGGGTGCCCGTTCTCAGGGGACATGGTGCATACGCACCGAACGAAGGAATGAACAGACAGCTCTGTGAGTCGTGCGCTTCCCATTGCTCACCGTATAGCGCAATGAAAACATTTGGGTATTTTATGTTTGTAATGGACGTAACAAAAAATGTTTATTTTGAAACCATCTTAGACTCACCAGAAGTTGCAAAGGTAGTAGAGACTCCTATGTTTACATGACCCTGTTTCTTCCCCCTGGGACGTGTCCCGGGACCTGTTCATATCAAAACCGGCAGGTGACGGTGGCTCGGCGGCTCAGCCGCAGGCTCAGGCGTCCTTCGGCTTCCGCCGGTGCCTGCTTTCTTGGGCGCTGGTTCTGTGAAGCGTTGTCACCACCATCGGGGTGCAGAAATGTGGTGTCGCCACAGAGTTTTGCCTGGTTTAGCACTTTTATCTAAACGGCGCCATACCGTATACTTTTATTTTTGGCTTCTTTCACCGAAGAGTATGTTCGCAGGATTTTCTTTTCTTTTTTTTTTTTAAAACGTGTTCTTAGAGGAATTTCCCAGAAGAGACTTTGGAGCCACCATTAGGGTCTTGAAGCACCGATGCGGGAAAGTCAGCGATCAGCACGGGACTCTCCTTGTTAGTCTGCAGTCCAGCTTGTTCCCTTCGCCCTTCCTGCGGGAGGGAGCGCCCGCCGCCTGTGCTGGCCCGTGCTGGCCCGTGCTGGCCCGTG
>NW_006436283.1:3453520-3483802 GCF_000325575.1 Pteropus alecto | reverse complement strand
TGGCGGGAAGGAGGCCGCACTGCGCTCTGCTCGGGCGCCGGGCACGGCGCCAGTCTGCACTGTAGGCCGGCTCTCTCCTTTTCGTTCTGGAATTCCGGGGGGCGGGGAATTCCTTTCCCCCTTTTGACAGAGGAGACAACCGCTTCCCAGGGGTGAAGAAATGTGCTTGTGAGCGGGACGGATTTGAACCCCCGCCTCCCGATCTCAATGCCTGCGTTTCGTGGGTGACATGGAGAGTTGGGCTGCGACCCCAGGGCCCTGGGTGGCTCATAAAGGGGTCACCGGTCCCTGGGCTGGGGCGGGGGCCTCCAGCACCGGGGTTGTCCAGGTCTGTGGGGTGGGTTCGTGTCCCCTCTTCTGTGTAAACAGGCGGTGTACCCGCCGCTTCACGAGCTCGAGCTTCCCGAGCGCCTGGGAGGAGGCCTGGCCGGGCTGGTCCGTGCCCGGTTCCAACAGGCTTCTCGTTTCCCAGCAGTGGCGTCTTGCCTGCCCCAGTGTCTTCGCAACAGGGATGAGGGGTTCCAGGCACCCCACCCCGCACCAAAGGCGGGTCTGGGGCTGACGAAGGCGAGACCAAGGCCTCCACCCCAGAGGAAAAAACAAAGGCTTCTTTGGGGCGTTTTCTGCCAGGTCATGAAAACGGGCCTCGATCAGGTGCTTCGTGTGGTTTTCAAAGCTCTTTCAACGTCCTTAGTTCGTGTCATCGTCCCCAAAACCCCGTACGGAAGGGCAGGAAGTTGGAGCGACCTCCTCGCAGGCAGCCACACTGCAGGGGGGGTCGTTGCCCTCAGTTTACAGATGAGTAAACTGAGGCTCGGGGCAGTTATGACCTGTCTCCCAGGTCACCTAACCAGCTGGCCACAGGAAAGCCCCCGGCTCGTCACTACCCCCAGCGCCTCCGGAGATGTCTTCCGCTTTTCGAAAACGTGCAGTGTCCCGGATGGCGAGCACCTGGGCGCCACGGCGTAGCCGGACGAGCAGGCGCGGGCCTCCCGTGGTTCCCGCGTTCACCTTAGAACTGGGCTACGGTGTCTTCCGTGCCGCAGAAACGTGGCTGGAACGAGGAGCCTGTGACGCTTCCGCGGCCCCCTCCTCACGCCTGGCAGTCGAGGTCATGGGCTCCGGCGCCCGGAGGACTGGCCTGTGTGTTTCCACTGCCTGGCGGTGTCCAGCAGGTGGGGTAGCCCAGCTCCCTGTTCTCTCCTCAGTGGACATTTGGGTTGTTTTCAGGTTTTTTCTTTTCCTCGATGAACAGTGTTGTCACGATCAGTCTGGTGTCCTCTGGTAAGTTAGGAATGTGGATCGGAAAATGGGATTCCAACACCTGTGGCCTGTCCCAGGTGAGGCGCCCCACCTGTGGGGCATGTCGTCTCCACTCCGTCCCTCCTGGATCTGATGATGTCTGGTCTAGAGCAAGAGCAGAACCGATGGACAGATACGTGTAAACCACGTTTCCCACAACTGTCCTCAATAGAAAGCCCAGGCCTCGCCCACCGAGTCGACCTGGGCCCCTCACGGCCGTTCGGGCAGCGAGAAATGCATGGACCTTCTGCCTTTAAGTCCAGTTCCGTCGGAGCTAAGGGTCGATTTTGTGCTGAGTTCATTTTGGTCCTAAGGCAGGATGAAAACTCTGAAGGACACAAGCTGCTTCGGATAGTTGAAGGACCATTGACCCTCAGCCCCGCTCACCCACTGTGTTTCTTGGGGACTGTCAGCTCTAAAATGTTATCCAGGGTGTGTGTTTGTCTATCAGTCCTAACCTGGAGAAAATGTTTTAAAAGTACCAACCCCCAGATCACTTAAATCAGAATCCCCGGGGTGGGTGGGGCTCAGGCCTCTGTGTTTCTTAGAAGGTCCCCGAAGACCGAAGACCATGATGGGCTCCAGGACCGAGACCCCCCGCCCGCCTGCCCCTCCCGGCTCAGAACCTCAGTCCACCTCCAGCCACCAAGGCATTTACTGTCCCACTCAGAATCCCAGCATTTTAGCTGCTGAGCTTTCCTTCTGGTCCTCGTTCCCCCTGAAGGGTGAGGAGGTTCCAAGCGGCTCAGCTGACGACGACCTGCAGCGCCCCCACCTGGTGGTTCTCCCTCCTGACACCCTGGGGAGAGCTCAGGGACGGAAACAGACACAGCTGGTTTATCTTTGTCACTTGTCACTGAAATCCGTGCAGGGTCTGATTGTTTTGTCGCCCGGTGTTTAGGATTCTGGTTTGTTTGTTTGCTTGTTTGTTTTGTTTCGTTTTCTTTCGTTGGTGCCAGGAACCGGGAAGGATTCTGGTTTTGTGTCAGCCGAGTTTGCAGCCCTGGGACACCCCGGGTAGGTCATCACGCCTGCCCAATAGAGCTGGCTGCAGACAGGCATGCTTTTCATCGAGATCATCAAATAATTTCTAAGATAACGTTGTTGATGTAATGATAGCTTTTTAAGAGGAGAAAGAAACGTGTATTAAAAAGGTGCCTGCCAAGGGAAGATACAATCTGACAGTGGGGGTGGGGGAGCCCTTCTTAGAAGAGAGGAAATTGGGGCCTTCTTGCTGCTGAGTTCCACAGTTATTGAGGTTTCTACCTAGGAGACTCAGGGGAAGGTGAGTCAGCCAGCACCCCTCCCCCTGCCACGGCCCCAGGTCAGGGTGTAGCTCAGGAAACAGGAAGGAGGGGTGGTGGTCATATCTGATGGAGGACATCTGGAGGGCTTCCTGGCGGTGGTGACTTTTAACAAGCGATTTTAGGTGGGCTTAGGAGTCTGTGGGGCCTGAATGAAGGATGCAGAAAAGTAAATGCTGTGGAGATGTGACTGAGCTGGGGGGGGTAGGGGGTGGCGTTGGGACTGGAGAGGCTGGTCTGGGGCGGTGGCTGATGCTGGCGATGAGGCCGAGGCTACCTCCTCCTCCCCGAGGAGGCTAAGATGAGGCAGACCCCCATGTGCTGACCAAACCCCTGCCTTGGGGCAGAGGGAGCGATGGGAGACCTGCCTTTCCGGGAGGTGGTTAATGCGTGTCGCACGCTGCCCTGAGCTCAGATGGGGTGGAACTGGATGTTGATGATGAGGATTGTTTCTAGAACTCCGGTTTTGATACGCAGATAGGCAGAAGCCAGACAGTGAAGGGTCGGAAGTGAGTGGGTGGTGGGAAGATGGAAGCAGAGTGTAGACCGCCTGGTTAGAGGTCTGCAGCTGGAGGAGGCAGCAGGCCGGGGAAGGCGGGGGTGGCTTGTTTTTGAGATTAGGGCCTGCCCTTCTCCTAGGTGACATTGAGAAGGAACCAGAAGAAAGAAAAATGTCAACCAGATGTGACGACACAACCAGGCTCTGCGAGCTTGCTCTGCCGAGAAGCTTGGCAGGGCCCCGCTTCCCCTGCCTGCCCACCCCAGGGGGCGGCAGGGGCCTGTGTGGGCACCGGCACCTTTCCGAGGCTGCCGGCCTGTAGGCATTCAGGTGCCGCACCAGCCACAACCCCACCATGCCCACCTGCCCAGCCCTTCCCCTGCCCCCCACGCGGAGGCTCCAGCGACAGGCCCACAGACCGGAGGGGGGGATCTTTTCTTTGGCATTTGGGGGAGCCATCTGCCACATTTTATGAAGTTTGCCCAAGGCGGGTTGGGAGAAGTAGAGGCTGAGCTCCGTGCTCACACCCAGGCTTGGCAGAACGGTGAGGGACCCGGGAACCAGGACGGGGGCAGGTGCGTGTGTGAGCGTGTGCGTGAGGGACGGAGGACGCCGTGTGACCACTTCCCCATTCTTCTGCTGATGCCACCGAGGGCTGGAGCGAAGGTGCCTCGAGCATCACGTGGGTGTCCCCGTGCTATGGACGAGTGACACCTCATAGATCGTGCTCTTCTCCTCGTTGGAGGGGGTGGACCCTGATGTCCCCTGTGGCTTCCTGAGTAGGACCCGGCTGCCAGACAGCTGACCAGGGGCTGCTCACGGGCCGGCACAACGGCCTATGGCATCTCTGACAGGGACGCCACGGGACCCCCTTTCCACTGCATGTCAGCCACGTGCCCAGTGAGGGCGGCTTCCTCAGCTTTATGGGCGTGGGTCAGAGTCAGGACTGCGGGTTGCACGAGTTTCCTGTGGCTGCCGTAATAAATGACTGCAAACTCGGTGGCCTAAAGCAAAAATTTATTCTCTGAACAGTCTAGGAGCCAGGAGTCTGAAATCAGGGTCCTTGGGCGAATGAGTCGAGGCGTTGGCAGGGCTGGGTTCTTCTGAAGGCTCCAGGGGACAATGCATCCTTGTCCCTTCCAGCTTCCGGTGGCTGCCGGCGGTCCTTGGCCTGCGGCCACATGCCTCAGTCTTTCTCCACCACCCCATGGTCCGCTTCTCCACATTCTTCACATTTCCCTCTGTGTCCCTCTCCTGAGGACGCTTCTGATCACATTTAGGACCCACCTAGGGAACCCAGGGTCACCTCTGCATCTCCCAATCCTCAGTCACGTCTGCAGAGCCCCTCCCGCCACGTAAGGTTCCAGGGGAGGCGGCATTGTTCGGTCACCTGCTATTCGGTCATCGTTGCTCGTAGGGCCCTCCCGGTTTTCAGGTATAAAACAACAAAGAAACAAACTGGCCCGGGGGTAAAAAAGGACACGTTAAAGTCTTTTTCCCTTTAAACAGATCTATTTTTATGGTGGTGAAATTCACGGAATGTAGAATATACCGTCAGGAGCCCTTAGCACACTCACAGCATTCTGCAACCTCCACGTCACCGCTGTCTAGTTCTAGAACATTCTCATGCCCCCCAGAAGGAAAGCTCGTCCCCATTAGCGGTCACTCCCCATCCCACTCCCCCTTGGCAACCAGCCACCCATCCGCTTCTGTCTTCGTGGATTCTGTTCTAATCGGTGCATTTCTGGGTGACCGTGAAGTAAATGATCAAAAGCATGACGATCTGGCACCCGGGAGCCAGTGCCTGCGCTCTTGGCTTGGGAGGGGCCCGGGCTGTAGTCGCCTGGATGTCGGCCGCCCTACCCACTTCCAAGCCCCTGTGGGCCAGGAGGGGTTGGGAACCCCAGAAAGGGGTGGGTTGGCAGCGACAGGAACGGTCTGATGCGGGCTTAGCGGGCGTCCAGCAAATTCGCTTCTTAGGAGAGGCTCTGCTCCGTCCCCGAGAGTGGAATCTGAGAGGAGGTCCCTGGTACCCTCCCCCAAAGGGCACACTGTGACGTAGGCATCCGTGGCTTTACAGCATCTTACGGTGGACACCACTGTGTGTTCCTTCGAGCTGTGTCCCGGACCAGCCCCGAGTGTGGCTGCATCCCGAGGCTCAAAGTGATATGCCAACTAAAATAATTTGGTCCAAAGACAGGGCTGTCCAAGGGCCTGGTGTAATCCCAGGATAATACTGAGAGTGTCGAGAGCTGGGCTGCCCATATGGTAGCCACTGGCCACATGTGGCCACTGACAACTTGAAACGTGTCCTGTCCAAATCGAGAGGTGCCGTAAGTATAAAATGCACGCTGGATTTCAGAGCCTTGCAACGGGAAGAAGAAAGAATGTAAAACATCTCGATTTTTATGCTGATTACATGTTGAGTTGATAATATTTTAGCTCTGATAGGCTAAGTAAAACATATTAAAATTAATGTCTGTTTCTTCATACAAATCTAACGTGGCTACTAGGAACTTTAACATTGTGGACGTGTCGCGCCTTCTGTTTCTGCTGGAGAGTTGCCGGCCAGCGCTGGGTGCCTGCGTGGCAGGGAGCTCCGAGCAGCACCGGACGGCAGGCGTTCGGTGTTGGAGAAGCAGAGGGGGCTTGTCAGGCACTGAGACTCCCTCTCCTGTGCCCCGAAGACCCCTGTCGGGCAGTGAGGGGCTGCTGCAAGAGGAAATGCAGAAAGAACCTAGGCCGCCTCCCTGGAGGAGGAGGAGGAGGAGGAGGAGGAGGAGGAAGAGAAGGGAGGGCTTAGCGAGCAGGGGGCTTTTGTGTGCCCGCGTGTTGCCCAGGAAAGGGCGGTAGGCCCTGGGAGTGGCCTTTGGGGCCAGGAAGCCGGGGACGAAGCAAGGCCAGAGACAGAGAAGGCATCTGAAGAGAGCGCTGGGCAGGGCAGGCGTGGTGTGGAGGCGATGTCCCCGAGGCTCCGTGTTAACCCTGACACCCGTGTGACGGGTCCCTCCTGGCTTCCTTTGTTGCTGGTTCCCGGAGCCGCCCTTCGGGGCCTGGCAGGGTGGGTGGGGGGTGCAGGGGCGGGGGATGGGCTGCCCTCTCTGTGTCCCAGGAAGTCACCTTCTTGGAGGAAAGGGATTTTTTGAGTGTGTTTTGGGGGGCTGCCTTCTTGGTTCTGGACAGGCACCCCTTGCTTTGATGCTTGCGACCGGAGCCGCTCGTGCCCATTTTACAGATGGGGAAGGTCGAGTCCCGCAGACGTCGAGTGCTGGGCCACGGCGATCGTGAGGGAAGGGGCTCTGAGCCCGCAGCTCGGACCCACCTCCAGTCCCCCTTCGGCTGAGGAGGGGCGAGGACTCCAGACGTGCAGGCCCTCCCTCCCCTGGTCACTCCTGGCTTTGGCCAGTTGCCCAGGGACCGATGGTAGCCGCTCTGAATGGCCACTCTGCTTGGGCGTGGGGAGGGCCGTGGGACAGCAGCCCCCAAAGCCTTTGTGACAAACCTGCAGACCCCGGGAAAGCGGGCCCTCGGGGTGGGGACCGGCTGAGTTGGAGAGGCCAGCGGCTGCTGCTGGGGAGAGCTGGCTTTGGAAGAAGCCGGAAGGTGAATTAGCTGGACATTGCCTGCCTGTGTGGCCGGTGGGGTGGCACCCATCAGCCACATGGGGGGTCTGGGAATGGAAAACCAGAGCCAGCAAACTGAGAGCTGTAGCCCGTGGGGGCTGGACCAGAACTGTTCCTCCAGGAGGCAGAAGGAACAATGGGCTCCCTGTGGGAAACCAGCTACTGGCCCTAAAACGGCCTTCACTCAGGCCTCCTGGAACTCATGGCTCCCTGCCCCAGGCAGAGCCCCAAAATCCGCTCCCAGGAGCTCTCTCATGGTGTGGGAGTCAGCGGGGCCTCCGCCACACCCGTGCCTGGGAATGACTCACTCGCTGGGGGTCGAAGTTCATGACAGGGGCTGGGTCAGACCCATCCCAGCATTCAGGCCCTGCCCAAACGGGGCTGCTCTCTAGCTCCCTCCTCTGGGACCACTGAGCCCATCCCCCCAGGGGTCCCAGCTCCACGGGGCCTGCAGGGTGGGGAGAAAGGAAGGCCCGGGGCTCACCCCAGGCCCTCGGGGGCGGGATCCTGTCCCGAGACTCCAGGAAGAAGCAAGCTGAGGGTGAGCTGGTCCCCACCTCCACCTCCCCAGCCCCTGCCCTGTGCCTCTCCTTCCGGGGTCACCTCCATGGTGGCACAAGGTGGGGCAGACAGGGCCTGTGGAGCTCCGACCCCCGGCTGCCCGGAAGCCTGGAACAGCTCAGTATTGCGCGTCTGGCCTTCCTGCCCAGGGAGCCCTGGGGGGCCGGAGGGCCAGTAGCTTAGGTGTGTCATCGGGGCCCGTTGGGGCCAGGGTCAGGTGGGGGGCCACACCTGGTACGGGGGAGCACGGGGTGGGGCAGCAGGGAGAGAGGACACCACCTCGCACTTCATTCTGCCTCACCCTGGCAGGGGGACGGGCCTGAAGGACGGACCGGACGCTGTGCAGGACATGACCCAGCCCGGGTGGCTGGCTGGGTGTCCACGTGACCCCTTCCCGGAGCCTTTCCCCAGCGACCCCGTCACTTTTCCTCCTGGGATGACAGGCTGGTGGGGGACTCAGCTCTTAGTCACAGATGCTGCACCCCGTGCAGCCGTTGGCTGCCGGCCGGCACCCCCTCTCTCTGCCTGCCCCCTCCTCCTCTGTTCCCCTGGCCCTGCCCCTCGGAGCCCGTTCCCCAGGAGCCTCCCCGCGAAGGCCATCGCGGTCCCTCCTACCTCTGCCCGTGCTCTGGGAGGCTTCTTGTTCCTCCGCCACAAAGCCCCTTTGATCCTCCGCTCGGCTCCGAGCCATGTGACCCGGTGGGCGGGCCGTGCTCTGGGCGCCGTGCAGCCCGACTCTGCTGCTGGGTGAGTCCTCCCGTCTTTGTTCCCTCCAGCCTCCCACCGGCCGCAGCCGGGCCCTCAGGTGTGGCCAGCCCATGGCCAGGTGGCCGGACTGGGAGCAGCGCCTCTCCAGGGCCGCGGCCCGGATCCCCCGCTGCGGGACAGCTCCGGGACCCGAGAAGGGGCAGGGAGCGGGAGCTCCGTCTCCATACAGGGCCCAGATGGTCGGCCTCTGAGTAATTTGCTCAAAGAAAAGGGCTTTGTGCAGCCCCAGCTACCTCTTTGTAAATATTTGGCCCGCTGAGCCGAGCGGTTGAGGTCCTTCTGCAGCGGGAATTTCTCGGAGGAGTCGATTTCCTTTCGCAAGGGGCTTCCCTGACTTCGGGGGGGGCCAGGGGAGCTGTGGCCTGGCCACCGCCACCTCCGGCAGTGGCCGCACGGATTGTCAGCCGTGAGGGGCAGGCGGCTCTGAGGACCGGCTGCAGCTCAGTTCCAGCAGACACTAGCAATGCCGGAATCGGAAGCCAGCGGCTGGCCCTGTGATCGGGCAGTTCTGCCGCAGCGTGTCCGGGTTTCTCGGAGGTTGGGGACGTGCCGTGCTGGCTGGGGTGGGGGTGGGCGGGTAGGGGGCTGGAGTGCACGTGCTCCGGGGTATGCTGGCCGAGCTGAGATGTTGCGAGAGCCCCCAGACTCAAATCGCACAGCCAGCACCGGATGTCACCCCGTGCTCCAAAGCCGAGGTGCTCAGAGGCAATGCCATCTGCTCTGAAACTTTGTCCCAGCTGTCCTCTGGGGATTGACTCAGATTCCAGGCTACTGGCCTCATCCTCCCCCCCACCTTCCCTGCTGTGAAATGTGCTGGGGTTTTGTTTTATTTTTTTGTCAGAGGTTTGGGGGAGCATCTCTGCTCACCAAAGAGAAGTTTGAAATTCCTTTCCTGGAGAAAAAAATGTGCCGCCTGGCAGTGGCCACGGGTTTCTGGCCGTGGGGACAGTGCCCTGGTTGGAACGCAGCTCGGATCCCGCTCGGAAAAACGTGCTGGGGGAGGAGTATAAAAGCCCCGTCCCCTTACTCCCCTTTTAATCGCGTGGGTCACCCCCTTCATTCATTGTTGCTTTGCCTCAAAGTTCGAGGGGCCTCCACTGGTGTTGAAATAAACGTCATTTCTCTTTGGCTGGCTCCCCGTGGCAGCCCAGGAAATAGGAAGGGGTTTGTTTAACCGTTTGGCAGAGGCAGTGTCCGCCCGGGGCCTCGCTTACTTCTCTCCCCTTGAGTCTCTTCTGAGTTAAGATTGGGCGGGGGAAGGAGGCTTCTTCTTTGATCTCTTTTAAGCCCGCCTGGCGGGGGGACCTGTGTTGTCACTGACCGTCCCGGGGGGGACCTGTGTTGTCACTGACCGCGTCACCTGCCCCTTCTCCCGGGCGCCTTTCCGCGTTGTGGCTCCCGCAACACCGTTGCATCTACGGGTCTGCGTTTGTATTTCCGCCTGTCTCTGCTCCTCGGGGCTGGCACTGTGACGGGGAGGGTGGCCAGGTGAAGTGGCATGTTGGGAGGGAGGACCCACTGTGCCTCGGGGCACAGGGCATTGTGAGATGGAGGTGACAGGGCCCTGTTCTGCTGGGAGGGGGCAGTCACAAGCCGGACCAGAACCAGTGCTGTCGTGGGCCCACCCACCCAAACCAGAGATGGCCCTTTAGAGCCTGTGGGTTCGTTCCGAGTGCCAGCCCACCGCCCTGGGCCTTGAGGTTGGGGTTCGCAGGGCTTTCACCCCAGAAGCCCGGTACCCCTTGGGCAACCAGAGTCTCTGGGCCAACTTACCCCTCCGCCCCACCCCCTCCCCACTTCCTCTTGCGTCGCTGCAGGCCTGAGCTGGTCTGCCAGGGAGCTTTGCAGGGGCTGAGAGGCATTCAGCAGAAGGGGGAGACCCCGTCCTTAAGCGAGCCCCCTACCAGCCTGCAGCCCAGCCCAGCTGCCTGTGGCGTCAGAGGTCCCAAGGCTTCTTTAGGAAGCTGGTGGCCACGGCCGAGCTTCTGTTATCTGACACCACGTCCGGTGTTCAGATCTTGGGCTGGCTTCCCCATACCACGAGAATCTTCTCCGTTCCCTCCCTCTCTCGCTGGCCCCCCGTGTGGGAAGAATGACTTTCATTTTAGTGTGTGGGGGGCATGTGTGCTTGCCGTCCACACCGTGTCCCTGGCTGGGGTCCCTGGCTGGGGTCGTTGGCAGTGGCGGTCAGCCTTCCACACCCGGTTGCTCCCGCCCACCCCAAACCTTGGCGTAGGCACCATAGATGCCCCTGAGCTTCAGAAATGGGGGGTTGGCTATGGCCAGGGCCGATGACCCTGGGGTCCCGGCCTCCCCACAGCAGGGGTCTTGGGCAAGATGCTTGCAGCAAAAATCATAGCCCTTGGCTGGGCGGGACTCCGTTCCCAGACTTCTGCCTTCCAGCACCAAGCTTTGAGTTGTTCCGTGAGCGCCAGCCTGGATCCTCGGACAGGTGGGGACAGGTGGGGACCTGTTCTTGGGAGCCCAGGGCAGCCTTGGACGCCTTCCCGAGAACGCTGCTGGGGATGGCGGCCGTGCACGGGCAGCTCCACGGGTGAGCCTCGAGGAGCGGCCAGAACCGGGGAAGGCTCAGGTCCCATGACAGGCTTGGGAGGGATGCTTGTCCCAGCAGGTCCACCTGCCCACCTCCCAGGGGCCATCGGGGGCCTTGATCTGGGGCTGGCACAGCGATGGGGGGCACTTCTCTCCACTTCGGCTCCTCCTTAGGGTGTGGGTGGGTGGGGTTCATCTCTTTCTCTTTAACGCCCCTCCACACCCCAACCACCCTCAGACCAGGCCCTGAGGGGCAGGCGAGAGAGGGCTTAATCTTCACTTGGAGGCGGGGAGCTGGCAGTTCTTAGCCCGACCTGCAGGGCTAAGCTGCCACCTGCCCATGTCAGCTCCCAGTCCCACCTCCAGAGCAGAGCTAATGATCACCTCGGCTGGTTTCCTGGGGGAGGGGCTGGGCCTTGGTTTGGAGGGCGGGCAGCTTAGCACACAGGCCCTGAGGGACAAATGCAGCCTCTCTGGCCTCCCGTTCCTGCCTAAAGGCGATTTTTAATTGCTCCAATTGGGGTTCAGTAGCTGGATCATGGCAGAAGCACCCCAACATCTCTTGTCACTCTTCTGAAGCTGGGGGGAGGGAACCCCCTCTGTGAGATGTCAGCTCCTGAGCCCCCAAAGCTGCACCTGGAATCGCAGCTCCAGGTTGGGGTTGTCACTGATACTGACCCCCACATGGCCCTTGGGAAGGAGGTTCACGGCCACTGGGTACCCCTGCTCTGTTTCATGAACCCGCCTGGCATGCAGCGCATCCCTTTCTGGGGTCTGTGCCCCCCAGGGCCCGCGGGCCCCTGCCCTGCCGTGAGTGCCAGGTACCGATGCCCAGTATCCGGTCATCTCAGTAGTCGTTGGCAGAGTGTCCTTGCCGCTGTCCCCAGTAGGACGTGGAGCACCGCCTCCTGCCTCCCAGATCCTTCTCTCTCACCTCCCAGGCCTGGCTCCAGGTGGCCGTCACCAGGCCTCCGCCCTGGGTGGCCAATACGATTTCCTCTGCTGGCGGAGGGGACGTTGACGTCTGTCTCTCAGCAGACTGTGGACTCGGGAAGGGGTTGTGTTGTATCGATCTGCGTCCGGGGCCCGGGATGTCCCAGCGGCCTGCTCAGTCAGCGCTCGAATGCGCGGTCAGCCCCGAGTGACCGCAGCTCTTTGTCTGCCGTCTAAACAGCCCGCGATTTCCGTACGGCTGGCGCGAGCGCCTCCCGAGAGTGGCTGTTCACCCTGCTCTCTCTACAGTGCTCTCCTCGGGGCCATTTTTAAGAAAAAGGGACAAGGACAAGGGGCAGCACTTTTGCGGTGACTCGAGTGCATTCTTCCTGGGGCAAGGGACGGGACCGGATGACCGCGGCCCCGCCCCCTGCCCTGGTGCGGGGGGCACTTGGACAGCGAGGGCAGAATCTCTGTCTTTGTTCCTTGTCTGCTGAGACACAGGAAAAGCTGCCCACTGCTGGATGTGACAGTCGTGGGCCCTGAAGGCGAGTGGCAGGTGGAGTCAGGAGGGAGCATCACTGGACTGTAGCGGGGGAGCCACGGGGGTGGGCAGGTGGCACCGCGCCTCCTCCACGAATTCCTGCCTCTTGGCCTCGCTCACCTGCGCCCGGCCCAGCAGCGAGAGGCCACTTCGCAGACCACATGCTCTGCCAGTGTGTTGCTGTTGCCCATGGCTCAGAGCCTGGGGTATGGAGAAGCACCCCTGGGCCCTGGGCTCTGGCCTGAGATCCGGGACGGGACCGGCTTGGATGTAGGGGCAGCAGATGGAGCGGGAAGGGGCAGAAGCAGCTCGGTGGGTGTGGGGGTGCACTCGAGGGGGGCTGGAAGGGAGGGTTGGGCCAAAGAGGGAGCCTCCCAGGGCCCAGTTGGTGGGGGCAGCAGAGGGGGCTCGGGTGGTGTGTGCCTGTGCCTCCAGGTCCCGGGCCAGGGTAGCTGGCAGCTCCCCAAACCGCTCGCACCGCACCCCCTCAGCAGACGCCCGCTTCCTGCCTCCTGCTCGCCTGGCATGAAGTTCCGACGCGAAGTCCTCAGCCGTCCCTTCCCAGTCGTCTTCGCTGCCTCCCCGGCCTCCTCCAGGCCTCACGGTGGAACTAGACGGCCTGGTCCCGTCTCCCCGAGGCTCCTGGACCCTGTCCATGCGCCAGCAGCCACCTGGCTTGCCCACTGTCTCGCGCGTTCATCCAGCAGTGCTGCGGGGACACACGGAGGCACTGAGACCCCTCGGTGCTTGAGAGGCTGGCCCGTCTGCAGGGGCCTTGCACCGCCATCTCCCCAGAGAGAATCCCAGGGTCAGGTCAGCGGTGGGATGTGGAGGGGTGAACCATTGCCACACACACAGCACACCCCCCGCCCCCCGCCACGTACGCGTCAGCTTCTCCATCGCTAAGCAGTAGAAACTCCTGTCTGCTGCCAGTTCATGGGGTTGCTGGGGAGACGCGTGAATCAGGGATGGGAGGTCCAGGTGTTTGGGAGGACGGGGGTGAGGGAAACCCCCTGTGTGTGCCCCCCGCAAGAGCTGGCTCTTCACCAGGCCCCTCCCCAGCTCACCAGAGGGCTCTCCAAAGCACCGGGGGAGGAAAGAGTCGTTAACAGCTGGGGCACTTGGACTGTGGTTCGACCCCGAGCAGCCCAGGGCCCCGTCCCCTGCGGCTCGTGCTCCCGTCAGAGTGGGTCTTCGCGAATTCTCTTACTTTCATGAAGGCTCCTCCAGGCTGAGTCCTCAGGTTTGGGACAGGGGGAGGGAGAGGACTTAGGGTGAGCCCTGGACATCGGGCAGCCACCCCCCGCGGCCGCTGGCCCCAGCGATGTTCTCCTCTGGCCTGCACTGGAGACCCTGGCCAGACCCCGCCCCTGACCCTTCTGCCAGGCCTGGGTCTGGCCGTGTCTGCTGCCAGGTACCAGACAGGGGATGGTGATGTTCCCGGACCGGACCGGGAGGGAGTGCTGGGCCCGCACCCTGAGGAGCCTAAGTTCCCCTCCCGTCCTTGTGCCCTGGGGCGAGACCCTGCTGTTACCACATCTGCCCCACCTGTCGGGCAGAGGCACGTGGCTCTACCTGACAGGGGCCTGCCCGCCCCTGCTACGTGACGGGTGCCACCGCGAAGCACCAAGGGCCCCTTTTTAAGGTCAGTGGTGAGTCCTGATCAGGGCTGGTGGTGTGACGGCCCTGCCCCCACTGGGCTGCAGAGTCGGGGTGCACGGATGTGAGGGCTGGAAGCTGGATCCGTGCTGGGGGGTGGCCGCGGGCGAGCAGGACCCAGTCCCCACTCTGGTGCATAGGTGAGGCCTCACCGGTCACCCGCATTGTTAATACCAGCTTTATCGGCATAATTCACATACCCTAAAATGCCCTCGTTTAACATGTGCAATCCAGTGGTTTTTAATATATTCATAAAGTTATACAACCGTCACCGCTAATTCCAGAGCATTTGTATCATCCCCCCAAAGAGACCCCGTACCCCTCAGCAGTCAGCCCGCATCCCCGCTCCCAGCCCCGGCAGCCACTAATCCCCTTCTGCCTGAGTTTGCCTGTTTCGGGTGTTTTCCAGAAGTGGAGTTGTATAATGAGTGGCCTTCTCTCGCTGAGTGTAATGTTTTCAAGGTGCGTCCACAGTTAACGCCCACACTTTATTCTGTTTCGTGGCTAAGTAGTCCGTTTTGTGGTGGCATCATGGTTTCTCCACTCTCCAGTGGATGGCCACGTGAGCTGTTTGCACTTTTCGGCCGTTGAGGGTCCTGAGGTCGTGAACACTGGCGTACAGGCCGTTGCTCACGTCTGTTTTCCTGTCTCGGGAGAGCTGGCCGGGTTAGGAGCGCCCGGCTGGCTCACCAGCAGCCCTGGCTGAGACCATCTCAAACTCTGGCGGGTCTCGAATCTGTGTCTGTGTGGTTTGCCGGGTGCTTCTGTGTCCTGGTGAGCCCAGGGCACGCTCAGTGGAATGCGATGAACCCTTGAGGACTCGGTGCCTGGATGGGGTGGGGCCGGGTGGGGGTGCAGGGCAGCCACCTGGGGCTGAGGCTGGGCCCTGGCTCTGGCTTCTGGTTCCCTTTGTCTGCACTGGGCCCAGAAAAAGGCAGAAAGGGGAAATGAAAGGTTTGGATGTCCTTTCTCCAGAGATAGGGAGCGATCAGCAGTGAGCAGTTGCAGGGTGAGAGAGAGAGGAAGTGGGTGGGCTGGGCGGACCGGAACCTCCCCTCCCCCCCGCCCCGCCCAGGGAGAGGCCCGGGAGTGTGGGAAGTGGCTTCTATATCTGAGGGAATGCGCCCCCTCCCATCCCCCACCAGCCTTGTGTGTGTGGTAGGGCAGAGACGACACCCTCTCCTTCCTGGGAGGAGGGACGTTCGGGGCTGCCTCCGGGGTCCAGGGAGGGTGTGTGGGCGGCCACTGGTCTCTTGAGGCCGAGGTCTGCGGGAGCACCATGCCGCAGCGTTTCTGGACTGTCCTGTGCACAGCACATGAAAGTTAAACTGTAAAACCAATGCCTGTCTATTGCCATTTTAAACCACACACAAGTACATAAAGCGAAGCCGCCCCCCACCCCTCACCCCACATTTGGGTGCCTGCTCTCCCAGCAGCCTGAGGTTGGCCTCATGGGCTGTGCCTCCGTGTCCACTCCTGAGTGTCACAGCCCATGAGCACACTGGGAAGGCGGTCAGGCGGGCCAGGCCCCCTCCCTCCTCCTCCTCCTCCAGCTGGGCAGCTGGAGGGGCCTCTGCCGGTTTGCAGGCAGAAATTACCATATGAATGTGCCTCCTTCCCGGAGCCGTTAGCTAGAAGGACCTGGGAGGGGACAGGCTCCCACCCTCAAGGGCTTCCAGGTTCTGTGCTGACTGCGGGGTGAGTTGAAGACTGCGGGCATTTCCGGTCCCACAGTAGGTCACCCCCCGGGGATAGAGGGTGCAAGGGGCGGTTGGGTCTGCCTGTGGGCGGGGGAGGGCGTGCCGGGTCCCCGCAAGCGTGGGAGACCCCCGCGGACTGGTGCAATCCTCAAATTTACCTCTGTTGCAGCAGCTTGTGTAAAGAACACATTGTTACTGTAGTTTCTGTTACTTTGGTCTGATTTCAAAAGTCTCAGCTAATTACCGCAGGAAGGACGGGAAGATGAGGATTAGAGGCGATAAAGCGAAGTTGAGCTCTTTGTAAAGTGTAAAGTGAGCTGTGCGGCCAGCCCTGGGAACAGGCTCCCTCCGCCCATGGCCCTTGGCCGAGCCCTGGGGGCCAGGACTGACTGGGTCTTGCACATTTTAGAGTTCCTGGTTGTGTCTCGATTAATTCTCTTTGCCGGTCGCCCAAAACCACTCTAAGTTTGGGCTGGCGATAGGTTACGTTTAACTGCTGGACAGCAAACGAGTGGACGCCAGGGACAGCCATCCTTGGGTTATGAGACTGAGCGACAGATACTAGCTCTCAGTGGCATTTCCTTCAGGGACACCTGGTGGCCGGTGACCTGGTCTCCACACACAGGGGTCCCACTCCTGGCCGTAGCACGGGCCAGGCCAGCCGAAGCCTGGGCAGTGGCTTGCCTGAGCTTTCAGGGTCCTGACAGAGCTGGGGTGGGCCCGGGTGTAGTGACGGGAGCCCCCTGCCCTCCGGCCCCATCCTTAAAGCTGCCGACCTCCTGGGAGAGCCTCCGGGGTTCTGAGTCCCAGCTGGGGCGGCATCGGGGCCCTGCCACAGGCCCCCAGGCATCCATCCTCCACCCACCTCCGTTTCCCGGTGGGTGGGCTCCCACAGTCCCCCAAAGGCCATTTCCTGAGCAAAATTTCCTAAAGGGGCAGGAGCTGTCCCGGGAAGTCCGTCCATCCTTCCTCCTCTGTGCTTTGTGTCTCCGGAAGGACGGAAACCGGAAACTGGACATCTCAGTCCGCGGGCTGGGGAGGCGCGTGGGAAAGGATGCACGCCAGCAGCCCTCGAGGGGGGCGCCACCTGGGTGGACTGGGGGGCAGTGGCTGGACCCCCACGAAGTCTGGGAAGAGAGGAGGTTGGAGAAAGGGACAATGAGCTCGTCGTTCATTCATTCTGCCTTCAACCAACAGCATCTTTCGGGCGCTTTGATGTGTGAGGTTTGTGAATGGAGAATAAGACCCCGAGATCTCTCACCTAACGGGGGAGGCGGGTGGGCGTTCGGCACAGGAGGCCGAAACACACAACTCTGAGCTGGGACCAGGGCCAGGTGGGGAAAGGACAGAGACCCCATGCAGGTGAGCGTGGGATGGGCGTGAGATGGGTGTGGGATGAGCGTGGGGTGGGCGTGAGATGGGTGTGGGATGAGCGTGGGATGAGCGTGGGGTGGGCGTGGGGTGAGCCTGGGATGGGCCCGCGGTTCATCAGCAGATGTTCGAGTTGCTCCAGACACTCTTCTGTGTGCTTTGCAAATACCTCGTTTGGTCCTCAGCACTCTCGGGAGGCAAATCTTATTATCCCATTTTACCCCTGAGAAAAGCGAGGCCCGGAGAGGTTAAATCACTTGCTCGGGGTCACGCGGCGAGGGTGGCGGACCCAGCCCCAGGATTGAGGGTGGCGGACCCAGCCCCAGGATTCCGGGGCCTCACGGTTCTGTTATCCCAGGGGAGGTGGGAACCACCTGGGGAACCATGTGACAATTTCAGTTTTCTGCATCCTTCCCTGTGCTGCAGGGAGGATGGACTGGGAGGTTGGGCAGTTACTGGCAACGGCTCGGATGGCCATGGAGACAGGAAGCGGAGTGACCGCGGGCAGATACATTGGGTTAGAACTGATAGGGCTTTGGAGTGGGCGATTGGATTTGGGGTGATGGAAAGGAAGGGACCAAGGCTGGCCCCTGGATTTGGTGCTGTCATAACTGGATCGTGGAGATGCCGTTTTGCTCGAGTGGGGGTTGGGGAGGGGGAGGGTCAGAGTTCTACAGGGCATGCTCAGTTTGCGACATCCAGACCTCTCTAGGGCAGGAGCCGTGGCTGTCCAGTACCGGGCAGTGGCCTGACACAGCTGGGGCATCTGCTGAGTCACGATGGACTCAAGGGAACTGTCAGGTTGGCACCCGTGCGTGAACCTGGACGGAGGTCGGCATTTAACGCCCAGGGGTGGGCGCGATCCCTGGGGACAGCGTCTGGCTGGGACCGGGGCAGAGGCTGCACAGACACTGAGAGCAGATAGCACTTCAGGAAAGGAAGCCTGGGTGGTCGGGGGCTCCTTCCCTGGGACTTGGGGTGAGGGGTGACCCCATGCGCTTTGCTCTTTAGAGGACCAGCACTCTGTCTACTCAGAACCCCAAGTCCAGAGGAGCACCCAAACTTCGTGCTACAGTAACACTGGGAGCTTCTCCCCGGTGTCCCATCTGGCACAGGGCTCAGGGTGGCCCTGTGTTCTATCCACAAACACTGCTTTTCCCTGCGGACAGCCTGGGCTAGCGGGGTGTATGTTTCTGAGACTTCTTGGATAGGCCACCTCTCCATCCGTCCGTCTCTCCCTCCCTCCCTCCTCCCTTCATCCCCGCCCTCACTTCAGAGGTGTTTGAAGTCGGGGATTGTGTGCTTTCACTTGCCAGTGTCTCAGGGCGTGTTGTAGGGTTCACACGCTTATCCTCAGTAGGCTCCCATGGGAGAGGAGGGACTGCAGGTGACTTGGGGAGTGAGCAGTGGGGTCTTCGAGACGCGCAGGATCTGAGCAGGACTGCGGGCTGGCGGGCACAGTCCAGGGGGGCTGCCTGCAAAGTCGGCGTTGAGGGGGCCATGGAAGGGGCCTCGCTGGTCTCCAGGCCACCCCCAGGAGCCGCTGACTCTGGACCCCTCCCTGCCCTCCCGAGCAGGAAGGACCGGTGGCAGGGCCTGGAAGTGGGGTGAGAAAATGAGTCTGGCTGTCTCAGCTCAGAGCTGGCGCTGTCGACGGGCGTGTGACACGGTTCAACATGGTGCTGCCGCCGACCCCTCCCCACCGCCCCCTCGGCCTTCCCAGGCCCGAGGGCCCCGCGCTGTGAGCCGCCCTCCCTGCTTCAGGGGTCATCGGCCAGCCCTCCGCCCCTCGCCCGGCGGCCCTGCCTTCAGCTCTGACTCTGCCTTTCTGGAGTCACCTGGGCCTGAGCCGAGCTGCACGAGAGAAGGGAGTTGCTGCCTATCTCTGCATTAACGCTCCTTACTCCTCCGCTGCTGGCGGGGGGCTGGGGGGGACACGCTACTGCACCCCGGAGACCCCCGTCTACTCCTCGCCATTTCCGATGATTTCATCAGTGTCCCCATTTCCCCACGGAGCTCTGGTGTGCGTCTGCTGACAGCCTTGCTGATAGGAGAGGGGGCTGGGGGCGGGCAGGCGGCCCACCCCCCCCAGGGGGGACATCCCTGATAAAAAGAAATTCCACCCTGTGACAAATGGCCGGTCTCCACCCCTCCGTGGGGGAGGATGTTCTCTTTCTCATTTTAACTTCGCGAACATTTGCCAAGAACTAACGGGATCTCTGTGGTTGGCTGGCCACTTGGAGTGCAGTGGGCGGCCTGGCCCACGCTAGGTTCTGGGTTTGCTTTGGGGTAGGGGCCCGTCCGTCAGAAGGGTCCCCGGGGTGGGAGGAGCCCTCGGGGGTGGGGGGGCTGATCCCCGAGGCAAGCGGGCTGTAGGAAACACGAAATGCACAAGTCAGTGCCCCCACCCCCCGACACAGGAAGTGGAGGGCTTGCCCTGGCCTTCGCTGGCTGTGAATTCTGCTGGGTGGATGGGGGCGCTTGCAGGTCCGAGCCCGCTGCGCTGGGAGGTTGATGTCTCAGGCCCTGAGCCTGCGAAGGACTGGGCTGCGGGAGGAGGAGGCGGGCTGCAAGAGAAGGAACAGAAGAGGGACCCCTTCCAGGGGCGGGGGGAGCGGGACAGGGTCCAAATCTGACCTTCCCGAGGGGGGGCCAACAGAAACCGTGCTGGCGGAAGCCAGGCCTGCTTGACATTCCTTCCCTGCCCGTGGAGGAGAGGCTTGCTTTCAAGGGTTTAGGGAGAGAAAGGCCGCAGGAGCCTGGGCAGGCAATAAAAGGGGTGCCTCCGACTTCGGGGCGCCTCAGGCCTCTGGATGAATGAAGGCGTCGTCGGACGGGGAAGGATGCTGTGACCTCGTCCGCGTCCTGCAAAGGACTCGGGGTCGTGGGAGATCTCGATCTGTGCCTTTCCGCCCCGTCTCTCCTGGCACAGAGACCCGTAAAACTGCGACTCGCTTTTGGGTCTGGACGAGGGCCGGACGGTGGAGCGCCCCCCGAGAGGGAGGGGAACGCAGCCCTCTGCATCTGCAGATCTCGCTTCTCTCCCGAGAGGCCCCATGTTTTGTGCTGGATTTCTAAGCAGAGTCTGAGGCCAGAGGGCGAAGTCTCAGATTTCTGGCATCCTGGCTCTGACGAGAGGCTTCCTGCCCTGACAAAGTGTGAAGTGTAACTCGATTTGGAATTACTTATCGAATTAGACGAGCCCTGTGTGCTTTGAGAACTCCGTCCCTCATCCCGCCTGCACGAATTTTGCAAACTTCAGCCTTTTATATTCAGCGGTTCCATTTTTAGCCGGAAACAGGAAGTTCTCCAGTGACATTTATGGGGAGTTTGTAGTGGCTCTGGTAGGGTAACAGGAACATGGGGAGGGGGCGGGGGGCGGGGAGATCCTGTGTTCAAATGTTCAAAGCCCCGGGGACAGTGCCTGCCCCTCCCCCGCCCCGGGGGGCTGGGCACAGCCCGTGCTGGGGCCAGAGACCAGCTGTCTACAGCCACCCACAGCCACAGCCCTGTTCACCCACCTCCCTTGGCTGCTCAGAGGCAGTTCCCACCTTTGATGATTTTAAAACTTTTTCTCACCCTTCTCTGGCCACGGAACCCTGAACTTCTAAGCTCCTATTAGACCCTAGTTATTTTTTTAAATTGAGATCTACAGACCTAGGGCTTCTTTGATGACCCCTCCCCCCGCAAAATTGTCCAAATTTATTTGTGGGGTCTTCCTTCCTGCGTATTTTTTTAAGGGAAGGAGTCCTTACCTTTCAGCAGCTTCTAAAAGATTTAATTTCTGATAAAACACACACACACACACACACACACAAAAATCCTGAACTGTTGTACCAGACTGGGTTCTTTGCATGGAAGGGACTACTGAGAACTTTCTGGAAGTTTTGGGTGGTAAGGACTTGAATAAATGAACTTTGTGTGCCTATGTGCACCACTGGTCTCATCTCCACTGATCTCAACTCTGCCGTGTCTTCTCTCTCTCTCTCTCTCTCTCTCTCTCTCTCTCTCTCTCTTACCATGTAGTATGTGCTCAATAAATATTTGTTAATGAATAAGTCGATATTGTGGTCCTGGTCCACTGGGGCCCCGGGATCTTTTTCTGCCATCATTGCTAATAGCTTTTCCAGGGCGGTTCTCCTTGCCTGGTGTCCCCGCTGTGTGTTCCCCCCGCCGTGTGTGCGTCTGGTTTCCAGCCCCAGTGCTTTCCCGGTCTCTTTCCTTCACCTGCATTTCCTGAGTCGGTTAATAAGAGCTCCTCCCTCTGCCCAGCCCAGAAGTGGGGACTCACATTTGAGGGCCCTGTGCATTTGGTCAGCTCAACCAGACGGCCTGCCAGCGGTGGGGTTTCGGGGTGAGGATGGGCACGCTGACGCCTGCCCTGCCGCGGCCCATCCCGGAGCTTTGGCTGGGGCAGTAGGTTGGCTGGGCCGCTGGTAGGCCGGGCTCTGCCTGCATCAGCACCAGTGTCCCTGGAGAACTGTGGGCAACCCCGAGAGGAGCCCCTGGAATCTGGGACCCCACCCTGAGCCTGGTAGCTGGTATGGAAGCACTTGGCCACCGGCTTGGTCTTCAGCCACCTTTTCTCAGGGATTATGGAGATAAAAATGCTAAAGGCCCTTGACAGGCCTGGGCCCCCCGAGGCAGCTCCCTTTCCAGCTGGCCGGGCCTGACTGCCTCTCACCAGCTCCGTGACCAAAGCAGTGTGGGCCTCAGTCTCCCCATCTGTGAAACAGGGAGAGTAGCAGTAGCCGACTTCGGGTTCCGGGGTGTTCGGTGAGTTGGTGCGTGTGCGGCGTTTGGAATCGCACCTGGCACATGGCGAGCCCCCGGTAAACACGAGGTCGGCACCGTTCATGTGATCGCGCATTCATTCAACGAACATTTGGTCGTGGACTTGCCATGTGCCGGGCGCAGCTTCACACCAGGCAGTAAGGAGGGAGCGTGATGGGGGACGTGTGTGGCTTCGGGAAGCCTGCTGGGCGGGGTGCGGGGCGGGGGGCAGGTGGTAAAGGAAACTGCAGACACCACTCCGCAGTTGTCCTTGCAGAGACGGCTCAGAGGTGGGGTGCAGGCGCAGCAGAGGGCAGGAGGGCAGGCCGGGGCCTGCTGGGCTGCACAGACACCCGGGGAGGCAGGAGAGGACGGAGAGGAGCAGCTCTGGTCACTGTCCCCCAGTACTACCTGCGTCAGGGACCCGCCCACCTTTAAGAAACCCATTTTCAGGGGACAGGGAGCGTCAGCTGTCTGTGGGACCCCACGTCCTGGCCATGGCTCAGACACGCTGGCGGGGTCTGCAGATGTCCCTGCAGCCTGCAGGGCACCCCTCCCCGCGGTCCCAGATGATGGACTGTGGGGCGGCCTGGGCCCCGCTCCTGTGTGCATTCCCGCGTGAGGTCAGACTGTGTGGCTGCTGGAACCGCCTGAGTGAGGAAGCCCTCGCCGAGGCCAGGCGGAGACGCATCTCCTCCAGGAGAGAGGCTGCTGGGATGGCCACAGGGCTGGAGGAATGCACCTCTCATCGGGGGCTCTGGAGCCCCACCATCTGTCCACCGAGTGGATTCTCCTAGATCTGCTTGGTGCCTGGCTCCCAGTGTGGGCCTGTCAGGTGGCCTTGCAAGCGTCCTTGGGCAGGTTGGCCTTGCTTTGTGCTTGGCCACTGTGGGCGGTGATTGAGCAAGGCTTGTGTGGACAGCACACAGTGGCATTGGTGTCCCCAGGCTTTAAGAGCTGGGCGTGGGGGAGGATTGGGGTGAGATGGGGGCATGGCATTGTTTTCACCCCAAGAGTTTTGTCCTGGGGGCGTGGGCCTGGCTGTGATACAGTGTCACCTGGCCGCCCCTCCCTACCTTAGAGCAGAGTCCAGCAGCAGCCCAGGGGCCATTGCCCCAACAGAGCCACCTCTGCCTTTGGCAGATGAGGCTGATGTTTGCAAGGCTGGGACTTCCAGGGATGTGTCTGGGATGTCGACAGATAGGGCGGGCAGAGGAGGGCGAGCCTGGACGAGGGTTTTCAAGTCAGGCCTTGCCAGCCTCTGTGCCAGCCCTCTCCATGGCCGCCCTGGTCCCAGAGAGCCGCGGAGGGCTTTCCTATCCTGTCATCCTTGGCAGGCCCAGGAGCGGAGGGGAATTTGTCACTTGGTGCAGACATCCTCAGATGGTGCTGGCTCAGGGCTGTGAATCACAGCGCTGTACAGGCACTCAGAAGACTGGCTTTGGGTGGAACTCTGCCCCTTCCTCTCCCTAGCTGCTTGGGGATCCCCCCGACCCCGCACCCCCACCCTAAATCCTGGTATAAGGCTGGCCCAGCAGGCGTCTGTGGGGAAGGAGGGGCAGGCAGCCCCCATAATGGCCAGGGCTCAAAATACAGACATTGTCTGGCTGGTCTGCCACCCCAGAGCCACCCTTGCTGGGAGACAACAGGGCTGCTTACGTGGGGCGCTGTCTGGCAGCGTTAGCGCACAGGAGCCTCCGGCCCGAGGGTGGCGTCTGGGCCTCGGGCGACCTCGTGCTCATGGCTCTGATGGGCATTGGTGGGTGGTTTTCAGCTGTGTCTCCTTCCGTTTGTTACTGTAACAGCTTATTGAGCCGTAATTCCGTCCCTTGCAACTCACTCACTCAGACGGTATACCGTTAATTCAGCGCCCTCGATTCACAGTGTTGCACGAGCATCACCCCCAAAGGAAGCCCATACGCACTACGCAGCCACTTCCCCTCGCCCGCCCCCGGCGGCCACTGACCTGCCTTGCGTCTTATGCCTTTGCCTTTTCTGGACGTTTCGTTTAAATGGTGTCGCGTAGTGTGTGGTCTTTCGCGTTTGGCCTCTTCCACCTCACGTGATGTTTTCAAGGTCCATCCATATCGTCCCTGTGTCAGGACATCACTGCTTCGGTGGCCGAGTCCCGTTCCATCATGCAGATACATTGCATTCTGTGGATCTGTTCATCTGCTGGTGGCTGTTTTCGATGTTTCTTGAGTAGCTTCTTTGTGCCACAGCCTGGGGGTCGGTGGTCACACCGAATCGGACACTTAAATGTGGTTAAGAAGGTCAAAATTTTATCTCGTGTGTGTGTGTGTACACATGCGTACACACATACATAATCATAATAAAGAGAACAATTTGGAAAGAAGGCATAAGCTGGTGTGTAAGGTCACCCCAGCCTGGGTGGTCACCTGGGCTGTCTTTCCATGTAGGAGGGTGGCGGGGTGACAGGCAGCGATGTCACCTCAGGTCTTGGAGCCTGGGGAGCAGGGGTGAGGCTGCCACAGGGGCCCGGCCCCCAGAGCTATCCTGGCACAGCGGAGGGAGGGGCCCGGCAGGTGCTCCCCAGGTCCCTTTCCTGAGCATCGGTTTCCACTTAAAAACGGCCTCTCCTGGCTCTCTGTGTGTTGCTCTGTGTGTTAACACAGCGTAGCCATCATGGACATAACTGTGAAACCTTATTTTTCTGTCAAGAACTTCCTTTTTCTATTAATAGCATATGATGAAGTTTGGGTATGAAGCATAAGATCAGGTGACAGCACCATGGGACAGAGTGAGGCTGCAGCCCAGGCGGGGTCAGTGGGGCAGGCGGATTGGACACAGGTCAGGGAGGAGGCAGCTGTGGCCGGGGTTGTGGAGGGACCGTGGGCCAGCTGCGTCTCTGCCACCCCCAAGGGGATACTCCCAGGTCCCCATTCATCCCACGAGTCTTAATTGAGTGTCCCCGCCCTGTGGGGCCCTGGAGGTCCTTTGGGGGATCCACACAGGTCATTGCTTTTCTCGGTGGAGCTCACAGCCTGTGGAAGGGACACAGATATTAATCCAATGTCACAGAAGTGAATGTGACATTCAGGGTTGACAGAATTCAACGACGGTTTCTAATGGCATGTCAGAAAAAAAAAGAAAATCGCTCTGGGGACCTCGAGTCCCCCCTTCGTAAAAGGAGGAGGTCAGCCGGGGACTCTGGTGTCCAGTTCAGTCGCCAGTCGCCACGTGGAGCTATTTAAATTGAAATGTAATTAAAATGAAATAAAACAGAAAGTTCATTTCCTCAGTGGGACCAGCTGCACTTGAGTGCGCAGAAGTCACACGAGAAAACCCTTGGCCGGTCCTCGAAGTTAAAAAGTGCTGAGACCGTGCGACCCAGCAGTTTCACCTCTGGGTCTCTACCCAGAAGAACGCGGGGCCCGCAGGAGGCTTCCGCTCACCCAGCTCCATGCAGCGTTTATCACACGAGCCGAAACGTGGAAGCAGCCCCCCGGCATTCGTGGGCGGGCAAGACGAAGGAGTTCCGGGGATGGGTGGTGGTGACACCTGCACAGCAACGTGCACGGGCTTCGTGCCACCGGACCGCACGCTTCAAAATGGTGAAAACGGTCGGTTTCATGCGATGTGTATTTTACCACGGTTTTTAAAAGTCACGTGTGGCTACTGTACTGGACGGTGAACAGTGGATGTCCTCTACCGTCCCTTCTGGCTGGAGCAGCTGGTGTGGCCGTGGCCAGGCGCTGGTGGCTTCTGTGGAAACAAGGGTTCACAGGAAGTGTGTCCGGGTGCCGAGCCCCCTGTTCCTCATGCGGGCGCCCTGATGGCAGACCCCGAAGCTTGTCCTAGCCCGGTGGACTGAGGGTCTCTGTGTCTCTGCCTGCAGCCATGGGCCATTGGAGAGGTTGCCTACGAGGACTCCGTTCCCTGCAAAGGAGGGGAGCAGGACCCGGCCGTCACCTCAGTCTGGGGAAAGGCCGGGGCTGGCCGTGTTTTTATTATTATTCCTGGAGCAGGGCCCTGGTGGGCAGGATGTTTGCTGTAGTGGATGTCAGTGGCTGCAGAGGGGGCCAGCTGGATGGAGCCGCTACTCCCAGGGCCCGTGCAGGGAAGCGAGGGGGTTTCAGCGTCCCTCCCTGGGTACGCCGGGGCGGGGCGAGGGGTGGAGGGAGATGTGGGGGTGGGGTAGAGAATGGCTCCCAGGCCCGCAGACAGATGGAAGCAATTTTCAGTCACGTGGGGCCGGGCTAAACTGCTGCTCCGTCAGACAAGGCCCTGTGTCTGTCTCCAGGAAGCAGCCCCAAAGCCACACGTGGGCCCAGATGCAGCTCTCGTCTTTGTTTGTTTAAAGATGCTGGGGGCCCAGGGAGAGTATTTCTGAAGAGGGAGGAGGCCGGGAGTGGTGGCTGGCGGGCTTCAACCCTTGGGTCCCCAGCATGGTTAAAACGGTCTCCCCCTGGCCGGGGGTGGGGGCTGGGCGGCGTGGCCCTCGGCCTCCTGTGTCCGCCTGCTGTTAGGAAGGACCTGTGGGACCCCTGGCATGTTTATGTGCATTATAGTATTTTCTCGTTCCCTCAAGTCTCTGAAGTAGGAATTCTTGTGAAACGGAAGTGAGTGAGTGACTCGTGAGGATAAGCCGCCCACACCCCGATTTCTCGAGTGTGTCAGGCAGTCACCGTCCCCTCTCCCACTCCAGCTCCACGCAGGCCTGGGCAAGGCGGGGAAGGGTGGCGGCGCCCGAGCCGAGCTGGCCGGGATGCTCCAGTGAAACAGGATGTGATATAGGGCAGCAGGCAGCTCGGAGGCAGCTGCTGAGCCGCAGCGCCCCCCCCCTCCGGGGCGGGAGGGGGGCCGGTTATTCCCCCAGGAAGTAGAAGCGCAGTTTAAAGGCAGTGACCGTCTGGCCCGGCATCCCATGTCCTGGGCTTCTTGGGGCAGGGGCAGAGTGGGTGGTTGGGAGGGTGTTTGGGGCAGCTGCTGGCCCACCTGGCACTGGGGTGCCAGGGCTGATGCCCAGGGAACCAGCCGGCTCCTCCTCTCTGGGCTGGGCAGGCATCGGGACCTGCTGTGTGGTCACCACACAGGGTGCAGCAGGGGAGACCCGTGATCCCCCTCGGAGGTAGGATGGGGCTGAGAGTTCTCGGGGTGCAGGGGGCAAGGGAGTGTAGACCCGCTGGGAAGGTGGCAAAGGAAAAGGGTGGTATCTGGGGGTGCACTCGCAGACCCTGGGGGGGACCCACACTGTCTGCGTAGCCTGACCAGCCTGGGTGGACAGGGACACCTCAGGTCCCCAGTAGGCACCTTCTGGGCATGTCTGTACCCCCACGCCCCGCCAGCCTCTGACCCGGGCGTGTGAGCTTGAGGGCAGCCAGGGCGGAGTCTGTACAGAGGAGGAAGGTTTCAACTTGCAGACCACAGAAGCTCGAGTTATTCTGAGACGCTTGGCCCCACCTGCCTGCCCATCTGCAGACCTGAAAGCCGAATCTCGTCCTGGCCTGTGGGCGTGGGGCACGCGGGTGCCGGGCAGTCAGAAGTGGCAGGGTGTCTGGATCCAGTCTGGGTCGGGGGCAGGGCGGTGCCCCAGGCAGCTGCCCACAGGGCCACGAGGAGCGTGACTCTGCACCCAGGCTCGCCTGCCACCAAAGAGCCCACCGGGCACCTAGGATTGAAGACGCCTCACCCAGGGGCGGCAGTACATGACAAGTGCCGTCCCTTTTTCTTCGCGAGGCTGTCCCTCCTTTGTCCCGGCCCAGGCTACTTGACCCCGAGGGTCCTCGAGGCCTTCGGGCTGCAGCAGGTGTTGGGGCGTCTTGAGGCAGGTGAAGGAGAGGGCCGGGGATACCCAGGCAGGGCGAAGCTCAGGTGGTGAGGACCGGGGGCTTCAGGGGTCAGCCCTGCCCGGGACCCACGGAGGGGGCAGGCTGGTGGAGAGGGACATTCAGAAGGAGACAGGTCTGAGAGCCTGGGGCGGGGCTTTGCGGGCTGAGCTGACGACTGCTGGACAGTCAGTCCCTTTTGTACGGCACTGTGGCAAGAGGCTTCAGCTCGGGCGTTCTTCAGGGGTCTCCTGGGCAGCCAGGCTTCGTGTCCTTGTCTGAGAGATGGGGGACGATGGTCAGAGCCGCCTGAGTGTGTGGCTGCCTGCGATGCCCGTGTGCGGCCTCCGTGTGACGCCCCTGTCCTTCCCTCCTCAGCCACCGAGGCCGCTCCCGGCTGCGTGGGTGACATGGCCGACACCCCCAGAGACGCTGGGCTCAAGCAGGCGCCCGGGCCGCGGACCGAGAAGGCCCCTGCGGACTTCGGCTATGTGGGGATCGACTCCATCCTGGAGCAGATGCGCAGGAAGGCCATGAAGCAGGGCTTCGAGTTCAACATCATGGTGGTCGGTGAGTCCCACTGCCCACGCCGGGGCCGGCGGGGATGGCGGGGCTGGGGACCAGACGCTCGGGCCCTGGGCTCGGTCTTCTCGTCTGTGGAGTGGGGGCGACAGGATGGTCGTGGGTCGTACTGCATGTGCACCAGGTCCTGCCCGGAGGGTCCCAGCTCTGGCCAGCTCTGGCCAGCTCTGCCCCTTCCTGCGGAGCCCCCGACAGCCGGGGAGGGGCAGCACCGAGGCAGGTGTCCGGTAAACCGTGGCTCTGACCAGTGGCCTCCGCCTTCCGCTCTTAGCTCCTGTCAAAGCGTCCCCATCTCTGGCCTTGGCCTTGGCCTTCTGGTCCTACACGGGGCCAACCCCCACCCCCAGCAGGTCTGGCTGGGGGCTTCCTGGTGGCCCGGGAGAGTGGGATGGTCACCAGGGGAGGTCGCCGACCAGCCCTCTTAGACAGGGCTGGGGCCGGGCAGGGGCAGCCGCCTCTTGTCCCGGAAGCCCTCAGGTCCCATTCGGCCCCCACAGTGACCCTGTGATGAGGCCGCCCGCTTTACAGGTGCAGCAGAGCCAGAGAGGGTATGACAAGGTCACGGCTCGCAGGGCAGAGAACGGGCACCCTGTCCCTCTCCCCCGCCTCCCGCAGCAGAGTCCCCACCGCGGAGATTCGGGTGGGGTGGATGGGCGCCCGTGGGGGGGTCCACAGGCCCAGGGCGGAACCCCAGCTTTGCCTTCTCTAAGCTGCATGATGCTCGTGCCGACTTCTCCAGGGCTTCTTTCAGCCTCGGTTTCCCTGTCCATAAAATGGGACAGTCCGAATCGCGAGGGCCCGTAGGGCAGACGGGGCGACGTGTTCGGCCCTGACGGGGTCGTGGGTGCCCGAGGAGTTGCAGTGGTGGCAGGGCTGGCGATAAAGATAATCGTGGTGACAGGTGAACTTTAAAACATCCTGGCGGCATCTCCCAGAGCTCAGGGGTTGTGGCTGGAACGTTTGACGTAGCGCCTGGCCTGAGCCTGGCCAGGACACGGGCGGGCAGAGTGCGGATGGAGCGGGAGGGCCGGGGATCCCGGACACAGGCTCCCGCCTCCCGGGAGCCCACGCTTTTCCGTGCAAGGTTGTCGAGGTTGGGAAATCAGTAGAACTTGACGTCTGGAGACGTGCCAGTTAGCATGGCGCTCAGGGCAGGGGCGGGCAAGCCAGGTGTGCGGAGTCCGCACCCGCGTGAGCGCTGTGTGCAGCGCTGAGGTGCGCCTGGCACACAGTAGGCACCTCGCAGGTGTCTGTGGCATTCCCACTGTTAACCCCGACGAGGAAGGTCATGGCTGGGGCCTAATCCCCATCGTGGGCGCGGTGCCTCAGTTTCCCCGTCTGGCAAGGGGGTGACGAGGGCGCCGGGTCGTGAGGGTGAACTGCCACGCAGGGAGTACAGTGTGAGCTGTGGGTTGGCAGCCGCGAGGCGGAGCCAGATCCGGGACCCTTCAGAGCAGGAGGGACCTTCTGGTCACAGCTGGGTCCGGGCCCCCTCCCCCGCTGCACCCCGCTGTCCTCTCCCCTCCTGCAGTAGTAGGGGACTTGCGGTAAGGTGAGGTCTGGGCACACAGCGGGGCCGGTAGTGTTTGAGGCTCAGAGGGTGCCCGGGAGCCACAAGGGACCATGGCCCTGGGTGTTCCCTGGCTGGTCGGCCCGTCTGTCAGCTGCAGGGTCTGTGGATGTGGACACCTGCCAGTGACCTTTCGCCGAGCCCAGCAGTCACTGAGCTGCAGCAGGCTGTGGACGCTGAATGTGCCAGCATTTCAACCTAAGTGGCCCCCGAAGGCTGGGAGCCCTGTCCCTGGCCGGGTCTGCGGGCCAGAACCCTGCAGCGTGGGTGGTCTGGCCGTGGCTGGACCGTGGCGGAGTTGAAGGCCTCCCTCTGCGGGGGGCTGCAGAGTTTCTCCTTGGAGCCTCTGCTGGATCCCGGCACGCTCGGCAGCTGAGTGGGGCTGTGCGGGGCTCTTCCTGCCCCCCACTCCTTGTCTTGGCTCCTCGGGGGCCCTCGGCCCACTGGGGGGATGGTTTGACAACCCCTGTGGTTGGAAGGCTAGGGGTCCAGGTCTGCTCTGCTGTGACGTGCTGTGGGAGCCTCCCCCACTGAGCGCCCCCCACTGAGGGGTGTTGGGTGGGGGCGATGTCCAGGTATCGCTGAGTCTCAGGGCCCGTGAGATGCCCCCCGCCCTTGGCCTGGAGCTCTGCTGACCCTGCAAACGGCCCATTCCCTCCCCAGGGCAGAGCGGCTTGGGGAAGTCCACCTTGATCAACACCCTCTTCAAATCCAAAATCAGCCGGAAGTCAGTGCAGCAGCCCCCCTCGGA
>NW_006436283.1:3446682-3453469 GCF_000325575.1 Pteropus alecto | reverse complement strand
GCGTATCCCTAAGACCATCGACATCAAGTCCATCACGCACGGTGAGAGCTGGTGGGGAGGCCGTTCAGGGACCTGCGTTGGGCACTTGTGGCGGCACCGCTGGGCACGGTAACTCTGGGTTGGGGTGCTCTCCATGACCCCCACGGCCCCGGTCAGACAGTGCCCCTGGCGACAAGAGTTTCCCATGAGGAATCACGGGCAGGGACCCCACGAGAAGCGGCACCAGCCCCTCTGGACTGCCGCTGCCGGGGGCCCTCTCCTCCCTGGCACCTGGGCAGTCACTGCTGGTCGCCCAGTGCTGCCTCCAGTGGCCTCGTTGGGGCAGGGTTGGCCAGGCAGCCTGAGCGCTCCTGGTACCCGGCGGGGCCCGGTGCATTCCGGGTGTCGGGGTTCTGGGCCTCCCCGAATGTCGTGGGCGCTGTGATCTGTGCAGACATTGAAGAGAAGGGTGTTCGGATGAAGCTGACGGTCATCGACACACCCGGCTTCGGGGACCACATCAACAACGAGAACTGGTGAGCGGCTCGTGGGGCCTGGCGGGCGTCGGGGGAGAGCACTAACGGGGTGTCAGGGCACCCCGACTCTGAACTGAAGCCGAGCGACCCCGGGAATCTTGCCCTTGCCCTGAGGTCAAAGGTCTAAGACAAGGCTGTGGTCCCCGCTGAGACAGTCACACGCCCCCGCACGTGCCCTGGAAGCAGTGGCCTTCGGGGAGTGCCGGGGGGGCGGTGCCGGTGGGGCGTACCGGGGGGCGTTCCGCTGGCGGGCTCACCGGCCTCTCCGCGCAGCTGGCAGCCCATCATGAAGTTCATCAACGACCAGTACGAGAAGTACCTGCAGGAGGAGGTCAACATCAACCGGAAGAAGCGCATCCCCGACACGCGCGTGCACTGCTGCCTGTACTTCATCCCGGCCACCGGCCACTCGTACGTCCTCGCGTGGGGGCGGGGTGGGGGAGCCCTGCACGCGCCCCGTCTCGCCCTGCTGTCTGTCTACACCGCACGCCCTATCTCGCCCTGCCGTCTGTCTACACCGCACGCCGTCCTCCCCGCTTCAGCCTGCGGTCCAGGCCAGCCGGGACGCTCAGGGCCCGGTGTCCTGCGCTGTGGGCCCTCCCTGGGCTCCGTCTGGGTCAGAGGCGGGTGACCTTCCCTCATCCCTGTCCCTGTGCCCCCGGCTACGCTCTCATCCACGTCGTCCCATCCCAGCCTCAGGCCCCTGGACATCGAGTTCATGAAGCGCCTAAGCAAAGTGGTCAACATCGTTCCGGTCATCGCCAAGGCCGACACGCTGACCCTGGAGGAGCGGGTCCACTTCAAACAGCGGGTAGGGCCCACTCCCCCCCGGCCCCCTTCTCGGCCAGAGCGAGGCCAGCGAGGGGCCGGCCGGCATGACGTGCCAGGGTTTTATTAGACAGAGGAGAGAGCGGGAAAGGGGCGAGCCTGCCGAGGTGACAGGTGGCTCTGCTCTGCTGCGGCCCCACCGCCGCCGTGTTGGGGAGAGGGGTGACAGCAGGAGGGGTACATGTCAGGGACCCCCTGGGAACTCGAAAACCTGAGGTACTGCCCCTGAGGTTGGGGGGCTATGCCCTCTCGCCCCCAAGACCCCCGCTCCCCGCTCGGGTCTCTGCCCCAGGCCCAAGTGCCAGGGGTGTTCCCAGCATGTTTCAGGGGGTCGATCCCCCTGAAGTGGGTGTGTCTGCGGAGGGAGAAGGAAGCAGAGAGCCCCCGATGCTGCCCGGGGCGGGGGTCCGTGCTCAGGGCAGGGGCACGTTACTGACTGGACATCAGTGTGGAGCAGCCGTCACCACAGAAGGGTGGTGGCAGTTATCAGCAGGTGCACGTGTGCAGGCGTTCGGGGGCCAGGGGCAGGCGGTTTCTGGTGGAGCTCAGGAGGGGAGGGCTCGGCAACCCCGAGTTTACTTTCTCGGGGGTGCGATGAGCTGAGAGGAAAGGCGGGAAGAGGCCCGGGACAGTGACCCAGGTCCCTCAGGCAGCGGTCAGTCTCCTGGCAGGCAGATTTGCAGCTGCCTCTCTGCTTGGGAGGCACAATAACGAGAGAGTATCGAGGTCACCAGCCCCCTAGAGCCCCCCTTGACCCCGAGCCTCGGGCTGCTGATGGTGTGGAGGTCACGGTGAGGGGAGATGCCAGGGGCCGGTCCAGCTTGCCGCGTGGACGGCACCCACATGCCCCACCCCATCCGCAGATCACCGCGGACCTGCTGTCCAACGGCATCGACGTGTATCCTCAGAAGGAGTTTGACGAGGATGCAGAGGACCGGCTGGTGAACGAGAAGTTCCGGGTGAGTGGACCGGCCATGACCCTCTCCTGAGGGCCCTCGGTTCCTGTCGGGGGTCCGAGAGCCATGGGAACGTCCCTAGTGTCCACGGCGGCCGTTCCTGCCCGTGACCAACGCCGCCTGCTCCTCCCGCAGGAGATGATCCCCTTCGCCGTGGTGGGCAGTGACCACGAGTACCAGGTCAACGGGAAGCGGATCCTTGGCAGGAAGACCAAATGGGGCACCATCGAAGGTAACAGGGGGCTGGCGTCCGGGCCGCAGGGGTCGGCACAGTAAAGCGGGGTGCTCCTGGGACCTGTCGTTTGCGTGGCCCCCGCGGGCCCAGGGCCCACGGCCCACAGCCATTAGCTAATGGAGCTTCCACCTGGACCTGTCACGGGCAGGAGCGTCCAGGGACGGTGCCGTGTGACCCTGGACAAACCGCCTCTCGTCCCTGGGCTGAGGCAGGGGCTCAGGAGAGTGTGGCTGCAAAGCGCCTTGGCCTCGTGTTCGTGCCCTCCCCATCCCGAGGCATCTCGCCCGTCCTCGGCAATGTCTCCGTCCAGCTCTGAGACCAGGTGGCCGTCCCCTGCAGTGTGCCGAGGCTGCCCTAACAAATCTGCACACCTGGGTGCTAACTAAAACAGACATTTATTCTCATAGTTCTGAAGGTCAAGGTGTTAGCAGGGTCAGTTCCTTCTTCCGTCCAACGGAGAATCTGTCCTTGGCCTGTCTCCGGACTTCTAGTGCTCGGTGTCCTTGGCCTGTGGATGCGTCTCTCCGCTCTGTCTTTCTGTGTGTGTGTCTTTCCCTCTTCGAGCTATGAGGACCTTTGTCGTTGGCTTTAGGGGCCGCCCTAAATCCAGGATGACTTACCTTAATCACATCTTCAAAAAACGTTCTCTGACTAAGGCTCCTCTACAGGTACGAGGGTTGGGGGCTGGACACAGTGTTGGGGACACAGTTCCACCCACTACAGGTCACGCCCTAGTGCGATGGACCTGGCCGTGTCATTCCTCTCCCTCTCTCTGGAACAGAGCGGGGAAAGCACAGATTTAAAGGGGCCACTTTGTTCCCCGTTCCCGGTAGAGAAGGATTGGAATGCATTCGACTCCAGCCGCCGCCCCCACCCCCGGCTCTGTGACATCGGGCCTCAGTTCTCACCATCCACAAAGTGGGCGCCCTGCGCCGGCATTTCAGTCAAATGAGAGAATGTCGAGGCCACTGGAGCTCTGGGGACAGGACTCTAAGGAACGGACGGGAATGAAGACCTCCGGGCATTGCGCACGCCCCGGCCGGCTCGTTTCCCTGGGGCGATCAGTAAACCCTCGGGGCGCCCTGTGCCCTCCCTGCAGAGGCAGAAAACCTGCCTGGGCCCCAGAATCCTGCAGTGTACTCACACCTGGAGGAGGGTGGAGCCGCTCGTGTCTGTGTGGGTGCCGGCGGAGACGGGGAGGTGGGTGTTTTTCTAAACCGGCCGCTGTCTGGACGTTTTCCGTGTCTGCCCCGCGGTCTGGATCACCTTTCCGAAGCTCTCCCCTCGGCCAGGGGTCCCTGGTGGCCACTCAATGTCTGTGCCCCCGTAGGCAGCATGCTCAGTTGGGCTTTGCCTTGGGGTCCCGCTTCAGCCCCTCCTCTTCCTGAAGCCTTGTGTTTTAGGAACCTCGTTATGAAGGCATGTTTTGGAGGGCGGGGAGGTTTGGGATGAGAAAGGGCCCGAGGAGACTCGGGAGGGCCGCCCGGTGGTTGGCCTGCCTCTGCTGTCCCCTGGTGGCCACCTGCGGCCTTGCAGGCAGCTGGTCACAGAAATGGCTGGGAAACGAGAGAGACTAGTTTTTCCGTGTCCTGCTCCCACATGTGTCCCTGATCCTGGTGCTCTAAGTGACCTTTGCATTACTGTGGCACTGCCAGCTCACATCGCGGGGCGCTGAAAGCAGCAGCCCCAAGGAGCTGTGCGGGCAGCCGCAAGGTGGCCAGTCCCGCGTGCCCGCAGCCTTTTGGGCTCCCCCTCGCAAGTGTGGTTATTAGTGCCTGTGCCTCGTTTTGGCACCCCCTCCCCAATTCTATTTGTCCATTTTTCGGGGGTCCCACCACTCTGCGGGATTTGACCCATCCCTGGAAACAGAAGGTGGGTGTGGCGAAGCACACGGCTAGCTCATCGAGCCCCGTGTCGCTGATAGGTGGGCAGCATCATCATCCCCATTTTCCGGGTGAGGAAACTGGGGGTTCGAGAGGCCAGGAGGCAGCAGTCACAGTCGGGCTCAGGGCTCTGCCTGCCCATGGAGGGCAAACCAGGCCCTTCTGCTTGCAAGGGCCGTGTTGCTCCGGGACAGGCCGCCTGGACCATGGAGCCAGGTGTGCGGGGCCGGCCGTGCCCCGGCCTGATGAACGGCCTGGACAGACAGGTCAATTGAAACGGTGCCCACGAGAGCACTGGGCACGGCCTGGCGTCTGCCGCCTTCTCATTCAACTCCTCTGCCCGCCTCCCTCAGTCCAGGCAACGGCACTTGCTGTTAACACGGTGACCACGTCCACAAGGCAGTGGACGTGTGCATGCCCTGAGCACGTGCGGGGCACAAGGCAGTGTGCTCGCTCACTCGTCAGGCAGGAAGCCCAGCAAACGAGCCCTGAGCCCAGCTACGGCCCCAGCCGTGACCCGTGAGCTCAGGGGTGCCTGTGGGGACCCGGGCACCTCCCTGCCCCGTCTTCCCGCGTCCCCAGAACTGCCGTCCTGCAGCCTGTGCCCGTCACCCCTTGGGCTGTTGCGCATTGTCGCGTGATGCCCAGCTGTCTCTAGCCATCGCAGGGTTTGATTTTGCTGCTCCTTAAGCTGGATGCAAACGGTAACCCATGGTCTGTGGTCTTGTGCGTGTGCGTATGTCCCTGTGCATGCCCTGAGCACGTGCGGGGCACAAGTTCTCTTTAAAGCCCGGGCTCCGATTCCTGCTTCGTCTCACTCCTGGCCCCTCCTGTCCTCAGGTCTCCCCGAAGACAGTTCCCTCTTCCCTGGTGGAGCAGTAGGCTCCACCACCCCCGCCTTGCCGTATGTCTTTCCCCTGCCGCTGTCTTGGCCGGGTTCCTGTGCCATCTTCCTGTTCTTCCAGAACCTTCTGGAGGGCAGGAGCTGAGCCAGTCCTGTTGCCACGATATCTGCAGCACCTGCGAGGTGCCCAGTGCTCACCTGGGAGCAGTGATGCCCCCTCTGCCCCTGCCTACCCACCAGGGGCGACTCTTAGCACCAGAACTACTGGGAAGAGAGAAGAGGGGCTTAGATGGGGTGGGGCTTAGATGGGGCGGGGCTTAGATGGGGCGGGGCTTCACGTGACATTCGAGTGCCTCTGTCTCCTCTCCACAGTCGAGAATACCACACACTGTGAGTTTGCTTACCTGCGGGACCTCCTCATCAGGTGAGAGAGGGCTGCTGCTGGGGGGCGGGAGCTGACAGCCTTGGCCCCGAAAGGGCCCGAGGGGAACCTAAATCCTGCCCGCCCTCCTGTGGAAAGACCTGGGAAGCCCAGTTTCTAAAACACTTTGGAAATAAGGCAAGAAGGTGGAACTTCTTTTTAACCGTACGAGGTCGCCTTAATGGGAAGGTCTGACTTCTGATCGCTGTGGCCTGAGTCAGTCCGGATCAGGGTCCCAGGAGGTCTTGAGCGCCGGATATTGGGGGGAGGGGTCCCCAGCTCCCATTCTAGCATCCTCTGACCTGGCCTTTGACCTGGCTGAGGCTTCTCCTTGTTTCCCTTGTGCCCAGCCAAGGAGCAGTCCCTCCTCCACCCGTGAGAGAGGGCGCCAGCTCAGGGGCTCGTCAGCCAGCAGGCGGGTGGACGTTGAGGGGTCAGGGCCGTCTCTTGGGGCCTCCGGGCTGGGGGTGTGTGGGAGCGGCTGGCTGAGGGAGGCCCACCCCAGGCCCTTTCCACTGCTGTTTCTGGCGGGCGGTAGAGCGGGGAGGACCTGAGCCTAGGTAGATGAGTTGAGTGCTCCACCCCGGGCACGGTCACCCCGGCCCCTCACCTGCAGGCACCTCCAGCCACTGGCCTGGCGCTTCTAGGCTAGCACCCCAGCCCAGCACTCTGAGTCTGCACCCAGCTCCGTCCTTGGGCAGGCCACAGGCTTGGCATAGAGAAGGGGGACGGAGCAGAACACATGTGTCCTGAGAGGGGCCGGGGTTGCCATAGAGACGGTCCCCCCCCCCGCAAGCCCAGGGGCCCTGAGGGGGCTGAGTAGGGGCTGGGGGCGGGGCAGGAGCAAAGGGAGGGCAGCCGGGGTCGGGGGCCGGGAGGGGGACACGGCCACCTCTCGCCCCGTGTTCCCAGGACGCACATGCAGAACATCAAGGACATCACCAGCAGCATCCACTTCGAGGCCTACCGCGTGAAGCGCCTGCATGAGAGCAGCAGCGCCATGCCCAACGGCGTGGAGGACAAGGAGCCTGGGGCCCAGGAGATGTAGCCGCCGCCCCCGGGACCCAGCCCCGCCCCGCCCGTGCCCCCAGCCCGCCCACTCGCC
>NW_006436283.1:3411474-3446588 GCF_000325575.1 Pteropus alecto | reverse complement strand
CGTTACTGGCCCGCGGCCGGGAGAGGGCCCACTGTGCCCACCCTGACCGCCGGCCCAGCTCTGGGGGGCCAGAGGAGCAGCAGTCCCCTGCTCCTGGTCCCCCGCTGTCTCAACCCCCCAGCGCATGGTGGGCTTGTGCTCGGGGAGGGCGGAGCCAGCCTGGAGGACCTGGAGCCCCATCCTGCCCCCACCTCCCCACGTGGCACGGCGGAAACTCAGACCACGTCACTCAGAGCCCCCCTCTCCCCCTCCCCCACCAAGGGGAAAACCCCTCGATCCCACGAGATGCAAGTTGCCAATCGTGTAGACGCGGCGAGGCCTGTTGGCTGCGCCCACCGCCCGCGAGCCAGTCCAGGATCAGAAAGTGCCTTTGTGTCAGCCGTCCACACAAGCCCGCCCCCTCCCCGCCGTGCCCAGACAGGACGTGGGGGCGGGTTGGAGAGAGGGAGGTGTCTTCATCTCCCCACCACCCCCCTCTTGCTGGGATTTGAGCGAGCATGCAAAGCGATAAGATGCACCTTCACCCCACCCGCCGGCTTTTGGTACGGTCCAAGCAAGTGAGTCTGGTGGAGGAGCTGAGCGAGGCCACGGTGGCAGGTGCCTGGAGGAGGGGCGTGCCGTGTGGACTGGCGGGGACGTTCTGGTGGCCTTGGTGCCTGCCCTGTGTGACTGGAAGTGTGTGTGTGCGTGTGTGTGTGTCTCTTCAGACATCCATAGGGCCCGAGATGCTCTGGTTAAATGCCCAGTCCGCCAGTTGCACACTCAGCCCTCCTGGCCCGGCCCCGGCTGGCTGGCACTGTGACCTGGGGAGGTGTGGGAGGCCAGGCGAGCCTGACATTCTGTTGCCCTAAGTGTGCCTGGGTCCCTGCGCCCCAGGGCCCATCGTAAAGACCCCCAAAGATGGAGAGGTCAGGAGTCGGGCTGCACGGCCCAGCTGGTCTCCCCGCTCCCTCACCTGCTCTCTCCTCGAGGGGACCAGCGGGGACCGTGCACAGCAGATTGCAGGTGCTTTCTCCTGCCCCCCCGGAGAGGAGGGGTCTGGCCCAAGCCGACCAGATTAGACACAGGTGAGGTGCACGTCCCTCTGCAGGCCCCAGGTGAGCTTCACGCAGCTGATGGGAAGAGCAGAGGGGGAAACGGGGTGCAGCCAGCCCCGGGGCTGCAGCCGCATGCTGGCGTGTGCGTGCTTGCGTGCTGACTCCCCACCTACGAGAGGAAGGGCTCTTTAGCGAAACAGTTTACTTGCCGACTTGCCACGTTCTTTGCCAAAACCACGATTTTGAAGGACGCGTCCACCTCCAGTGTCGCCCCCTCGGCGGGGTGCCGGCCTCCTCCGTGCCACGGGGGGCTCCGCAGCGTCTGGCCCCGGAAGCCTTCGCTTTCCTTCTCTGTAGCCAGGTCTTGAAAAATTGTTAGTTTCACTGGGATCCGTCCCGCAGTGGCCTTTTGCTATGTGCCTCCTGAGAAATTCGTCTCTTTTTGTATAAATAACAAAGTGTTGGAAATGTATTTCCTGAAATAAATGTTCCAAACGCAAGCGTGGAAGGCTCGGGAGTGGGGCTTCTTCCTGCAGCCGGCTCAGGCGATCGGGTCTCCTTCAAGGGAAGAGAGGTTTCGGGGACGTAGAAGCACTCACGTGTGAGGATGGCTGGAAAGCGGCCAGCACATCTCATTCAGTAAGGGCACCGGGAGCGGTTTCCACAGGGAGCTGTGCACTGTTTCTGTTAGCGGATCCTTGGAAATAAGTCTTTTCTTAAAATGTAAATCCGTTGGATTGAGCCCTGTGAATGGGTTGGCGTTCCACAATAATTTCAAGCCAATTTAATGTGTTCCGGGAGGAGTTGGCCCCACAGTAGACTGGAATTCAAGGCCCAGCAGCTCTAATGGTGGCCGCTCTGAGCACCTGCGTGGGTGGGGGGCGGGGCTGGGGAAGCCAGGTGTCCTGTGCTCTGCCTTCCCACTCGGGCTGCAGGGTTTAAACCAGCCAGAAAAATAAAACCCACAGGCAGCCTTCCTGCATTTCCAGCCCACGGCCTGTGAGCTCCACGTTGGGAGGAAGCCAGGTGGAAATAAGCCTCTTGCATCTTAACGAATGTCCCCTCTCCCGTTTTTAAACACTCTGACTGCAAAAGTAGCACGTACGGTGTACACTGTAGAAAATGCCAGGGGGAAAAATCCACCACAAAGAAAGGAAAAAGCGCCGGCCATCCCCACCCCGTCCCCACCACCAATTCGGGGGGAGCTCGTTATTATCACGGTCCCTTCGTGTTGCTTTTATCCTGCTTGATTTGGTTTTGGGGTTTGGGGGTGCCGGTGGGAGGAAGGTGGCATATGGGAAGGGGGGTGAGGGCAATGCAGAGTTCCAGGCCAGGCCCTAGTGTGCACAGCTGAGGGATTTGGAGACACCCTGTGTCTGGGGTCCCATCCCACAGCGGTCCCCAGCCCCCTACTCACCCCCAGCAGGTGGCCACCCCCTTTCTGCCCCAGCAGGGAGCTCAGGTGAGGCCGCCTTGTCCAGGCAGCTGTCAGGAGCAGGCCGCAGAGGAAAGCTGAGCAGAACCCTCCCCATCCTCCCCTCCCCCACGGAAAGGGAGCTGGGAGAGGGGTCCAGGGCGCCGAGATTAGGCCGGGCCAGGCCAGGCCAGGCCCATTTCCTGCACTGGAGCCAGAACGCTTTCCAGATGTGCGCTTTCCAGATGTGCGTGTTGGGGTGGCTCCGCCCCCTCCCCAGCCCTGTGTCGTCCCTTGGAGAGCCCTGTCCAGTTGCTCAGCCCGCCGGTTTCCTGGGCCAGCGGGCTCTCTGCTGGGCTTCGGGGCAGTTGCCACCCAATGCCCAGGGCCCAGAGAACATCTTCCTGTCTGAGAGGACGGGCTACAAATAATGAGAAGAAAAAAGGGGTGTAAATAGTTAAAGCCGCTCGAGTGAGTGGGTCTTGAACCATCTGCCTGATTTAAAAACTCATTACTTGGAGAGTTGTCACGCCAGGAGTGGCTGCAGGTGGCCCACAATGCCCTCCCGTCCTTCCCCTCCCCGACCCCGCCTCAGGTACCAGGGGCGCCAGCATCAGGCCCATCAGCCAGTCCTGGCACACAGAGAACTGCCTCAGCCTCCCCTTCTCAAGGAATGAGTCCATCAGAGCTCGTCCCAGGAAGACAGTTAAGTCCCCTGAAGGAACTGGCCACGTGGAGGGACCGTGTGGCACAGGCGTGGAGGTCACTGCCCAGGCGGAGATCAGTTAGGGCCAAGGGCACTGGGAGCCCAGGGGCAGCCCGTGGCCGGGCCGGGGTGGGCCTTGCCCAGAATCAGAAATCTGCCCAGCCTCATGCCTGTCAGGGTGTGCCAAGTGGCTCCCTTCTCTGCCCGCTCCAGACTGCCCTCCTGGCTGGGCGTGGTCAGAACTTATTGCCCCAGGGGGTAGGTGGGAGAGAAAAATCCTTTCCTATGCTGGTGAGCCCTGACTTTTGTCAGGCGCTTTGAAGTTTACGAAGATTCTCGCCCTCGTGGTCCCCCTGCAGAAGGCACGCAGGAGCTGCAGGGTCCACATCGCAGGCGGGGAAACAGGCTCCAGGCCGTGCGGCAGAGTGGCCGAGGAGGTCTGGACTCCGGGTTTCCACCCGCAGGCTCCTTGGGCTCCCCCTGCTGCTTTGGGCAGCTCTTCTGTGCTCCTCCGCAGGGAGCTGGGCCGGAGCACGGCCATCCGAAATAGTATCGCACTGGGCCACAGTGTGCAGCGTGTGTGTCTGCACGCGTGTGAGCCCAGTACACACGCACACCCCCGCAGCCCATGATGTGGGCCATGCACAGGGTCCCACCAGGCTGAGTCTCGCACTCGGGGTTTATTCCTGGATGACGAAGGCTGGGATCATCTGCACTTGGGAGCAGGCAGAGGGACGCTGACGTTGCAGCTGTACGGAGACCAGCTGTATGGCGACGGGCGATGCGATGAATCCTGTGTGGACACGCCAGCGGCAATTACACAGTCGGTATCACAACACCCGACATTGCAAAACCCGGCAATGAAAACGAGAGAGGTTCATTGATACACATCAAAACGGCGAAAGGAGAACTCTTGACCATCTGCAAACTCCCTGTGGCTATGGCCTCGGCGAGTCCACCTCTCAAGGAGCCATGAGGAGGGCAGAGAATTCATCAAAGGGTTGGCTTCGAATCTTGGGTCTTCCACTTAGCACCTGGGTGATTTTGGGTGGGTGACTGTACCTAAGTCCAAGCCTCAGTTTGTTCCCCGCATGTAAAATGATGGTAAACAATACCTAACTCATAGGACGGTTGCGATTGAATGAGTTGGTCCATGTGAAGCTCTCAGAATAGTGGCTGGTCAGTAATGACAGTTCCACAGATGTCATCGTCACCACCACCACCACCATCGTCTCCACTGTTAGGGACTGCATGTTTCTGTTCCTACCAAATTCGTGCATCGAGGCCCTACCTGCGAAGGTGATGGGCCCGTGGGAGGAAATCGGTCTAGATGAAGCCGTGAGGGGTGGGATTAGGGTTCTTGGGATGGGATTAGGGTCCTCCTAAGAAGGGGGAGAGACACGAGAGCTCTCGCTCCAAGTCCATACCTGAAAGAAAGACCTTGAGAGCACAGAGAGGGTGTCTGGCTACAAGCCGAGAAGCGGGCTCTCGCCTGGAGCCGGAGCTGCCAGCACCATGATCTTGGACTTGCCAGCTCCGAATTCCTCCAGAACTATAAGAAGTGAGTGTCTGTTGTTTAATAAGAGTCTCTGGTATTTCGTTACGTCCGCCTAAGCAGACTAAGTCACCGCCACCGTCGTCATCATCAACGTTCTGAGGCTAACGTAAACGAAAAGGCCGCGGTTTCGCCCTCATCGTGCGCCTCTGCCCTAGAGTCAAAAAGGAACAGAAAACGAGCCAGCACGTTGAGGTCGCAGCTGATGGCCAAGGAGCCAAGCGGTTTGCAGCCCCTGCAGCTCTCTGCTGCCCAGGCTGGTCGCACATCTGGTCTACCTTCCCCACGCGCTCTCCTAACAGCTTTATTATAGCTCATTTAAAGCCCTTGTCTAACAGTTCTGACATCTCAGTCACCCTCTGGGGCTCCTTCGATAGATCATTTTTTCTCCTGATTATGGGTCAGGTTTTCCTGCTTCTTTGCATGTTGTTTATTGACCCCACATGTCCTGTGTAAAAACACAGTAGCGTGTAAAATAAATATCTTTCTCGTGGAAAGAGAACATTCCCGCCCCGGTGCAGGCCATGAGGCGAGGGGCTGAGTCGATCCGATGTGCAGCGAATTGGGTCTGGGCTTTGCTTCCCTTTGCCGCTCACTCCATGTGTTTTGCAGGCCTATCCCGTGAGCGCCTCGGAGAGAGAGGCCGGCACGAGTCACTTAATGCGTGTCCATACGGAAAAGGCAGGCGGAACCCGCCTGAACGTGGCAGGCGGGTCTGGAGCCACCGAGGCTGCGAACGTGGTGGAAGGAGGGTGAGGACGATGGAACAGGGGACCCTCCGTGTGCAGAGGCCGATGTCATTCTCCAGGACGCGAGAACTTATCCTCGAAGCTTCAGATGTGAGGGCTGCAAAGATGGCGAACGTGACAATGGACGTTGGCTGGTGTCGGGCCTTCTCTGCTGAATCCAGTGCCTCCGAAGACCCTGGAAAACATCTCAGGACTCCAAGTCCGTTGGCCACAGGCCACTGCTGCCTCCACGGATCCGAAGAATGCTACCATCCCCGCTCCAGCTCAGAACCCCACCACGCTGCTTTGTTCCCCCGGGGATATGTGCCGGAGCTCTGCCTCCCAGACTCGCCCGTAAGGGGGGCTCTCGTTAGCCCCACTCAGCTCTCTGCCAGACTTCCCGCAGAGCTTTCGGCTTTTGTCAGCTCAAGACAGCCCTTGAAAACCGTGGAAGCTGAGAGGGTGTGTATCTAATAAAGTTGGAGCTCTGTAATTTAGCAATTACTGTAACCCACACTTGTAATTTAGGGGGTTTCTCATTATTCTTTGTACTCTCTCTCTCTCCTTTAAAAAATATGCGGCTTTAATAGCTCCGCGTTTAATGCTCCAAAGGCTGGTATTTGCCACCCCCACCCCCAGTCAGCTGCAGAACTCAGCAAAGTGTTCGGATTGTGTTTGTGCTGCTTTGTGGGAATTAAAAAGCTTGATTTAACGTTTGGCAGCTCCTAAAGGAGACAGAACTTGCTCTTCGCGATGGCGCATGCCTTCCAAGCTCCGAATTCACCCGGTTTGGTCACCAGCGTGGGCTAAAGCCTGCTGAGAGCTCTAATCTCCCCACTGCCCAGGTCCTAGCGCGAAGCCGGTCTCTGTACTGCTTCCTGCACCCACATCTTCTTTTATACATCGCCTGTTGGTTTATTTAAGAAATGTTTCTTCGAAAGCCTCCCCGTGCCAGGCACTCTGCTCCCCACGGGGAATCTAAGTCATGAAGGACAGGACCTCCTCTCTCAGGAGTGTCAAGTCTGGTGGGGAAGACAGTTGGGCCTATTATAACTTCCGTTCGAGACAGAGTTGGCATAGAGGCTGTGGGAGCCGGGGGCGCGGCACCGAAATCAGACTGAGCAGGTAGTGAAGGGTGGGAAGGGCTTGGAGAGACAAAGCACGGGAAGGAGCGGCGGTCAGGGGAGGGAGTGGAGAGGCACAGGCTGCTCGAAGGCAGGTAAGGAATCCCGTGGAGATGGAGCACAGATCCGAACCCTGGCAGGAGAGGGGGTTAGAACCCAAGCAGCGACCACGCTGTGCCCGCCTCCGTGGGTGTTTGCATGCTATGTGGAGTTGCATTTAGAACGGTGCTGTCCAAGGGCATTTTCTGCAAAGACGTAGCTGTTCTGTGGCTGAGCCGGCCGGTGCAGCAGACAGGAGTCAGGCTGCACGTGGCCGGTGGTGCACTGAAGGGCTGAATTTTTTAATTTGATTTAAAATGTACCTAAAATGTAATTTTATTTAAAATAAAATTGCCAACGTTCTGGACAGCGCGGTTCTAGAAAGCGTGCATGAAAACGGTTACTTTGGGGCGAGGGCAGGTGAGGAGCTCGTTAGGAGAATACGCTGCCGTCCAGGTGAGAAGCGTCGAGAATCTGGCGTGAGGCAGGGAGGGACCGGGGAGGAGATGACAGATTCGAGAGAGATGCAGGAAGCAGAAGGGTCAGGAATTGACTATTGATTGAACGGAAGAGAAATCTTAGATGACTTACAAATATTTTTACTTCTGTACCTGGATGGGTGGTGATACTATTATCAGAAAGAAAAACAGACACACACCTACATATATATATTATTACACAATGTTATAAATATTACAGATTAAAATGTATTTTGTATATTATATAAAAATATGCGTAGTTATACTCTATGTAAACTTTATTATATACGTATGTAATACATATACACACAGTTATAGAGTAAGAGGTAGAAAACAAAGAAACATTAAAAATAGTGAGCTAATGCCAATAACAGTTAGAATTGAGTATTTCAGCAATAAATGTAAATGGACTTAACTCCCTGTTAAAAATAGAAAACTCTAAGGTTGGAAATGTACATCTACCCAAAGATTGTGCTAGAATGTTTATAGAAGCTGCATTTCAAACAGAGACAAACTGGAAACAACTCAAATGTGTATCGGGAGAATTTTAATATCTTTATACGATGGAATACTACTCAACAATTAGAAATGCACTCCCAATACGTGTCAAAAAAAAGAAGTGTAATTCTTAAAAACTTTATGCTGAACGAGGAAAGCCATCACCAAGGGCACATACTGTTTGATTCCAGTCTGAGATTCGAGAAGAGGCTGACCTCTGGTGATGACGATCAGAACTCTGCTCACCTGTGGGAGGCAAGAACGTCCTGGGATGATGGAAACAGTTCATTGGATCCTTGGTTGCATGATTCATGCGTTTATCAAAGCTCATCGAATTTTACACTGAAGATCCGTACATTTCACTGCGGTTAAATTTTGCCTCAATAAAAACTAAGGTAAAAGCAAAAAATCTGAGTCTCTTTTTTTTTTTTGTTAGGGGATTTTAGTCCACATTATTTGTGAGTATTGATATTGATCTTTTTGCACTAATTTCTGCTATCTTGTTTTATTTTTAAAAAATACGGTTAACACGTTTTCCTGTTATTTCTTATTTTCCTTAATAAGAATATTTAAAGCTTGGAATTCAATTCTGTATTCAATTTTGGCTGTATCCCAAATAGGTTTTAACTTCCTTTTTGATCCAACCATTATTTGAGCGTTTTAACCTTTCCAAATCACTGGATGTTCCTTTGAGGGTTTTGTTTAAACTTGACTATTGATTCATTTCTCAGTTTTAAAAAGTTGTGGTTAAAATGCAACCTGTACCCTCTGTGCTCCGCAGAATGTGGCAGAAAACTGTACTCAGATTTACACGTGTTGTTTTGGTTGAATCTGGTGACCTCGAAAGGTCCTCTTCTGGTGAGAGAATTTTAAAAAATCGTTGCACATAGAAACTTTTTATTCTCGTTACTGAGGCCCGCGATCCAGGAGCGGGAGATACTTAATGGTCCAACATTCGAACAGCCAGACAATATTTGCTGAATTTAACTGTAAGCCCGGCCGTGTGCTGCCTTCCTGAATTTAACGGTCTCTATCTCCACGTGAACAGAGCAGGCTTTCCTGTTCGAGAGAAAGAATATGGTGTCTGGACCACACGTATCCTTAAATATTTATCACTTCAGCCAGCAAACGCAGCGCCTAGCACAGCGATACTGTCGCACTAAGCTAAAAAGAATCATCTCTGCGTTGTGTCTTTGGGTGGAAAAACCGAATGCAGCAAGACCAGAAAGAGTTAAAGAATTTTATGTCTTCGAAATATTTAGTCTTTGTCAGCAGAAATGTGAAGTCAAGCGGCAAATCTTTTTAAAAATAAATAACTTTAATGAGGGAATAAATCCATACACCCCTGCTAGTCATTTGACCCAGATGTTTGAGTTTTGAGTTTTGATGAGACCACACGGCCTGTATGTCAGGTTCTGCCCATCGATTTTTATTTTTTATCCGGATAAGACATTCTTTATCAGATTTTACTTGTATGTGGATAGAAAGAAAAGCGATTGCAAAGATTCACTCTGGGAAGCAATGGATAACCAATTTTGCAACTGTTCCATCATTTTTTGAAAAAAGAGCATAGTATGGTTGTAGGACCCACATTTAAAATCTGTTTTTCCACTCGTGTATCTATCTTTATATTAGGTATCTATGGCTGCTCAACAAATCATACGAAACATCGTAGCTCAAACAGGAGACATTTAGTCTCTCACAGTTTCTGTGAGTCAAGAATTCAAGGACAGCGAGAAGGTTCTGGCTCAGGTGTCACGAGGGGATAAATGCAATTCTGTGGCCGGGGCCACTGTCATTGAAAAGCCTCACCGAGGATTTGCTCCCAAGATGGCTCATCCACGTGGCTGTCAGCAGAAGCCGTGCGGGCCCCTCGTCACGTGCGTGTCTCTTCACGACTTTACAACTGGCTCTCCAGAACGAGTGACTCGAGGGAAAGCGGAAGTCTGTATGGCCCAAACAGGAGCTGCTGTGTCGTTTATAACCTAATCTTGGAAGTGACATACCCGCCTCCCTTCATACTGTTGGTTACACAGTCCATCCTCGGTACCGAGTGGGCAGGGACTGCACGAGTGGTCGCCTCGGCAGCCGGCTGTCACGATCTGCCTCTCTCTCTAGTTATAGGCAGAAACGTATTTAAGCTTACGAATTATATTATTCGAATACTGTATTTTCGTGTCCACTTGACTATCAATGACTGAGAGCGATTTGTCTACCGGTAGCAAGTGTAATTCTGCTAGTTTTCTTTGCATGTGACTGGTTTTCATTTCTCTATTTCGAGTCCGTATTAATTTGCAGCATGACGAATTATGTTTTGTTTTCATTGCGGATTCTGCCTTTTATCAATAGAAAATAACCCCATCCGTTTCGTTAGCTTTTGCTTTTGGTTCTGTGATATCTAATAACATTTCCATCTCTGCTTTGCATTTGCCTGATCATCTTTGCCTGCTGTTTTAATTTTAAATCTCTCTAATACTTAATTTCTCTTTTGTTTTGGATGTGCCTCTAGTACTGAATATATACTTGCATGTTTGTTTGTTTTTAGTAAGGGAATCTCAATCGTTTTTATGTTTATAACAAATACATTCGGGTTTAACGCTAACTTCTTGCCTGTTTTTTTTTTTTCCTAAGTTTTCTGGATTTTGCTCTACAGATTGTATTTTTACCCTCCTCCTCTCATATTCTCTCTATATTTTTAAGGTATGTACCTGCTTTGCATTCTTTCTGTATTTAACTGGAAATTTCAGAACATTAAAGCTATATATTTTTTAAATTATTTTTTCAATTACATTAATATATGCGTAGCTTTAAGTGTCAAATAATATTAAAAGGAGAGTGACAAACAAATAAAACTAAACGTTTGTGTCCCCCCAAATTCATATGTTGAAATCCTAACCCCCAAAGTGATGGTATTAGGAGGTTGGCGGTGGGGGGGGGGCTTTGGAAGGCGATTAACTCATGAGCGCAGAGGCCACGAAGGAGATCGATTAGTGTCCACATAAGAGAGACCGGTTCTGCCATGCGAGGTCACAGCGAAAAGCAGGCTCTGTGAAGCAGGCTCTCAGCAGACGCTGAATCTGCTGGTGCCTCGAACTTGACTTCTAGCTTTCAGAAATATAAGTTTCTGTTGCGAATAAGCATTTCAGTCTATGGTAGTTTGTTACAGCAGCTCAAACAGACCAAGACGCCTTCCCACCCCACTTCCGAGCTCCCTTTCTCGAGACCCGTTTTTGACCTGGGCTGTCTCTGATTTTTGTTTTCGGTACGTGCCTCTGTAATTTACTTCTTCACGTCGTCACCGACCTCCCATTATCGAGGGTGGAGACGCATCACCATGGTCCTTTCCCCCCACCCCTCTCCTTGCCATCCTAATATAATCGTATTACAGTTTTGGGTTAAAGTCATTATTTAGTGTTTATATTATGGAGATTATGTGATGGGGACTTAGAAAAAAACACTTCATTTCCGCCACCGAGGTATTATTCTGATAACATCTCCTTTCCCGTGTAACTTTCGGTTCCTCTTAGAGTTAATAACGCACTCACAGGAGGCATGGCACTCCATGCAGGGCCACGTGGGGCCATGTGGGGCTCCGTGGGGAAGGCAGGTTGTTCAGAGAGTGGGGGGCGGGGAGGGGCAGAGCCTTCATTCAGTTCTCAGGGAAAGGACTGGGCAGGAGACACACAGAGATGCTTCTGACATCTAGTGTGTAGAGGCCAGGGATGCTGCAGCAAGGCAGCCCACAGTCAAGAATGATTTGGCCCCAATGTCAATACCGCTGAGGTTGAGATACCGTTTGGTCTGAAGAGCTTCCTTTATGGGAAAGATCTGTTATCGATAACTATTTGCTGTTCTGTTTATATGGGAATGTGTTTATTTTGCCTTCTTTTCGGCAGTCTCGTTTCAGTATATAGTTATTGGTTGACAGGTGTTTGTTTGTTTGTTTGTTTGTTTTAATATATCGGTCCACCGCCTCTGGTCTCCATTGTTTCTGATGTCAATCGTGAACACACTGTTATCCCCTGAATGTAACGAATTATTTTTCTTTTGCTACTTTCAAGGTGTTTCTCTTTGCCTTTGGCTCTCAGCAGTTCAGCTACGTGGGTCACTTCGTGTCTATCTTACTTGTAGTTTGTTGGGCTTCTTGAATGTATAGATTAATATATATGTTAAAAATCAAATTGGAGAAGTTTTTGGTTATAATTTCTTCAAATTTTCTTTCTGTCTTTTTGTTTCTCTTCTCTCCTTCTGGGACTCCCATTATATGTGTTGATTTCCTTGATGTCACCTTACAAGTTTCTGAAGCTCTGTTCATTTTGCTTCGATATTCTTTTTCTTTCTGTTCTTCAAGTTGGGCTACTATTGAGTGATCGGGTCTTTCTCCTACTCTGTCGGGTCTGCAAAATTTCGAGCCCAGCTTGTGAATTTTTACTTAGTTATTTTACCTTTAATTTCTAGAATTACAGTTCCTATTTCTCTGTCGAGATTTCCTATTGGCTGAGTCATTGTCATCATGTTTTCTTTAATTCTTTGAACATCGTCTCATTTATTTTTTTCTTGTCCTCATTTTTAAAATAGTGGTAAAACATACATAACATACAATTTGTCATTTTAACAGTTTCTACGTCCTCTAGTTCTTTGAACGGATTTGTCACAGCTGCTTTGACGTCTGCCGAATTCTACGTCTCTACTGACTGCTTTATTTCCCGGGGTGTGGCTCACACTTCCCCATTTATTTGCATTTCTCAAGATTTTTGATCAAAATTAGACATTTTAAGTAACACATGGCAGTAACTCTGGATTCTGTTCATTTTTCTGATTTTTTTGTAGTGCCTGTGGCATCTGCACCCCTTGTGGTGTGTGGCTGCGATGTCTTGGCTCAGATGTTTGACACTCGGCTTGCCTCCCTGAGGGGCCACCCCCTCAGTCTGCATTGAGGATAGCCAATGATTTGGACAGTGTGTGTTTAACCACGTGAGCCCCAAGCCTCTTCCCTCTGCTGCTCTGCAGGGTTGGGAACATATGCAAAGCCACGTCTCTCTTGGCTGGCACTCGATGCTGGCCTCTCTCCGGTCTCCCCGTGCACGCCCGCCGTTCCCCAGTCAGCCCTCCCAGAGCTGTCATTCCCAGGATCTCGCTGGCTTGCTGCTTGCCCCAGCTCTGAGTGCAACCCCAAGCTTATGCCTCTGTGGGGTTTTCCCCCTCGTCTGTAATCGAACGGTTCCCCGGCCCCCTGCTCTGGGTACAGCCGTCCTTGCTGACCCCTTGCTGACCTTGCTTCGGGAGGGTTGAAGCACCTCCAAGTGCCAGGTAAGACGATCACAGGCCGCATTGTTTTGACTCGAGGCACCAGCAGTTTTCCAAGAACAAAGATCCTCAGCTTACTGCTGGCCTTTGGTCAATTCCCAGTGCCCCAAAACATTGATTTTTGACAATTTTCTCCAATTTAGTACTTTTTTTGTGGCGAGAATTCACCAACCTGCTCATACCACCACAGCCCAGATGTACCTCCAATGGACTGAGGTTTAAAATCCATATAACCACTCATTCCCAACAGCCACGGAAAAGGTATATCACAAAATTCAATGGACACTTAGGAATAATAATAAAAAAAAAAGTGATCTACTAACAATGGATGTCACCCAAAACTGACGGCGGGCCTTGTACTTACTGATGAAGCGTTAGAAGCTGTCTCTTTAATTTAAAGTCAGAAACCGGTCTGGGTGTCTCAAGCCAAAGGAGACTTAATATAGGACAGTAGGCGCTTGTAGGATTAACGGAAGGCTGAAACGCCAGAAACGAGAGCGCATCAGTAGCTTCAAGGTCGCGACACCGCAGCCGTGATCCCCAAACCCTAAGTGACTGTGAACATCATGACTGCTTCACACGTGGGAGCTGAGACGGGGAGAGGCGGAGGCAGGGGACAGGAAACTCATCCGTGAACCACGATCGCCGCAGGAAAGAGCTGGATTTGTGTTGTGTCACATTCCAGATATTACACTAGTGCATCGTTGGTGGACCCTGAAGCACATCTGGTACCCTGTGAAAGCGAGGCAGACTGGGAGATGCGGCTGTCAGCCGTCCGGCCACCCCGACACGACCCAGTGGACACGGAGGCTGAGCGCCGAGGAGGACACCCAGCACGAGCCCGCAGAAACACCCTCCCGCGGCCTTTGGCGAGAGAACAGGATCTGCTTCAGCTCCAACCCCGTCTTGTGTCTTGGATTTCAGGGGAAGCAAGGAAAAGGCCGGGCGGCCTTCACGAAGTATCTGACTTCCTGTGGACGGGGCTTCGAAACTTTGAAGCTTTGGCTAGATGCGGTGGAAAGAGTCTGTCTTCGACTGCTCGGGCCGCTTTAACTAAACACCACAGCCCGGGGGGCTTGTAACCCACGCACATTTATTTCTCACAGTCCTGGAGGCTGGAAGTCCAAGATCAAGGTGCCAGCAGATTCGGTGTCTGGTGAGAACCCTCTTCCTAGGTGGCTGTCCTTTCCTTGTAACCTCACATGGCACGGGGGACAGGGAGCTCTCGGGGCGGGGTGCGTGTGTCTGGCTTTCTGCCCTCATGAACTAATCACCCCCAAATACTATCGCATTGGGCATTAAGATTTAACAAATGAATCTGGGGGACACAAACATTTGGTCTGTAGCAGGATCCCTAATTAGTAACGGGGAGACTTTGCAGCTAAGCGAAGTTAGGGTCCAGGAGTCTGACCAATGTGCATATCCAGGAGAGAAAAGTGTGGGTGCTCCCCGAAGGGGGTGAAGGAGGGTCACTGGGGACCTGCATGCTCTGCTCCCCGCAGCCTGGTGACTCTGTGGCTTCCCCCTGCAGCTGCAGGCCTGTCCTAGGGAGAGCCCCCTGGAGCTCCGAGCTTCTCCAGCCACGTCAAAAGCCTTTCTTGCTGGCTTTGCCTTCCAGACACTCGGTCCCCTCCCTGCACTTCTGTCTGGCTGCCTCCCTATCCCCTCGTCATCCGGATGGACCAAATCTCTGCCACCTGCACGTACAGTCAGTCATGCCTTTGGCGACCTCTGGACCCGACTCCTGGCTCATTTCACTGCCCCGCTCTGTTCCCATTTGGCCCAGATCCTGGCCGGTCGGACCCCTGAGGCTCTGCTCTGCTCAGTTCCCTGGGGACAAGTCTCCTGAAGACAGAGGCACTGTGTGTCCTTTGCCCGGCTGGTCTCACTTCAGGCTAGAAGCATTGGGGGGCTTGAGAGTGTCCAAGAGCTGTGGGAAGTGGCTGTGACACCTAAGCACTCTAGGTCAGACTACAGGTGCCGGAGGCTGTTTTCAAGTTGGGTCTTACATTTCTCCCTGGAAGTGTGTCACATTGCCAGGTTTCTGCGACACAGGCCCCACCCCTGGGGCTGGGAGTCGGGAGGGAGTTTAGAGCGGCTCCTGCACAGGATTTCGGAGGACAGTCTGCCTTTAGCAACGACAAGGACGCTTGCAAGGGTAAGGATCAGTTTTACGGGGAGGGGGTTGCGGGGAGCTCTGCGCCCCACCAGGCAGCCTCCCCCGGTTCCTGGCCGAGTGCCCTCGCAATGTGCGAAATGGATTTCAAATCGGTGCTTTCGGTGAGAGGTGGCGCGGGTGCCGGGGCCCTCCGCCCCGCTTCCTGTCCCCTCCAGAGAGATGCCAAGTCCTGTACCCCGACTTCGCTCGTCTGCGACGGTGCCGGAGGCTTTCCATCCTGCGGAGGAGCCGGCCGCTCCTCCGCATCCTGGAGGGAGACACCAAGAGACCCAGGTTCACCCCCCGCGCCCCTCATTCGCACAGCACAGCCTCTCGCCGCACCCCCGCCCGTCTCCCACGTGGATCGGCACGGAACTAATATCACGTTCGTCGAAGCTGAATTCGTGTTCTTGTAGTACACAAGGATTTATTTAAAAATCCTACCAAGTCGGCAATGACAGGCTCGGCTTTCGGGTCTGGGGACAGTGGGTACCATGAGCCCTCAGGGCAAGACTGTCTGGCACCGCCGTGTCTCCCCTACTCAGGGCGCGAGGCTGTTCACCACCGGGACCCCCTCCCGACGCCGGCCTCCCTCCCGGAGACGGTGGCGATGCCCAGCCTGGGACCGCGTCCCCGGGTGGCCGCAGCGCTGGGCGGGGCAGCAGCGCAGGGTTTCTGGGCGTTTCTGGGTGGACCCCTGGGCGGGCTGGGCTGCCCCGCAGAGTGCCAGAGCCGGCCTTGCGAGGCGCGCCTTCCCCCCTCCCTCCGCCACGAGGACCCCGCCCTGCCAGTCACCCTATGGAATAAAAGGACACGGAGAGGTGGCGCCGGCGGGGTGCAGGTGTCGCCCTTTGATTGGACGGGGGCGGACGCAGTTCGAAGACCGGCGTTTGGGGGCTGGGCTGCTGAGGGTCTTTCCGCACCGGGAACCTCATCCGCGTGCCCAGGGCGACGTCTGGGCGCTGGCGCGTCGCGCTCTGGCTCCTCGGTCTGCTCAGAGCGCGGGGGGAACCTCAGGGGTGGGCCCAGGGCCTCTGTCCCAGCCCCGGCGCTCCGTGCTGTCCGGCACGAGCCCCTCTCGCCCTGGGCGTGGTCCCTGGGGGCCTCGCCCTCCTTAGAACAAAGCCCGGCTGTTCTGGAAGAGAAGAACGGAGCTGCAGGGGAGGGGACCGTCCCGTGGGGCAGTGGTCAGGCAGCGTGGCCGGGGTCACCGAGGCAGGTGGGCCAGGAAGCTGCAAAGTGTCCCGGGGGTGGGGACGGCCCCACCTTTCATTTTATAATAAAATGAAATGAAAAGAAGACCCCCTTCTATTCCATAGGGCGACTGGCAGGGAGGGGTCCTCACGGCCGGGGACCGGGGGACGGGGGAGGTTGCGCAGCCCGCAAGGCGGCTCCGGCTCGGCCCGGCCCGGCTCGGCTCGGCTCGGCCCGGCTCGGCTCGGCTCGGCCCGGCTCGGCTCCGCCTTCTTTGTTTCTGCTTCTCTCTGGGTCCCGCACGGCTGGCGAGGGTTTTTCTTTGTCGCGTCTCCCGTCCCGCTGCATTTTAACTTCTTCGTTTCTGCGAGGCGTTCCTCTGAGTGGCCCGCGCGTGCAGGCGCGCAGCGCAGCCGGGGGGATGTCCCCCTCCCGTGGGGTCCTCCAGGCAGGGCGGGGGGGAACCCGACACCGCCCGCGATGCCCAGGCCTGGCGCCCCTCCTTCCTCCCGCTGCGGGCCGCCCGAGCCGCTAGTTCTTTCCTCCCTCTGCCCCTGCCCCTCGCCACCCCCTCCTGCCTCACTTCCCCGGAGGGAGAGAAGGGACAGGGAGCAGAGTGACGGTGGATGGGAGGGAAGTCCCTGCTCACCCCACAGGGCCGTCTGAGTGCCCTCCCGGGAGCCAGGGCCAGGGACGTGGGCGGCTGGACCGCAGGCTGCACAATGGGGCACGCAGGGGGCTGGAATGTGCGTGACCTGGCTCGGTGCAGAGCCAGGAACGTCCAAGTGGCAGCGACGATAACGAGTGAAATAAGCACGATGACAATAAAACAAACGGGGGGCGTGGGCTGCGCCGCAGGCGGGGACGCTGGGGCCACCTGTTTGGAGACAGGGACAATGCAGTCCCCAGGGAAATGGGTCCCTTTTTTTTCTCTTTGCTGCCTGGAAATGATGGGCTGGACAGGAAAGGAAGGGGCCACCCCTCCCCGCTGTGCCCCGGCCCCCGCCCCGCACACCCGGACTTCTAGCCGCACTTTGTTCTAAAGCGGGTGAAGGCCCCAGGGAGCACCCTTGGCAATGACTGTCCTGCTGGCCCTTGGAGACCCAGAGCTGTCGGGTTCCTGCCCGGCAGGATGAGGGCCACTGTCTGTCTCTCCGTCCACCGCGGCACGACATGGCTGGAGGCAAGGACAGACGAGGAAGACGTTTTCAGGGGAGCTGGTGATGCGGCCTGACACCTGTCAGTCAGATAGGCGCTGGCCTCCCGCCTGCACCCCGGGGCGGAGCGGGGAGAACGGCCCCTAAGAACTGAGCGCGGCTGCCAGTGAGGCGGCAGAGGGGGGTGGGCAGGATCAGTGGGTGCCACTGCTTGCTGAGCCCTGGGTGGGGCCGCCCTCCCCCCACACTCTGGGCTGACCCCGGAAACTACCTGTACCCCTCTCTCGTCAGGACGGTCCTTCCAGTCTGGAACTTTCTGGAATATTCTCTCTGCCTTTGAATATTCTGTTTGTTTTATTAACGATTATTTAAAAAATCAGCTTCTGGCATATTTGTCCTGAAAGATAAATAAAGCCGACGGCCAGAACCGGCGTCCGTCCCCCACACACAGGTTCTCGGGGACCCCTTCCCTCACCGGCAATGTGCTTTTGCGGACGGATCTGTTACGGGCTGAGCTCTGTCTACCCAAAATTTGTATATTCAAGCCCCAGGACCTCAGGGTCCTGTAAGGAGGTGACTAAGTTGACTGAGCCCTCACCCAAGGTGACTGGTGTCTTTATTAGAAGAGTCGATTAGGACACAAACACACGCACAGGGACAACCGTGTAAAAACACGGGGAGGAGACAGCCTTTCACAAGCCAAGGGCAGAGGCCTCAGAAGAAACCAACCCCGCCTGACACCTTGACCTTGACCTCCCAGCCTCCAGGACTGTGAGGCAACACACTTCTGTCATTTAAGCCGCCCGGTGTCTGGTGCTTTGTCATGGCGGCCTGAGCACCGGAATCCAGAATCTGATGGGAAGAATGAATCCAAATATATGTCTAAAGATGATCCCAGGTCCCTAAAAACATGTGCCCTGACAGGAGGGGAGGAGCTTCATGGGGTGTCCACGGGGAGCATGCCTGATGTTTTCCTGGTCGCCCTTGACACCCCAAACCCCTGCCCAGCGCCTCCCCGCCCCCCATGGTGTTCTCCTAAAGCCCGCCCTTTTAAAAAGGAATTTACGCAACAGATCAACATCTAAATACACGTTTCAAACCCAGCGAGGCCCCGTCTGTCTGCCCGTCAGAGTTGGGACGGTTTCGCTCACGTGTTTCCAGTTGCTTGGATAAATAATCAGCGTGAGTGTGTGTTTTTTAAAACCTACCCCCTACTGTAATTACGTATTTACCTTTGCGATAAGGTCACATCGCTCTCATTTTTTAGCTCCTGAGGGGAATGAAGTTGTTCCAGTAAAAGGCAGAAGGCCGAATTCGCTGGAGGAATGACCCCGTTCCCGCCCGCGCCTCCCCCGCTGTGCGATAGTTCGAAGCGTTTCTGGAATCCTAGGGAGCCGTAGTCGTGAGCATAGAAGCCGCAGACGCCCCGCCTCCTGCGGCTTTTCCCGTCTGTGACCCGCTCCGTGGTAGGGCCTCTCCGCGTGGGGACAGGAGACTGTGGCCCTGCCAGCCATCCATCCACGGGGTCGCTGGAGAGGGCGCGGGGCCCGCGTGCCACACTGAGCGTGCCTGCTCCCGGGGGCCTGGGCGTCGGGGCACTGAGGCCACCACCACGTCCTATGGGTCACGTGTTCTCAGTCGGACCTTGCGACCTTCCTTTGCTCACCCAGGCTTCTGTGATGACGCCACCCCCAGAGATGGCTTTGCCTTCCTTCAGGTTTCCAAAGCACCAGGGACCGGACACCCTTTACCACAGCGTCCTCACCTCACGCTCCAGACGCCAGAGCCCCTGGGAGCTGGGGAAGCGGGTCCCCGTTTCCCTGGCAGCACAGCCGCCCCCCCATCCCCATCAGCGCTCATCGTATGGAGGGAATGGAAGGGGCCCGCAGGTCGGACCATCGCGTTTCACAGGTGGGGATGGAGAGGTCCCGGGATCAGGGCTTGTTTCCTTCTTCCCTGAAATTCCACACTACAGATTTTGGGACGTGAAGCCATTTAACAATGGGGTCATCTACCTAGGGAGGCATGGCTGCCATAGGTGTCAAGAAATTTTAAGAAATTGTGCAGCCCAAATCTACTTACCTGTAGGTCGGGGATGGCTGCTTTCGTTAAGAAAACGTTTCTACAGGACACCTGGGAACAAGGAATCTCTAAGTGGCTGAGGCCACACACAGCACAGCGGAGGGCATGGGGCTTGATAGCTGAGCGTGTGTGCGTGTGCGTATGTGTGTGCGCGCGCGCACGCGCACGCGGTGGGGGCGGGCGCACAGGTGAGGTGCTACTAGTTCTTATTACCCGTCATTCTCAGGTAGAGTGATCATGAGAGGAACTAGGGAACCAGATTCAAAGGAAATGAAAAAAAAATGTTTTTCCTTAATAGCAAAAACAAGCAGGAAAAAACTCCAAAGTCTTACTTCCTTGTAACTAGACTTTGGCAGGTAAAGGAGAAAAGCACTCAACTGGGGGTCTGAATCTGAGCCTGTCGGGGACCTAACTGAGGGCTTCCTGAGGGGGTTTGGAAATGTGCCCAGATGAGCATGGCCGAGCGTCCGGTCCAGCCCGCAGGCCGGTCAGGAGAGGCCGGCCCGGCAGCAGGATGGACGGGAGTGGCCCGGCCCGCCCGGGGACATCGTGGAGGCCTGGGCAGCAAGCCCTCCTGGACCATCGTGCCAGCCAGGTGTCTCCAAGGACCTCTGAAGTCCTCCTCGAATATTCTCCAGGTAAAACTGAGCACAATAAAAACCGAGTCACTGAACACTGTCGGTCATTAGAGGGATGCAAATCAAAACCAAAATGAAGGGCTTATTATTAAACGCGCCGAAATGACAGGTGTGGGAGGATGCGGAGAAACTGGGGCCCTGGCGTGTCACCGGTGGTGAGGGTCCAAGTCACAAAGCCAGGTGGCCTTGGCTGTCTCCCCTGTCTCTGCCTCTTGGATTCTGGGTGCTATCCCATCCATATCCTCCTCTGAAGATGCGAGGCCAGGACCAGGGTCCCAAAATGCCGAGTGACCCGAGTCTTGGGTGCGCCTCGGAGGAGTGCCACCGCCAGAGTCCCGGCTGCGTGTCCCATTCGCAAACACGCTGCACTTCCTTGTCTGCTGGATGCTCTTGTCCCCGCTCTGGCTCCAGCCTCCGGACCCCGTGTGCTTGGGTTCCGGTTGTCATACCTCCCTGCTGCCCTGCCAGCGTCTGGACAAGAGCCAGTCCCCCAAGCCCCGCCCCAAGCCCTGCCCCTAAGGGCCTAGGAACGCCCTTCTGCTTGACTGTCTTGGAAGGAGAGGTATGGAAGTCCCACCTTCCTGAGAACCCCGGTTCCCATACCTGCCCCACCTGACAACGGCTGGTTTAAAAAGGCGAGGAGTTTTGCCGGCAATGAGCAAAGCTCCCGCCTCCAGCATCGCTCCCCCTCTGCCCCAACCTCCCACAGGGTCTGAAACAGGTGGCCAGAAAAAGCAGCACCTAGGGGGCCGAGGCCTGCAAGGTGCCCTTGGTCAGCTCCGTGGGAAGCCAGGAGGACGTGTCCTTGCCTGGGGATGCTGTTCGCCCCCTACCAGGGGCAGCCATGTGTCATTTGGAAAGTGCGATCTGGGGGTGGTGGGGCAGACCTGCAAACACCCACCCTTGGTTTCCAGCATAGAGGGATAGGGGGAGGTCCCAGCAAGAATTCCTTTCTGCAGAGTGTGGTGTCTTTGCATTAACCACTTGAGGGGAAAATTTAATTTGTAATAAATCTGTATTACAGTGGAAACCCGACTGCTCCAGTGGCTATAAAAATTAATTCCTTATCCTAAACACGATTATATAGCTTTTAAAATGAATTGACTTGCGGTCGGTTCTTGGTTCGGGTCATTATTAGTAATTAGTGTAATCGAATAGCATGGCTGTGACATTTCCCCGCTTCCTCCTGTCCTTGGCTGGCCTCGCCCCTCGCCTGGTGCGGAACTGGGTCCCCTTAAGTTGTCAGACTTGTAAATGGGATATAATGGTCCAACGAAGCTGCTGCTGACTCCGCGGGCTCAGAAAGATGCTTTTTTCCTATTCCGGAGTGGTCCATTTTGCTCACTGTTTTTTTTTTCCTTCAGAGTACTGTGTACCCTTGAGGACAGCAAGATAATTTTCCTCTTAATGGGACCTGCTGAGTGGATAAGGACCTTGACATCTGTTTAGGAAAGAGGAGGGAGGTCTCGGGACCACCTGCCTTTGTCCGGAAAATCTTGTGTTCACCTGCTCAGGTGGGCATTTATTTTTCCGGAGGAAACGAGTCAGTAGGTTCCCACGGAAGTTCGAAGGGAAGCCGTGCCCCAAACACTGGTAGCTCATATTTACTGAGAAGCGATAAGGACCAGACTGGCGGAGGTCCCTAGCCCAGCGGTCAGGGACCTGACGGGGGCTGAGGAGAGGCTTCAGGAAGTCCAGGAGCTTGGATGAGGCACATTTACATCTTTCGTTTCCAGAACCTTCTACAGAAAGCTAGCATTTCCTTCCATGATGAATGGAACCGACGCACAGCAATTTCTCCACTCCGTTAAAATTGCTGCAGGAATTTCTCAAAATAGTCCTTAGGCCCATCGTTACTCAGAAATTACGTTCGTTACTAAACCAGCAACCGGGCTCTATGGGATGCGTTGATAACGAGGCACATATATGATCGTATCTTGATCTTTAAAACATTTTTTAGGAACCGGTATTCGAGCTCATTGGTTACCGTGGTAATTCTACATGTTTCGCTTAAGGCATCTAAAAACAGCATTCTGAGAGGCCGTCTGGAGGCTCCCCCAGGTGTCACAGAAGCCCATGGCGGAGCCTCGGCTGGGACCCCCGGCGGACACTGGACCAGGCGTGCGTGCCGAGGCCGCGCCGCGTCTGGCCTTGTTTGAACCCGTCCTCCTGCTTCACAGCTGCTCGGTTAGTGCTCAGACACCTCACTTTGAACCTGGAAGACAGTCACCACGCAAGGTCGAGGGGCCAGCGCAGGTGAAGACCCCAGCGCGTGGGTCATCTCGTTCGGCGTGCGGCCCCACACGCTGAGTCCTGGAGAGGTCTCCCTTTTACAGATGAGGAAGATGAGGCTCGTTTTGAGTGCCCGAGCTCACGAAGCTGAAGGCGGTAGAACTGGGGTTGGAGCTTAGGCCGTTGGGCACTTGGTCCCACGGGCCACACGCTACCTACCGCCTTCAGAAAGAGCCGGCCACCCCCGGTCAGTCTGCAGAAGGCCCGTTTCCAATTTCTAGGCTCCTGGAGATTCTTACGTGACCTTGAGCCCTAACTAGGTGTTTGCAGACACGAGCTCGTGATTCCCCACTGTGAGATCCTTCGGGGGACCGGGGTGGGGGGTAGTGAGCTGCTCCTTGCTGAGTGTGAAACAGAGCTTAGCAGCGCTGGAGCTGTGCACCTGAGGAGGGCTGGGGTCCCCCTGGTTGAGTCGCTGGGATGGGGGCCCCCGTGCTGTCTCTGTTTCACAGTACTTCTCCGCCAAGCCGCGGGATTTGAAGCTTTGTCGCTTTCTCTAAGGACGTGCCCGTCAAGGGGAATTAGTTTGAGAGGCAATGGGAATGAGAATGCCATGTGAATTCAAGGTAAAAATCTCCGGGATCTGAAGAGAGCGGGTGTGACAGCCAGTGAGGACCTCAGGGACCCAGTGGAGACAGGCACGTTCACACAGGTGTCGGCCTGTGCGCTGACCTCTGACCAGGGAAGAACCTGCTGGGACCAATTAGAATCTTTCTTCCCGGGCTGGGTTCATTTGCATAAACTCTAGGCCCCTGGGAAAAAAATTCCAAAAAGCCCCGTATTCTTTGCCAAACGAAAAACGCGTCTCTTCTTCCTGTAGCTGTCAGCTCAGTGGCATCTGGGCAAGCTTTTGCTGGGTCCTCTGACCAGCTGTACTCTCGGGGACTCTGCCCTCTGCTGCACACACCTCAACTGACTGGTTATTGCTTGTCCCCAGATTCCAGCGCTGAGGACAGAGACTCACGCCGCTGTGCAGCCAGTGTCTGGTGCACAGCAGATGTCGCTGACTCCATGGCAGAGCGAATGGGTCCCCTTCCACGACACCCGGCTGCCTGCTTGCGAGCCAGACATTCTACACAGGCCCCGTGAAGGCCACTCGGGTTTTCTTTAGCTCTTAGCCTGGTTAAGTCCCTGCTAGTTTCTGGGCCCTTAAGGAGCTTAGAGCTGAGCTGGGGAGATAAGATGTAAGTACATGAAAAGATTATTTTTATTTTTGGAAAGTTGAACATTGTAAGCCAGTGTCCCATGAGGCTGTGGGGTTGGGCCGGAGGTAGGACATCCTTATCCAATTAGGAATGGCTGCAGAGTTCCAGAAGGGGCTTAATTCTGCGCCTTTTTAAAAAAAAATATTCTGCAGAGATTCTGAGATGCTGAGGTGAGGCTTGGGGGAAAAGCCAGCGTCGAAATGTCAAATGATGTGTTGGAGCGAGGCAATGGGAGACAGAGTGAGTGGGGACTTTCGAGATAATTCCAGAGGGCCTGGCTTTGGGCGGCTCCGTGGGCCGTCTTGGGATCTGGCTGATACGTTTGCTCAGAACGCCGTTCCCGAGGAGCCATGTGCACATCCCGGCTCCCGTTTCTTAGCTGATGGTGCATCCAGCTGCTGGAGTTCGTGATGTGCATGGCATGCCGTTGACAGGGTTTCAGGTGCTGCCTTTGTTCCAGGGAGCTTGGCAGAAGGTGCTAGAACATCTAACGAGCATCGGAGGAACGTGAGGACAGCGCCTCCACTGAGGAGGAGGTTGCAGGTTGCCGGGGTGGGAACATGGAGACTCGGCTTATGTGTCCCCGAGTTCTCTCTCACCTCCTTCCGGGGAATCCTGAGCATCTGAAGGTACTGGGGCAGTGGCGCCGAGTGTCCACGGGGTGGCAGTGTGGGCCGACATCCCTGAGCGTGTTGTTGCTAAGCCGCCCTCTGTTAGCTGCTCCTGGAAGCTGAGCTGCAGCCGGGTGCAGGCCGGGCGTTGGGGCAGGAGCCGGGAGGGTCCTGCCTTCATTTAACCGACCCGTGCACTGCGCTGAGAACCGATCCTCCCTCCTCTCAGATGGGGCGGCTCCCCGTGTGTGGAGGCTTCGGGGTGCTTATTCGCTGGGCTGGGAACATGCTGATAAAAAGTTAATTTCTATTTGCCGTTGCTCAGTAATTGGATGAACATGAAAGCAATTAAATATTAAAACATACAAACAAATAACTAAGTCACTGTAATTAGCCAAAGTTTGATCACTGTCATATTTATTTAAGAAGAGGTGATATGTCTCAGCAGGTGACATTTTAAATACCCCAGGCCTCTCCGGTGGTGTCTTTGGAGAATGCTGAATAATGTATGGAGAATTTAATTAAACCCCGTTGTAAATCAGCTATGATGACAAGGAAATGACAGCCACATGTTGAAACGAGAATTAGTCCACAGCAAGGGATATTAATTAACTCCTTTTCTGAAGGCCTTTGGCACCGAGTGGCATTAAAAAAAAAAAAAGAAGAAGAGACGAGGAAGACGCATCAGCAGCCAAGGCTATGACACGGCGAGGGGACTGTGCTCATTATTATTTTCATAATCATCTTTATTATTTATGGCTGGAATTTCTTCAATGGCCAAGCGCAGCTAATAATCACGTTAAACAATTCTTTTCCCGGGAGCCCGAGATTCAGGTAGAAAGAAGCAGCGTAAAGGATGCCGGGGAACGAGAGTCCCTTTGGAAAACACGGGCGTTTTTATAAGCAGGGGATTAGTCTCCTCCAGGTTTGACTCGGGCAGAATACGCAGAGGTATCAGAGGGAAGGGCACAGACCTCCGCGCTGCCAGAGCCCAGGCAAACCGTGTCGCTTAACCCTGCACCCGCCTCAGGAGAGGAAACGGACACTCTGCGAGGGTGGACGGTTCACCCAAGGTCATGGCTTCCTGGGCAGTCAGGGTGCAGGGTGATCCGGAGCCGGTCAGCCGCCTCCCCAGAGCTATGAAATGAAAACTGCAGAGGATACAGACGTGCCAGGCGGGGAAAGATGCTGCCGTGAAAGGCTGGGTGACAGGCACGCGGCGTCTGTGCCTGACGCTGAAGCTACCTGTGCCAGCGGAGCAGGTGTGAGACCTCTGCCACCTCAGCGGTCTCCGCTGGCCTCAGCCCCCGGAAAGGAGGCTGGGTTTTCAGAGTCGCCTTGGTCATTCTTTGCCCAAGTGTGAACACAAACGCTTGCAAATGGGTCGTGTCTTGCCCAGGCCCTCTGCGGGGAGGCGCCTTCATCGGTCAGTGAAGAGCTTGACCCTTTGCTGAGGGCGGGGATCACTGAGACCACCCTGTGCATCCCATCGCCTTGCAATTACTGTGACCCTGCGGGAGCCACCCCGCTCCCTCCTTTGGGGGATGGGATCAGGGAGCATCTCATGCACCTTCCTCCCAGCAGGAAGCACAGTCACGACAATGTGCATCTGGGTGTGTGGACGCCGTGTCTGTGCACAGGCCTGGACCTTGCTCACGTAGCCATCAGCTCCAGCAGCCACACGGGGGCCACAGACCGTCACCCTGTTGGCTCCCTTGGTTGGTGATGGACAACTGTTTTGGCCAATCGAGAGCTGAAAAGGGTGAAATGTCAGTTGCAGTAGAGACAGCCCCACCCCACCCCCCATAGGTGGATGTATGGCTTCCTGAATGTTCCAGAGTACCTCCCCACAGAGAGGAGAACCTGCCTGACGCAGGCTTTGCAGCCTCTCCGGGGTCGGAAGTGGGTGGTTCAGACAGAGCCTGGTGTTTCAGAGGCGGTGCCTTGGAGTCAGTGTTTCAGGCCTATGTGTGCTTCAGGGTGTCCCCAGATGCTGGGGCTCCACCGGTCCTTAGAGGGGGGCTGGCTGGAAGCAGACATAGAGCTTATGCTGAGAGCGTTCTTGGCGAGTCTGGGATGCATTCCTGTGGAGTGGACCACAGATGCCCCAACGTCCTGTTTCTCCATGTTACCTGGAAGGTAAGGGACTTAACCGGAGATAAAATTTAATCCCCGAGGGCCCAGAGTCCTTGTGTCAGTCACTGACGCAGAGGCTGGGGCCTTTCTTATCTGGGGAGTTCATCTTATGCGGGTCAGCCGGAGCAATTCGCCACTTCCAAACTAAGTTTGATTGGCGGTTAGAATGGAAGGTCAGGTCCCTATTTTCGCCCTAAGCCATCGGTCCCTTCTGTGGGGTTGCAGAGCTCAGCTGTTTGGTGGCCTCAGGTGAAGCCTTTCTGGGCCTGGGGGGCGGGGGTCGGGGTCCAGCCCAGCGACCTGCAGAACTCCGCTATGGAGGTGCCAATACTTACGCAAACAAGAAGGGGTTCTGGGGTCGCTTATGTGCCGTCATAAGCCTGCAAAACGCGGCATATGCCTTTCTCGGAGATTCTCGCTCATTGGCGTAGTAAAGGCTCCTGCTTTAGCTTCGCTGAAGATGGTGAGTCTCACATTCACATGATCATTGAGACACCCTCCCCCTCCCCGCCATTCGTGTTGTTGATAGTGCACTGTGGTGGGTAGGATATTGGCCCTCCGTGGGCATCCACACGGAGGTGCATATGTCACCTTATATGGCCACAGGGACTTTGCAGATGTGGTTAAGGACCTGGAGATGGGGGCTCATTCTGGATTATTCTGCCACCGAATCAAATCGTGAGCCTGTGAACGCAGAGAACTCTCCTGTCTGTGGTCAGAGGGAGGGGCCAGAGATGCAACATTACTGGCTTTGGCGGTGGAGGAAGGGGCCAGAAGCCGAGGAACGCGGTGGCCTCTGGGAGCTGGAAAAGGCCGGGATCTCGGAGAGGACCAGCCCTGCCAACACCTTGATTTTAGTTCAGTGAGACCCACGTTGGACTGAGAACCTGAAGAATTTTCAAGACGATAAACTCGTATTATCTTAAGCCCCTCGGTTTGTGGCAATTTCTGCAGCGACCGTAGAACGTGAGGATGAGCACCCGTTTCCAGCTCTCGCATGCTGACCTCGTTCTGGGAGTGATGCCGGCCAGTAATCCAATCGCGCGAATAAATGGGATCCATCGATCATCGCCTGGGTACCGGGCACCGCGGGCCAAACCGAGATGCACGAGACACACTTTGCGTTTCACTCCAGAAGCCGGGACAGGTGTATAGAAGGGACACAGCGACATTTCTAGGGCATGCTGAGAACGAGGTCTAAGGAGGGGCCAGACCTCACCCGCCTGGGGGCGATCTGGGGGGTCCCCGGAGGAAGGAGGTTGGGCCTTGAGTGCAGGGCTCCCTGGCTTGCAGCCTTGGAGGATGACCCGGATCTGAGGAGAGGCTGGGAGGGGCCTCTGAGCTGGTGCAGGGGGAGGGGCATGCGTGGAGATGGGGGTGGGGGCATGGAAGCCAGAGGAGCCCCGGCCTCTGCCCGCCTCCCTCGGAGAGGGAGAGAAGCGGTGATGACCCTCCCTCAGACGCTAGGGGACAGAGGGGTCCACACGCTGGACAGTTCCCCTCCCTTGGGGCAGGGCATGAGTCTGCTAGCACAGAGGCCGCTCCAGCCAAGAATGTTTGGGGCGGGGTCTCTGCGTCTTCCTCCCTAAGACCTACCACTCCAGGTGTGAGTCCTCGGGTGGTACCCGGCTTTCCGGAAGACGCTTCTTCCTAATCCCTTCCCTTGGGGCTTCCGTTTCTGTAAGTTTGCCTGTAACAAGTTTTGGGGTGCAGGAGTGCAGTGCACCCACTGCATGGACAGCGCTTGGGGCTTGGGACAGGAGGGGAGCCGCAGGAGCTGGCTTCTGCTGGAGGGCAGGGGCACAGGAGGGCACCACGGGCGGTGGTGGCCCGAGGGAGGGGCGCCCCTTCGCGCCTCGGGGGGCTGGATCTTCGGCCTGCTCAGATGATTTGCAGACCCTATCTTGGCTCAAAGAAGAAATGGCCCAGGTGAGTCCACTGGCGGCCATCTCCATGTGAAACCTATCTCAGGAGGGAAATTTGAGCTTGGTCCTGGCCAGCGGACAAGCAGCTGGGGGGCTGCTAACCTCCATGCCTCCCCTTGCAAGGCTAAAAGCCTGTGCCAGGTACTGGGGAGGGGTGAGTTCAGGAGAGAACCTTCTGGATCTTTCTGCCCCTGCCTTACCTGGCAGGACTCACCTGCAGTCTCTACACCCGTGAGCCTCGCCCCCTGCCCTGCCCTCCGCCTGCGGCCCATCTCCGGCAGGCCCCGCCCCCAGCTCTGCTGTGGGGTGAGGCCTGTGACAGGCTGAGCACAGCCCACATCCACGCTCGGTCCCGTTAGCATCCTCTTTCCCCAGCTAGCTGCCCACCTGGAGCGCGCCCCTCGCTGTCCCAGACCTGTGTGCTGCCGCTCGTCCCTCTCTGCTCGTTCTGTCCCTCTCCTGCCCTGTCCTCGGCCTGGCTGGGGGCTCTGCAGTCCCTGACGACACAGACGCAATCGGTTTTGGGGTGGAGGAGGCTGGCCGGCCATGCGGTGTGTCCAGAGGCTCCCGGGACGACCAGGGCTCAGCTCTGGGACTCAGATGCACCTGAGCCTGGGGTCTCGGCTCTACCCAACTGACCGTGTCACTGCAGACCAGCGACTTCACCCCCTCAGGGCCTCGGAGCTTTATCAGTAAAATGGGAAAAGTTCCTCAATAACGGAGCCCCACCCCCACCCCCCCAGCCTGCCCCCTGAAGGCGCCACCTCCGCCTCTCGAGGTGAACGCATGGACCAGCCACGCGGGGGAGACGGCGGCCTGCGCTGTCGATCCCCAGTGTCCAGGTCGGGCCCCTGTCGTCCATTTGGCATTCTGTGCGCCGGCTCCCGGGGCCTCACCTGTACCCAGGGCCGTGTGGCCCAGGCAAGTGTCCCGAACGTCAGCGACACACTGGGGGCCAGATGGCGTCCTCCCCAGGTGACGGCGACTTCACTCGATAAAGCAAGACGCCCGCGTTTGGGCAGCGGACGGGACCGGCGCGGTCTGGCCTCTCTCCCGGCGCCGTGTTCCCTGACCCCCGCCCCACACCCCCGCCCCCCGGTGTCCGCGACTCTCAGAGGCAGGAAGAAGGTCTCTTCCCCATCACGGGGCTTTGCAGAGCATCCCTTAAGCAAACAGGACAGTGTATTCGTCTTCGGTCAAACTACACGGAGGTCAAAGGGCTGGCGACCTCTTTTAGTTCGGAGCGCAGGGGTCACTGGGTTATTTGCTCATGAGCTGGATGATCCCGGGAGGGGTGGTGGCCGCCTTGTGACAATTACACTCCAGCTCCGCCGGTTCTGCTCATGTGATAGCGATGGAGTAGACGGCGGTGACCAGCCGCAAAGGGGCACCTGATGCCATGTAGGTGGCCTTCGCTGTCCCCTCCCCACATGCCACTCAGCTCTCCTCTCTCATTTGAGTCCCACCCTCCCTCTCTGCTTGACGCCCCTCCCCCTTTCTCCCAAGCCGTTACCTATCCTGGGCCCTCGGTGAGTATTTCTCAGCCTGAGGGGTGACCCGCAAGGATGCCGGCACGTGAAGATGCCCCTGCTCTCCCGCTCGGCCCCGTCTCAGCGGGTGGCACCACCTCCAGGTCAGGAGACGCCGGGGCAGGCCGCAGTCTCCCCGCGAGGAGGGCAGGCAGGTCTCCCCTGCCGCCGGCTTTGGTTCGCGTTTGAAGAATGGGGCCACGGTGTCGTCGAGGAAGCCCACACGGTACCGCGGTGGAACCCGCCCTTTCGGAAATGACCGGAGTGTGACCCGGAGGCATCGTTCGGCCCGGCATCGCCACCGGGACTCGAGCACCCGCCCCGTTTGTTGACGGTCAGCGCATTCGCCGTTACAAACGCGGTTTCCGGAGATCAGTCTGATCCACTAGGTACTTTTCTCAGTCCAGGTTCTTGGGGTACCGTATGCATGAAGCAAGCTTGACCCTTGCTAGTGGCCGGCCCCGTGAGTTTGGGGGGACGCACATGGTCTGTAACCAGCGCCACTTGGGGTGCCCCCCAGTTGCTTCTCGCCAGAACGTTCTCACGTTTCTTTGGGGTGGAAACCTGCCCCTCCCCTCGGCACGAACCCTGTTAGCTTTCCCTAGAGCTCGCCTTTTCCAGAATCTCCTACCAGTGGAATCCCACGGTGCGCCGCCTCGGGGTCTGGCCGCTTCCACGTGACTTCTGGGAGTCATCGTGCTGTCGTGTGTGCCCGCGGTCGGTCCCGCTTGTTGCTGAGTGGCCGTCGTTATCGGGTGAAGGACGTGCGGGATGTGTCCGGTTTCCGATGACGGCGATCGGAGCTTTGGACACCTGCGGGGCTGCGTGGGAGCGCGTTTCTGCACGACGCTGGGTCACGTAGTAAGTGTGCGCTTAACCTGCTTGGAAGCTTCCAGAACGGCCTTCCCACGCGGCTGTCGCACTTCGCAGCCCCGCCGGCAGGGTGCGTGGGTCCCACGTCCTCGCCGACACTGCCCGTTGTTGTCAGATTTCAAAAACCGTAGCCGTTCTGTGTCGTGGTGGCTCACGGAGGTTTTGCTTAGGTTTCCCTGGAAACTAGTGACGTGGGACATCTTCTGTGTATCAGCCATCTGCCCGTCTTCTGTAGTGACGTGTCTCTTCACACTTTTTCCCCTTTTTGAAAATCGAGTCGTTTGTTTTCATGCTCTTATGTTTCGAGAGTTCTTTAGATACCCCTGGCACTGAGTCCTCGAAGGGGTTCTGCAAACATTTGCGCCCAGTCTGAGGCTGGTCTCCGCATTTTCTTCACGTCTTTTAAAGGGTGGAAGGTTTTAGTTCTGAAGTTCAGTCCATCGTTCTCTTTCATTCGCAGACTGTATTTTTAGCGTCGAGATGCTTTTTAAACAGGAGAGGCATTGTTTTGGGCAAAGGTCTTCCCACCTTTCCCTCCGGACACAGAACATGGTACAAGAGGGTGTCCCACGGGCGGGGCGAGGTCCTAACGCCAGGTGAGCGTTGGCGATAGCTACGTGCTTTGTAACACGCGTCTTACCTGACACCTGCAGTGTTTCAACGTTCTATTCAACCCGCAGCCTTTTGATTTTTCTAACCTGTTAAAAAAAATGTGGGCGGGCTGCCTGTTAGGGTTCTGCATTCAGAGACTGGGGGCCCGATGGTCTCGCAGTGTCGCAGGCTTCCCTGCTCTTCCCCGCCCAAGCTGTCGCATTCCTGGCGCTCCTTCCTTGGAGAGACGGTGTGTTCCCGAGGCTCTTCCTGTTCCGAATCCTGCTCCGTTCCTCTGCGGGCCCCCCAGAGCCCTCCGTCAGCGCGAGAGGGGCCGTCTGACCGTGAAGCTGGGAGAATCGGGTGGTACCAGAGCCTTTCTCTCACCTGACAGTCACGGGAGAGCTTTCAGCACTCCGGGGGTGCTCGGGGGACCTCGGCCTGGCGGTCCCCGTGGACAGCCTCACGAAGAGCCGAGCCCTCTTGTTCTGGGGTCCGGGATGTGGGGGTGCGGCTCCTTCCTGTCGGCATCAGTGTTTGGTCTACTCGCCCTGCCGGGTTTCCTGCGGGTCCCGTCCCGAGTTGCGGTTCGCATGCTTTTGCAGGCATCTTCTCGCAGCCCTTGATCGTGTGAGCTCGAGTGGGAGCCTCTAGATTCACAACACCGATAGGTGCAAGTTTGCTTTTCTCCGTCTTCCATGCCCCCGTTTCTCCCCTCCCCCTCACGGCACCCCAGTTCTTGGAATGGTGCCCTGCAGATCTCTCCGTTCTTTGGCTTCCGTGAGTTCTACAAACCCCTGTGAACCCGCCAGTGCCCAGCAAGCACTTGAGTGTGGACAGGCCTCATGGCCAGGCCAGGCCCCTGGAGAGAGGCGCTCTGCCAGAATCCCGCCCCCCCACACTGCTCCTCCCCGCTCCTGGGAGGGACGTGGCCAGAGAACATGGGAACTGGGCCAAGGATGATGAGAGTATGGTTCTCCGCTTCTGGATCCTCTGAGAAAGCCGGACTGGCTGAGGAGAAGGCAGCCCTCGGCCTCTCTGTGCCCGGGCATGGACGCCCTGCTTCCCAAGGAGCCGGCTGCTGTAGGTGGCCTGGAGGCTTGGCCCGTCTGATGCCTCCTGCTGTTCTGGAAGGGAAGAAGCAGATCTTGGAGCTGCCCAGCTTCTGAAGAGCAGGCCGAGCGGGCATCTGCTCGTCACTTTGCCGAAAGGGACCTGCGTGCATGCAACCAGGAGCTTCCGATGCGTGAGAACCTCGGCCATTGTCTCGTGTGTGTGTCTGCGTGCATGTGTGTGTGTGCATGTGCACGCGTGCACACAGCTGTGCTCTCATCTCTAAGTTCTATCTTCAGCAGGTCCCGATGGCCACTGGCAGCTCTTTGGGGCTCCACGCTTTCTTGGTCACGTCCAGGAAGAAAGAGGGTGCCTCTTGGTTCCAACGTGCCAAGCGAAGGTTCTGAGCGTGCGTTAGTCAGGCTGGGTTGGCTGATGTGCCCACTTCCGGACCAACCACTGTGGCAAAGGATTGGGCAACACGCTGCCTGGCTTAGCTGACATCATGTGCATTACCCCGGGACCTGGGAAAGGACCCGCCTAGACCCCCGACTTGCTGTTGGGAGGAGGTCACGAAGGCCAGGACAGCGAACAACAGGGGTCTGTCTTACCAAGGTTAGGAGGACAAAGGGCTGATGTGTGAGTGCTGCGAGTGGGTGGCCACAGGAGCCAGGCCACGGTCACCTCAGAGGAGTGGACGCTGGCCAGTGTGCACTGTGCAAGGGCGGTGTGCCCTGGTCCACGGGCCGTTGGTGCGTCATCCGCTCAGTACCAGCATAAAGATGGCCTTGGGCCAGTGACCCGCTGGGGTGCGGGGCAGCACAGCCAGGAAGCCACCAGCCCTGCCTCTCGGGAGCTCACAGAGGTGCCCCAGTGGGACACGAGATGACCTTGAACCGGGCTGCCCGGGTCCACCATTGTGACAGTGACAATGTGGCATCTAGCTCAGCGCCATCCCTCCGTGCCGAGAGGCTTTCTTTTAATCAGAGCAGTACTTGTGTGTGGGAGCTGATCCCAGCACAGGGCAGCCCGTGACGGAAAACAGCGACCCCCTGCACCCCCACGTACCCCCGAAGATCTGAGTGTTTCACGCCCTCCTTCTAAATGGGGAGCTTAGCTTTGGGCGACGTCTCTGAGGCTTGGCTGAGGGGATGGGTTTGAGCCCAGCCCACTTCGGTCCACAGCTCTTCACGCGTTTGACCATCATCCTCTCCTTCCTCCAACCGTCTGCGTTTGCAGGGAAAACATCCTGTCAGGAGAACTTCTGCTTCTTAGTTTGTCAACATTACGGTGGGACACCGGGCTAGATAATACAGACATCCCCGTGCGTGAAGTCAGACTCTCTTCAACCTCACGGCCTGCGTGTTCCCCTATGCGAAATGGACTGAACAGTCACGATGACCTTCTGGGGTGTTGGAGGATGCGGCGGGCTTCTGCACGTGGTCTTGGGGTGTCGGGGCTGCTCTCAGACGGCCGACATCTGTTTCTCCAGTTCTGAGGCTGGAAGTCCAAGGCCGGGCTGCTGGCAGGTTTGGTGTCTGGGGGAGGTGCTCCTGGCTCACAGACGGAGTCTCCTACCTGTGCGCCCCCGGTGGGGAGAAACGAGGGGCCCCTTTTATAAGGGCACTAGTTTCATTCCCGAGGCCTCTGCCCCCCATGACCTAATCACTCCTCAGAGGCCCCACCTCCTGGCATTATCGCAGAGGGGGGTAGGATTCAACTGTGAATTTGCGGGGCAACCCACATTCAGTCTACAGTGCACATCGAGGTCTTAGCTAGGTGAGCACCCGTGATTTCAGTACGGGGGGCCCCAGAGCAGAGAGAGATTGAGAGAGAGAGAGAGAGAGAGAGAGAGAGAGAGAGAGAGAGAGCGCGCGAGCGAGCCAGGAGCCCGGCATGTAGCATGTCCTCCTGTGTACCCGAAGCAGCGCTGTTAAAAATAGAACAGTACTCTGCAGAGATTCTCAAATGACACCCACCAAGTGCCCATTAACTCATCAAAGTGGTGATTCCAAATTGATTATTTCGAGTGTAAGACATAATAACATGTTCATCATGGAAAATAATTAGCAGTGGAGAGGGGCCGGCCTGCTGCCTGCCTGCCTGCCTGGCTGGCTTCCCCACCCTGCAGCCGGGGGCGGGAGAGGGTGGGCGTGGAGGGCGTGCTACTGGCCTCATTGGGGGGTTTGGTCCTTACCCCAGAGGCCCAACCCTCCTTCCTTCCACCCCACTGGCCCAGCCAGGCCCGGCAGGCAGGCCTCTGGGCTTGGGCCCCACCGAGAGTGGGCCGTCCTTGGCTGGGCTGCAGTGGGGAGCCTGGGCTTCGGATGACATGCATTTCTCGCTTGCTGGGAGCGGGCAGCAGCCTACACACCTTCACGCTGTTTCCTTGGAAACCGAGTTGCCCTGGCAGCATTCTGCAGTGACACACACTCCCCAGCAGAAGCAAGTGCCACAGGGAGCTCTCGTCACCCCCTTCCCCCTTCTCCCCAGCCCCGCTGCCTCCCCAGACCCTGTGGGGAGAGGGGAAGGGGGTGGGAATGCCCATCCCCCCCAGGAGGGAGGCAAGCTGTCTCCTGGGAGCCTGGCGTCTGCTGACGTAGCAGATCGAGCAAGATGTTTACTGCGCTTGGCAAAATGGCCCCTGAGGCAGTCTGGAAGCACCCCAGCTCCTGGGGGGGGCTTTGCTCTGAAGCCTCCTCCTGGAGGCCCAGTTAGGCATGCATGGGGGGCTCCCACAGCTCCCCACCCTGCCTGCCTCTTTCCTCCCCCACAACCCACAT
>NW_006436283.1:3399009-3401427 GCF_000325575.1 Pteropus alecto | reverse complement strand
CTTCCTCCCCCCCCACTGGCCCAGCCAGGCCCGGCAGGCAGGCCTCTGGGCTTGGGCCCCACCGAGAGTGGGCCGTCCTTGGCTGGGCTGCAGTGGGGAGCCTGGGCTTCGGATGACATGCATTTCTCGCTTGCTGGGAGCGGGCAGCAGCCTACACACCTTCACGCTGTTTCCTTGGAAACCGAGTTGCCCTGGCAGCATTCTGCAGTGACACACACTCCCCAGCAGAAGCAAGTGCCACAGGGAGCTCTCGTCACCCCCTTCCCCCTTCTCCCCAGCCCCGCTGCCTCCCCAGACCCTGTGGGGAGAGGGGAAGGGGGTGGGAATGCCCATCCCCCCCAGGAGGGAGGCAAGCTGTCTCCTGGGAGCCTGGCGTCTGCTGACGTAGCAGATCGAGCAAGATGTTTACTGCGCTTGGCAAAATGGCCCCTGAGGCAGTCTGGAAGCACCCCAGCTCCTGGGGGGGGGCTTTGCTCTGAAGCCTCCTCCTGGAGGCCCAGTGAGGCATGCATGGGGGGCTCCCACAGCTCCCCACCCTGCCTGCCTCTTTCCTCCCCCACAACCCCCATCCCTAGATGCATTTCATGCCCCAGCAGAAAACCTTGGTGGCAGGGGAGACTTGGGGAGGGGCTGTCCTCACCCTGATGGCACTGGTGCCCGTGTGGAGGGTGGGGGCTATGTGGCCTCCGAGCCCCCAGCTCTCAGCCGAGTCCTTCCCCTGGACTTGCCTTCACCTGCAGAGAGGGCCTCGCCCCATCCCTCAGCCTGGTCTTCCAGGGGCCGCCCGTGTCCTGTGCCTGGCCAGCGCTGGGGGATAAAGGCCAGGCCGCTTTGTCTCAGCTGGGGCAACTCAGCATGGTCGCCATGCTCCAGAGCTCCCAGTAGGGCTGGCCGAGGTCCCTGTGGCTGCAGGTCTCCAAGGCCACCTGCACACGCAGCTCCGCGGCCCCAGGTCCCCGGCGGTGACCCCGGTGGTGACAGTGGACAGGCACGTGATTTCTGAGTGCCGTCTCTCCTGCCACATTTTCTTCCAAAACACTTTGAACACCTACTACGTGCCAAGCACTGTCGCCAAGACAGGCGAGTGTCCGGTGGAACGGCCATGTCGGCTGGCGGAGACAGAAAGGAAATACACAGTACCAAGGACATGCGACAGAGGGACACTCTCTGTGCCGAGGTCAAATCGGATGACGTGCTAGGAACCAGCAGGCAGGGTGGTCAAGGAGGGCCTGCCTGAGGAGGCGACCTTTAAACCGAAATGTGAGGAGGAAGGGGCCAGCGGTGAACGCAAAGCCCCTGGAGGTGGGGACGAGCTGGGTGTGTTCCGAGGACAGAGGGGGGTCCCTGGGGTGGAGAAGGTGGGGCAGGGGAGGGCGGGCAGAGAGGGCCCGGGTCTTGCAGGGCGTCATCTGCCAGCGGAAGTCGGGGTTTCCTTCCCAGGGACGCGGGGACGCAGGGTGGGGTGGGGGGGCTGACGCGATGTAGGGTTTTCATTTCTTAATTTCTTTGGTGGTAAAATACACATGCCATGAAAATCACCGTTTTCACCATTTTTAGGCGTGCGGCTCCGCGGCGTGAAGCCCATTCCCATTGCCGTGGAACAGTCCCCACCACCGGCTAACCTCCCCCTCCCCCAGCCCCTGCTCTCTGCTCCTATGCATTTGACTCCCCTGGGGACGTCGTATCAGTGGGTTCATATTTGTCCTTTTGTGTCTGGCTGATTTCCCGTAGCATGATGTCCTCAGGGCCCACCCACGTCATAGCTGGGGGTCGAGATTCCCTCCTTTTCAAGGCCGAATGATATTCCCTCCTCTGGATGGACCACAGCGTGTTTATCCGTTTGTACGTGGATAGACGTTTGGGTGGCATCGTGAATAATGCTGGGATGAACACGGGCGGCGACACGGCCGTGTGTGTGTTTATTTTATTTTATTTTATTTTATTTTTTTTACGCCTACAGCAACCTGGTCTTCCTAAGTGGTCTCCCATCCAAGCACTAACCAGGCCCGACCCTGCTTAGCTTCCGCGATCAGACGGGATCCGGCTTGTTCAGGGTGGCGCGGCTGTAGACTCGTGTGTGCGTTTAGATAGAGCTCTCTGGGGAAGGCGCGTCGGAGGTAGAATAATTGGTCGGGAGGCCAGTAGCAGCAGAGGGGAGCGGGTGTGGAGGGGTCATTTTCTGCTTCCCCTGGGGCTGGAACCATCAGGCTGTACCCCGGGTCCAGTGGCACTAACACCATGCAGGCTGGATTCTTGTATATTTTGTTCACTGAGTGCCTTCAGCCTATAGAACAGCACGTGGCACATAGTAGGCCCTCAGTAAACCAACAGGGCACTGACAGGGACAAGAAAATGTTCCCGTGAACCATCTTCCTCCCTCTCTCTCTCTCTCTCCCTCTCTCTGTCTTTCTCTCTCTC
>NW_006436283.1:3397600-3398909 GCF_000325575.1 Pteropus alecto | reverse complement strand
CTTCCTCCCCCCCCACTGGCCCAGCCAGGCCCGGCAGGCAGGCCTCTGGGCTTGGGCCCCACCGAGAGTGGGCCGTCCTTGGCTGGGCTGCAGTGGGGAGCCTGGGCTTCGGATGACATGCATTTCTCGCTTGCTGGGAGCGGGCAGCAGCCTACACACCTTCACGCTGTTTCCTTGGAAACCGAGTTGCCCTGGCAGCATTCTGCAGTGACACACACTCCCCAGCAGAAGCAAGTGCCACAGGGAGCTCTCGTCACCCCCTTCCCCCTTCTCCCCAGCCCCGCTGCCTCCCCAGACCCTGTGGGGAGAGGGGAAGGGGGTGGGAATGCCCATCCCCCCCAGGAGGGAGGCAAGCTGTCTCCTGGGAGCCTGGCGTCTGCTGACGTAGCAGATCGAGCAAGATGTTTACTGCGCTTGGCAAAATGGCCCCTGAGGCAGTCTGGAAGCACCCCAGCTCCTGGGGGGGGCTTTGCTCTGAAGCCTCCTCCTGGAGGCCCAGTGAGGCATGCATGGGGGGCTCCCACAGCTCCCCACCCTGCCTGCCTCTTTCCTCCCCCCATCCCCCCATCCCTAGATGCATTTCACGCCCCAGCAGAAAACCTTGGTGGCAGGGGAGACTTGGGGAGGGGCTGTCCTCACCCTGATGGCACTGGTGCCCGTGTGGAGGGTGGGGGCTGTGTGGCCTCCGAGCCCCCAGCTCTCAGCTGAGTCCTTCCCCTGGACTTGCCTTCACCTGCAGAGAGGGCCTCGCCCCATCCCTCAGCCTGGTCTTCCAGGGGCCGCCCGTGTCCTGTGCCTGGCCAGCGCTGGGGGATAAAGGCCAGGCCGCTTTGTCTCAGCTGGGGCAACTCAGCATGGTCGCCATGCTCCAGAGCTCCCAGTAGGGCTGGCCGAGGTCCCTGTGGCTGCAGGTCTCCAAGGCCACCTGCACACGCAGCTCCGCGGCCCCAGGTCCCCGGCGGTGACCCCGGTGGTGACAGTGGACAGGCACGTGATTTCTGAGTGCCGTCTCTCCTGCCACATTTTCTTCCAAAACACTTTGAACACCTACTACGTGCCAAGCACTGTCGCCAAGACAGGCGAGTGTCCGGTGGAACGGCCATGTCGGCTGGCGGAGACAGAAAGGAAATACACAGTACCAAGGACATGCGACAGAGGGACACTCTCTGTGCCGAGGTCAAATCGGATGACGTGCTAGGAACCAGCAGGCAGGGTGGTCAAGGAGGGCCTGCCTGAGGAGGCGACCTTTAAACCGAAATGTGAGGAGGAAGGGGCCAGCGGTGAACGCAAAGCCCCTGGAGGGGGGGGC